>NC_080024.1:146614805-147217112 GCF_030020395.1 Manis pentadactyla | reverse complement strand
CAGAAATAAATATGAATTACTGGCATGAACAAGAAAGCCAGTTGGTGAAAAATAAATGTTATCTCCAATTAAATTTTAAAGGCCTAGAGGAAAAAAGTGTTCATCTCCAAAAGCATTAGCTAAGGCACAATTTCATCCCTTTGTGGCTCCAATAAATGCTTCATTCCATAGGTCAGCCACCAGATTTTCTTATTTCATGACTGTTAATTTTGTATCTGCCAGCTTTTCTCTATTACTAGAAGATTTTCTAGTCCCTCCTACATAGTAGGAATAAAATACAATTAAGTGTTCTGTATTAAGCAAGCAAATCATGCCTTAGTACAATAAATTGCTTTCTTAAAAATGTGATTTCCAGAGACTATACTGATGACTTTCACAGGTCACTGAAAAATGCAAAAACTAAACCAGCTACCTACATTCACCAGGTAGGAACGAGAACGAACATCCCAGGTTCCTTCACAAATCAAAAATATGGAAAATTTTTATAAAGAAATGCAAACTAAGATGCATCCCCCCAAGAACTGCTTTGTGGTCAGTAGATAAGGTGGGGATGTTCAACTCTCAGAAAAGAGTTATGACATCTAATAATATTCAACAGGAGTGCAGGTAGTGGACCTTACGGTCACAAATTAGCAAACTTAAAACATTTTTTAAAATATATCCTGGTAACATATATTTCAAAGTGATTATAATATTTATCAAGTAAACAATAAATAAATCTAATTTAAGATATATATAATAACTTAAGGTCTATAACAGCATTCACTCTTTTGGCAAAATGTCTTTTCCAAACATGGCAGCATTGATATATTTATCCTGGTACTCATGTTCTTTTTACGTGCCTTCCAGTGACAGGTTGGGACGATGTTCCTCCCCTTGACCCTGCCCCACTGGAGTATACCCTTAGTGATGCTATACAGCTTCTGAACCTACATCATAGAAAATGATACAACTGTGGACCCGCCCATCTCCCTCTCCTTAGGCTTCTTGCACTGGGGGGGTATTACTCCCACACAGAGAAGCTCAATGTAGCTCTCAATCAAGATGTGTATTTGTTATCTTAGTCCTCAAATTATTTCTACAAACAAATTTGCAAATAAAATGTGTAGCTCATAATCAAAGACAAGCAGGCTAATCAGGAGACTTGATGATATGAAGGGGAGCCAGTAAGTACCAAAAAGCAAGAGTTGCAGATGATTAGGCATTGGCTTTATATAATTATGCTGACTATGTTCAAGGAGATAAAAGACAAGTTTAAGTATTTTACCAAAGAACTGGAACACAGCTTTTAAAAGACAGAGTTGATTTAGAATAGAAGAAAATAGAAATTTTAAAACTAAGGAAGAGCTGATACTAAGAACTCACTGAGTATGTGTGAAAGTGTCTATCTTGGAAACAAGGAAAACTAAGCTAATGAATGAGATGAACACCAGGAAAAAAAATCCAGAATAAAGCCTAAAGAAACAAAAATTTGAGGAAAAAAAAGAGAAAGCATGAATTTAAGAGACCATGACAGTACAATAAAAAGTTCTAAGATGAATTTAATTAGAATCACAAAAGGATAAGAGAATTTCAGAAGGAATATTTGAAAGGAAAATGGCCCCCAAATTTTTTTCAAAATTGATGGCCAGTGCAGAGACTCAATAAGCTCAATGGATCATAAGAATGAGAAAAAAAGAACTATACACCTAAATTATTACAATAAAATTGAAAAAAAAGGAAAGGAAGGAAGGGAGGGAGGGTATTTATTCACTTTTGTACTGAAGATGCAAAAGCCTTGTGACCTCCCAACTCCATTCCTAGGTAGGTACTGTAAAGACATGAGTGCACATATATTGCAGGCTTTATATACAAGAGTGTTTATAGAAATATTATTTATAATAGCCCCAAAAATAAGCAGCCCCAATGTCTATCAGTAGGTAGATAAATAAATGGTGGTATATTCATTCGATGGAATATAGCTGACCCTTGAACAATACAGGTTTCAACTGTGCCTGTCCATTTAGTCAGATTTTTTTCAATAAATACATTTGAAAATATTTTGGAGATTTGTGACAATTGGAGAAAACTCACAGACAAACCACATAGCCTAGAAACATTGAAAGGTGTGAGAAAAAGTTAGTATGTCATTTGCTTAAAATATCTAGAGACCCTAATTTGTTTTATCATTTCCTCCCATAAAACCAACAGTAGGCTATTGGCAGTTAAGTTTTCAGGTAACCAAAAGTCATCTTTAGATCTGTGACTGCATAGGGGGTCTGTACCCCTAACCCCCAAGAAAGTAACTAAAAATTTTCCAAAGTCAATGCTCTAAGAAAAGAGAAAACAGGAGTTTGTAGTCAGGAAGAAACCTGTCTGAAGTTTAGTCAAGCTGAAGGAAATAAGGCCATCTTGGTTAGATATGAGCTTTATAATTCATTTAGCTGTATACTAATGTTGTAATTCAGTTTCCTATATACATTAAAAAAGCAGTTTAGAAGCCCATACAACATAACTCTTGATTTGATTTAAATGACAAACATATTAATAGCTATGAAACATAAAGATGCTGTTTAAAAAAAAGGTACTGAGGTAGGACAGCGACATGGGAGGAACAAACATCATAATTAAATTTTCCTGCCTATGATGAAAAATGCTGAGATTAGTAAGAACAGGAGGGAGACTCTCTTAAGACTAAGATTCCATTTTAAAAAGCAGAGAGCTGAGAAATAAGATTCCTAACATATTCTCTGGTAATCAGACAATAAGACCCAACAGCCTATCTTAAGGCAGGACAAGCAGTCTTAACTGACATGTGCCCACTACTCGAGGGTAACCACTATCTTCGAGAATAGGATAAATAAATTTCTTATGTTGGGTTTATTGAGCAGAATTATCTAGAGGACTGATAATAAAGGAAAGGAGACATTATGCCTCTCACCAGAGATAAGCATCTTGAGACCACAAATTAAGCCTATGCCCAACAACCTCCCTTCTGCCCTTTGCTGCATTCTTGAAAGCCTTAAAAGACAGAATCCCCAAACTTTTCAGTGCACCTCCTGAGGATGCCTGCACTTACCTTTCTTTAAGTGCATACTTTCAAATAAAGCTTTCTCACTGTTCAAATTATTGCATTTTGTCCCTTTGCTATTTCATTTTACGTCCAAGTCTTCACTCTGTCTCCGCTTTATTCCTATTAAGTAGGTAGGGGCTGCTAAGAGCTCAGATTTGGGTCTGCATGTTTCCATTGCCGGAAGACGTGGGCGATCTGCTATTGGTAGCCTGCCTAAAAATCTCCTTTCTTTGGGAAGTTCTCAGAACATAATCTCCCTGCATCCTGTACTCTGTGGCTCCCCAAATCCTAGAGTGTTAGGAGCTAGTCCCCATGCTGTGCAGATCCAAGTGGACACAGGATGCCAGGTGACCCTGGCTTCAAGAGTTGGCAAGGGAATCCACCCAAGGTCAAGAACTTTCCTTCTTTCTCTGTGCCCTTTTCTCTGTTGCCTGCAAGGCGGCCGCCATTCCCTGATGCTTTTGCTTTAATGAATTCCTTCCTTACCTACACTTGCCTGACCTGTTTGAGAATTCTTTCTCACCCAGAGTCAGGAACCCTCCCCCGTCCAGGTTGAGATTTCTCCCAGTGCTTCACCTAGTGAGCAGAGAGAGACCTCTCCAGATGCAGCTGCCTGGCAATAGTACTACATAGAAACAGTGATTTTTCATGAATGATAGTATATTAAGTGATTTACATTAATTTTTCCTTTTATATGTTTTTAGTTTTTTTACTTTAGCCCTGTATGGCTCAGATTATATAAAATGATAGAGAGAAAAATACTTCACCAAATAAAATGCACCTATCTATATTCTGCTTGTATGAAAGCTAGCTGGTTTTATAATTAAGAATGTTTAAATATAATTTCCCCCAAGGAATCTTAGGTTTCTCTTTTGTTTGTTTAGAAAACAAAATATGAAGAATATGGTTGATTGTATTTACCCTTCCTGTCCCTTCCTTTTCCACAAGTATGAAGGTGCAGTGTGGGATTGGACACAATCAACTGGATTTTCCCAGAGTAATCTATTCTCTGCAAATATTTTAGGTCCTACTGGGGAGAAAAAAAAAAGGATTAACTAGTTGAAAGACCATCCTCTGTATTTGAGTGGAAATTTTCAGACATTTTGTGACTTGAAGAGCATCCCATGGTCCTGATGTCCTCCTATGGAATAATTTAAACAGATAGAATAATCAGAGTTTCTGACTAGTAAGTTACTTGAGTTTATATGAATTCAGAATACACTGAGGTTAAAGTGACTTTATGAAAAGTACCTGAGCCAACTCTTAGTGCCTGTGAGAAAATCCAATCTAATAATACATGTTGAATATTTACATCTTTATACAGTTTATAATATCTTTGTTTTCCCCAGCCTTTATTATTACTTAATGTATACTTCTCTATTCAATACTTACCAAAGCCTAAGGCTACCCAATAACAGTGTAATGTTCTTCACTTCAGTCAATGAACTTTAACAAAAACCAATGCATTTTAACTGAATTTTTGTTTATCTCAAGGAGCACATTTTAATGAAATCAATACATTCTTGCTGAAAGCCACATGAATCCATTGGAAAGAATACATTGTTACTGAAACCAATATACTGTTTTATAATGTCTGTATGTTTTAGCATAAGCATAGCTATATATTTTAGCTGTAACCAATATATTTCTGCAGGGCCAATACTGAGAAAGCCTTATTTCATAGTGAAGTAAATTCATTCTTACAGAAACTAATACTGTATTCCATATTCCTAAGCCAGAGGTGTCAGGCTAAATGAAGGCTATGATTTATATTGCTAAAAAATGTAAATACTTCCGGAAATGATATTTTTTAAAGTAATTTTTACAGATATTAAAATGAAGTATTTTAATATCTCCATTAATGTTACAAAGGCAGCTGGACAAAAGTTTTTGAACTGAAAAGTTAAGGACCTTGTTTATAATTTGTGTTTAAATACTGTCTTGCCAGAGGGTCTCAGCTTTGGGGAAGTTCACTCTGGATTCAGTGAGACTGAAAAATGACAATGGGATACTGTGGATAAAAGGTCTTATTCCAAGCTTTATTCTCACGGTGGCAGGTCAAGTGCTAGAATCATGTCTGCATTCAACAAGTCTGCAGTCCATCTCCATCTCTGCCCCCAGGAGTGCCCAGGGGAGCACTGGGCAGAGCTCTTTATATAGCAACACAGACAATAACGGTTTATTGCCAACAGGTGTGTTAGCATGTGCCTACACACTAGGCCAATTACATCATTGCACATGCACAGTGGGCAAGTAGATTAGGCTCGGGTGAGGAATCTGGCCATAGGAACTTCCATTTTTCCTACAAATACTTGAACATATTTATTATTATATTTATATCTTAGTCACTAAATTTTTTAAAATTTGTGCTTATTTCATCCTGTGTTATAATGAGTCATAAGAAATACATATTTGGTCATTTATATGACCAAATATATATTTCCAAGATATATTCAGTCTTCATCTATAGTTCTTGAAAATACTGCAGAGTCTTAAAGGTGAAATGGGTGTTTTGTCACATTAATGAAAGACTTTTGGACCAAGGACAAGGGCTGGAGGCTGAATCAGCCAATGGCCAATAATTTAGTCAATCATGACTGTGCAATGAAGCCCTCACAAAACCCCTGAGAAGAGCTTATTGCTTTCCGCTCTCTTGGATCCTGTTTCTCAGTCAGAGAGAGCTTCTGTGCTTGGGAAACCAGAATGCTTCCATGTGCCACCAAGCCAAGCCCCAAGCTCCACGAGGATAGAAACTCCTTTACTGGGACCTTGCCCTGTGTATCACTTCATCTGGCTGTTAACTTGTATCCTTTACAGTGTCCTTTATCAAACTAGTAAACGTAATTGTTTTCCTGAGTTCTGTGAGCCATTCTAGAAAATTAATTGAACCTAAGGGAAGGTCGTTGGAACCTCCAAACTGTAGCTGGTAGATCAGAAGCACAGGTTAAGTGATGGGGCTTGGAACTGGTGTCTGGAGTCGGGGGTGGAGGGCAGTCTAGTAGGACGGAGCCCTTAACCTGGAGGATCTGCTGCTATCTCCAGGCAGGTAACACCAGAACTGAGTGGCGTTCTTGGACCTTGCTGGTGTTATGTGTGGGCAGACCCCTCCCACATACTTAGACACGTTGGAATTGGGTCCAGGACCCTGAATAGAGTTATACTACTATTACCACTGTGTAAAATATTGTTACTGTTTAATACATACATATATGTGTGTGTAGGAAAAGAACACACCCTCGCACATTAGAGGCCCACAGAAGCGGCTATCCTTTGACGGAAATCAGAGATTAAAATATTTAGAAATTTTCAGCCCTAGAAATTTCACATTTTTTCCATCTAGGAATGACAAAACTCATAAGATTCTCCCTCTGAATCCCTTCCTGCCCCCAAAATATTAATATTAATGGAATTGTTGCAGTCAGAAACTAATGGAGGAATATTGAAAGAAATTCTAACTGTCTCAATAATAAAACAATCAAATAAAAATATTTTTAAACTGTTATGCAAATTTTTACATGTGTACATATGCATGTATGTATTTGTAGTTATATCTAGGAAAGTCTCTTAACCTGTTTTATAGGATTTTCCATACCTACAGGGGCCTACTACACTTCATACTTAGACCAGAGATCGAAAATGCATCACCTTTTATAAAGCTAACATTTTAAAATAAAATGTGCTTGTATTTGAAAAGTGGTTGGTTATCTCCCAAGACATTATCTAATTGGGAGAGTAACCTTGTTGTATAATTTATCCAGAAGAAAAGTAAGGGCAGCTTGCTTCCCCAGATATCTTATTTGCCTTTTTAGTTTTCTCATTAATGACATTTCCAGAAGATGAATAAAATAAAGGGAAGACTTATACTACAGTAAATCTAACAAACCCAAAGTCAAATATTTTAAAAGCACCCTTCAGGATAATATGTATCCCAGTTAACATTAAAATGTTATCCTAACATTCATATAAAACAGTAAGAAATCAGTAAGAGGTAAGAAAATGCTTAAACCACCCAGCTGATGTCTCTATTTAGAAAAAGTAGATCAAATGCCGAGATTTTAAAGAACAATAGTTTTGTTAAATAAATAAGCAAACAAAACTAAACAAAAAGAAATTCTATAGAGCAGATGCTTTAAAAAAAATAGCACTGAAAACTTTTTCTCTTACTGATTCAACTCCTTAAATTATTCAATTTTTTGTCACTTCAAGGCTGCTTTGCTAACTTGTCCCCCTACAACTATGTTTCTGTCCCTATAAAGATCCCAATTCCTAAATAGCTGCATGTACTCAAGGTTTATTTTTCTTAATGAGGCCCAACTCATATGCCGCGCTCTACCTAGCCCATCAGTCTTTGTGGGAAATCCCTTAAATTCCTCGTTGAAGTGTTAGGATGCCAGAAACTGAAGTAGTTAGTGAATCTCATAAAGCGCACCTACTACAATCTGAGACCTCACAAAAATAAGGGCCATATTCTCTTCCCCCTATTTTGGTAGGGGCAGGGGTCTACAGTGCCTGTCCCGTAGCAGAGAAACCGGAGCAAGTCTAGAGGATTAGAGCCCGTGGTGGTCATCTTCCCACGTGGTGGCGACTGGGCCCTGCGGGCAGCACACAGAAAGGAAGCCAGAACATCTTCCCAGAATCTGATACTCCCCAGATTCCGTTTCCACTCCTGCGAGCCGCTCACCCACCCGCTGCTCCCATCATTTTAATCACTGCCTCAGCAAACCATTTAAATCACTGAAGACTGAATCTAAATATCACCTCCTCCACAAATGCTTCCCATAGCATACTACCTTTTCACTTGTAATAGCTTCCAGACATTTCCCGTTTGCTCTGCACGTGCTCTGCACACCCAGCAAGGACCCCTTTGCTTTGGCAAATGCACTTCCTTTCCACCTCTCCTCCTCGGCTTTCTCAAGCCTTTAAAACGCGATCCTGAAGCAGCAGCATCTGTGGCAGCTGGTGGGCTGGCCCGCTGTGTTTCCATGAGCGCAGCAGGAAGGAGACACTGAGTCCGAATGGGTTTAGCTGCTATTCGTGGCGCAGAGACCTGGCTTTCATGTTCATGTTGGTTCTCCTTGTCCCCCAAGTCCCATGGGGCAACACAGAGGCGAGCCCAGGTGGACCGCAGTTGAACTCTAAGGTAAGGAGACCCTGCCCTTCCATAGGGCCTCCGGCAAAGCTGCCCCCTCATGCCCTCCACAGGGACGCATTATCTTTATTCCTTAAAAACACCTCTGGTGGAGGGAAGGAGACATCAAGGAAGAGAAGGCTCTCAATGTCTACACAGGGAATCTCCGGCGGTATCTTCCCCAGGCTGTCTAATATCCAACACCCTTGAGCAAACCTGTCAACATCTTTTGCTCGGAAGATGTGCAGAAAATCCCCATCATAGAGCTTCTCTCCCAGCAGACTTCCCTATCCCTGCATGGTTTATCCTGAAGACACTTTTATTTCCAGCGTCTTCCGCTCTCTGTACAGTGTCCTGCCACGCACATCTTGCCTAGAGTCCACACCAGTTGCCTAACAGTTGCATATTTGCTCCTTCATTGAATTACTTGGACATTTGAGGGAAAAATCTCACTTTAGTACAGACTGATATTATTTCAAGTTAGTGGTCTCAAATCCATCTGGGTCCTTAAAACTCTTCAGGAAGCCTTTTCCTTTCTTTGCTCCTTTTCCCCTTCCCCACAATGGCTATTTCAAATCCTCGAAGCTCTGAGAGGCCTTCCTAGCTTCCTGTACATCAGCCTCCTGCAACCCCGCTGAGAAGAACCACCTACACCACGGACCCAGCCTAGCTGCTCAAGCCCCCTGCCTTAGGGGAGCTGCTGCTTCTGCCCCAGGTTTATAATTTAATCTTCACTCCTCCCCAAGACTTGCTCCATCAATATTTCCTGTCTTTCCCGCTTCTGCGTCTTCCTATTTACTCCCTATTTTCACTGAAAATGTGCACCCATGACATTTACCCTTCAGAAGTAGTCACTCACTCTGAGGCCACAGACTGAGTCACTACCTATATTGCTTGTAAACCACAAATCTTTTCCTCTTTTGCAGGCATCCCTGATTTCTGATCATTGCTGGACATCAATATGTACCACAGCACCCAAAATCCAGCACGTTTAAAATTGAACTTATTATACCCACCCACCTCTAAAGCTTCCTTCATTTCCAGTGTCTCCAGACTTACTAGTACCACCTCTGCTCAGTTACTTGAGCCAGAATCATGGGACGCATGCTCCCATATACTATACATAGTTTCAGTGGGTCTCTTTCAGTTTAGCCTACTGACCATCCCTCCCACCTGTCCCATTTTTGCTGCATACAACTGTCTTAGTTGAGTCTCCCATTTATTTATTGCCTACAATATTGCAGCTGCTCGCTGTGTTCTTATCCATTCTCCACACAGCTTTGAGGTGGTCATTTGACAAGACAAACTTTATCCAGCTTTAATTTGTCCCCATGTCTTACAGAATAAAGTGCAAACTCCTTAGCAAGGCATATCTGATCTTCCTCATGTTCTCAGCCCACTTTTTCTTCTAGCATGTTTCCCTGTCAGTTGCAAATCCACTCCATGCAAAGGCTCACTAAACCAGGCATACTTCCCCTCATGCAATGACACTGCTCTTCCTAGTCTCTTCGGTTGCATGCCTCCCTCTCTTTGACTGTACAGTGAGCTCCTATTCATACTCCCTCTCAAAGTGGGCACCATCACCTCCTCTGTGAACGGGCCACATGACATAGTCCCAAGCTCTCTTCTCCCTAATGAACATTGCATTATAGATAAACCGGCGTCATAGCAATTATTACATTGTTTTGTAACTTTGTATACATTTGCATCTCCTTTACAACTTGTGATCTTTGAAGGAAAGCAGATGTGTCTTTTATGTCTTTGTATGAAAAATAACGCTTTTGAACCACACAGATCAGTTTAGCCACCTGCTCTGCAATTAGTTTGGAACATTTGTATTAGGGACTTAGTTTCTCTACTCCTGTCCTTTAACTTAAAAATGGAGATAAAACAAGATGGAAAAAGCTTCATAAATGTTGGCCACATAAGAGACTGTCAATAAATGGTAGTTATTATCTTTACTAGTATTACCACTATTGTGATTGCTGATTCTCCACCACTCTTCTCAATGTCTGATACCCTTTAGGTTCTTGGTAAGTGGATTATAAATGAGTAATTATTAGTTTATATACATATATATATATATGGTGACTTCAAATGACCATCCTGTTGGCAAGGATTCTGTGCTACTCATTTATGGTCACTCTTCCAACACCTTCTAAAGTGATCTTTTCAAGTAGGTATTCATTAAATGTCTACAGACTGAACTTCTCAGTGACCTTTCACATCTTTGGGAGGAAAAAGAATAATTATTTCTCTTCTTGATTTTTAGTTTTATTTATCTATTTATTCAATTTCTTCCCTACTGGCTTTCACAATTTTATAGACAATAATAATTTACAGAGTATGTTTGGATTCAACTAAAAGGTTCTTACTATTTAAGAGACTTTCAAGAAGAAATTAAACTTGGGCTTTGGAAAATAAGCTGAGTTTTATATATTCAAACTTCACAAGCAAATTTTAAAGCTCTTGAGAAACAACTTGAAAATGTCATATACTAGGCACAGGCTAAGATGAAAGCCCCGGTGATTCATTCTTGAACTCTTCTGGATTATAAAACATTCAAGACTTATTGATAAAAAGTAAGGGGCATGTTTGTAGATTTTTTTAATTAAGGAAATGATTGTCATAAGCCCTAAGTGTGCTGACATGGCTTTGTGTTTTGTAGATATAATAAAGTGGCTGTAATACTGCCTGGGCCATTCAAGACAGTGGCTCAGCCTCCCGGGAGCTCCTGCAGCATTCCCCACCGCACTGGGTGTACTCGTCAGTCAGCTTCTGGGGGCGTGATGATGATCTGATGGGCAAGTGTCCACAGACTCAGCCTCCAAATAGCAGATACTTGGCATGATACCAGTATTTTCTCTATTTTTCAGTACTTAAAGAAAACACCCTTTGTCTTTATGGCTACTTTCTGACCACTGAAACATATTGAAACATAACCTAAAGGACTCTTCAAAAGGAAACCTTTGCATGTGGCAGGAACAGCAGTCCTATGAAAGAGAAACAATCTGGAACCTTACTTTGAATTGAAGTGTAGTTGGTATACAATATTATATTGGTTTAAATATGCAACATAGTGGAGATTTATATATATTAAATGCTTACCCTAACCAGTATAGTCAACATAGAACGATGTTACAGAAATATTGATAATATTCTCTATGCTGTGCTTCATCCCCCTGCCGAATTCATATTATGATTGAGATTTTATGACTCTTTATCCCCTTCACCTGTTTCACCAACCACCTATTTCACCCCTCTCCCATGGTAACCACCAGTGACTTCTCAGTATCTATGAGCCTATTGCTATTTTGTTCATTTTGTTTTGTTTTGTTTTTAGATTCCACATATAAGTGAAATCTTATGGTATTTATCTTTCTCTGCCTGACTTACTTCACTTAGTATAATACCCTCTAAGTCCATCCATATTGTCACAATGGCAGGATTTGTTTATTTTTTATGGCTGAATAATATTCCATCATATATATGTACTACATCTTCTTTATCCCTTCATCTATTGACAGACACTTAGATTGCTTCCATGTCGTGGCTGTTATAAATAACACAGCAGTAAACATATGAGCACATACATCTTTTTGAATCAGAGATTTTATTTTTTCTGGTAAATTCCTAGATTTATGCCACTCATCAGACTTGTGTCCACTTCTGTATGGAAATGACTTATATTCCTATCCCTTCATCCACACAGTGGATGGTGATCATAGTTTCCTAATGTCAAAGGCACACTGAGTGATCTTTCAGTGCTTTAGAAATAAGGCAAAAGACTGCTGTTGTCAGGGGATTCATCTCACCAGACAGCTAGAGTTCAGATCCCATGTACAGGGAGTCCCTGAATTTAAATCATGGGAAAAAAATGTTGGCAATGGTGACCTCCAGTGGTGATTTTTATTTTACTCTTTTTGGCTTACTTGTCTTTTCTAAATTTTATTTATACTAATTACTTTCATAATAACAAACACGAAATTATTTTTAAGGTCAGTTTAAATACTGTGTAAGACCTTTCAACTTCCCACATGAAACTGGGGCAGATGATCCATCATTACTGGAATTTGTTCCTTACTTACCTTCTGGTCACCCATTAATTTAAAACTACTTTCATTGTCTCTTAACTCTAATTGCTACAAAGAATGATTGGAAGAGTGGATATTGATTTATGCCCAGCGTGGACCATTTAAGCCTCTCCCATAACCATTCAAAAGCAGTACATTCTTATCTATTTATCTATCCATAAATAGATCATCATCAGTGAAATGTGTTTGTCAGTTATTTTCCATCCCATTCATCTCTGAAACATTCTCACCCAAAATTGCACTTGTTGGGTGAAATCTGGTGACTGCAAAATCAATGGTTTTATTTTGTTTGGCATGCCTTTTGGAAAATGAAGCCCCAATTGTCACATTCCTTTATGCCTGAGTTATTAACCTAGTCTATGTCCACGCTTTGCAGAACATGAAAAATAGTGGGAAGTCCCAAACCCCACCACCCATATAAAAGGACAATTGGTGACACCAGTGGAGGCTGCTTTAGAGAATTTTCACTCAGCAAACCTGGAAGTGAGCCCTTCTTATATTAAAGAAATAGAATACGGTCAATCTATCCGAATGTGATCTAAAAAAACAACACAGGACCTCTGGGTTCTAAATTCTTTTCTCTTTTTTTTTTTGGCTTTTGCTTATATTAAATTATTTTTGTAACTGGGGTGGGGAAGTCTTTTCTTAAGTTTAAGTAATTTTGGACAAGTCCCTAAACATCAGTAAGTCTTAAGAGGTCAGAGGTACAGAATTCCTGCAGGAAGAGAGGCACACAGTGGACAAGCACTATCTTGTTAATATTTGTGCAGAGTCCAGAATGACTCAGCCATGGGAAGAGCAAGGAGAAAGGCACAAGGCAGGTGTGCTAATTTATTCAAGGGCAGCAGGTCAGTGGCCCAGAGCATAGGGGTGGGAATAGTCCAGCAAGACACTGAAGACATTGAGGAAGTCGGCAGGGGTCAGAACACAGAAGCTTCTATAGGCCATGCAAGGAGTTGGGATTTCAGTCTAAATTTAAAATGGAAGCTAGTGAGGGGTTTGCACTAGGGAATCGTATGATCAGATTTAATGTTTCATTTCAAAATTTCTATTCCAGAAACAGGGAGGATGGTCAGGAGCTTATTGCAGTAGGTCAGCTGAGAGGTGAAGGTGGCTTGGTCTTAGCTGTGCTGACATAATTCACACCTGAATATGGGACACATAGTTAATAGCCAAATTTGAAACACACTTTCAAAGGAATTATTTTATTGCATGCTCATCACAGTCCTCAAATAAACTTATCATTTCATTCCTATTTTCAGATGACTAATCAGAAGCTTAGATATTAAGTAATTTATCCAATATCACAGAACCCTTTGGTTGCAGATTTAGAATGGGAATCTAGGGCTTGTGGCTCCATATTCACTATACCTGTTGTTCTATAATAACATTGAATCACACTGATTTGATGATATTATTATTGAGCATTGGCCACTTCTAAGAATCACAGAATTTTTTAGTTGGTAGAGACTTTCAAGATTATCTCCTTCCATACTCTGATTTTACAGATATTTTTTTCCCCAAGCAAACTAACTTTCCAAAGCTTGCTCAACAGGTAGCTGACAGGGATGGCAACCTGTTCAAGCATCTTGACTCTTAGACCAATATTCTTTCTATAAAAGGGTAGTAAATCAATTATATGTTGTTTTCTATGACAGGAAATAAATAGGCATTTTGAGAGCATCGGGAAGATTTCAGTAGGTCACAGGTAAATCACTTTTTCATTTATCATATCTCTACTGAACATCTATTCTCAGGCACTGTAATAGATTACAAAGATTTCTAAATTGTTATAGTCCCAGCCCACCAGAAGATCACAATCAAAAAGGAAACCAAAAATGATGCAAAAGTGTACCTCAACAAGTAGCTGACACAGATGGCAACCTGTAAAGGCCAAAACACAGAAAAGCACAGAATTATGGGAGTACAGAGGACACAACAATGGATGACCATGCTTAGAAGAGGAAAAAAAGACTAACAATGAAATTTCTTCCAAACCTTTGCCAATGAGTCGGGTGATGAGTTGAGAAGGGTAATCTAGGTGGAAGAGAAAACATGTACAAAGCTTAGATTTACAAAAGCAGCAGAGATGTCCCAGGGATGACGGGATTGTCATTGTAGCCCTGACGTGGGGTACAAGGCTGAGAAGGAAGTGAAGTTACTGCAGGCTTTGCGGCTTTCTGCAACTGAGCTGTGGGCTCTGCCGTCCCCGAAGGGCAGTGGATGCCAGACAAACAAGGATAAGTCCCTCTCCCTGGATGTTCTCAAAATAGTTCCAAAGAAATGGGTTCAGTGAAGGAGTAGAGCTTATCTGTAAGCCTCTTCTATCCATTCACATCAGAAGAAAGTCATAAGAGCAAATTCTCAGATACTGTGATGGTACCTCATTCTAGATTTTTTTAAAATGTGGTACATTAAAAAAAAACAACATGGTATGTTGAGAGTAGTGATTTAAGGATCATGGTTTGCATCCCCAGGCTGTGTCATTCCACAGTCAAGTGATACTTTGAGTCTATCCATGGAAACTAAACAACATGAAAGTATACGTGTACCAGTGAGTTTCTACTGTTGTTTACTATTGTTTGGTTCTTTTTTCTCCATTGATCTCCTATCTCAGGCTAAGCTCACTCTTTCTCATTACTCCACCCACAACCCACACTACTGAATCCAGGTAGGCTTACCAGTGGGAGGTCAGTTTCCACTGAGGGGGGTTGGTGAGCAGTGTCTTTTCCCCTTGATAGCAATTTGCAAAACAGATATCCAGAGCTGTTCAGAAAAAGCTGGTGGCTGGATCACAATGTTCAAAACCAAAGATTAGGCCAAACTAACAAGAAAATAAGCTGTCTAACCAGAAAATACATGCTATTATACTTTATACAGTCTTGTAATAGAACATCAGTCAAATTTTATTGTATTTTCAATTTTACATGTGTCTCTCCCTTGTTAGACTATTAGCTCATCCAAGGAGGAATAAATCTTACTGATCTTATATGCCTAGTGCTTAGGCCAGGGCCTGGTACACACACACACACACACACACACACACACACACACACACACACACCTAAACACAACCCTAAATAAATGAGTAAATAAATTAAAATTTAATCCTGAGGTATTAGGCTCCTCCATGGCATCCACTAAATCTTAGCAAAATCATAGGATCTCTGAAGCATAGTCTTCACACAAAAAGGATTATCAAAGGTCTTCAGGTACAAACCCACCCAACAAGGACCTCCTTCTTCCCTGGGCTACCTGAAGACTTAAGATGATAGAAGACTCATGTCTTCTGAGGCCATTTGTTCATTCTTTAAACAGCCTCAATTGTTGGAAAGTTGTTTATTTTATTAAGCTGACATCTCTGCCTTCTTCCCGCACATTCTAGTCATGCCCTTAGGGCTCTCAGTGAATAAATATAATCTCTCAGAAGATTCTTTGTTATTGATTTGAGAGCCATGCCTAGGATATATTTGATTTTAGACTGAACTAGCTTCTAGTCTTAAAATCTTTCCATTCATAAATCCTAATAAATGATTATGAGAAACCTAATTGAAACTGTTCAGGCAGCAATAGTACAGTGATGGCTTCTTTCTCAGAATCCTACCCTTGTTTAATCAAGAAGGGAGAAAACTTAGCACCAATGATGTGTCAGTTTCCACATGCTTCTTACTTCATCTAATTTAACTTATCAAATATGGTGCAAACACTATCATTCTCCTCCCACAGATAAGCTAATAGGTATCGTTAAGGGAACTAATTGTCCTTGGTTAAAAAATATAATGATCTGTATTCAATTTTTAGATACACCTGACTGAAGGACTGTCATAAATTAATGAATTAAGAAATGAATCCACCATGGGCAGAGACATTGCCTTCCTGTAGGTAGGCACCATGGATTTGGGAATCAAAGGGGTTGGGTTCTATTCCCTGGCTCTGCTGCTTCAGAGCTAAGTCGTCTAGAGCAAGTTGTGTAACTTCTCTGGGATTCAATATCCTCCTCTGTGAACTGATGCTAGTAAGATAGGCCTGGCAAGGTTGAAGTGAGGATAAAATGTAAAGATCATAAAGGTATGTATATAGGCAAAGGTTGAGTACAATGCCCAGGACATAACAATGGTGATAATGACCAAGAGAACATGGAGATCCAGCTAAACTATCACTTGGGCCAATCTTTTATATATTTCTATACATACTGCACAGACCCTGAGGGAACCCAGGTGTCACTCAAGATCATAGAGCAAGTCGGCCCTGGCTGCCTGTTCCCTGGGTCTCTGCTCCTCCCTGCAGGCCACAGAGCTCCCCAGGCTTCGCAGCCACATGCAGGCGAGCTCAGAGCCCAGCGGGCAGGGCAGCCCCTGGCACCCAGCTTCATTTCCCTGTGTGAGGGGAGCAGGAGAGAAAGCCCAGCTCCACTTTCATCTCACGCTCTTTCTCTGGTGTTGCCTTCCTACTTAATCGCTAAAGACGGTCACATGAAAAATGAATCTTCATTTCTGTGGGTCAACCTGCTCCCACCCCCCACCTGCACACAGAAGCCACTGCTCATGAATGTATCTCAGCTTTAAATGAGCAGGCGAGTAACACTACCCCATGGCTGCCTCCCAGGGGATAAAAGCCAGGATGACTGGGCTCCTCCGGAGGCAACACAGCAGCCATGCTCCTGCTTGTGAGGAGGCTAAGAAGAGCCTGTCACAGCTGCCCCCCCACTCCCCCGGACATGGGGCCCCTCAGGCACACAGATGTTCTGAGTGTGGAAAGAGGTGTTCAAAAGCCTTCCTCCTTCCCAGCCCGGAGCAGAGCAGCCAGGGCTGGGACCCGCATGGCCGAGCTACCGGCCTCCAGGGCTCGTGTCCCAGCTGCTGGGTTCCCACTGCCCACCTTCTTACACTCCCCTGCTGCAGTTAGTTTTGTTTTATGGTTTTTGCTTTTTCATTTTTGCACATTTGTCAAATTACTTTTCTTGGATCTTCCCCATCACAACTGTGTGCAGTGACACAGACTCGGAAAGGGGGGCTCCGGTCTCACCATGACTGTCCAATAAATAAGATTGTCAGTCAGGGAGGGCCTGCAGAGGGCTGAGTTTTGCTTCTCAGTAGCTCCCTCTTCTCATTATACTGCTGTCCAGTTTGCCTGTCTAAACAGCAGAATGGTGAGCAGGAATCATACTCTGAATTTTCCATGGGAAGCCCCATGTGCCCCATTTTCAATCCATCGTTAGTGGTAAGTTAGGTCTGGGAGTCCTGTCTGCCCCATCAGAGCAGAGGATTAGCCCGCCAATATTGATGAATGATGGTCATGACTGGATCACATGTGATCCAGTCATGACCATCGGCAGCATAAAGCCTTTCCGGAGACTATTGGAAAAGAATTATGTTCTCCCACCTGCAGACTTCAATCTGGAAATATATGAGCCCAGAAATGTTGGAGGCCACCACCTGAAATCAGAGAATGAAGGCTCCTCAACAGAAGGCAGAGCTCAGAGATGGAAAAAATTGAATTCTGAGGAAATCAACTGAGAGCTTAGATGAAGCAGTTAGTGAAGCTATAAATTTTCCTTTTCACCAGTTTCTGTATTCTGCTGTTGGTGAGTAAAAGAGAGCTAACTGGTACAGTTCCATTTGGTAATCTACATTAATAAATATTTTGGCAAGACAGGTTCTGTGTGAACGTATGTGAATTTGCCAGTACAAAATGTTGAAATGAAAACCTCGTGGGTTATTTCATAACATAATTTGGTCTCCTTGGCAAGCACCACACAAGAGGAAAAATATCAGGGACAGAATTATTTTAGTGATTTAGTCACTGATAATTCTCGAGCAGTACAAGAAAGTATCCTCCATTTACTATTCCAATTAAATTTTTCTGAACTCCAATCCCCACTTTTAACATCTTCCTTTCATTCTTGGACAATTAGCACTTCCCGTGGGTTCCCTCAAATCTAATGAGTCAGTATGACTGATATCCCTCAAGGAGAGAAAAGGAAAAGTATGCTCTGTGCCAGAGGACCCTGGCTCTCCAGGGACCGCCGTAGCCGACACCTGCGGCTGGCAGCTCCAGGTGTTACAGGGACTGAAGGACTCCCTACAATTTCTGGCCTGGAAACAGTTTCCGTAGATGCCGGGGGAGAGAATGGTCTTTCTTCCTCAGTATGATGCTCAAATGTTGTCCCGGCATGCCAACACAGGCAAGAGTTTCCTATGCCAAAACATCCTAGTATCTTGATACCCTGGCACACACACACAGCCATTCCTTGAAGCACACCCAAGGTGCCAGGGTGACTGGGTGAGAGAGAATTTGGCCATGAACCACGTATTGTGTCCACAGATAACCCTTCCCCAGGATGCAGAGTGTGGGCTTTATTTGGTTCAAGAGGTCAGTTCTGGTTGCTCTCACTGATCACTGATAATATTAGGATTCTCTAGCCACAGGGTAGGGTGAAGCTCAGAGGTGCTGGCACTCAGAATAACCTCCTGCCCTACAGCTCCCCAGGAGACCGTCATATCCTCATACCAGTCTGACATACATTTTTCCAAGGTGACATGTTTTAGAACTAACTCAAATTTTTCTTGACATCCAGAGCAGGATATATTTTCTATGAGGGGTCAGTTCTCAACCATGTTATACACTGATTTCCACCAGGAACAGCTCCTGCAGGAGGGGACCAGGGACACGGGGAGAGGGGACGGGAGAAAACGGGGGGAGGGATACATGTGAAAACCAGGGAGGGGGACAGGAGAAAATGGGGAGGACGATGGACAGCGGCGGGAGATGGGAGAGGCAGGAGGGGCCGGGACTTGAGGTCAAGCTCATGCTGCCCATCGCTGGTGTCAGTAGAATCGAGGGGGGCTGGTTGAAACCTGCATTTGACTTGCAGCCAGAGCGGAGAGAGTCTGGGACCCCAGGAGGGAAGGGGCTTGTCCAGTAATGCAGAGACTTGGGCCTGAAATTGGAAATGGGAAGATTAGCAGGATGGCGAGTGGCCGCAAGCTCCTTTCAATAGTTGACGAGAGGTAACGCTGACGTAGGAAAAGGATTCCTTTTGTTTTATAACTGTGCGCTAATCGTCTGTTTTTAAACTTTTGATGTTTCACGTCACTTTTTGCACAAACCTAAGACTTACTGAGTACACCGGGACTTTGGATTTTCTGGAAAGTTAGACTTCTGTATTTACACCCTGCCCCCTACAATGTACAAACTGTAAGAGAGGAGAAAGTAAAAACAATTTTACAGATTTCTAGTAACTTCAAAATATTTTATTTTTAATTTTTCCACATTAGAATGCATGTTGGATGCAAAATATTACAATAGAGACAAAAATCACAGATGAGAAAATTCAAAATACAAAAGACTAAAAACTGTCCATCAATTCAAAAATTGCCTACGCCACTTCAAAGAATTAAAATGTCGTTATGTAGGGCCAAATTTTCTGAGCTGATTGATAAAAAAGCACTTTCGTTTTGTTTTGTTTTGTATAAGATTAACTTCTTAGTCTTGGTTTTATTAGTAGTAAGACAGGTCTAAAACAAAAGCTGAGTGAGTTACAACTTCAGTAGCTAAATCTATTTAATGCTTTATTTAATAAGATGTAGATGAAATGTTACTACATAACTCTCTTAATGAAGGGGAAAAACCTTAGTCTCAAAATGCTTAATTTTAGTTATGGATTATGCTAAATACACACAAAGGATTTTTTAGCTTTTCCCAAAACCAAAGGCACAGTATACTGGAATAATTTAAATCTTGTAATAAACAAAGGATATAAGATATAATAACTCTAAAATAGCAGGGAAAATGAACTCATTTTAAAATTGCTCTTTAGCATGTATAATGAAGAAGATAAATTTGAACAATTAGGAACTAATGAAAACTTTGTAAAAATTGCTATTCATGAAGAATAAGTGAGAAAATGCTTGGGAAACTTAGACACATAGTAAATAATAGGTCTGAAAGACAAATGCCCTAGGCTATTAAAAAAATCAGTAAAGAAACTTAAATAACAATGATTTTTCAAAACTCTTACAGTAGACTGGCAACATGGTATCAATCTTTTTAATCTTCAAAAAAAAAAAGATTAGAAATAATGAGCTCAGAAATTACCAGGTGGTAATTTTCCCAGTAATCATGTTAGTTTTCGTAAAATCCTAACATTAGAATTCCAAAAAGATCATGGCAGCAGAATCAAAATAATCAAGAGCATGTTAAAGAAAAAAAACGCATAAAACAACCTTTATTCTTTTTCCCTCAATATCATTGCAATACAGAGAGAAGGAAATAAAAGTTCATATGGTCCTTGAATCTGTATTTTTTAAATAATTTTGGAATATGCAAAATCAAACATTTACTCACCAAATTACTTTTACTTGACATATGTAGAAGTTCAGCTATGTAAGCTGAAACTTGTCCTTGGCAAGGGAAGACAGATAATTATCTTCACATAAAAGACATCTCTAGCAAAAGGGTCACAATGGTTGATCAGACGGCACATTTCCATTAGTCTATACACTATACTAATGATGTCAAGACTGAACACTGACATTTGGTTATGTCTCAATAGTGAGAGTAGTTTTAGGATTTAAACTTTCATTGTACTGGGAATTTGTGGTTAACATTGGTATGAACAGAAAAAGAGCATATCTAAAAATCTCAAAGCCAAGGGGAAAAAAGTTTTAAATGGGAAAATTGGAAACAAGTATTTGAGAGGAAACAAAGTCTTTAATGAAGATAAATGGGTGGATAAAAGCAAGCAGTCAGTGGAAGAAGGATGTTCCCCAGTTAGTGGCAATCCTAATACATTATTCACAAGAAGCATGCCCAGGGCCTGCTGGGAGCTGTCCTCTCCTCATTCTGCAGATTCTGGGAAAGGCAGTAGCTGTGTCCAGATTGGACTTCATGCACGCTGGGCCCTCCCTTGAGGGGAGTCAGACCGTGGCTGGTTTGGGGGAATTACCTTCATATTATTGAAACAGACAGTAACTTATGTCCACATTCTTCTTGGGTAGAAAATTAGCAGATGACATGGAGAGAAAGACAGTATCACCTTGTATAATCTTAAATCACATTCTTGTGGGGTTATTTTCAGATTCAAGACTAATAGGAAGTGGGGGAAAACCCACTTCCAAACAATTAAAAGTAGACTTTCTTTACCAAAATTAAACAGATTGATGATGATTTACCCTCTAATCTTGGACAAATCTTTGAGTTTCATTGAGTCTTTGTTTTCTGTTTTTCAGGTGTAAATAGAGATGATTTTTTAAAGAACTTACTTAAAGTGAGTGTGAAGATTAATTGCATGAGATAGCACATGGTAAAGTTATTCATGAATTTCCAAATGTTAATGCATTAGTTATTATCCTCCTCATTCTGGCTAGATCATATTTGTATCCATCCCCAAAGTATAATACATACATTGACCCATTTAACAAACCCTTATTGTACCTCCTAATATTGTGCCAGTATAACACATTCAAGATGCAGTGATAAATAAACATTTCTCTGCTCTCATAATTTTTATTCCAAGGGAGAAGGTGATATTACAATACAATATGACAATGGATATGATTTTTTTAATGGGTGTACATTGCTAGACAGACTTATTCTCTAGTCTTGGATCAAGGAAGACTTCCTGAAGGAAGTGAGATCAAGGATGAGAACTAAAAGATGTATGAACTTTAGAAAAGAGAGAGAAGGCTTTGTTGGGAGAGTATAAGCCAGACAGAATAAACAACATGTGCAAAGACCTAGAAGAGATATTCATTGCAGATCTCTGCAACTGCACAGTCCATCTTAGACAAATCGATTAGTATAATCCTGTATATAAGGAGCGATGAGACTGGAAAGGTTTATAGAAAGCAAATCTTAAATGATCTTATACAACACACATCAGAATCTGGACTTCTCCAGTGGGCAAAAATAGCTACTAAAGGTTTTAAGCAAAGCTATGACATGATCAGATCAGCATTATTAAGAACTGGGTTAGGATTTAGATTAGAATTATTACAGTAATCCAGGTAAAATGTAGTAGTAAAGTGTTCATAAAGTTTTAGTGAAACACAGCCACATTCATTTACATATTGCTTATGTCTCCTTCAGCACTGCAATGACAGAGCTGGGTAGTCATGACAGGGACTTTTGGTCTCCAAAGCCTAAACTATTTACTATCTGCAGAGACCAAAAATGTTTGCCAACCCCTGATCTAAAAAAAAAATAGTAGTAATGGAAAGAAGACATTGCGGAAATTCCAAGGAGCTAATATTGACAGTTTGCAGACTGACTGAATATGCAACAGAAAGAAAGACAAGTCAAAGATGTTGAATACAGGTCGAATGAATAGGTGATAAATAAATAAGATATCTAATATGCTATCTTTATAAATGCTCAAAGTACTGTGAAGAAATCATGCTGTCTGATAATCACAGCTTAAGATAGAACAAACATAACATACTGCAATAAACTTAACCTACAAAAATGCCAGTTCATGTGATTCAACACATAAATGAAATAGACCAGTATTTTATTTTGAATCAAAGCTGGAATGATTATTATTTTCCAAATAAAATTAAACTTGCCGCTTCAAACAAGATTTTGTTTTTCTTGACTGAATCTCATAGTTGTTTGTCTGTGGTGTTAACTATGCATCTTGAGAGAATCCTTTGAAGTCCATTTTTTTCATTTGCAGAATCACTACTTATATTATCTCTAACATCTAAAAATCCAAACACTTATGATTCTATATCATTATGATTTTCAACTAATTTGCAAGAGAGGGAAAAAGCCAAAAAGATGGTTGAGGTGGATATAAATCTGAGAAATAAAACATCAGTTGAGAATACTATGTTATGAGAGAGATATTACTGATCTAAAAAGGAAAATTCCAGACTAGACACTTGGGAAGCATATGCCCAGCCTGTTCTAAAACTGGACTGGATACACATTATGGTTAGTAGGTTCGTAATTTTAAAAGCTCAAGAATGTGGAAACCTCTTGAATGGTCAATGTCAGCACTTTTTAGTACTTCTAACGCCACGATGATTCATCTCTATTGAGAAGCTCAATACAATTACTGATTCGTTTCCCTGTCTTCATTGTGTAGAACCAGTCAGTTTAGTTGTCCTGTCACCTGACCAGTAAGTATGTTGGAAAGATGGAGGTGCATCAGCTGAGACATAAACCTTAGTAAGCTGCTTTGATTTTTGATGTTCTAGAGATTCTTGCTTCTGTAACTTTCCTTTGTCTTGTCTTTCTTCTTGTCATGTCTAGATAGGAGAGAGAACAGAAGGATCTTTTGTGGCACATTACATTTGGTTGATTCTAAAGACAGTTGGGTATTTAGGAGACTGGAGAGTAGAAATTGCATATATGTAGTGTGAGTGTTGTCCTCTATTTCAGTGTTTAGGCCTTTGAATTTAAAACCCAGAGCACAAATACTGTGAGTCAGGATCAATTTTGCTTTAAATCAGGTAGGTAGGCCCAGAACCAAGGCACAGCAGCAGCCAAAGTACCTATTAAGGGAGATGATGAATAGAGTCCTTAAGTCCTTGGCGGAGGGGCTGACTTAGAGATAAGAGATAGGAAAATTCATTTGCAATAGAATCTCTAATGATTAGTTGGGTTGGAAATCAGAAGGTCTTCTGCAGTTCCTATTCCTTTTTTTTTATTATTGTCTTGGCAACTCATTTGGTACATCAGGATATTTTGCAACTTATTCCTTTAGTCCTTTTAGTAACATCTTTTGCCTGACTGAGCAGTAAATAACGAGGAGAACTAGGGGCAATTAACTACTATGGTATCCCTATGGCTAATGAAAATTCACCCATTGCACTTTGGGGAGACATGAACTAATTAACATGCCTGTTGGGGGGCTAGGTTAATGTTGCTGTTTTAACTTTGCTTTTGGGAGAAACTGAAGTAGAATGACTCACCCAAGGTTACCCAGCCATCTGTGGCAGTGGGAATTACACAGGCAGAGGTCCTTTCAGCAATGGCCCTGAGTCCTCTTGCAAAGAAAGTCCAGGGTACCTGCATCTTCCTCTGGCCACACCCCAAACTGTAACACAGGATTCACCTCCGCATAGGGAAGCTCCTTAGCTGACTTAATTAAAATGTATGCATAAACTCATAAATCTTAATTCTCCCAAATCTTTTCACTTGCATTCACACATGCATTTGATCTTTCATTTTTGAGAATTTTTGAACCCAATAGAAACTTTGGAACCCAAAGAAGAGAGTTTTCATGATGATACGACAACTGACCAGGTTGAGGTGTAAGTCCATTAGCCATCAAATCACACTGTCACACTGTCCCTTATTTTCTCACTAATTCAACCAAAATTTGTTGAGCAATTACTTGATTCAGTGCTGCTGTAGCACAAATCTGAACTGAGTGCTGTAGTATTAGGTAAGGGGCATTAGCCACTGAGGGCCTTCTTACATGACACGAGAGTATTTTACCCTGTGGTTAATGGTTAGCTACTGTCAAACAGGGGCGTCACTTGATTCCATCTCCCTAACTGGTTCTGGCAACAGCCTGGAAGACAAAGTAGAGGAGGAACTGGAGCCAGGAAATAGCCCTTTTCTGAGAGAGAGAGATGATGAGAACTTGAACTAGATCATTGGCCATGGGTATGAAGGGACGAAGATGGATATGACGGGTTCAGTATTCAAAGGGCAGATAGCAAGACATGAATGGCTGGATATAGGAGGCCACTATGAGAGGGGCAGTCTTGGATGACTTCTGGACATCTGGCTTGGAGAATGGGGTGGAGGGCGGTGCCATGCAGTGAGACAGGGGTCACAGGAGGCAAATCAGGTGGGACTGGGCAGGTGCACAGATGGAAATGCCTTTACTTCGACGTATGTTGAATTTGAAATGCCTAGTCATCTGGTTGACAATTTCTAGTAAGCAGTTCTTCTCTATACAGGTCTAGATCTCAAGGAAAGTCTGTCCTAGCATACAGATTTTATAATCACAGCATAGTCGACACTCACACATATTGGCCGACCTTGATTCTTCACCCATTCAGTGTATGGTCCTGAATGAAGGTTATAATCTTTAGAACTGGAAACTGGAGTTAGTCATTCATTTTCTCTTTCACTTTGTTTTTAATATTTTTTTAAGCCATGAAGAAATCTAATGATCTTAGCAAGTCCTATGGAATACCTGCAGTCAAATATCAAGATGTGTCTAATACACTTTCATATACTTTTATAAATCCACAATAATGGGGAGTGTAACTCATAGATGTTTGCCCTGTCTTTCTTTTGTGTCTAATTGCTTCCCTGAGTATGTTTAACATTTGCCCTCTGCCTCAGGAAAGTCATTAAGGTGAAGGGCTTTGTACACTGCAAAACATTAAGCAAAAGTAAAGAATTAAAATGGCCATAATGATGAAAACGATTTGACTTAATACATGTAAATCATTTCACACAATGTCTTCCCACCATAAATACTCAATCAATATTATTTTCTTACCCGTTTCAGTGGGCCCAAGTGCTTTCATCCTCAGCACAGTAACACTAGAATGATACCGATAATCAAATTACTGGTTGTAAGAAATCAATTCTAAACATTCCAATTCACTTTGCATTGATTTGCAGCCCTTGACAACACTTTAAGGGTTTCCTTCTGGTCCCATTATTTCTGTTCAATGCACCAAGATGGCTTAGCTACAACAGCTGAGACTTCTTACTTGTAATTAAAGAGGATTTATTTGTTCAGCAATATGTCTACTGTTGATTACTATTAAGTTTTGAAAAATAAAAAAGCAAGAATTTTGGTTGAAATCTATTGCAGTTTAGCCTAAAAGTATTTCTTTAAAATAAACAAGTTGTCATTTGACTAGAACTTGAAAAGAAAGGCATCGTGGTCACTACATTCAGACTAATAGTGACACCAAGTGGTTTCACACTGGAAATGTTTTTAGTCTGTTATTTAAACTGAGAGAAATGACAACCTGAAAAAAAATGATTATTGTGACCAGCATAATCAGTCATCTGGCTCTAAATGGGCAGAGGTGTTTTTTTTTTAATTACAATTATAACCACTATAATTACTGGTTTAAAATAACCATTTTCATTTCTGTAATGAAAATTTTCCTCCATCCCAGACTCAGAGTCAGGTAAGAAATTCCATATGGACAACGACAATTAGTACAGAAATGAGCATAAGTAATTGAGCTTGGCTTTCTGGCGATCAGGAGGCAGGTGTGCAGGGGGACGTCGGCTCCCTACAGGGAGCTTGCTGCCCCCACGGATGACGGGCACCAACAGGAAGTGCAGTTGAGTAAGGTCAAATCCTTCTTTGCTGCTTTTTAGGTGCATGATTTGTACGATTTCTATTAATTTAAATCTCTCATTAGTAAGTTTTTTCCCCATCTGTACACAGGGAGACCTAAATTCATTTATCTGAGGAGAGGCTTCTTACAGAATGACCAGGACCAGACAGTGGAATCGCTATCACTTCACAAAGCCCAGTTCTTCTTGTCTCTTACCTTTATCTGCAGACCACCTGAGTTCTCTGGGTTAAAAGGTGCTCCAGTGGGCAGGTATGGGATGGCAAAAGCAGAGAGGAAGCACCTGTGGGGCCAATACCTAGGAACGCGAGGCCATCAAGCCTCCTGGTTTATAAACCCAACTACCAAGCTCGCTAGAGCTGAAGTACTATGTACAAGTGAAAGAAAATGGGAAGCAATGAGCATAAAGAAACAGTGAGGGGAAAGATCATAAACAGGCCACGTCATTTGAACAAGTTTGGATTTTATCGTGAAGGCATTGAAAAGTGAAGAATGGCATGAATCTATTTACTTTTTTAAAGTTATGACCCTAAAAACAGTTTTAAGATTAGATTTGGGAGGGAGTGGGCCAGACCAGTGCAGAGGAGCTAGGGAAGGGCTGGGAGGAGGGAGATGGACAGGGGGTTAGGCACAGGCAGGGCTTTGAATTGAATAGATACCAGGGTACCAGAGAGGCGGGAATCAAGGATGATGACTCAGTTTCTCTTGTGCTTAGCAGATGATATTCTACAAAAAAGAAGTATAAAAACAGCTCTGTTACTGTTTCTAAAGGTGAAAGTCCTAAGGCTTGGAGCCAGGCTCAGAACAGGCCATTAACTATCAGCAATTCTTCCCATTCTTCTCCTTCTGCCCCCGTAATTCAGGACTGCCACCAAGATCTGTGCTGCTAGACCCTTAATCCTATAATATTTAATAAACTGTTATAATGTGTCAGGTAGTGTGCTGGGTGCTAGGCAAGCCATACAAGGTCTCCAGGTCTTAGGTTCCCTAAGACAAGGGTGGCATTTAGATTATTGCTAAAACTTCTCCCTATTCAAATTCTGAATCTCTGTGACTTCCCAATAAACCCATCTTAATCACTTGTCACCCTTAACAATAACAAAATTATCTGTTGCATACATCCCAGTTTATCCCTTGCATACATCACCATTGATATTTATCTCTAAGGTCTCCCTGAGGGTAAGGAAATCATCCCTACTTCATCCTTTAAAGGGGGAGTATCAGAAGTTCTGGGTTTTCTAGAACAAAGCTAATTTCAATCCAGAACAAACCTGATTTCAAAACAGAAAAAAAAAACAAAACACCTTATTTCAAACCTGTTTCTCAGAAAACATACTTGCCTTGATTTAGGGTTTGGGGAACATGACCTCATAGAGACAGCTAGGAAGCTTTCTTTATGTATGTTCTGGAAAGCTTTGTGACCCCCTGGGTAAGCCAGGCCTCCCCCAGCTGAAGGACGTTGTGGTATGCTTACGTCACCAGTACTTCTCAGGAAGTGCTAACCAGGTCAGCTGCCCCTCTCACCTCCAGGGTGGAGGGAAGAGGCATATAGGGTCTGTGGGATATAAATAAGCTTACTTCCAAATAGCAGCACCTAAGCAACAAGAGCCGTGGAGCCTTTCGGCAGATTTTCCCTCCAAATGTTGCTCTTTATCACAAAGAGGAGAAGGCCGCCTGCAGACCCGTGGCTAGCACTTAAGCAGGCGTACCTAAGCCCTGGAGGACTATCAGCAAAGGCTTTCATTCTATTCAGAGAAACTTCAAAGGCCTCAAATGAGGAAAGAAGTGTGGCTGGAAAATGTTGAAATGACAAATAGCAATATTTCCACTGACAAAAGATGAAGATGAAACAAATGTTAGAACAGAAAACACGATTTCATTTTGCCACATTCTCACTGGAAACTATCATCAAAGCCTTGAACAGAAATGAAAAAAGGTGTCGCTGTAACTAGCACACTAGAGCCACCTTAGATTTCCAGCAATGAAAGTCATCTTTGAATAAGCGCTTACACAGTAATGAAAAATCTCAATGCAGAAAGTAAAGCATATGGCCCTAAATAGTCTCATACTACACATTTATTAGACAAGAGAGAGCAGGAAGGCATGTAGGGATCATCTGGACAAACCGTTTCAGGCCTCAGAGGAGGAGACTGAACCCAAAGGACTTTAGGTAACTTGCTCAACGTCATATTACTGTAGGTGGTTTCTGAACCTTCTCTCTGTCCAAGGAACCAAGCTCTGAAGGCCTCTATCTGCAAATCCATTGGTGCCCAGCTGCTGAGACAGCCCTGAGCAGGGCTGAAGCTCAGGCTCACCAGATGCTGGGCCCCAGGGGTTGTCTCACTGCCTGGGATCCTTTCTGTGTTGTGCTCACTGAGCCACAGACTTGCCAGAACCTACCTCACTACGTCCCCCACAACTACAGATTCAGAGACCTCTGTGCAGATGCATCTATGCCATCTGCAACTAGGTCTGTCTGATATATGAGACAGAACACAGAAACAAAGACCAGCCATTCCCAGAAAAACACAAAGGCAAAAAGGATGGTGCCTGGGAAAGGCAGAGTGTGTCCTACAAATTGAATCCCATGGAATTAAATGTGGTAGATAAGGGGAAAGAGGTGAAATATATGAGTTTTTTTTCAAATATTGCTTCATATGAGAAGTGTTGAAGATCACTCATTAAGCAAGACATTCAACCAATTCATCTTTTAGAAACTGGCAAAAGATTTAGAGCTGTGTCACTTAATATGCCTTCCAGGTAGAGAGCTCACACATTTTTCAAGAATAAGTAAAAATGAAAAAAGGAAATAAAAAGTATGGATCCTGTAGAGTTAAGCACCCTCTGGTCAAGGGGAAAAGAAGCAGCATGGAAAATCCTCAGATCTCCTGCAGAATCTAAAGACAGTGTATAGGAACTGTTTGGCACATGCAACAGAAATCAAGAAGATGCGTTACTTAAGAAATAGCATCACGACCTCGAGGAGCCAAGGGTCTGGTAAGAAAAACGTGAGACATTGGGCATTAGGAAGAATTGCTGGAAGGACCCTTAGCCCACTCTCTCTCTTCCCAGGTCCTCTGCTTTCCCAGCTCCTCCCAAGGCCTTTCATCCCCCTGAAACTCTCTTCTGAGCTCCAGACCCAGCCGTGCAGCTACCTTCTTGAAATAACACGTATATGTTGCAGAAATCTCAATGTTAACAAGTTCAAAATGGAATCCTTCGTTCCCATCCCACCAAAACTTCCCACCCCTGCTCCCCTTCAGCTTTTCCCCATTGCAGAAAAGCACCTGCTTCCGTTCCTCTGCTCATCCCAACCCTTTAATAATTTAACTGGTCCTCCTGTGGCACACATATCCTGGTCCATTCTGTCCAACACTAGGACCTACGATTCCTCCTTTAAAACCTGTCTCTAATGCATTGTTTTTTCTACACCAATTCCCTTACTACTCTAGTGTGAACAGCCCTCATCTCTTCTTTGGAAAGTAGGGTCCCTGAAATGAATATGGCCTAACAGAGAAGTCTGATGAATTCTAAGTGAGAGCTGCCATATGAATGGTTCACATAAGTGAGCTGTGAATCAAAAAGAGAGTCAGGAATGACCACTGTGCTGTTCGACTTACTTAAAAAAAAAAGGTCTGGCAGCAGTTAGCAGTGGTGTAGATGGTGATGTAAGTAGGAATATAAATTGGTACATTTTACCAATTTGGAAGAAGCCTCAAAATGGGCCCAACTTTTTTATCTTGACAGTACCATTTTGAGCAATATTACTTTACAGACATTAAGGGTGTGAAAAAATATTTAGGACATGCATGAGCATAGTATTAATATAAATAATGTTAACGAACCAAATTGCCTAAAAGTAGATTTGATTATAGAAAATGGAGTCATACAATTTGACACATCAAGGATATAATTACCTTGAAAAAGGTTTATAGTGAGTAAAAGAAGAATGTTTAGAAGTTTATATTTGCATACAAAGAATAAAGAGTGGTATATATCATTATATCATTCTTAATAGTGGTGATTTCTAGGTGGTGGGATTATGGATAATAAACTTTTTTTTGTATATTTTGCTATAGTTGCCAAATTGTTGCCACAACAGAAATCCTTTTTTTAGTCAGAAAAAAATAATGTAATGAGATCTATTCCTAAGACATGCTTGAGCCACATCTGGGCATATAGGACTAACTAGAGGGGACACTTCTTCCAAAGAGAGTCATCTCAGAGACTGGCCGCCTGGCTCTGTCCTGCAGCTCACTGCTGCGCCCCTGAACTCATATCTGTGGTTTATGCCAAGAAGGTCTGAAGTTTTGTGAGAAGGGACGGTGTGAGCTGTGGGACGTGCAGGGCTGTCAGTGTGATGCTGGTGGGAGGAGACGCTTTATCTTGCTGTTGATGAGACACTGGCAGGCTGCAGTGTTTTCCCTGTAAGGTTGGCCTCGGGCTTTGTGTGCAGTGGGGCCCGGGCACCAGCATCCAGCATGTGCTGGTGAGCCTGGCAGTGGTGGGGGGCAGAGCTTTGAGACTGTTTCAGGATAGAAAATCACATAGAGGGCTGCTCTGAGCATCCTTGTCACACTCCTAAAGATGCCCACAAATGATGGGAAGACACTGGGGCGAGCGGGCCATCCTGTGGTAAGGAGGCCAGGGCAGAGTCAGTGAGAAAGGAGCTCCCAGACACTCCAGGAAAAACAGCCTCGCAGGCCTGAACCGCCTCGTTATTCTCAGTGGCCTGGATATTCAGTACAGACATCCACAGACTTCCCAGCGCACACACTTTATTCTGGCACCCAAACCGCCACAGCACTGTGGCCACTGGGAACTGATTTAAGGCAAAGTGGGAAGAAGAGGAAAGACTGCATATACTGCAGCGGCGTCTCTATGGGGAACAGAACCTGCCACAGAACAAAATGCAGTTGGTCTTGTGGTGCCTGATGAAGAGAAGGAAGGGGTGGTCTGCACAGAATTGGGGTTCAGTTCTGACACACCGGGCATTCCTGACCACGGCCGTGGCCGCGGCCGCCTCCGTGCCTTCCTCATTGACCTCGACGAAGCACTTATGCGCGACCTTGGACACGGGCACGTTCTTCTTAGCTGACATTCCAGAAAAGTCTGCCTTGGCTTCCTCGAAAGCATCAGTCATACCCAAACTTCGAAGAAAAGACTCCAAGTCATAAGTCTCCTCCAGCTTTAAACGGGGAAGGAAAACTTGAACTTTAACCTTAGTCATCTTCTCTGGATTTGTCCAGGCTCTGAACTTCTCATACGTAAGTGCTTTTTCCACCTAAAATAATGAAGAGTCAAATCTTAAAATCTAGACAACAGCCTGACTGATGCACACCTCCCCACGCATCACCAGGACATGCAGCTAGAATGAGTTCTGGTCTACAACAACCCACAGAGATTTTTCCTTTTGTAAATATGCCATGAATTTCCCTCAAATTCTCATCATTTTACCTGTTTTATGGATATAAGAAAAGAACTAGAAAATACTTGAGGCAAGGAGAGGTTTTTTTTTTTTTTTATCTTTACCAAATTCATTTCAAATGTTTTTAGTTCAGGAAGTTTTCCTAACTAATTGACTGTATTCATGCAGTGCCCATTGCTGTGAGCTGAAGAGACTGACAAGAGAGAGCACGGCCAGAACCCAAGGGTCAAAGAGGGAAACAGGTGCCATCGGGACTGGGAAGGGAGATGCGCTTTCTGGGGAGGGGAGAGCAGAAATGAGGGGCTCGACAGGACTGCGGCTGCTGGCATCGTTTGCTCTGTCTGTCCTGGAGTTAGCTTCAAAACCTTCCAGACCCATCACTCATTTTTTTTATTTATTTATCCACAGGAATGAACAAATGTAATAAATGAGGGTTTCCCCCACCCCCAGAGAGCCAGATATCAAGCACACTTTGGTCCTGCACCTCCCAGCTTACACATTTACTTTCTCCCATCCTAAGCTCCATTCTTTCTCTGTCATGGGAAGACATGCCTCTCTTCCTGACCAAGAAAAGTTCACCTGTACTTGAGACTCTTGCTACTCAAAGTGTGGTCCACGACCAGCAGCATCTGCCTCACCTGGAATCTTGTTAGAAATGCAGAATCTCAGGCCACCCTCCCACACCCAAGTCAAAATCTGCATTTTAACAAGATCCCCAGCAGATTCATGTGCACATTTATGTTCGCGAAGCACTGCCCAGATCAAGCCCTATCCTTGTCTAATACTTTTGTCCAATAATTACTGGGCCCTCAACTAGCCCCTTCCTTCAGAATAAAGAACAATCCTTGTATTTTTGGAACTCTCCTCCTGGCTTCATCAAATTTGTCCTCACCAGCAACTCCACGCCTACATATAAGCTCAACAGAACTGCACTCACACGTTCACCAAAAGCCATGCAGTACTGGTCATCCGGTACTTGTTAAAACAACCCTGCACTGGAAATTCTTCAAATGCTAACTGGTGGGTGGGCTTAAAGAAATGAGCTCGGGCTGCAGCCACAGCCCCTCGGGCTCACCGCCAGCAGCTTACCTCAGCGAGACCGGCCGTGTCATCAGGCAGCAGAAGGACCATGCTCAGCTCCTCCCCGGCGTACGGCAGCTCCAGGACCTGGGCACGCACCTCATCTATGTACCCCATTCTGAACTTAGCTTGCTTAAACATCATCTGCACTGTCTTTTTCTCCTGATGAAAATAAGAAATTAAAATCAGATTACTAAAAAACTAACACAGTTTACTAAAAATGAGATATGTGTCATTCATACAACCCTTAGGTAGCTATCAGAGAATTACTACTTCTGCACAGTATGCTGACAGATGTGAAATCTTCATTATTACATGGTAGTAAGGATCATGACAGACTATTGTCCCAGCAGATCAAGTATTACCAGGTGGGGGTGAATACATTGATGAATATAGAGAAATGAAAAGATTTCTATATAATTTTTGGAAAAGAACTGTGTTTTTCTCTTTAAAGAAGATGCATAGAGAAACACTCCCAAGGAGCTGATAATTAAAAATTATTTCTCCAAGTTAACGGGAGAATTAACTAATATTCAGGCTCTGGGGCTGAAGAATCTGGTTAGGAAAGATGTATAAGCCAGAAGGATGTATACTTTTATTTTTAATACATTTATTTTATATACTGAAAAGATGCTCAATTATATGATTGGCTTTTCGGCTTTGGCTTTTTGGAAGAGGAACCTTGACAAGAAGTATATGGTCCACCGTTTTTAAAACTTGCATCAAATATATTGTAGACCTTTAAATCTTTTTGCAATTATCAAGTTTGCTGTTATCAAGTTGACAGAAGTCAAAATCCAAGCTAATCGCTATTGACATCAACCATTATCATATACAAAACTGAGTGGGGAAAAGAGTTTTTAAAGTTCGGCTTGTAAGTCTAGAGATCCAATGTACCACATGATGACTATAGTTAAAAAAACTGTACTGAATCCTGGAAATCTGCTAAGAGATTTCAGGTGCTGTCATTACAAAAACAATTACGGCAACCAGCTAAGGAAAAGGTGTGTTCATTAGTTTGAATGCCATAATCATTTAACTCCCTATATGTGTTAATCATCATCTTGTACACCTTTAATATATGTTTGTTTTTATTAAAAAAAGATCTAAAAATAAAGAAAAACAAAGTTAGCTTGAACATCTGCCAATGCTTTTTTCCTTGTTTTCAGAATTGAATAGCCATGAGTTTTAAAGCAATAAATAGAGATTGTTGTCACCGACATTGCAAAATGGTGTCCAAGTAAATACAGACAGTGCTGGTATGAGGCACACAGAATTCCAAGACTTAGAGGAAATTTTCTTTCAATCCAAATAATAGGACCAGAGAGAAAAGATTGATTTGACCAAGGGTATAAACAAAACTGCCAATATAAAAATTATTTTAGTGTTTTCTCTCTTCTCTTCCATAAGAGATTCGTAGGGGACATAAAACTCATTCAGTACTACACTAAGAATCAAGAGAGTATGAAATAAATGATTTTTCCATTCATTCACATTCCTTCCCAGTGCATTACTTTACGGTATATCTGAAAAATATTTCCCTACCTGGTTGACTTTAAAGGGCATTCCCCTTGTGTACTTTCTGTCAAATTGCTCATTCCACTTCCCTTTGAAATAGATGGCGTTCACGAGGACCAGCTTAGTCAGTGGATTGACTGTCCTGGGACCCAGTATCTCAGAAATCTTACCTGTAAAAAGTATGAGAGAAGGTTATTGCTATTTGGGGGCACAAACATTCTTTTACAAAAATCCTCTCAATACATAAAGCCAGGGTTTGGTGGAAAGCCAGGCTGGAATTCCGTCTTTCTGGCGCCTGATGAACCAGGGTGATGATATTTAGTCCTGTGCACATGGTGCACTATTTTTCTTTAAACCTCAACCTTGAGGCAAGCAGGTCAACTATCATTTTTCCCTCAATTTGCAGATGTAGAAATTCAGGTTCAGACATTTGCCTGACTCTTTTGCCAAGGTCACACAGGCTTTTGAAAAGTGGTTGAGCTGAGAAAATCATGCAAGAGTCTTGGTTCTAACTGCATGTTTCTCAACCTGGCACCATAACTTCTCAACCATATCACTACTAGCATTTCAGGCCAGAGAATTCTTTGTCGTGGGGACGGTCCTGCACACTGCAGGGCGTTTATCCAGGTGCACTTCCCTCAGTGTGACAACCAAAAGTGCCTTCAGCCATTGGCATATACCACTTAGGGGTTGACTCTAGTTAAGAATCATTGCTCTATGCCAACCTTCAAATCTCACGGAGAAGAAGACAGGCTTCCAAAGGATGGGGGAATGCAGACCTGTATATGGTAGGAGGCAGTCTCCTGAAGTGGGTGGGGAATGGGGCAAAAGGACTGGGGAATGCAATAAAGAGGCCCAAATTGAGTCGCTCAGTGAAAGCAGGGACACGATGATCCTCCAGCTCTAATTTGGGAAACAATGTGCGCAGTCAGTCTGTTGGAAGGAAGCGTGTGAGTGAGTCAAGAGGAGAGGAGCAAGCAGTATAGGGTGAGTGAGGGTGGAGAAGCTTCTGGCTGCCCTGGGTGACTTAGCACTGGGGGATCAGCTGCAGAGCGAGAGGCCACCTATGATGTAGAAAAACGTGAGAGGCTCTTCCCTCCAATCGTCATTATTTTTATTGGCCTTCAGGATAATCAGGAGCATTGCTGCCATCCGACACACAGTGGGTGTGCCATAAAGATTCCACCTTCAGGAAATCTCTAAATTACATGTCAAGCATTTAGAGTGTTTAAAAGCATGCCCCTTTTCTGCACTCTGGGCAGGAACTGGCAGAAACATTTCTGGTGCAACAGAATGTGGTCTGGATGGGGTACACTGCAGGCTCCAATGTGAGCTGCACCTCCAGAATCTGAAGCAAATTCAGAGAAGGCTATACTCTGAAAGCAAACTTAGCCACAGCCTCATCATGAAGGAGAAGGCTGCAGATGAAAGTTCCCATCACAGAGCGGGTGACCTGAAATGCTGCCCTAACTCAGCTGCAGTCTCGATTGACTGCATTCTGCCCACAGACCATGGCAAAGAGAAGAGAAACAGGCCCCTGAGAGGGAGCACTTGGGAGGGTGGGGGGTTTCCAGCACAGCCCAGGGGGAGGGTTTCCAAGATTTCAGTTTAACTATTTTTTAGAAATCACCACTTTGAGATCCAGCAAGCTGAAGAAAAACAACAGACCCACTGCAGGCCTGAAACCCAGCAAACATACACACAGAGAGGCCACTCGTTACAGAGTCCCGGGGACAACGCCAGTCTCAGCTATCTTTTCTTCTGAAGGCCAAGTCCACCAAAATGAAAGTCTCTCACCTTCCGTCTTTTTGGTCACCCAGGCATTTATGTGTTTCCTGCACTCTTCAGGGTCGTTAGCAAAGGACAGGCCCTCCAGCTCTGCCTGGTAGAACTTCTTACAGGACTCCTTAAAGGCCTGCAAGTCAAGATTCCAAGTTTGGCCCTGTTTGGCAGAAGTTCCCACAAATACAAAGACATTTTTTTTCTCTTAACATGTTTCTAGCATAAACGTTCACACAGCTCATCCTGTACTTGAAGACTCATTCACACTATTAGCAAAACTGTAAGACCACCAGCTCTGTGCTGGCCCTGTGCTCGGTGCTGGACACCCGGGTGGGGACACCTGGGTGGGGACATGCCTGCACACCTGAGGTGGCTCACAGTTCGCTGAGAGAAACAACACATATATGGAGAAGGCCAGAAAATGCTTTGTGAACACGGATGACGCCAGGCATGCACAAAACAGCCCATGAACATCCCTGTGAAACACTGAAACTTCACACGGACTCTCTGTTAGATTTTCTGTCCCTCCACCAGGCACCGTAACATAGTTTTACTCATTTGTTATCACCAGAAGCAACCACAGTGTCCATTCTATTTGTGGAATGATTGGGAGGCCCCAGAGTGGAACCAGAGTATCAGGAAATCTTCCAGGTCCTGCAGGAGTGGGACGTGACAGGCCGGGATCACGGCTGGGCAGGGATGGGGGAGCTGCAGGAAAACAGTAGCAGGAGATGAGCCTTGGAATGTAAATCGGGATCAAATCCGGAAGGGCCTGCACCCAGTACATCAAACCCAAAGATGACTCCCCTCAGAAAAAACTTGGTTTCAGACCAAATGGGGCTGGTAATTGGCTCCCATCCTCTGCCCATCTCCTGTTCTCAAATATTTTAGCTTCTACAGAAGAAAAATGATGTGGAAAGGAGGAGCCACGCCAGCAGGAAGTGTACAGGGTTGGGCCCTGTGTCCCCGCTGTTCCCCAATTACCATATCCACAGATCAGGCTGATATTTAGGGCTGAACGTGGATTACCTAAGAGGGCCCTGGAACCCCCAGAGCTCATCGTAGAAGACCTGGCCAGCTGAAAGGTCCAGAATCACCGCCAGTGATATTAAGCCCAGAGCTGCCGAACTCCGCGGGGCAGCGGCCAACAGGGACGTACTGGATCTTACGGAAGAGTCCTTGGAACCGCCAGTCAATCACACGGCCAGGCTTGCTGTGGTCGTGGCTTTACTCTCAGGTAGTGTCACTCTGCACCTTACATGGCATAACTGTTTGGACCTCACTTATTGCATTAGGGGAGGTCCAGAAGGTACAGTGACAGTCTGGACCAGACAGTGGCAGTGGTGATTCAGAAATTTAAGAGACCTTGAGAAGCTGGCTCTGCAGGAAGAGAGCCGCTGGTTGTTGGCAACCAGAGTGAGACGGGGAGAAGCTCTGTACACATACAAGATGACATGGTCACTGAGGTCAGGGGACCGGGAGGGAGAAACAGGTCTGGGTGCAGGAGGACGGATATACTGAGATTGATAACCAAGAGGAACGTATCAGAAACATTTTTTAAAAAAGGACCTGATTCAGAAGCAATCACAAAATTCAAATTTACAATTACGTAAGTATAGCAATTCCAAGCACATTTTTTAAGGCAAGAGGGTCATACTTTATCTCTGTCCTTCTGTAGTTTCTATTGTATTTGCAAGTTCTTTTCCATCAATATGTTAACTTACTGGAAGGAAATCACACGTCTTTTCTCCAAAGAGTCTGTTGGCAGATCGGAGCAAGTACTGAGTGCTGGACTTGGTCACTTCCGCGAGGAGGGACTGGAAGCCCTGGTGAACGTCTCCAACTTTGTTCAAACAAAGTGCCTTCGCGAAAAGAAGACAGGGACACGGGCTTTTCACATTGTCATGTTGCCGCCCCAAACAAATATCTGTGCTGAATCACAGATCTATCTTAAAAGATGTTTGGTTTATCTCAGCCTCAGGACTATTGATATCTGGGGCCAGACACTGTCGTGGGAGCTGCTCTGTGCACTCAAGTATATTTTGCAGCATTTCCAGCCTCTGCCCACTAGATGTCAGTAGCGCCTCTTGGTTAAGGCGACCAAAACTGTCCAGCAGCGGCCAGAGGTCCCCCGCCCCCTGGTGCAAAGCATCACCCTAGCAGATTTATCTGTGCCTCAAAGGCAGGGTGCAGGGACTCAGGAGGGAAGCGGAAGAGAACAAACAGGCAGCTGGCATGAATCTAGCAAGACCCACGGAATGCAGGAAGGAGCAGAAATAAACATCAAAGGATTTCATCAGCAACTGCACAGAAGTTCTCCAGACCAGACTGATTTAAATGTCATGTCAGGGTGGGAAGTAGGTGTGCCCTGTCTCCCAACAGCTCCAACCCAGAGCCCCCTGCTTCGGTGAGCTGGAGAAGAGTCTCGGCAGGGTTCAACTGCCATCCATGGACGCACTTCGAGAGAGGCCCACACTCCTAGTCCTGCGGGGAGAGGTGTGCACATGGCAGTTATGGGACACGTTCACCAGACTGACCGTCAACAAAACTACATAGTTTTTATAAAGTTTTATAAAGATGTAAAAACGTTAAGAACTAGTTTCCTGACGTATTTCCCACGACCTCGCTTGCAGCCAAGGTCACACATCACCCACGCAGGTCAATCAGATTATACAATCCATTCCAAACTCCAGAAGATTAAGTCCACTTTGCATTGGAGTCTTCGTCCACTTATGCATAATCATACACCAGAAAGAATTCATTAAGCAGAAATTTCATTTACACAGCAACTGCATTTCAATTGGAAAGGCAGTGTCAGCAGAAATGTAACACAGTTGAAATTCTTGGCCTGTCTGTGGGAATTATACTTTACCTTACTTATCGAAGATGCAGTTTTGTTAATGTATTGATGCTTTTATCTAGCAAAAATAACACAATGGCTTGACTTCTCCCATAAACCCTAAGGGGAGACCGCCTGTTCCCCACAATTCACCTTTCTACCCTTGTCTGCTCTTTCTCCTTCACCGTGGTGCCCCACCCCCACCCCCACCAGTCTCACTGGCTTCCATCAGCTGGTGTGAGGAATGAGAAAAATTAGTTCTGTGAAAGCACAGTAAGCAGTGGTCTGTCGTTCCCCCTCTGTGACAGGCATGCATACCTGGGACATCTGGGTGGCCGTGTCTCCTCTTGCCCCCATGGAGACCAGGGCCAGGGTAGCGGAGATGCTCAGAGGAGACACGAACACATTCTGTGAGTTGTCCTTCTCACCCAACATTTTTAGTAAGTTGATGGCAAAAGTGCCATTTGCTTCACAGAGCTCATCCATCAGGGAGGGTCTGGGCCAAAAGCAAACAGAAGCCTTTCGTTACGTCACTTAGTCATTAGCACTCCTGTCTGTGGACACTGGGTGTGCTCAGCAGAATAACTGCATCCCCGAAGACATCCACCCACACCAAGTCCCCAAACCTGTGACTACATTAGCTCACATGGGAGGAGGGACTTGGCTGACATGAGTGAATCAAGGCTCTTGAGGTGAGAAGAGTCTCTGGGTTTACCCAGATGGGCTCAGAGTCATCATGGAACCCTTACAGGACAAAGGCAGGAGGATCAGAGTCAGAGGAGGAGATGGGACAAGAGAGGCAAAGGCGAGAATGCTACAGGGACCCCGGCCAGGTGTGGGGACAAACACGCACTGCCCCTTATAACCTTGTGTTCCAGCTGTGTCCACACGGCCCCCTCCTTCGAGCAGTGTGCTGGGCATGTGGCATGTTGATGGCCTGGAGCTGTCCAAATCCAGGCCCACCTTATCTACGGAAACATCTCATCGGGAGGCAGGACTCTCCAACCAAGGTTTTGCTCCTTGGGGCTCTTGTTGCACAAGAATGACCCCTTCTAGCACAGCACAGAGTCTTTGTCCCATCACCCCGTACAAGCAGGTTCCTCCTGGTCCACGACAACGGTGTGCAACCTCGTCCAGGTGACTGCTCCCGGACTCCCTGCACCTAAGTCCCAGTAAACCCACGTGTGTCATATGGCATCTCCGGGTCTTTCCTTTGGTCTCTTGAGTGCTTTCCCATCAAAACTGGCTCAGTTGGGTGTGCTGCCCGACCCTGGTCACACACCAAGGAATGCTGGCATCCTCTACGAGCTCCAAAAGGTGAGGAAATGCATTCTGCCCTAGAGCCTCCAGAAAAACACATAGTTCTGCCAACCTGTTTGGACTTCTGACCTGCAGAACTGCAAGATAATGATTTTTTGTTGTTTTCGGCCACTACATTTGTGGTAAGATGTACAACGTGAATAGAACACTAACACACTGGTTTATTCACAAAGGAGCCAATCCCCAGGCTCGCGGGTGATATCCCCCTTAGCAACAGGACCACCCTTAGCAACAGACACCCTCCCCGACCTGCTGACTCCCTTCCTTGATGCCAAGACTTTCAGGTTCCAGGCCCTGTTCTTACTCTTTTCCATGTAGCATCTCTTTTAATGCCCACAACAACACACAAGGTCGACATAGTTACTATCTCACCTGAGAGACCCAGACCAAGAGTGAGGACAGTGGCTTCCAGACCCTACAGACCTCAAGGAAGTCAGGATTCCAGAGCCTCTACTCCTCATCCTTACACACAATCCCCCTATTGCTGCTAGTTCTCCCTCAGTTTGGTGTCTCTAGCTTAACTTATAAACAATGCTCTATGAATTGTAAGTAATTCTCTATAAACAAAAACATAAGAACATAAAGAGCTTTGGACTCAAGGTGAGACTGGCATAAACTTAGGCTGGTGTGCGTGTGTGTGGTGTGTGTGTGTGTGTGTATGTGTGTGCAGTTGTCCTGCCTGTCACCATGTCACATGAAAACAGCTGCATGAATTTCAACAACTTTGGAGGGTTTTGTGGGGGATAATCTCTGACCTAACATATGGGCTACTGAGAAGACACAAATTTTACTTGGAATCAGAACTCCAAAAACATACACTGCCTTCCACCAGCATTGCTGAAATCGGGCTGGGGCTGGGAAGGGAGCCCACGGCAGGGGGATAAAACAGGAAGCCCAAGTCTCAAGTTATCAGGTGGACACTCTGAATCAGAGGCACCATTTTTGGGTCTGGCCTGACCAAGCTGACCTGGACCTTCCCCCCACCAGCTGAACTAACCTTGGACATACTTCCTCCAGCCTCTGAACCATGCCTGTTCCTCAGAGCCTTTACTTTAGACAGCTTGTCAAAGTAAATTGTTTCTCTGCTCCTTTGAGATGTAAATATTTTGAAAAGCCTCTTTCCTGTTTTACAGTCTGGGACAGTCTTTCTCAAGTCCCTAGAAGCTATCCGTTTAAAATGTAATTATCACGGAAGACAGCCCCCTATCTCCCAGCCTCTGTGGTGGGAGGAGCCTCACATCAGACAGCACCTGGCTCCAAGCTGTAAAAAGTTGTTGCAGCTTCTTCATTATTGCAATTTTAGCAAATTATCATAAGTCCTGTTTTAATTAGTTCTGCTGAACCTTATAGAAACCTGGGCTAGTATTCAATAAATTAATTAAAGTTCATCAAGTCACTTTGCTTTCCCTAAGTCTCTTGGCTGTTACAGTTGAAGACATTTCGAAAAGGAAAAGGACAAATCATCACCCACAATCCCATGACCCTACAAGCAATATTTTTTCTATTATGTTACCCTTTTTTACTTGCATGCATATTTTTAAGTCAAAGATAGTTTGGAAAATGAGCAAATAAGTGAAACCCAAAAGTTCTGGAGACTCTACCTAGACATAAGGGTCCGCATGCATATGTTTGTTTTTATAAACAGTTGGGACATCAGACAATCTTTCTTCTTTCAGTTCCCAGGCAAACTAGCTGTGCCTCCTGTAGCCACTGTGAAACTGTATTTCATCAGGCTACAGGGGGTCTCCTGGGTCTCTCAGGAGCAGGAGAGTTAAGAGTGCTCAGTGGTGTAAAAAAAGTGTAGCATTTTAAAAAAAGGGGGGTAAAGGCCACACTCTGAATAAGAACAGTCCAAACCAGGGCAAATTCTTTAAAGTTTGAAAAAATATATATTAAAACACCAGCCAAGAAAATACAGTAGTGACCAAGTCTGTAGAGTGATCCTCTATAGATAACAGGTCATTTATTAGAGGACTAATTGGAGTTCCTCACTCTCCTCACCTCATAAACCCTCTGCAGAGCTTCAGCCGCGTGGCTGGCCCCAAGAGGCCATGGTGGAAAGCTGGTGTGTCTGCAGTGAGCAATTCCCCCACAGGGTAGGGGCCAGCCTACCTCCAGACCACTTCTGGCCCCACATCCCCTCATTTACACTTGATATCTCAGAAAATAAAAAGCTAGGAGCCAGATGGATATTCAAACCTTCTAGCACTGGGCCTACCTGAAGGTGGCACCAAAGAGACACTGAGAGAGAGAGAATTAGTGAACTAGAGATGACACACAAAGAAATTTGGATTTGATGCTACCTGAAAATAAGAGCTTTGGACTCAGGGTGAGGCAGGCAAACTTTATTACTTTCAACTTTATGTTTTCACTACTCTTAATTGCAAATGCCTGCTTGTGCTTTCTCCCCTCTTCCCTTATCTCCTCTCCTCACTGCTGTTCCTTTCCACCCGTCAGTTGCTGCTTAGCCCTATAATATTTGCCACACATATCTGTCCCCACAGCAATGGAATCTTAAACCAATTAATCAGGAATGCCTGATCAGCACTAATTAGGTAATCTGCCTGACAGACCCCAACCATTCCCTAAAATAAAGTAACTTTGCAGTAACCACCTGTTTTTTTCATTTGCATAACGTCCTTGCTCCCACTGAGGGTGCCAAGGGCATGTCCAAGCTCAACAAGGGAAAAGGCAGGGGCTGCAAGAGGACAACAGAATGACTCTTCTTCCCCATTCTCCCTGGTGCCCCAATTTCATTTGTAGGTTAAAGCTTTTGAGATGGCTGGAACTTGAAATAAAATGGATCTTGTCCAATAAATCTAAAAAGGAATTAATGTCAATATAACATAAAATAATACCTTTGGGTGCCAGTGCCATAATTCCACTGTGTCATTAAAACACAACAGGGAAAGATTTGACTTTCAGCCAATAAAACGAATGAACTGCAGTATCACATCACTTTCAACTTTACATTTTCACTACTCTTAATTGCAAATGCCTGCTTGTTTCTTTTTAAGGGTAAACAAGCAAGGTCAGGACAATTAATTACTGTCCTCATAGTAAAAGCCATTGAGTCTGCGACAAAAGCAAGCATTCTGCTTCCAAGTATGTGGCATCATTCTCCTCCTGGGGGTCTTGACCACCTGTGAGCACCCTGCTCCACTCCCTCTTCCCATACACATATCCAGAAGTGAATTTACTCAGAGTTTTTATGTAGAACTTTCCTGATACGGTTAGGGGAAGAAAATGAACAATAATACCACAATTCCTGACTGTGAGCTCCCACCCGAGGGGAAAATACACACCAACATGCATGGTTGCAAGCCAGCAGTGTGCTCTGTAACAGGATAATGTGCAATGTGCTAAGGAGACCCACAGAAAAATAGAAAGAATTGTCTTTAGATGCCCAGGAGGAGAGGAGTAAACTGGTTCTAAAAGGTTGGGCTGTTTCTGTAAGGTGGAGAAAAGGAGGCTGGATTTTTAGGTTGCACAGGGCGTGGGATTGGCAGCGGGACATGGGATGGCGAGCAGGGCGCGCATGCGTTGTGTGGGGCCCAGGGAGTGGGTCTATGTGGTTCCTTTGCCAGACAGGGTGTGGTGAGACAGCATGGGCCCCTCGTGCCAGATTTAGAAGTTTGAACTTGAGCTATGGTCTGGAAAGCCAAGACTACAGTTTCGGCTCTCCCAGAAATGGAATCTTAAACCAGTTCATCAGGAACCGCCTGATCAGCAGCAGGTCGGTCACCTGCCTGATAGACTCCTCCATTCCCTAAAGGAAAGGAGCTGCAGTAACCACCTTGTATAACTTCCTTCTGCCTATAAAAGTCTCTGACTTTGTATAGCAGCTCTGAGCTCCTTTCTATCTGCTAGCCTGGACGCTGCCCAATTTGAATTGATTTTTGCTCAAATAAACTCTTTAAATTTTTTTTATTATGTTTCCGTTTCTTTTAACAGGCTCCTAGCTAATCTGCGATGAGGGTGGGCCATGAACCCCAGGAAGCTTATGAGGCGCCCGCTTGGAATGGGGAAGGTGATACATTATTCCATGGGTGCGTGGGACGTGCCACTCCAACAGGTCCGGTAACCACGACAGCAGAGGGACTTCCGTAAATACAGGCAGGTTACTACGGATGAGTAGAAATCCTAGAGGGGGAGAATGGAAGTCACCAGCGCCCTGATTCCAGGCGATTCTACCTAATGGGATGACATTACTGGGGACAGAGGAGGCCTGAGAGAAAGAGAATCACCTAGTGCTGGAGGACGTCCAGTATTTACAGGCAGTGAGGAGGAAACGACGAGGGGCTGAGACCCAACCACCAGGGATGTTCTCGGAGCACCGGGGGGGCGCGCCGGAGGGCCCCGGGCGGCACGCGGGCTGCAGAAGGCAGGAGGGAAGCGAGGCCTGGCAGCCGGGGCTGGGGGGCTGCGCGGGCCCTGGGGTGGGGGATCCGTTAACGCAGCGGCCGGGCTGCGGGAGGCGGGGACAGGGGAAGGAGCAGTGTTTCAGGCGGCCGGCAGAATATGAAGATGAAGAGCAGATGAAAGAAGTAGGGAAAGGGGGGGGGAAAGAACGATTGGAACAAAACCAGCAAGAAGAAGAAAACGAGGAAGAGGGAGGAAGAAGAAAAGCAAAGGCGGAACCGCGCGGGGATCGCCGAGCGGACGAGCATCGGTGCCGGATGGGGGCGCGCAGCGCCTCCGGGACACGCGCCCTGCGGCGCCCCGCCCCCGGCAGCTCTGCGCCCCGCCCCGCCCCCGCATCGGGGTCAGAGCAGGCGCGGCGCAGCGCAGTGGCGACGGCAGCCGCAGGGCTTCCCGAGGGGACACCCTTTGACCCGGGGCAGGGTCGCGCTCGGGTCGCCCAGCTCGGCCTCGGCAGGGACTCGGCGCCCTGCGCCCGGGGCCGAGGGCCAGCCCAGCCCCGCCTTGTCCGGCCCGGCCGCCCCCCGCCGCATCCCCTAGTCCCCTTCTCTCCTGCCCTCCCCGGGGGCGGCCTCGTGGCTCCGTCTCTCCCTGCTTCTCCCCGCCCCGGCCGGACCTCCGGGCGGGAGGCGTCCGCGGTGCACCCAGGGACCCGCGCGCCTGCACCCGGTACCTGGGAGGCTCCTGCGGCTGCGGCTGCGGCTGCGGCTGCTCCGCTTGGACGCCTCCTGTCGGCTCTGAGCTCGGACCAGGCTTCCGGCGGATGACTCGGGGCAGCCAGGAGTGGCCGGGCCGCGCCCTTGGGGACTGCGCATCCGCAGGCTGTCTCCGGGGGCGCCGGGCCGCGGGGAGAAGAGCGCCGCTCCCGAGCGCGTCCGCCCGACGTGCGCCCAGCAGGGGACAGGCTTGTCCTCCTGGGCTGGTTTGCGCGGTAGTCGTGTTCAGCGTGTGTGTGCAGGAGCAGATGCAAGGTTGGGACTTCACCTTGAAAAGGAACTAAAAGCAAACCAGAGGTTAAAGGTTCCTAAAGCCAGTGGCTTCCAAACTCTTCTGATAGGATTCCCCATCGAAAACAATTTTTGAGCGTGCATCTCCGCATCACTTTGAATTTATATGTGCTAGTATGCTAAATACTGATGTTATGAACGCTATCAAACAAAAATTTAAAGAATATGAAAAATCTTTTTCTTTAGAAATACACATCTTTGTGCTCACAAAAATCATTTTAAAATTTAGTGACATCAGTGTGATTGAATACATGTTTGTTTTAATCTTAGTTTAACACTTTGCAATATGCTAATTTGAAAATCTAGTTTTCAGTTAACTTCATTTCTCAACCTGGATTGATCTCCTTAAGGAGGGAATGCTCTGCAGGAAATAAATCAGTTGATTCAAGTAGAATAAAGGCATCACTGATTGTACTTCATAAACCTTGACACTTGTATTTCATCCACATACTAATTACCTGAAGATTTCTGGTTGAAATCCAACTAGTAAATTGTATTTATCCTCTTTAAAATCATTCGTTCTTGCAAACCAAATTTTTTAAATACCATGTTTAGTATTTTCTGATTGGCAACCTCTGAGTGTTTTGCAGGCCTTTATCCTGGCTTGATGTCTATGCTAAGGACTCACTTGTTACCTACATTTCTTTGGAATGTACAATGATACATAACATTTAAGGACTTTGAGTTTACTGGGACACAGACACGGGGAATTCTTTCATTGCTCCTTAGTGTGAGATTTTATGGATAGAAGCAAAATGTTTTATAAAGATATGACAATGTCAGGTGCATTACAATTTCCTATCTTTGGAGCTAGGCATAGAACCTTTTTTATTTATCCTATAATACTGAACCAAAATTGGTACAGAAATCACATATTCTTAAACCGAGTTAGAAACGGTTCATGTCAGATCCAGTCTTTCATTTTATTAGATGAGTAGAAAGAAAGCAAGACAGTGTGATATAATCGGCCTCTAAAATGACCATAACAGCTAATGAGACTACCAATGAATAGTTGTGTGGGTGAATGTTTTTAAATTAGTTAGAAAAACACAGCCAATGTATGGAGATTCAATATTACTAAAAATACCTTCTTATAACCAATAATATACATTTATATAAATTAGACATTTATTCTTCTACTTTATATGATTTCTAAAAGCAGGAATGTTAGTACAACAGCTTTACACACAATTATTTTTTAATAAAATGTTTATTTTGGAACTTTGAAATTCACAGAAATGTTGCAAAGGTAATACAAGGAACTCTATATGGTAGTAACACAGTTTCCCCTAATGATAATCTCCAACATGACCATGATACATTTGTTAAAAGTAAGAAGCCAACATTGGTGCATTGCTATTAACTGCACTCCAGATTTTGTTTGGATTTCTGTGGTTTTTTGTTTTTTCCATTGATGTCAACATCATAAGTGTTTGTAAATATTCAGATAGCAGAAAGGGAGATTTAATTTTACAGTGGTAATTTGTGAACTATTGCAGCTACATTCTTGGGAAAATTCTTGCTTATCAATTTATCTCCTTTACAAAGATTTGTCTTCACTAAATGTTGCATATGAAATACAGTGTCAATGATAACACGGTGGCCAAGTAGTTCATGAATTGTAAGACATTCAGTATTTCTGAGATGTAAATAAAAGTCACAGTAAGACAAAATGTTAAATGGTAAAAATAAAACTTGCCATTCTACAAGTTATATAGATACCATAGGGTTATTAGAGTGCATTATTTCAAGATTTATCTGCTAATATTCAAATATGAAAAAGATCTAGGCTACAAACTGATGTTTAATTGTGTTTTTCATTCTTATGATGCATTTTTTTATACCATAAGATGGTCTTGTTTGATGAGAGAGATACAAGGTTTAGGGGGTGCAGAATCTCCCATAAAAGAGAATGCTGTTGGTTTTGTTGTGCCTGATGAAGAAGAGGAATGGGTGGTTTGCATTAAATTCAATGGGTGGGAGGCTCGTTTTTAAACCCACCTCACTCCCAGTGCCAGCTGCAGCCTCTGTGCCTTGCTCATTTATTTCCACACAGGACTTGTGGAAAACATTAGACAGATACAGGTTTCTCTCTGCAGACATTCCTGAGAAATCAGCTTTGCTCTGGTCAAAGGCATCACTCATCCCCATCCTGCTCAGTGCTGACTTGAGATCGTAAGTCTCTTCCAGCCTGAACCTAGGAAGATGCAGCTGCACGTCATACAACTCCATCATGTCTGCGCTGGTCCACTCGCTCAGCTTCTCATAGGTCGTGGCCTTTTCCAGCTGCAGGATTGGAAGAAGGATCAGCAATTCCGAAGGGGAGTTAGAAAGACTGCTTGAGTGAAATCTCTAGATATTACATAGATGAGTTACGGTCACTCCATCACCCAGGGTAACAAAACACACACGTTTGCAAATTCTTTGCGTAATGAGATCCTTCACACCATTGACCTACAGAGTCTTCGTTTTGCAGACTGAGAATTCTCAGGATATAGAAGAATTATATCTTGATTCAAAATAAAGTATTTCTATGATAGTATGCAAGACATACACTGCACATGCAAATATATCAATATATATATGCACACACACACTTAGATGTTCAGTACACAAAAACATACACTCTGTGACAAACTATGCCAAGGTACAGAATACATTTGTTTTATTAACATGGGAGACAATGCTTTGAAAACAAAATCTGAGAGAAAAATGTCTATATCCTATAACCATATGAAATTAGTAACTATAAACTGCAAAAAAATAAAGGAAAATCCCCAAGTCTTAAGAATAATGACTTCTTAATAGTGGCTCTAGGGATGTTTTTCTCATCTTTATAAGTTTTGAAATAATGAGTATATATATATATATATGCACATATGTGCATGTATGCATGAGAAAAAATTTTTGATTTTTTAATTGCATGTTTGTTTCAAAGCACATGCTTTTGCTACTTTGAGAGTTTTCTAGATCCAAGCATTGCTGTCAATGGCATATTTTTAAATGATGTACATTCATAATGTGATAATATCTTGAGCCCAGGAACCTATACTTTAAGGAAGAAAAGCTTGTCTTATAAGGGTGTGATCCTAATATTTTAGTGCCCACACTGGGTCTTACTTTCACCATCTCTCCAGCTTCACAAAGTTTACAATGCAATACTGAAATCTTTTCTGCTTTCTAGCAGGGCTATGGAAACTTATAGAGAATCTGGCACACACAAAAAGTTAGGCATTGTGTAAAGACCAGCCACTATTGCATGAGAAGTTAATGTTCAGTTCAGACATGCAAATTGCTCAGAAACATGGTGTGACCAAACTTATGTCAGGATTCATAGAAATTTGACTGATACAGAACTTAAATAATCTTTGAAGTTGGTACTGATACAGACTATTTCTCCTAAAGACTGTTTATTTCAATGAACATTTTCTATGGTTTTGAAAGTCAGTTTAATGTTTAAAATTGTATGCCTGAGGCTAGATTAATGCAAGTGATTAAAAAATGAATTCCATTGAGGTACTTCCTACCAGAGGAGAAAGAAAAACCTAAACTGACTGAAAGATTATATAGCCAATCCACGCAGCTTTGTGACTAACAAAGGATGTCTGTGTGCGTTGTTCTGTAGCTGTTTACATGGCTACCTGATGCTAGAGGTGTCTATAGTCTACTTAAACTTTCTGAGGAATAGTAATACCAGCCTTACAGAGTTTTATAAAGCCAAATGACACTGTGAAGGTGAAGTACATGGGGCTCAAGGCATGTTGGTTGCCTTCCTCTGTAGGAATTCAAGAAAAGGGAGACCATTTCCCCGGGGGGGTAAACACAATCCATCTGCACATCAGACAGACTGATGTCTTTACCTGGTCCAACCCGCTGGTATCTTCCGGCAGTAGTACGAGCAGGCTGAGGTCACGGCTCTTGTAGTAGAGTTGAAGGCCTGTGGCTTGTGGCTTTTCTATGTGAAAAATGTGAAGTTTCTCTTTCATGGACATCATTTGCACTGGTTTGCTTGTAGTCTGTAGAAAATAAGTAGCAAGGTCATGGGGGAAGTGATTCACTGAATCCTTAATTTTTTATGCTCACTGGTTCCCAGTAGTTTGGGACACTGGCAAAAATTGGAATTTAGCAGAGATGCTAAATGCTGAATCAATTATTCAGACTTGGCTTTCTAGAATGTATGTTCTGCTGGACAACATCACCAATAGGTAATGTGGGAGTGTCTTTTTCACATTGACACTATTGTGGCAACTTCTATAAATCATAGCAAGCTGGAGTCTGCCAAACACTTTTAGAAATGTATAATCTTATGCAAACTATGTAAATGCCAATGATTCAGAAACTGAATGAGTAAGGTGTATTTCACACCCTAACATTTCTGTATTTTAATAACTGAAATTTACTACAAGAATGAAAAGAAGCAACAGACTGAGAGAAAATATTTACAAGACACATATCTGATAAAGGGCTGGTATCCAAAATTTATTTTTTAAAAAACTCCTAAAAACTCAGTGATATTAAAACAAATGAACCAATGTTAAAAATAAGCAGAAGATGTGAACAGACATCTCATCAAGGGAAGACATACAGCATATTAAAAGATGCTCAATCATATGTCACTCAGAAATTGCAAATCAAAACAATGAGATACCACTATGTACTTATTAGAATGGCTGAAAGTCCAAAATGCTGAAAGTATCCATTCCCCGTAAGGATGTGGAGCAACAGGAACTGTCACTTCCTGTGAATGGGAATGCAAAATGGAAGCCACTTTGGAAGAACTTGGCAGTTTCTTGCAAAACTAAGCATCGTATCAACATATGCTCCAGCAATTGTGCTCCTGAGTGTTTACCAAAATGAGTTAAAAACTTATGTCCACAAAAAATCTTGCCCACGAATGTTTATAGCAGCTTTATTCACAATTACCTTGGATTCTTAAGCAACCAAGATGTCCTTCAGTGGGTGAATGGATAAGCAAACTGCAGTTCATCCAGACAATGGAATATTATTCAGAAATAAAATGAAATGATCAAGACGTGGAGAACTGTAAATACACAGTGCTAAGTGGAAAAAAAACAGTCTGAAAAGGCCTCATACTATACTATTCCAACTGTGTGACATTCTGAAAATGACAAAACTATAGAGACAGTGAAAAGGTCCGTGATTGACAGGGAGTTGGAGGGAGGGATGAACAGGTGGGATGCCAGGCATTTCCAAGGTGGTTAGGGTACCTATGTTACAGTGGTTCCTACTACAAAAGCAAGTAGGTGTGTCCTAACAGAGAAAAACCTTACTGGAAGAGGTGAAAATGTTAAGTTTTAATTCTTTTACTTATGGGAGGGTGAGAGCTTGGTAGAGATAGGATTGACTTACTAGAACAAGAACAGAGGGTACAGAGAAGAGTTTGGGGTTATGGATCTGATAGACTTCTAACTTAGGCGTGGCCTCCAGTCACAGCCACACCGTACATCTCACGTGGGAAAGGAATCTAATAACTACTCCACCTCAGTTGTAGCAAGGACTGAGTGATGAAATATGTGAATAGTCTGTTTTTAGAGAAAAACAATGGAAGGGGCATTTGGGCTCAACCATCCCCGCCTAGTAAGAGCCATAGTTTGCAGGAACATATACTGAGAAAGCAGAGCGGATTTGAAATAGAATCTCTTTTGCAGTGCCATGTAAAAACCTGTATGCTGATTCTTAAAAGGTTCCTACCTTATTTATTTGGAAAGGCTTTAATGTGGTGTTTTGAACTAAGAACTGATGTTCCCAGATTCCTTTAAAGTAAAGGGCGTTCACCAGAATCATCCTGGTTACAGAATCCACAGCATCATCAGGTAGGAGATTCAGGATTTTTCCTACAAGAGCAAAAGGACAGATTTCAAATGGTATCGTTACATCCTGGGGATAGGACACACTTTCAAAAACGATGGTTATGAAATATTGTTAAATGACAACTCTTTTATGTACCAATGATCCAAACCAGGAAGTTAACATTGATAGAATACTATTAATAGATCCTATTTAAATTTCATCTACTATTCCAATAAAGATATTTTTCTGGGCCAGATGTAAATCCAAGATCTCAAATTGTATTGAACTGTCATTTCATCTTTGTCCCTTTGAATCTGGGGCAGTTCTTCATTCATTGTCTTTCTGCCTTTGACACTTTTGAAGAAGTTTGTAGCACGGCCCTCAATTCTCACTTCAGATTTGTCTGAGGTTTTCTCAAAGTAATAATTGGGCTATACATTTTGTGAGAATACTACTGTTGTGAGTTGTGTTGGAGAAAGTGAAGAGAATAAATTATTAAATAAATAATATATGTAATTTCCTTCGGCTAAAGAGTTTTAAATTTAGATTGAAAGACTGCCAGGAAGAATTTCTGAAAAGTTTTTAAAAGACATCTGCCTAGAAATAATACTGAAACTTCAGAACAACATAAAAAACTGAAAATTCTGGTTGCTCTTGGCCTCGCCCTAGCTTTTGAGTCTGTCATTCAGTGAAAAAGGAACTGAGAATTTAGGGCTGCCAACTTCCTCAATTCATTTCAGTAAACGTTAATGCTCTCAAGAAGTACTATGAGCAGACCTGTCAGGGGCAGGTGATTCAAAGGTGAACTTGATTAAAGCAGCGTTAAGGCACTTGGAGTCCTGGAGTCCAGCAGGGGAGGCCTCAGCAGTTAACTCCAGTAACAGTGTGCTAAGTGTCCAGGTAAAGGTTCCCACAGTGAGCAAGAGGATGTCTCTTAGCCCAGGCTGGGAGCCGACAGCTTCCTGGGGAACATTATACCTGAGTGAAGCCCTGAAAGTTCTCCACTGGCCATGGAGGGGCTGGGAATGGCAGGCAGGGAAGGTTTCAGATAGAGGGAGTGGCATGAATAAATACATGGGGTGGTGAGGTGATACAGGGGGTTCAGAGGACTCTGTGTCACTTACAAATCCTGAAGTCTTTTGAGTCAGAAAATGACAAAGAGTTCAAGTAGAGAGACAGGCAAACTCCACGGTCAAGCTGGGCCTCCTAGGTCAGTTTAGGGGGTTCATCCTGCAGGTCATGGACACCATATGGGTTCTGAGTACAGAAGTGACACAGTACATCTGGTCTACCTTGTACTTTAGGGACGCCATTTGTGCCTAAATGAATGAAGGTTGGATTTAAGGGGAGGAAGGTTAGAGGCAGGTTTTTGTATTAATACAGATTTATAATGTCAAAGGCTGAAAGCAGAGGGAGAAGAGACTTCAAAAGAAAGATGAGTCAGAAACATAAATGAAGAGGCAAAGGAAAGGGGAGAATTGAGAGCACCTGGCACATTCCTGGTATGAGCAAGTGATAGCGATGTGCCCCACCCATTTGCCAAGAGAGAGAATGAGTGTTCAAGGAAGGCAATGTGTGGGAAAACCATTTTGAATATGGCTTTAGGTATGTTGAGTTTAAATATGTGGGACCCTCAGCAAGTATGTCTGGCAGGTACATATAGTCAAGTCCGAAGTTCTGGGGGTGTCACCTAAATATTCCATATTATTGATGAAAAGCAACATCTTAATTACTAATATTCATCGATGGCTATACCTTTTATATTTCTTTGTGAGATATAATGGACCGGCAGTAAACATATCAACTTAAAATGCAACATGGTGTGTTGAACTGAGTTCAGACTTCGGAGCTAAACTGACTTAGATTTGAATCCTATTTATGAGGATTTAAACATGAGTTTTTCTTGAGCTTCAGCTTCCTAATTGCTAGAATAAAGATTATAATAAAAAGGCTGCTGAATTGCCCATGAGAATCCATGTACTCTATCCTTTTAGAAGTAGAACCTTCAAATTATGCACGATATGGCCACCCAGCTAAAAACTACATTTTACAGACCTTTATTACACCAAGTCTGGGTGACCAACCATCTCAGGTTGCCTAGGAGTGAGAGAACTTTATGTGCTAAAACCAGAAACTCCCAGGCAACAGGCAAAGCAGGACAAATTGTCACCCAAGCAGAGAATGTGCCATGTAACTAAGTTTGGGATATGAGCGGAATTAATGTCTGAAACTTTCAGGGCATCCGCTTAAAAGCAAAGAGGCCTTCACCCCATTGACTTTAAAATTGGCGATTGCCAGAATCACTTTAGACTTAGAGCTGACAGCCGCGTCTTGAGGATGGTTGAGCTGACCCACCAGCCTGTGTCTCCGTGAGGTCTCATGGAACAGAAATGCATGTCCACCTTTGGACTCCTTCGTGAGAGAAACGTAAATTCCTATCTTATTATTAAGTCACTGTATTTTGGGTCTTTTTGTTATAGCAGCTTAACCTGTCCTCTAATACATGACCTTATTTTGAAAATTACTTAAGATTATATAGCAAATTTAATGCTACATTTTTGTTATTAATTAGGAGCTGTTTTTCTTTGAAAACAACAAATGCACCACTCTTCCAAATTTTCTTTTTGCAGTTTCCTGCTTTTTTACCCCCGGAATCCTCTTTGGATTTAGCGGACATGATCATTTTCTTGTCTGCTTAGTAAAGTGAGTGGCTTGGCTTAAATGTTCTAGATAAGACTTATTAGAAAGCAGTGAATTTAAAAGTTATGGGCATAATGAGAAAGAAATGTGCTGAATATTAACAATGTGTCCACAGTTCTATTTGCAAAGTACATAGACTTACATAAAACACAAATTCCAAACCAGGAAATGATGCTTGGAGAAAACACCCTGGCAAGCACGTGATAAAAGCTTACCCTCCGTCTGGCTTTCAACCCAAGAGTTGATCTCCTTTCTGATTTGATCTGAAGCTCCCACAAAGTTAACAGACTGTGGCTTTGCACCAAAGTATGTCTTCATGTCTTCTAAATATTTCTGGAAGACATGGGTAAAATCTCCTTTGGTAGAGTTTGTGTAGAACTGAGAAATCAAGTCTATTTTAGATCATTTTAAAAACTAGGTAGATGAGCAATTGCAAACTCCCACCCCAGTGCTCCCTTCTTTCTCTGCCCACTGCAGACATGGTCAAAAACTAGCCACCCCCTTCTTTAAACTCAGCTGGGCACTGGTGGGCCGTGCTGAACTCCTCACACAGAAGGAAGGCCTGCCTCCTCCCACAGCAGTTTCTATTGTTATGCCTGCCTGGGACGTGGGGCTGGAATGAACAGGGAGAGCGACCCCAGAATCTCAGGAGTGACTCCAGTGGCCAAGAGGTGTTGGGGGTTGAACTTGGCTTTCTGTGACAGAGATGGAACCATAGTGAGGCCTGGGGTCTGGCAGCTGCCTGCTGAGGATTCTAAATGCCCGAGAACCTGAGGAAAGAACCCCTGAGGAAAACTATCTGCTGCTGGAAAGATGCCTTTCTAAGCATGGTCAAGGCTTCCTCTGAGGAAATTCTGAGACAAAAAGCTGGGCATCGTCCCTGCAGGCCTGCGGTGTTCACCCCAGGGGCAGTCATCAGAAGTGTGCTGCAACCCAGGCCACCACTTGTGAGACCACCCGCCTTGGGGACAGGGGACAGCTCTGGTGTGGCTTCAGTTTGCTTACCGTAGGGAGGAATTGTGTGAAGTAAAAAGCTGTGAGTTAATTCTGCAACCAGGTAGTGGCCTAAAGATTATGAGGTCTAAATTCTCTAGTTTATAATCTAGTAAAAAGAAAAGTTAACAATTCTCTAGGCACCGTGCCCTGTCTTGATTCATGGGTGTTCGGATCACCCTCTCCGAGCACATCCAGGACTTGTGGGCATCTTAAAGGCGCATCATTTTGTGTCTGCATCCTCATTCCCAAGTGCCCACCCAGCTCAATTATCTCTCCTACCCTTGAATAAAACCCGAGTTCATGACACTGCCAGTAATAAAAATGGCTTTAAGACCAAATTTGGCTGCTTTTAGGTCTTTAGTCATAACAAAGCCCAGACCCTGAGCTCCCAGAATTCACTGGGTGTGAACCAGGATAACACTGCTTGGGGCGCAGGTGAAGCCTTCTCATCCCCATTGCTATCCCTCTGCCCTGTCCAGCTGCCCTGCTCGTTGCCCACTGGGGACCTGCAGCCTCCTGCTCTCTCCTGAGATATGTCAAAGGACACGCTAAATGAACATGAGAGGAGTAAATGCTTGCCCCGGCTCAGGCTGACACCCGGAGCAGCCCTGGAGTCCACACTGAGGGCAAAGTCGTGGTCTGCACTGCTCGGTTTCCGCCGTCCGAGAAGAGGAGACTTTGATGTTCCATGTCAAGAATCTTTCCTTAAGCTTCTCAAGTCATGATGTGAACTGGCCTGTCTGATCCCAAGGTCGGCTTTGCTCCTGAGCACCCAGAGCAGCACGCCCGCGGCCAGCACCACCCTCTGCTCCTTCAGATTTACCCTCCTGAGTCACTCTGCACATTTTGCTCCATTTTCCAAGAAACAAATGTTTGCCCAGGGACTATATAAACCACATTTCTGTGTGTGTTCAGCAGCCATGCCATGGGGCGTGCCCCTCTATTATGGGCACAAAGATACGATCACTACATCAGGCCTCAGACCCATTGCTGGTTTCCTTTACAAACAGACGCTCAATGACTGTATCAATGGTTGACATGGCTGTTTACCAGAAGTGCTGACCACACTGCTTGTCCCTGGGCTCCCTAGAGAAATGTACAAAGGGTCTATTGATCTCCCATGGCTGTTTCTTTCCGTTCAGCTCAAATAACTTGTTTGCACTTACATTGAGAAATGGGTACATTTTCTCTGCATATATCCCATTGGCTGTTCTAAGTATGTAAGCATGGCTGGGATTGTTGATTTCTGAGATAAGTGTCTGGAAATCAGAGTGTATTTCTTCAACCTTGCGGGAGGTGAATTCCTTTAAAAGAAAAGGGATTATTAGTCAAACAACAATGTTGAATAGGAGCTATTTATGTATGAACAACCTAAATGAAAAATGATTTGGTGTTTTGCCAACAAAAGTTGAAAGCAATTCGGAGGTAGTTAAAAATGTTTTCTTTACCCTTATCTGTGCAAGAATTTAAGTCATTGAGGGTATTTTTTCTTCACACTTAGTTTGCAAAGGCAGTCAAGAACAAGTTTGAAAGTGGAGCCGTTTTGAAAGGAAAGAAAAGGAGGAGAGATCAGAGGAAAGAATGTGGCCCTTCCAGAAAGTGTGCCCACTTTGTGGCCTGAAAAAATTTCTACAATTTTAATATATAGTTCTAAGGAAATTTGCCTGTTAAAGGTTGCTTAAATTAGCCACTGAAGTACATGTGTGCTAAAAGAGCTTTCTCCTTAATCATCAAATGGATATTAAAAGGTAAAACATACCGTTTTCCTTTTCTTTTCACTTTCCGGACAAGATTTGATGTCCTGCTGTCTGCTTAATTGAAGCACCTGTAATTTCAATAAAATGACGGTATGTGAGAGCACAGCGCAGAGACGTAATCAGATGAAATGCACATCAGGAAATGCAAGTCAGGCATTCCTACGGCTACAGGACATGGGATCAGTGAACCAAGGGGGCCCTGGTTTGACTTCAGGGGTGTGTTAGCTGAGCTGATACAGGAAGTCAAGAGCCGCTTTTAAATAAATTTTAAAAGTAAGGCATTTACAACATCATCCTTAATGTCCTAGAACAAGTATTAAAGAACTCTTAGAAGTAAAATTCCCTGATTTTCCACGTTTCATTTCTACCTATGGTCGTTTTGAAAAGAAGGCTAGGTGTTCAACTAAGACCATCACTTAGCAACGTAAGCAAAAGCCACTATTGCCCCAGTGATCTGGAAAAGTCACGGGTCTCAGCTCTTTCTAGATGTTTCCATCTTATTTAATGCTTCGGTTCCATCTACCACCACGCGACATGTAGACACATTCTTTAGTGTTCAGCCAGCATTCCATTTGAAAGTTAACAAGAAGGATGAGGACCTCGTTGCTCCTGAATTGTATGACAGTACAAAACAAGGAGATGATTCAGCTCCCACATCCCGGACCCAGCTCAGAATAAGCAGTATGTAGGCAATTTGTTAATCTCAAATGCAAACTGACGCTGTTAATACTTAAATAACTTTTAAATAAAACAAGGGCAAGCAATACCCAGTAATATATTTATATGAAATGGGCCCAAATTAGAATCCATCCTCTTAATCTATGTGATAAGTCTATCACATCAGTTGTTATGCCTCTTAATTGTTAACCAGTCATTAACTATTTCTGAGCCAGAATTTTGCTGTGAACCAGGGTTTTGTTGTTTTTAAACCACACAGTATCCTATGGACTGCAAGAATAAGGGTGATATCCTGGGCCCAAATTGACAGAATATATACTCTGCCTATTTCACTCAGAATCACCAGCTGTGCCCATTTCCACTGGCATAAAGGGCACCCTCGTGGGTGGAAATTCTGTCACTTGGCCTTTTGATTGATGAAAGATTTAGGGCTTGGTTTGCTCTGTTCTATTTTTATTTTTATTTAAAAGACACACACATCTATATTTATATGTTTACACACATGCACACATACAAACACCCATATGGCTTTCTTATATTTTGCTATCTATGGCTATACACGCGTGCACGTGCACACACACACACACACACTGCACTGCTTTGAGGATGCTCACAACAAATTGATAATTGCTGATACAATAATATTGTTTTGTTATTTTAATACTCTTAATGGGCTCTTGAGATTCATCCAGACAACCAGAAATCAAACAAGGAAACAACCAAACAATGCATGAGAACAAAATTCACTTGATTTTTCTATTTGTGTTTTCAAGAAAACCCTTCTGAGACTAGAAAGATGATGACTGATTCTATTATTTAGTACAAATCGTTTCTGGAAATATTTTAACAATCAAAATAACATCGTTTTTGGTGTTGAACCAAATTTGACATCCTCATCATCTCTTCGTTCGATTTTGCTAGAGAACACGGGTTCTTACATGGTTTTCCTAGCAACAGTTTTCCGATTAATTCCCTTTCCCAGATTTCTTTTTAGGGTCTGGAAATTTTCTTAAAGTAGATCTTTTGCTCTAAGAGAGTATGGTTGTAAAACGTGGGCTATTTGGATTTCAGGAGACAAATGAAGATAAGAGGTGAAGAAAGCATTTTGTTTCAAGGTAACGGATGATGACTGAGCTTCCCACTCACCTGGGCTATTTGAGCCTCCGTGTTGCCTCTGGTGCCCAAATACACCATGGCCAAGCAGGTGGAGATGCCCCAGGGAGAAAAAAATATATTTTTACCCTCTGCAGATTCAGCTAACTTTTTGCTAAACTCCAGGGCAAATTGGTTGATTGACATTACGAGAGCATCCATTGAAAAAACCTAAGACAAATAAAACAAAGATAGAGAACATGTTAATAATCCTTTTCATAGATTTTGCTTTTGCAAAAAGATTTGTTAGCTTATGTGATATTCCTGGTTCCTGGAATGCCTTTACCCTCCCTTATTTTATTGAAATCCCCTCTGTTCAAGTTCCTCTTTTTCTCTGGAAGCTTTTGTTGACTTTTTATTATTCACAGGAGCATGTTTGCCACCAAAGTCCCCTAACAGTTTTTGATGCTTGCTTGACACTTATCACACTACTAGTTGTGTTTTCATGTTTCTCTCTTTCCAACTCCAAGGTAAGTTCCTTGAGAACAAAATTTTTCTTACACTACTTTGTACACCCAACCACATCTAGCTCCAGTCTTTGCACAAAGTGGATACTTACAAACAGTTGTTTGTTACTTGTTCGCCATTTTTTATTTATTTAAACTTGAAACCATGCACAATTTAGTGAGAATTGCTTACAGAGAAGTAGAGAAGTCAAGATTTTTTTTGCCTCTATTCTCCCTCCCCCAAGACCCTCTGAAACTGGTCTTGAACATAAAGACTCAGGTTGTGTCATGTTTTTAAATATTATATTCAACTTTTAGATTTCACCTCTAATTTCCTTGGCATTTCAATTTAACTCTCTTAAGATTGGGTCTCTCTCAAAGAAATAGTTACTTCAATTTGTTGTCACTTTATAGCCAAATAATTTCTCAAACTAGTTAAATGACTAAAAATAAATCAGGTTCCTAGGCCTACAAACTCCCGTTAGTGCCAAAGTTGTATAGAATGTGTACTGACATCCCCTGGCCCTTTAAGAAATCTAGAATGCTAACTCTAGAAAGGTAAGGGGATCTCTGTCTCCAAACAGTTGAATCAAGGGAGAGGCGTGTGTAAACAAAGTTCTGGTTTCATCAGGACTTGGATTAACAGTGATACTATTAAATCCCTCCTAGCTACTGGTTTATACATAACCAAACACTATCTCAGCCTCTAAATCACGCTCTGCTTAGTTCCCACCATTACTGAAGCTGATAATAATCCTAGACCAACATTATGTCATTAAAGAAAAACAGCAAGTCTAGTTTTGTAGTATTTCTACACCCTCATGAAATGTTTGAAACTTGTCTGTGGGCATTTTTTCTTGATTGCTCCAGCATCATCTTGGAAATAATCCCCCTATTTTCTTTATGGGTATCTTCATTCACATAGTGGTCTGTTTACTGCCAATATATTAAGCTTTATATTTGTAGAACTCATGAATGACATTCACATGGAAAATGTTTGCCTCCATGGTCAAACCATATTCAGCATGAAGGGGAGGAAAAAGAAATACTTTGGGCCTGGGATTTTTGTCTTTCTACCAAAGGTTTGTGGTTATTCTAGAATTTAGTTAGTTGTAGCAAATTCCTGAAATCAATAATTCTTTCTATTAGTAAAGGGGTTAATTTCTTATGGAAGGTTAATATCCAGTTATCTTCTGGATATCCATGAAATCCTCTGTTGGCATTATCATGAACTTATCAGGTGTAGCCAGAACGTACAAGAACAACTTTTGCCTTAAAGAAAAAAAAAAAGAAATTTATAGAAGTGCTGAACTAGCCATTAGTAAAATTTAACCTAACAGTCAAAAGTGTTTTCAGAAGAAAGCAGAATTTGGAGATGAGATTTTAGAGAAAACAATCCTTCATACAAGAGTTGGATCATGATCTTTCCAGAGAAGACTACAAATGTCTAGATCAGAAGCTCACTGTGCCAATTTCAGAATGAATTGTTCTTTTGCAGTTTCCAGGAGTTATGGACATATCAAGTTACATGTATAAAGATATAAATACTATCTAATATTAAAATACTGAAATGATATAAATATATATGTAAGATATGTAAAGTTGCAATCTGTTATGGGGTTTAGGGGCAAAGCTAGAGAGCTATGAAAGTAAGGAAAGCAGGGTCGTTCATTAAAATGTCTCATTATAGATACATATACTACTGGCATATCAGCCCCGGAACCCTAGAGTCCTTCTAATGCAGTCACCTCATGCCATCTGCTGGGAAACTAAAGCCCAGAGAGGTCAGATGTGCTGACTAACATGCACAGCCAGCTGACAGCAGAGTTATCAGAGCACTCCCATTCTCTGGGCACTGAATACAATTGCTTTTGTCATTGTATCCCACTGTCTTTAAGATTTTAATGGTTAAAGGGAGGGATCTGCAATAGCAGAGGATAAGCAGGAAGAAGAAGAACACAGGGATGGGGATGAGAAGGAGGGAGCAGGAGGACCCTCATCCCCTTTGCCCTAGGGGACAGCCAAGGCCTCTGGACGTTGATGATGCTGACCGCGGAGCTGGGCACATCAGATAGCACCACCCTCACGGTGCTTTCATGTCACCTAAAGCCATTTTTCAAGGTAAATAATTGCTTAGGGTGTTGAATGATGAGCACCTCATGAAAGGTTAGAGCTTGGATTATTCTTTGGAAGAAAAGAAAACTAATGGGCCACGGTATGGTGGGCTAGGATAGGATGTTGGCTGGGGATGGAGTTGAGTCAAAGCATACATTAATTTCAGACATTAATGACTCAGATCAAATTCACATTGCTCAGCCACTCTTCTGAAGGGTTAGAAGGGTTTTGGATCAATTATTCTGAGAATATTCTATTTCTCTTTGCCTTTGCTGACAGATACACAGTTAGCAAATCCAGAATGTGACTACAGGAAATTTCATTCATAGTTTCACAATTCCTAGTAAAATAATTTCTCTAAGTTCTTTGGAAATAAATACTCTCCCCTGTATCCCTCTTTCCAGGACACACTTTGAACCAGCTCAGGTTTGAATCTGTCTGACTTGCACAGAATTCTTGGGGGATGGAGTTTTATCTATTATTTCTGTTTTGGGGAGTTTTGATTATTTGTTATTTAGCTAGGCACTTCAACAAACATAATAAGGAAAACATAAACAAATATTTTTAAACAAAGAAATATTTACAATACCTTGCTTTCTTCCTCTAGAACAGACCTGGCAATTGGTTCCTTTTGTAAGAGATTGTGGCTGAGTTAAGTAACTTCTAACTGTAGAAATAATTTTTAAAAGGTTCTAGCACCTCCTTTTTCTTAACCCCACCCTCTGATTCACTTTCACAAGCCCATACGCTCTTGCTTTCACATTTATCTTGGCCAGAAGCTCAAGTACAGAGATAGACAATTAAGGTTTTGCCTGAATTATTTAATTACTCAGATATTCCACATCTGTCCACATGTGGAGACCTGAATTCTGACAAACCGTAACTCATATTTTCCTTGTTTAATCTCTTCTCCATTCTGCCAACTGGCAGCTATTAGAGTATTTTTTCCCAGTAGGTCTTTTTTTTCTTTTTTTACAAAAATAAAAAGCTTCAAACTAGTGGAATAATAATGGGCCCATATTAATGGGCCCTAATTAATAATAATGGGCAATGGAATGGAAAATATTATTGGCGACTAACAGTTACTATTAAACCTTTACAGTTAGTTGCTCATAAGAAGCTTCCATGAGAGGCACCCAGGAAATGTTTCTGCTGTTATCATTTGGAGTGTTGGTGTGGAACGCTGGGCATAAATCCAACTAGTTGGATGTCCATTCTCCCCACCCAGGAAAAAGGGGTCTGGAACAATATTTTAGACAGACTTACTGAGTCAAGTGTTGGTTCATCATTTTCTAGTTTTCTTTATTTCTCCCAATGAATGGTCTCTTGCTCCTCCAGATTTATTAGAAAGGAAAACCAGAAGTTATCGTTTCATTTTCTATCACAGTCTGCCTGTGCGAGGACGAATGGTGGAGGGAGGGGAAGAATAGAAATGTAGAACCAGTCCAGAAGGGACTGAGGAATGTAGGAACCTCTTTATTTATTACAGATTTGTTATGTTTTCCTTCATGCAGTTTCCATTTTTCTCTCCACAGAGCACGTATGTTTTGTGGTAAACTGGCTCAGAGTTTAATATTTTGAATGTTGGTGTGGAACACCGAGCAGTTTTCCTCTGGACGTCACTAGGAAATGGGATCTGTGGTGGGAAACTCGTGTCACCTGCCTGACGTGTGCTGAACAGACACCATTATCCATGGATGTCTCCAGGCTCACATTAGCTGAAAGTATCCCACGGAGCCTCTAGACAGGGGACTGCTTACCCCGACTGACAGTAATTCACCAGAGAGTCACTAGGGCTGCATCAATGCACTACGTGAAGACTTGAAGATTTGCTCTAGTTATAGTTATTTATGTTACACTAAATGCATCAGTAGAGATTCTGTGGACACAACCAAGATATTGTCTCATTTTCTTCAAAGTCACAGACTAAGTTTCATTGACTTCTTCCTCCAAACCTTCTCTAGATTTCTTTCCCACTGACCTCTTGATTAAAATCCTTACATACAGAAATACTACTTATGTCGATAAAATCATGGTTGTGTGTTATTTTGTTGTCTATTTGTGGGCAGGGAAGGAGAAAAAAGTAATAAATATCCTAAGCTAACATACATTATTAGCATAATTTTGTTTGTTGTTATGTATGGCCTGTCCTACATGTAGTAACAATATGTGCAGATATTACTAATGGAGATGGAGGGATAGGAACTATATGAATGGGGAACAGAGGTAGGAGAGAGAGTTTTGGTTTTGGTTTTTTTAATGGTATTTGGTGTTCAGACTATGAATATACTCTCCATTAAAAAACATTTTGTAGAAGAATGGATAAAGAAGAGGTGGTACATATACACAATGGAATATTACGCAGCCATAAGAAAAAAACAGATCCTACCATTCGCAACAACATGGATGGAGCTAGAGGGTATTATGCTCAGTGAAATAAGCCAAGCGGAGAAGGACAAGTGCCAAATGATTTCACGCATATGTGGAGTATAAGAACAAAGGAAAACTGAAGGAACAAAACAGCAGCAGAAGCACAGAACCCAAGAATGGACTAACAGTTACCAAAGGGAAAGGGACTGGGGAGGACGGGTGGGAAGGGAGGGATAAGGGTGGGAAGAAAAGAAAGGGGGCATTACGATTAGCATGTATAGTGTGGGGGGGGGGGGCACGGGGAGGGCTGTGCAACACAGAGAAGACAAGTTGTGGTTTTACAGCATCTTACTACGCAGATGGACAGTGACTGTGAACGGGGATGTGGGGGGACTTGGTGAAGGGGGGAGTCTAGTAAACATAATGTTCTTCATGTAATTGTAGATTAATGATACCAAAATAAAAAAAAAATATTTTGTAATGGAGTAAAATAATATTTTAAATATATTATTAAATTTATTATTTAACATTATTTTAAGGAATCCAGAAGAAGAGAGTAAAAAGAGGAGACAAGAGACAATGAGTTCTCTTATTCATTTCAGGCTGTTATAACAGAATACCTTTTAGCAGGTGGCTTAAACAACAAACATGGATTTTTTCACAGTTCTGGCAGCTGGAAGGCCGAGATCAGGGTGCCAGCATGGTTGGCTTCCTGGTGAGGGTCCTCTTTCTGGGTCACAGATGGCTGCCTACTCTCTTTGTCCCCTCATAGTGGAGAAAGGAAACTCCAGTCCTTTCATCTCCTTATAAGGGCAGTCTTTATGTCATGAGGACTCTGCCCTCATGACCTCATCTATCCCTAATTATCTCCCAAAGATCCCACCTCCAAATACCGTCACATTGGAAATTAGGGTTTCCACATATGTATCCAGTGGCACACAAACATTCAGTCCATACAATGGCTGAGAGTTTCCCAGAAATGAAGCAAGATACAGGGGTCCAGATGGGAAAAAATATCTGCTGATGAATAAGATGATTCAAGAACAAATTTAAAAAATACTTGTAAAACAATGAAATATCAAAAACATCATGAAGAACAAAAAGAAAAATATTAAAACTACAAGAAGCAAGAATTATCTTGACATCAACTTTCCCATCAACAATTTTGGTGCCAGAAGATAACAAAATCATACTCTTAAAGTACTGAAGAATGCTTTGAACCTAGAATTCTACACCTTTACTCTAACTCAGTAATGAGAGGGAAATACGGCTATCTTAAGACTCACAACACCTCAGAAAGCTACTACTTATCAACTTGCTGAATGAATTATGGAAGTATGTAGAAAAATGAGTCTAAAAGTAGGAGAGCACAAAAAGCAAAAACTCCTAATTTTTAACAATGTCTGATTTAGACAAAATAAACTACAATTCAAACCTTAAAAAAATTAAGTGAATAATTTCCTGGGATTCTGTTTGACCAGCTGACTGTAAGACACTTTTATTACTGACAAATATAATAATCATAAGCAGTAGTATTTATTAAATACTGTATATGCTAAGCATTGCTTTAATTGCTTTTTATGTATGAATTCATTTAACCATCACAGCAACCTTATGAGAAAAGCATTCATAATGTTTTCTAGTTTACACTCAAGCATAAAGAAGCACCCTTCTTGGCCCATGATTAGATGAGTCGTAAATGCTAGAAATGGGATTTTACAGGCAGAGAGTCAAAGTCCTGAGGGTGCCTCCTTAGCCACCATCCTCTGGTGGGTCATGCATCCCTACCTCCCAGCATAAGGAGGGTGATGCCAGGGATACACTTCCAGAATCCAGCTACACTTCTTGCAGCCAGCTCAGCCTCCCCAAACCTCAGATCCGTCTGAGTTCTCACGGCTTAAATTACATCCTGCTCTGCCTCTGATCCACTCAGAAGTTTTCAGTGCTTCTTGAAGCCACCTTGTGCTCCCTGTCCTGCTCTTGCACACTCCATCTCCACTCCTCTGCACTCTCAACTCAATGACTGTGACCTAGATTCTATGTCTGGACCACTGGACTAGGTGTTTGCTCTAGATGTTGAGGTTTAAATATGAGTTTCCCCCAAGGACACTGCCCCAAACTGTTAGGTTGAAGTGCTATACCATTTGCTGCTGTGAGAAGGCAACTCTAAACTGCTTTTTCACACAACCCATCCTACCCCCCATATTAGGGCTCCTTGCAGAGGGGAGCTTATCCTTTTGGCTCCTTTATTCTATTTGTCTTGGTTCCCACAAATGAACCCTGATGCCTGATTCCTGGGAATCAAGACATATAATAAGTTTTATGATCTAAAGACTTGGTGGAATGGCAACAAACAAATGGTGTGAAAACACATTTATTTATTATGTAACTGCAATTTTACATAAGTTAGAGACACATCTCTGTGAAACAATGCTAGAAATGCACATCACATCTATTTGTCATTCAATGCTTTCTTCTAGATATTTATTATAGAAGGGCATAGAAGGACACCTACTCTTCCTTCATTGTAAGAACAAGTAAATGCATTTCCTTAGATAGAAAAATAACTGACCATCTGCTTCTGTAATTATATCAGCTACATTAAACAGGAAACAATATCTTAAAAAAACATTATATAAAATAATAAATAGTATATAGTAAAAGTTAATGCTATAAAATAAACTAATAAGGAACAACTAAATGGGACATCATATATTTTATGAGACTGAATGATTAATACGATTGTAATATTATAATTGACAGTTGTCTAGTTACATCTGTATTTATATTTAGTGTGTAGTAGAAACTGTTCAGAAAAACAGAAATCTGTAGGAAAAGTCCCTAAATCTTTGGCACTTAACAGCAATTCTGAAGCTTATAGCTCCTACTACTATAATCCTATGCAGGAACCAACATTTTCAATTTTAGGGTGAGACGAATCTGCCAAAGAAGAGGATGGTCTTAGTTATTTTGTGCATGATGAAGAAGAGGAAAGGATGGTCTGCCACGAACTGCGGCCCTCCATGGCCAGTCCTCCCCGACATCACGGCCCCAGTGCCAGCCGCCGCCTCAGTTCCCTCCTCGTTGACCTCCACAGTGGCTTGATGAAACACTTTTGACAGAAACAGGTCATTGCTTTCTGACATTTCTAAGAAATTCGCCTGGCCCTTGCTGAAGGCATCCTCCATACCCATGCCCCTCAGAAGGGATTTGAGTTCATAATGCTCTTCCAGCTTGAACTGGGGTATGTATGCCTCCACATCATCTTTAGCCATCGTGTGTTTGCTGATCCACGTATTGAATTTGTCGTAGGTTAGTTCACTTTCCAGCTACAAATCCAAAAATGTAATAAAAGAAAACAGTAAGTGCTTAGAAAAGAAGGAAAACAACTTACAAGTCTCATGTTAAAAATCGATGACTTTAACGTCATTACATTGTGGGTGCTAATAAAAATTTAGTAGATGGATAAAAATTTTGCAAGAAAGTAGCATGTGTGACATAGATTTAAGACCTTGAATGAAAGTTTGAGACATGCACATTCAATTCCATATGAACCAATTCAGATGTTTCTTGAGAATTTTCTACAGTTTCCTAAGGTACAGACATATTCATCATGAAAGGCAACTTTAGCCCCAGAAGTTCAAAACAATTAAAGCTGGAATGGCTTACCAGCTCCAAGCCGGTGGATACATCAGTAATGTCATCTGGAAGCAGCAGGAACATGCTGACATCTCCAGCATATGGGAGTTCTAGAATCTGAGTCTTTAGCTCTTTTATGTATCCAATGTTCAAATTTTCATGCAAGTACATCATCTGTACAGGTTTGCGCTGAGTCTAAAATTATTAAAAAGCAAAATGTGAACGTTGATAACTAAGACATCAAGAGACTTACAATTAGACTGAAAAGAGAATGGGTTCTTCTAAGTAATATTGAAAAAACACATTTTTAAAAATCAACAAAATAAATTATTTGTATACCTCTACAGTGGCCCTGATCTTATTAGCTTTGCAAGATTATATTTATTATTAATAAGATGCACAATAATAATACTAGAACACTTGTTTTACTATGGGACATACTATGGGCCAAGAACTCTGTGAAGTCTCATTGAACCCTTACAACAACCTGTTGAGTTGGATATTATTATTAGCCAAGTTTTACAGGTCAAAAAATGGAATTCATGGAAAAAAAATCAAAGCTAATTAGCAATAGAGAAACTTACATTTGAGTCCAGGATTATGTGTTTATAAGGCCCATGTTCTTCCCCACTACTCATACGGCCTCTCAGAAAATTAATGGTGATACTCAGGAGCTTGAAAAAGTCAATGAACTGTCCAATGTGCATAATTTATAACTAGCAGGTCATGTAGGAGCATGAATGGTCTCTAATTTTTCTCTCTGTCTGGCTAAGATGCTAAAACATATGTTAAGAAAATCCATCTTGTTATCTCATACCGAATTCACACGGAAAGGATAAAGCCCATTTAATTTCTTCTCAAATGGAGTTTTCCACTTTCCTTTGAAGTAGACAGCATTCACCAGGACCATCTTGGTCTCCTCATCTACAGAACCTTCAGGTAACAAGTTTGGAATTTTGCCTACAGAAAGCATGACATGGATTTAGGTTTCATGATCAAAAGCTGGAAAGTTATTATGATTCCTTGAATCTTTTGAGTCACCATCAACCTCAGCATCCACATTTGTCAAACTCTGCAGAACTGTTGATCTTCAGGTTCAAGCTTTTCTCTCAATTTATGTAAAGCATAATTAAAAGAGACCAAATGTCCCAGGTTTGCAAAATCCAAGAGAAAATGAAGAAATAATACGTTCAAAATTTAGAATTACTGCTGGGACACTTAGAAAGGAGATTTTAACTTCCTTTTATATTGTTTTCTCAAAGTTTTGGAGTTGTATGAAGTTTTTTAATTCAGAAAGATAGTCTCTTAAGGAAGGTGATAGTGCGTTACCCCAGTATGGCACTTTTTCCTTCTAGATCTAGTCTGGACAGTCTATGGGACTGATTCTCTCAAAAACATTTTTTTTTTAAGTTGTGCTAGACCAACACTAGGTATAGTACCGAAGAAAGAAGTGAGAAAGGAGAATTGCCCTGGACAGGCTGAGACTATTGGAGGAGACATTCAACTTCGATTTGAAAGAATGTATGGTAAGTTCTAGAATAGAATTTATCATAGTACTTTGCAAAGCACTATGACAAGGCAGGGAGAGGAGTAAATGAGTGAGCCAGAAAAGATTCTTGGAAATTATAACCTCCCAGTGTGGTAGTTTTTTAAAAACTGGTTTAAGAAACAGCCAATTTATAAATATCTGTTCTGTAATATTTAACCACTTAAGTACATTATTTTAGTGAATTCTCACAACCATGCTATTATGTAGGTATTATTAGTGTCATTTTACAAAAAAGGACACTGCGATGAGAAAGGTTAGCAATCATCCCAAGGTCACAAAGCTGGTAAACTGGTCAGGATTTTGTCTCCAGGTTCCACCACCTGACAGCCTACTGACAGACCGAAGACTCTAATCACAAGGATTGTGTGTTTATAAAGCCCATATATTTACAGTTACTATAGTCTAACCAGCTTTACTCTATCCGTTCAGTGTATCCCGCGGGCAGTTAAAATTCTTGGTTACTTCTGAAATCTACTTAGGCTTTCTTTAACTGTGTGATGTGTATGACAAAACTAGAATTTGATCATAAACAAAACAGACAGTTCTCTCAAATTATTCTTAAATATGGTAAAACAATCACCCCAAATGTCTATCTAATCAATGTACAGCCATTCAACACAAATATTAAAGAGAAAGGCAATTCATGCTGTTCTCAAAAAGGGAAACTTTCATGTCTCTTGAATTTTGCAATCTGTTTTTACTTTCACTTCTGTTAATCTGCATTTTCCCTGCTTCCTTTGTGTCGATGATGTGTCAATAGTTTAGAACAGTAATTTTGAAATCCATAATAGAAGTGAAGAACTACAGTGGGTCAACAGTTCTCAGCAAAATAAAAATATTTTTAAAATTCCAGTTCATGTGCTTTTTCCATCATGGTAGCTAAGAAGTCAATACACCAAACAATTGCTTGAAATAATGTTTAAACCTAGGAGTTAAGTGAAAGTCATTTTTTTTTGCATTAAATTAAACTCTTTAAACATCCGGATGACGAATTTCTGAATTTGACTAAGGCTCAAAGACGCGAGAACTCCAGCCTCACCACTAACTGGTACCAGGATCTGGGATGAGTTAGTTTGCCCCTCCAGCTTGAACTCCACAGCCTTAAAGTGGTTAAGTTTGGATAAATTATCTCCAAGAACCATTCCAGTCCTAACAGCTCATCTGTCCAGGAAAGACCAAAACAATTCTGCCTCCAGAATAATCTCTATTTTTTTTTTTCTCCTAGAAATCCCTCTGTACATTGCTATTCACCAATTATTTATTTAAGACCTATAATTCTACCTGGAAATTTGGAAGAAGGAAGGATTTTCATTATCAGCAAAAGACTGTTAATTTTGTGGGGACACAGGAGAAGTGTGACATATTGGTCCTACCATCAATTAATTATCGTCTAGGTGAGATGGCAAAGCATGTAAAACTAAGACAGTTCATAGAAGTTCAAGGCCGTAGGTGGCAAATGTTGGCGTGAGTCATGAAGCAGACAAAGCACTAGAGGAGGCGTGAAGAGAGGAGATCAGGACGGGGTTCGGAGATGCCTAGGAAAGGCTAGGGCTCTGGCTGCCACTTACATTAAGCTCTAAGGTTGAGAAATGGTAAGAAGTATGGAGGTAGCTACCAGCAAACTGTGCTTACAAGCACTCAGCAGCCACAATTGTCATGCACGGTCTGTCGGATTATTGAGAACTCAGAAGTCAAGGTAAGGTGAGACCTTCTGGAGACCAGCCGGAGGTGGGCACGCCGCACTCCAGTCCAACCAAACTCCATCCATTTCCCGAGGCCAGGCTGCCCCACCTCTGCAGCCTTGCACATCTTTGCACATCTGTGCACTGTCTGGAATGCTCTCCTTGGCACCATGCCCTTTGCCTGATCAGCTGCAGCTCATCCTCCCAATTACAACATGAACATTCCTTATCCCAGGAAGCCTCCTGGCATCAAGACATTAGAGTCAGGCGCCTTCCTTATGTGGCCCCCACCAGTGCCCTGTACTTCCCCATAAAAGCACTTATCACCACTTTCTAGCAATTGCCAATTTGACAGAATGCCTCCCCTAGACTGCAAGTTCTAGGATGGCGGGGTCTGGGTACTGCTTTGTCGACAGTTGTTATCTCCCAGTGCCTAATGAGCACATATTATGTGCTGGATAAATTGTCCGTTGACTGAAGGACTGGATTCAATACCAATGCAAGGATTATATACTTAAGTTTGAGAATATCCCCCCACTTTGTATACAAAGTGAAGCAGGACCTTAAAGAATGAAGGGCATTCTTGGTAAATGGTGGTAAAAGTGGCTCAGACGATCAAGGAGAGATGAAACAGGGACCAAAAGCACAACAGATTGCCTCCACGTGGTGAAAGTGAAAAAAGAGTTAAAATAATTTTATGATCTCTCCCTCTTCCGTTGTCAAGTGTCTCACACCAATTACTCAGTAGAGGGTCAAGATTTTTTTCTTTGCTTTTGTCTTCAGTGGACAGAGTCACAGTTATTTCAACCCTAGTATTTCCTGTGTTAGAAAATATTCACCTCCTCTCATGTTCTCTTCTAAGGTAACATCTAAAATTAAATTATTTAAGTACTGAACATGTCTTCTCTTAGCATTACTTCAATTATTTTTTCTTACCTAAGGTACTACTCAGTTAAACAAGAATAAGGTTACATTAACCAAAATAACTAAGGTTGGATGAATTTTCAGGGAGTAAAGGCTAAGTTCAAGGACACCTTTTCAAAAATAGATCAAAGTTTCCTAAGTGGAAAGAAGCACATCAAATATTTCTTCGGTTTTACCTTTGGTTTGAGTCTTGACCCACAGATTAATGTTTTTTCTGGCTTCATCTGCACGTTCCAGGAAGTTGACTGCCTGGGGTTCTGTGGAGTAATATTTCTTAGAGAGTTGCACATATTCCTTTAAAGCAAGAAAAATGCCAAAGGTTACATAGAATATATGCTGAGCAAGCCTTCATGTCCTGGTAAATTATAGGCTTCTTGTCAAGACTCGGTGGCCTGAGGTAGAGGAGGGGTGGAGGTGGGCCAGGGGTGCTGAGAGAAAACAGTGCAGATTGTAAGGGCTCCGCGCACCCCTCCCCCACACTCTGTTTGCCCCCCTGAGCTCTGCGCTGTAGTCGCTGAGTCCAGGGAAGACTGTGGCTCTGGAAATCAGCTGCGTTCCTCCGGACTTAACTCTACCTTATGCAAGAGGGACGCTTGCTGCACGAAGAGGGAGCCCACGGATAGGCAGCCTGGATCAGCAGCAGCGGGAAGCCTGGGTGGAATTCCGACTCTGATGAGTCACGGAGAACAGCTTTGAAAGTGGTCTGATTGCAGGACTGGGGCCCTGCCATTTCAAAACCAGGTTTCACTTACTTCCTTGAATTGTGCGGACTTCTCTCCAAATAGCTTATTGACACTTTCCAGTAAGTACTGTCCCGTGGATGCGTTGATGGCGGAGCTGAGGAAGCGGAAGGACGAGTGGATCGTGTCTCTGGCTTGTGCCTTCAACAGAGAGGAGGGCTTTCTTTATGTAACACAGGGCACTACACAAGACATTTCTTAAACAATGGTACTTTTTTTTCCAGCACAGCAATAAAATGCTATGTTAATTTATACTTTTGTTCTGTCACTTCAGAGGAAATACCTCTGATGTGGATGTGAGTCATCAAAATTAATAAGGTAGTGTTTTATTTGTTTCAGATTTTGCTGTGCCTATAGATTGACTTTAACCACAAAGTAGCCAACATCCAGAAGGAAGTGAGGCTCCTCTTAAAGTTTCCTAAACTTCTTGGGCTCTAAGGGATTTTTGTTGTATTAAAATGTTCCCTGAGAACTGTCCTTCAAAAAGTTTATACAACCTCTACAAGTATCTCTTTTATAATTAAAGGGCAGTTTGTGCAAAGGAAAATCTGGGTTTTGGAAAGCTGGTAAAGTGAAGGGGAATTACACTCCTCAACCTGGAGTCTGTAAGCAAATGACAGACCTGGGGCTCAGTCACCTCCGCAGCCGGGCGAAGAGGACAGTGCCCTGCGGGTGGACTGCCAGCTGTCACAGGAGACGTGGCTGAATCTCCACACTGAAGGGACCCTCTCCCCCGCCTCTAGCCCGTAACTCTGGGTTCCCGAGAAGGAAGCTGTGGGAGACCTCTCCCCATGGTGAGATCACCTCACTTTTAGGCCAGTGCTACCAGGTACCTCACCCATGTGGCCCCAGACGCTGTTGCCAACAGCAGCCCAGCTGCGCCGGGCTCCTCCCCCACCGCTGGAGAGTGTTAAGGAAACGGGGTACTGGGAAGAAAGAGACAGTACTACCTGAGCTAGATGAGAGGTGGGTAGAAATACATAGAGATTGACTGATACAGATAATAGATGTTTGACTGACAGATTTATAGATATAAATAATAGGTGATTGAAAGAGATTTATAGATAAAGATAATAAATAAATGAATGAATGAATGAATGAACAGATAGATAGATAGATAGATGATTGATAGATAGATAGATAGATAGATAGATAGATAGATAGATAGATAGATAGATAAAGGGGTAGGGGAGGGATATCTGAGGGTCAGGGGCATCTCGTGAAGTCACTGGGCCTGAACTTCTCCATTCCTCAACTATTTGTCACTCCTTACCCTCTCCCCTCTGGAAGTCTGCACCCATTAATGTGTTTTCCGGGAATCACCAGCATGATGTGAAGGTAAGTCACACACCCTCGACTCACAGCAGTGTGGTGGGGTAGGATTCAGAAACAGCCGTGGCCCGGAAGTCGTGAGGTCTGGGCTCTAGCCGGTGCTGCCCTCCCTTGCCAGTGTGGCTGTAGGGGAGCCCCCCCTTGCCAGTGCGGTGGTAGGGGATTTCCCTAAGGCCTCTGGGTCTTAGTTTCTGTGCTTGGTGGAGATTGTACTCGTTTTTTCCTGTTTAGCCCTATAACTTTAAGACAAAAAGAGTCAAGAAATAAGAAACAAAAGAAATACAAACGATTCAGATACCTGCAAAATAGCCTCCGGATAAGTACCCTTCTGCATCTGCTGCATAATTTTACAACCAATAATGTTCTCTGGGGTCACCGGGGCGACTTCATGGACTCCAACTTTGTTAAATTGAAGCACCTACAATTGGAATTAGAGAAAAGGGGAACATTTTCCTGCTGAATTACTCCACTTTTAAGCCAATGCTATCAGATACTTCTTAATGGTCCATGTTTAGTCCCCTACCCTTCTGTATGGGGAGCAAGCATAGATACTCTGTATACATAATATGTAATTCATAATGTAACATGTAAATGCTGGCCAACCAAAATATCTCTCACAGGCAGCAGCAGAGTTATTTTATACTAACCCATGCACTGGTTGTTTTGACAACAATTTGTCACTCTGAGATGATTAATAACCTCTTCACTAAGTTATCTAAATTATCATCCAACTCATAAATTGCCTTGAAAAAAATGCCTGCAAAAATCTAGCGAAGGAAAGACAGGGTTGTCCGGGCAGGCGGTGAATTTCTGGGCTGGGAGGAGGTGCCAGGTTTGCAGGATCTTTCTCTGTTCTTCAAAGCATAGTTTAACATCCTCCCTAATCCTCTCTGAAAAGTAGTCCTACCCTGCACCACATAAGGGAAGAATAGTCCCTCAGGATTTCCTCCCTTCTAAGGAAACTGGCCCTCAATCAGCAATCCCCGGCCACCGAGCCTTCCTGACTCACTGCAAAGCCTTCCTGGGTCATTGCAAAGGCCCCTGCTTCTGTGCGGCGGGTGAGGTGACTCTGGGCCACGCTGAGGCCATGGAGGAACTAGTGAGGCAGGCACGGACCGCAGAGAAGCAGCTTAGCCTGGGCGGGTCTGGGCCCCATCCTGGACATTAGAGCCGGGAAGATGCCCCACTGTGCAGAGACGTGTGCTGGGAGCGTTTATACCTTCTATCCATTCCTCTTTCTACCACCTTTACCAGCTACACCAGGTCCCAACTGTGTCTTCTTCTTTCCTGATTTCATCATTTGTAAAAATGAGCATGGTAGTTACAGCTTTCACCTCACAGGATTTTGTATTATGTGGGTAAAAATCATAAACCATTCTAAAAAAGGTGCCCGGCTAAGGCACTCATAAGCATTAGCTGTTGTTAACAACTACTGCTAAGAGGAGGTTTACATCTTATCTCCTATCTTCACAACCATCTTGCAGGTTACACATTTTCACTCTCATTTTACAGATGAGAAAACTGAGGCTGGGAGACTTTTGATGCCTTTACTTGCACACCCAGTGAACAGTGGCAAAGCCACCGCTCAGACTGGGGTGGGTCTGTCCCCAACGTCCGTGCTTCCTCTTCCAAGCCAAAGATTGGCTTCTCTGTATTTTTCAGAATCAACCAAATTTGCCTTTGAATTTTAAAACCTGTACAGTCAGCAGAGTTCTACGAAGACTATATAAAATCTTTGCAGATTTCCACATGCTTGAAGCACTTTGCAGATATAGAAAAACTACATTGTACCCAGAGTGAGCCATGAGTTACTTTTCCTTTGGTATGAAAATCAATTTTTTAATTTTAACAACCTAGAGTACTTCATTTAGCATTTGCCCTCAAAATATAGTGCTTCCTATCCCTTTACATTTGAAAAATTAAGTTTTCTAAAGTTTTCAACACAGGTCACAGTCTTTGTTTTTTCAAGGTAAAAAAAATAAAAGGGAAGAAGTGTTGCAAAAGTTGAGCAATTGAGTTTTGCTGTAAGACCTGATGTTTAAACTGCCACAAACACAGGGCGTGATACATGCATCCCGTTTCCTCCTGCCAACAGTGCGATTGGCCAACACTGTCCTGTGAACTCCTTCACACAAGGCCCATCTTAAATGGGTCACCGTGTACCTGGGAAGGATGTATATATACATGGTCAGACCCAGTTCTCATGGGAAACCGGGGAGCCGCCGAGGGCATTTTGGTGTGACTGGGAACATAATACAGGTTTGTGAGAAACCAGAGCCTGTACTTAAAGCATTCAATTTTAATGCTTGTGTATATGTGAATGTGAAAGAATTTTAATTACATGATGACCTCATCCTGGATCACTAACCTAGGACACAACAAGATCGTGTGATTCTAAATGTGCCGAATTCGTCTCCTGGGACATTACAGCATGCAGGTGAAGTTCAGTGTTGCAGAGCCCAGATGCAGTGAAAGTCCCTGACTGAGCTTGTACCCATTCCTTGGTCGCTGTACCAAGGAAGGAAACCAGCGACCTTGACAGAACACCTCACAATGCTGCCTCCCCACCCCCACCTTGTCCACCTTGATTTTGAAGACTGGCCATCATGCCAGTCCCCCTTTCTGCTGACATGACCTCTCAGGGTTGATAACACGACTGAGGCCCTTCTGAAGTCACATTGCCCTCATGCATCAGCGAGAGAGTGTGACCCCAGCTATCTTCAAACCATTAGGAGGAATCCTTTGCATGAATGGGGAAAACCGCACCACAGCTTCCTAAGAGGAAACCTTAGGAGCCCCTGGGAGATCTGCTTCATTCATACCACCAGTCTTGCTATCCATAAAGTGACACTGGACTTAAAACCAAAAGAGATAAAGCATGCAAAATACTTCGAAAGGTTCAAACATTGTATCATTAAAATGCAAGATGCTGGCACTGTCCAGCTTTCTAAGATAAGAAACCCTTCTGCTCTCTACAGTTGCTGGTTCCCGTGATTTGGCTGTTTTATAGATTTAATTTATAGAACTCCTGTTGCCACGGCCTGTGATGATTGCTGACCTTGTTATAGCCAAGGTGTCTCAAGCATAAAAATCAGAGCGATTCTACATTTCGGGAACCATTCGGTCTGGATTTAGAGCTTCCCCAGAAGCTTACCTCGGCCATCTGGGCTGCAGTGTTGCCCCTGGCCCCCAGGTAGACCATGGCCATAGTGGATGAGATGCTCCACGGAGAGAAGAAGAGATTCTGCGTGGTGCTTATGTTTGCCAGATGCCTGAAGAAATTGAGGGCAAAGATCGTGTTGGCCACGTAAAGTTCTTCCATTGTTTCAGTCTAGAAAAAACAAAGAAAGAAAAAACAGCTCTGAAAAATGACTCAGCCTTTTCAGTGACATGGGCGAGCAGACATCCTGCTGCCAAGCAGGGCTCCCTCTGTGTCTCCTTCATGGATTGGCATGGCGTAGGCCAAGGACAGCATCGTGGCCATGCGACCTGTGCAGCCCATGCTTAGCATAATGCTCTGCCGTCATCCTCCTGAAATTCTTCCTAATTTTAAACAAGGGGCTCTGCATGTTCCTTTTGCACTGGACCCCGCAGATAGGGTAGCCGATCCTGAGATATAGTGAACAGTTATATACAGGTAGACACTCCACAAAAACAACGGCAATAAATAACACTTGTGAATTCTTACTGTATAAGAGATGCTGCTCTAAGCATTTTACCTGTACTGACCAGGTACTGAAACCTTTTGAGGAAGGCATTGCTATTCCTGTTCTACAATAGAAGAAACCACTGAGAGGTAGGATCAGAAAAGGGAGCAGTGTCACCTGACTACCCGGGACAGGACTAAGAATTGAAGCCAGGTGGGTGGCCTCTAGAGTCATGCCTTCAACTCTATGCTGCACGTGCAAATGCACACGACACACACGGGTAAACACACACGTATTCAAATGGATGCCACAGGCATGCATATTCTTGCTGACCCCAGTTGAGATGGTCAATCTTCTTTCAAATTCCCTGCTTTTAGAAGTGGCTTAGACTCACTGTCTCAGGGGTGCTGTCTTCACCCAGCCTCTACCTCCAGTACCAACACACATACACACAGCCTGGCTACAAAACAGCTCTTCCGCTGAGGAGAGCAGTTACGGCAGTGCTGGAACAGCCCCGTCTCCTGCCACCCCCAGCAGGGAATCAGTCCCAGGCAGCACTACGGGGATCATCCCGGGTATGTGAAACCCACGGCCCCATCAGCCGCCTGAAGATAAATGAAGGACACGGCTTCCCTGAGCTAAGGCTGAGTGCCGCGGAATGCCTGGACACACCCGAGCTGGGTGGGTATCTGTTGGTAATGGCCAGTGATCAGCTTTCTGACTGTGTATTATGCTTTCACCGTGCTTGAAACACACCCTTAGTTACCAGAATATATAAACATCTCCAATGACACTGACGCTTATCGTCTCACTGGAAACCTTCCTGTGACGGGGGGCGTCTCAGAGCTGGTGGGCAGGAGGTGACCCCAGGGTAGGCCGGTCCTGCTACCATCACTTCCTCCCTGATCCATGGACATCTTGAACTTAACTCATGAACATTTCTTTTTGAGAAAGTGATCACAATTTGTATCAACATTTCTCTTTTGAAATGCCACCCAACAGTATTTTATCAAGACAAAATAGTAAGTTCAGTAAAACTTGTCCCTGAAACTCTTACCACTTCTTCTCACTTAATCTTCACAGATTCTATATGACACAGATACTATAATCGGTATGTTGCAGGTTATATCCTGATGCTCAGAGAGGTTAAATAACTTGTATAAGGTCACAGAGCTCATATGGAATGATGCAGTGACTTAAGCCTAGGTCTGCTTCAGAAAACCACTCTGTCCAACGTCCTCCACTATCTCACCTGCTGATGCTTAACTTCATATTATGTTAAGAGTTTAGGCAAGTTGCTCTTTTGAGAAATGCTAGAAAGAGGAAATAAAAAGAGGAAGGTAGCAAGTCTGTAATACTCCTAGAAGGCTGATTAAATTTTAAAAAGTCACTGTTTTTCTTCTCTTGCTTTAACACCAATAGTAGATTAAACTAGAATGGCTCAGAAATTTGTTTCCCCTCCTTACTACTGATTTTAAATTGTCTTTATAATTAGTCTTACTCTGTAGATTTTTTTTGTAAGTTATCTCAACGTTTTGAAAACAAACCGAGAATTGGTAGCATAAATAAAATATTTCTCTACTCCCACATAAAAATAATAAGAGATCAGAGCTATAAAAGTAAACATAGGCTTTTCCTATATCTAATTCTTTACAATAATGTGTATAGTGGTCACTTTGGCACTAATAAAATTTAACTGTCAATACAAATTGTCAGAGAGGACTTTTAAGCCAAATTAGAATTTCAGGTAACTTCATAAAGAAAAAAAAAGTACCAGAGGAAAGAATTAAATTGTCCCAGATGCATTTCCTTCTTCTAAAAAAAGTCTTAATTTTATTTTTAAAATAAGGTGCCATTAACTGTATTTAACATAAAGTAATATCTGATGTCTATATTGCACAATTAGTTTCAAAGCCTAGACTGAATCTTGGCCTTCTAATTCCAAATCCAGTGTTTTTCTACAAATCTTTCAAATGGGGTTTGAGAAGTTTGTAGTTTTAGAAATCTGTAAAGCAGACATACACAGTGTTACCTGACTCTCAGACAGCTCCATGCCTTATATTTGGGTGGGAATCTGCCAAGGACAATGTATAATTGAAGTCACAGAGTGACATCATATAGCATAATATCCCAGAACAGGTAATACCTGTCATGAATTTTGTAACACTATAGTAAGTTATAGACCTTCATTAGCTTTCAAATGCAATGCTTCTAATTAATGTTTAATATTATCACTGGGAAAAATGGAAGGAAACCATACGTGGGTCTAGGCTCTGTGATTTCTGTATCGCTTCTTGCAACACAAGTTGACACATGTGCCACTGAAATCTGACACAGGGAACAAAGGACTCGGGAGGTGCTGCCAGGCACTGACCACAGTCTCTCTTCTCACTGGCACCGGATGTGAGATTTTAGTTTTCTATGCATTTAAAACAGTTTTTTTTGTGACTACACAGCGCAAATATTTTGAAACTGACTACAAAAATCAGTAAGAACAAAGAGAAAGCAATAACTTCAAGGAAACTTCCCATCCGAAGTTGTATTTTCCCTCCCCAAAATTAAAAGCTCTTTCTGCTCTATGATGACTTACACAATGGACAATCATTTCTTCATGGAACATTAAGTTATTTATTGAACTATTACTTTAGTCAGTCCAACAACCAGTCTGGCTGATTTTTCTCTTTTGCTATATTGACTGATCATTGGCCAGTAAATATTCAATAAAGACAATAAATATATTCTGGTATTAAACTAAACTAACTCAAGTTGCTGCTTAATTTCTGAAATTTCTGATTGTTTTAGATGAAAATAGAGTTCATCTTTTAATTTTTATTATATTTATATACAATTTATGGATTACTTTCAACTACTGAAATTAACATACTTTCATTGATCTAGCTATTTCCATCAAATTCACTGCCAAAACACTACTTACTCAACAATATGCATAGTCTAACCTGTTTTATAAAATTGACATCACAACGTGAATGTACAGTATGGTTTGGTTAATGTTACATAGGCATTTTCTTGCTTCTGAGATTCAAAATTAAGTCTTAGTATATAAATTCAATGCAAAACTTGAACTAAAATATTTTTAGTTAAACAAACCCCTAAGTAAGAAAACACCACTAAAATTTTACCCATCTTCTAAAAACATTCCACATTTTAATTTTCATTATATTACCAACACCAGCATGAAGGAAGAGAAAACAAAATCAAACCTCCTTTCATACAGACAGCCATGCAGAACACTGACATACCTTGTGATTCTCTGAGGTGCAATATGACAGGACACAGTCCTCTGAGAGGTGTTAGAGATCAGACATGGCAATGACTGGTTTTATAAAGCTCTGCTCCTCCCACAAAGCTTTTTTCCTCTTTCTAATCTATATCCTTTGAGTGATTCAACATTTTACTCACAAAGACATCACTTAGAAGAAAAACTTTTATTTGCTAAGGCATCATTTAAGAAATTTGGTGGGGGATGACCTCATCCAGAAACTTTGGAATTTGGCAATATCTGCACATGCCTGCTAAAATTAGCTAAAGCCTATCAGCCCTGTTTTCAAGGGTCCCCTCTATACCTGTGCTCAGAGATAGCACCAAATTGTATCCACGGGGATGGCCTTTAAGTTCACAAACTTAAAGGCAGTGGAATCCTTTCTTTTGAGTCTAGGGGGCCCCAAGCAACTCTTTGAGCCTGGGAAGGAAAAGAAAGCCATTAGTTTTCCTTCTTAGAAATTCTTTATTTTTAACCTCTTACATTTTCTCAAGCTTTGATTTCCTAAATAATTCTGGGTCCCTCCCTAATCTGTCTTGAGTCACAGCCAAAGTATTTTACATGTGCCCTTGTTAGAACAACAGAGCTTATCATTTATGAGAAGAAAAAAAAACAGTGAAAATCCACTGTGTAGTTCAATTTTTAAACTCTGAGTAAACCCAAAGTGTTGATTGGAAATAATAATGTGGAAAACTTGATTAAGAAAATCACAGGATTTTTACATACAATCAAAGGAATTTATGGTACAAAAACTGATAAAAGATCTGCATTATGAAATATAATTTGAGTCTGAAAATTTTGTATTGATATTTATGTAAATTTTTTTATATTGTTTACACTGTTAGAACATACTGCAAAGTGCAACACCTTGTGAAGGTGGCTTCTCTTTGCTTTAGCATGGAAGGCCTCGCCAAGGGACCAGGGATGAAGAGAGCTGACTGCACCGTGAGCCTTCTCAGCTGGTGTGGCAAGCTCCGTGTCTGTGCTTAAAGAGCTGGACTGACCATCCAGACAGTCAGTGGAACCCAGGTCATAGGTTCGAGCCTGTGTGAGCTTCTTAGCTCGGCTGTGGTCCACAAGGCCAGATTCATCCTTATCTAGTCTTGCTAATGTGAATCTCTGGTCAAAAGGAATAGGGCAACTTAACCCCAAAACCCTTGCTATTATTAGAAGTGCAGTGGGACAGATGTGATCTTCAGAATCTGTGTCTGGCAGTTCAAAGCCAAATTATTTGATTTTTTAATTGCTGGATGATCTCACGTTGCATAAAGAAGAGCTGGAATTCCCATCTCAACAGGGATCTCTCAACTCCTAAGTTCCTGCACGGAGCCAAGGGAAAATTTTAGGCAGCCAGTGACCCTTTTACAAGTTTACATTCCCTCCGTGCTCCACCAGATCTGTGCCTCTGTGAGTGCTGAGCAGCAGCCGTGGGTTGGGGGTCGAGGTCTCTGTCCCTTTCCAGCCTCAGTCCCCCTGGATACCCTCTAGCAACGCCTATGTGATCAGTCGGTTCAGCTGTTCTTTACCCATCCCCGGGCAAATCGACAGGCTGCCGAGTCTATAGCGAATGTGCCTCTAATTCTAGCCACCCTTGGCTTTGCTCACTTTCGGGCTGTGCCATTTCCACTTCATTGCTTTCATCCACGTCATTCTTCTCGTCATGAAGTCCATGCTTCCTTCTCCCCTCTGATCCAGATCTGTGAGGTACAACCCACACACCCCCAGCTTCCAGGAAATAGAGTGACTTCTACAAGCCTCTGTGAACTCCTGCTACATAGAACAGCATCTCTTACAGCTAAGCCTGCAATATAATAATGCATTCCTCGTGATAACTAATCTGGGGTATTCCAGATGTTCCATCTGAGTTGGCCCTCTGTGCCTAGCTAGATTATGTCCTTGGTTTCTCTTTAGCAGCAAGAACAGTGCTGAGAGCATCAAGTGGGTACTTATAAAACGTTTTTTGACGAATTGAGTTAAGATGATCAAATTCTCAAGAAAGGCTCTGTAGTATGGTGAAAAAGGTGTGGATTCAGAGAGACCCAGAAAGGTCTGGTTTGAATCTTCTTTCTGCCATTTACTAGTGGTTAAATCCTACACTGATTTCTCAACCTCTCTGAGCTTTAATTTCCTAATAATGTTATATGGCTGGTACAATGTTACATTGCCTACACAGAAGCTATCTCCTTTTGCTATCCTTCTTCTTGATTATGTTTAGAGATTGTTAAGAGATTTCTTGCTCTTGGGGAAGGAGAGTGTAATTACTAATCTAGGAGGTGGCTGTATAACTCAGTTTTGGTCAGTGTGCTAGAAGTCTGCTGAGTAGTGTTTGGGGAAATGTTTCCTTCCTGATAAAAGGGAGACATGCAAAGAGAACCTCCTTATTCTTCTCCATCCCCTCCTACCCAACTTCGAGAATGGTAGCATGCGGATGTGATGGCAGGAAGTGCTACAGCCATAACGCAACCAGAGGGAGGCTGAGAGATTTGCAGAGACGCCAGACCAGAGCCCTGACATCAGAGGGCTCCTATGCCAATGCTGGAAACCAGCCACCTCCAGTTTTTGCTCTTGTTGTAATTGTTACATAAGGTAATAAATAATAATCTGTATTAGTTAAGCATTGTTAGACACATTGGACCTGCTGTCATTTGCAGCCAAAAGTGCCCCTAAATGACACAGACTTTTGTGAAGAATAGATGAGTACTTAACATACTATCTTTCATACAGTAAGGGCTCCATAGTGTTTGCTAGTATAACAGAATGATTACTGGTGGCAGGTTTGGGAGTTGCCTTCCTACCTAGAGTGGAGCAATTCTGTAAGCTCACTATAAAAAGAGAAGACATTCACGCAGCAAACAATTAGAGAAAGTTGTAAAAGGCAACATACGACTCAATGCCAAGTTGAGTGGCACCGATGATAGGAAGTGTCATAGGAAGGATGGGAAAGGATTGATAAATGTGTGTGAGAGCCTCAAGGAAAGGGTGACAGTAAATGAAGGAGTTAATGATTGAAAGGAAAAAGCACTACAATTACGGTAGTAGGAAGCAAAGATCACAGAGCGGCTGCCAGATCTGCCCAGAGCAGAGTGGGTGTTACAGGGGAGGGAGAGAGAGGGGAGGGAACAGCATCTCACAGAGGGGCCTCTGCACCAGACGGAGGGGGATCCTAATCTACAGGCATCCTACCCTAAACTTGGGAGAAGGGAAGTGACTTGTAAAAAGTGGTGTTTTATGAAGAAAAATCTGGAAAGTCTGTAAGAGGAAGAACCAAAGAGTGAGACACCTTTTAGAAAGACATGTCCGTACCCAGTGAGTAAGCAAAGAAGAACAGCAGAGCCACCACAGAGTGTTCCTGACCGTTATAAAAAATAGGATGAGGTCTCTCCTTTAACGTGAAATAGCGCACGTGACGACTGGAGGGCAGACCACTGCTATGGACACTGACAAGAGTGAAACAGAAAGTCTTTCACCATCTCACTGCCTTATCTTCTAGGACAGTGTGTATGAGATGATCATAAGTGGAAAAAGGAAAGATATAAAATTGTACATGCAGTATGACCTAGCTATATAAATAAAATACATGTAGAAATAAGACTTGAAGGACATATGGCACGTATAAACAGTGACTATCTTTGAGTGGTAACTTAGGCATATTTGTCATCTTTTTCTTTTACTTTAAAAAATTTCCCACATGTTCCACAATAGGTATGCATTACTTTTAAAATCAGAAATATATTATCAAAGTATCTTTATTGAGATGTTTATTCTTTTTCCAGTGGCACTACAATGAATCATGTATAAAGGAGAAATAATACCCAAAATAAGAAAACAACTTTATGAATCAAGTTCTAATATTCTAATTTGGAAATTGCGTACACTGTCCTTTTCCTTTGAGACACCTATCCAGCTGTGATCAGATGACCTAAGCAGCTAAATCTTCAGTGTCTCTCGCTGCTAGATGGGAGCACCACAAGTTCTAAACCGTGACAGTTTTCCCCAGTGACTAGGATAAGCACGTGACTCAGATTAAGGTGTGAAGTATTTGCTAAATGACTTACTCATGCTCAGCGTGTTGCAATGTATATCTACTCTTCGGTCCACTTTGAATGAACAACCTCTGGTGCTCCCATAATTACCCTTTACATGTGATCTGCTGGTAGATAGGGAATGGGCAAATTCAAAAAATGTGTCATCTCTACATCAGCAGTAATGTTACCACTGAAATAATCCAAAGCATGATACAATGGTAGGTCAAAAAGGAAGTCCCATTTTGACATAAAATTCCCTATAATAATCATATTTTATTAACGGCTTTCAGGTAAATATATTGAAACATTATTTTTATAACAAAGGTCATTAACAGTAATTAGCCTTAGTATTTCAACAGCATGGTTTGCCCTAGAAATTTAAGTAACTGTTGCTGTGAGCAGGACCAAATATGGTGAGAATTTGGGGTCACATTGACAAAAAATCCTCCAATACATACTTCTTGAAATAGCTTTATCAGAGAATAAACATCTCCTCTATAATTAGCAATAAAATTTACCATGTTAATGGCTCTGGGAGAAATAATACATGTTTCCAAATTCCTGCCAACAGAGTTTTGATGCAGTGGAGAGAGAGAAGGTCAGGGAAGAAGTTTCAGGGTGTGGGGAGAGGAAAAGCAAAAGAATGAGAAGGTTTTGACAGGGAGTGGGCCTAGGCCACAGAGAGAGCCACTCCTGGAATCCAGGCCAATAGAAAACAAGCCTCATCTATTTTAAGACACTGCCCTGGGCCAACCAAGAGTGTGAGAAAGTTTGCACAAGAAACTAGCTTTGTTAGGGAGTGTAGCACCTCAAGTCAGAGTATTTATCTTGTTGCCAAGTGCTAACTGCAGCATAGATGCCAAAACTGATAGTCAGTGAGAACAAATATCTACTGTTCTGTGATTCAGCTATTCCAGAAAGCCAACAACCATCCTAAAATGTGTCATGCCAGAAGCAAGCAAAGAAAGACTGCATTTTCAGAGCAGCCACAGAATGCACTGTGAATCATGAATTCACTCATTCTGAACACCAGATGTACCTCTAGGCTTAAAATGATGCATTTCCTTCAAAGATCTAATGATGGAACATTGGTCTCATGTAACCACAATTGCATGTATATTCAACTCTCTATTATCCTTGTGGATTATTTTTGGATAAATGGATTAATTTATATTACTCAATGAGTCTTAATTTAGTTTCTTATCTGTTCCCTGGCCAATGCTGTATGCCTAGGAAAAGTAACACATTTCAATGTCAACATTCATAAAACATATCTAGAAGGAAAACAAATAATCACATAATAATTGAATGCATTCCAAATCCAGAGGTCAGTTACTTTTGTTTTACCCTCTTATCTCTTTTACCTTCTATATCTTTTTTCATTAAAAGTAGAATTAAAAAAAAACAGACCAACTGACACTAATAAAATGCAAACATGATTGACACAGAGATTTCAGATTTGGTTCCGTATAAAATGACTAGGGTTTAGTTCCTTCTGAAATGAATGAGGGAATCCCTTGATTTCTAGGAAGGAAATAACATAGAAAAAGGAGATGAATCGTGAGTGATGTGTTTTTTCACAGGCCTGGACCGGCAAATTTGTATTGCCTTCAAGTCCTGACAGCCTTTAGGTTTGTGAAAAAATGTAGAGAGAGAAGAAATTACTGTTCAGTTCTCACCGTGTTAATTAGTCACATGCACAGAATGTGCGGATGGGAATGTGGGAATATAGATGGGAGGCTTGGAGGGAAGGAGAGGAGATAACAAAGACTCGTGGAGCTCCAGCTCCAGCCGGAGCCTCTGCCCAGATCTGAGACCTCCAAACCCAGCCTCCAGTGGACATCACCTGCTGCCCATAGCCACCCCGGTGTCAGCCTGTCCAAGACGGGACATGGCCTTGCCCCATCCTTCTCCCAGACCTATTTCTCCTCATCTGCTTCCCACCTGCCCACTAGTCATCCAAGTCAAAGTCAAAGCAGCGCAACACCCTTGACCCTTTTTATCCACTTTCACACCCATCATTTAACAAGTCCCACTAATTTTGGATTTGAAAAATGTTTTGAGTTGATATGCTCCTCTTTTTCTCTAATACTGGCTTTGCTCTTCACCATCTCTGGCCTGTTCTCCTGTTTCTAGTGTTTTGTCTCTAAAGCCGTAAGATTGATCCATTTACATTGTAAGTCCAACCCAGCCAGGACTCTTCCTAAAAATCCTCCAGTGAGTCCCCATTAAATGCACAATAAAGTCCTAACTGGGTTCACATGGATCCAAGACCATCTGGAGCAAATCGCATTAACTTAAATTTTGTAAATAAGTCTATAATATCTGGTACACAGTAGGTACTCAAATTTGATAGTGTTTATGATTACCTTTATTACTGTACTTAGAAAATTGTATTAAAGTTCTATTTTTACATATTTGTTTCCCCAGTAAGTCTCTTGAGAGCAGAAACTGTCTCTCTCATATTTTTATACCCACAACATTTAGTGTAATATGTGCTCACTGGAGATGCCGGCTTAATACTTTATGAACTAAACTGAAAACAAACTTTATATCACAGTTTTGAACCTCCCTAGCACTACTGAAGTTGTGTCAAAGTGTGGCCCTCCTTCTCGTCTTGCTTTGCTATGAGGATAGAAACCTTTATCTTCCAGGACAGGGAGCTGTAAAGGGTGAGTCTCATGAACTAGATGTCAGGTGAATGCTAGGATCCTGGCTGCAGAGCTTGGGGAATTTCAGGGCCAGGTGCTGGGCTACGACTCCCTATGCAAGGGATCCGACCGCCTTGATGTTGACTAGCTGCAAGAGACACAGAGGGGATCCCACCTGTGGCAGGGAAAATACCTCCTCTGTTCCAGGTTTTGGGGGAAGGCATCATAGGACTTGGGACCCCTGGAGCTCTAAGCAGTGAGTTAGTATCAAGTACCAAGAAAGGAGGCAAAGAGCTAAGACAGATGCTAAGGGCTAAGGCCACAGGAGGTAGACTCTTAAGGAAAGAAAGCTAGTCCATTTTCTAAGTTTTGTATGATACACTAGACTATAAACAGAAATGAATACAACTTTTAATAGAAAAGAAACTTTTGAAGATGCTGCTAAACACTATGCTCCAGGTAATAGATTACCTGGTATATATATCTTCGTGACTGTCTCTTAGACTTATCAGTGTTCAACAACTCTTACTCCATAAAAAGTTCCTGTTTGCCTGGACATGAGTGCATTAAGCCCATTTCAAAATTTTGTTGGAAACTTCACCATCAAGGAGAAACCTTTGGTCATCACACTTTTCTATGGAGAGTCACGATCCTTTAGCCTATAGCTGTGACTCATGTTGAAATTATGTTGCGTGATTTTCTAATACAGCATCATAATCTCGAAGTAAGATCCTCTTTCTTCTTATGCTAATAGTATGGAAAGTTAAGCCCATAGCCTGCTTTTCCAAAAGTTCTAATATAGTCATTTAAAGTATCATGATGTTCATGAGTTCTAACAGCTCCGAATAAAATTATAAGGTAGGAAAGATTTGAAAAAAAATCACATGTTCTATATGTAAAAATACATGTTATTACAGATAAAATAATGTAGGTGAAGGATTGGCAGAATGTCTAATCATAATAAGCACTCAATATTACTATCATTATTATTATTTTTACTGTCAAAGTAATAATAATTTGCTGGTAATTATTGTTATTATTACTATCAAAGTATTGTTAGTAACACTTGAGTGTTATACTAAGGTCTGGTAATAATTATGTGATTATGAGTAGGTCATTGAACTCCTTTGGGCATCCCTTACTGCACATTTTAGTGGTCCCACACAATTCATAAAATATTTCAATGCACATTATCTTATTTAATATTTTTGATGACTTCTGGAAGATAAATCATTGTTTCACAGCTGAATAACCAGAAGAGTAGTCAATGGACTTTCTTCATGGTTAATGAATGGCAAGGATTAAATTATACCTAAATGTTTTAGAGTTACCAAATTTTGGTTAGATCAACATTTGTTGTTCATTATAACTATGTTCATGCAATTCACAGCTGAATCATATTCTATAATTATACTTTTTGTACATTTTGTTTTCCTAGCATTATTATCTCCTTTAAAAAAATTTTATATACACTTATTTTTATAGAGAGAGATATACAAGAAATAACAAATGCTGGCATGGATGTGAAGAAACGTGAACCCTTGTACATTGTTGGTGGGACTGTAAATTTTTATATATACTTTTTTTATTTTTATATATGTACTTATCATGAACTCAACCACAAAGCTTCTCTTAATGTATCATACAGTATGGGACTGGCATAAAAACAGATAGATTGACCAATGGAACAGAATTGAGAGCCCAACAAATGAACGCAGACATGTACAATCAACTAATTTGACAAAGGAGCCAAAATACTCAATGGAGAAAAGATAGTCTCTTCAATAAATGGTGCTGAGATAATTGAATATTCAGATATAAGAGAATGAAACTGGATTCATATTTTACACCACTTACAAAAATTAACTTAGTGGATTAAAGACTCAAGTGTAAGACCTGAAATCATGAAACTCCCAGAAGAAATCATAGGAACAAAGCCCCTTGATAGAGGGTCTTAATAAGGATCATTTGGATATGAGAACTAAAGCACAAGCAACAAAATCATAAGTAAACAAGTGGGACCACATGAAACTAAAAAGCTTCTGCACAGCAAAAGAAACCATCAACACAGTGAAACAACCTAACAAATGGGAAAAAAATATTTGCAAACCACATATCTGATAAGGGGCTAATACATAGAGTATATAAAGAATTCATACAACTCCATAGGAAAAACACAAATAACCCAACTTAAGAATGGGTAAATTATCTAAATAGACATTTTTCCAAAAAAGACATATGAAAGGCCAACAGGTTCATGAAAAGATGCTTAACATCACTAGTTATCAGCAAAATGCAAATGAAAACCACAATAAGATACCACTTTATATTGTTAGAATGGCCATTATCAAAAAGACAAGCGATAACAACTGCTGGCATGGATGTGGAGAAAAGTGAACCCTTGTACACTGTTGGTGGGACTGCAAATTGCTACAGCAACTATGGAAAACAGTATATGGGGGGATCCTCAGAAAATTAAAAACAGAATTACCATATGATCCAGCAATTCTGTGTACCTTAAGTTTATACAATGATGCATGACAATTATTTCTCAATAAACCTGGACAAAGTATAAACACTTGAGATATCTAATCAGTTTCATTTTGTTAAAATAATCATGCTCAGAGCCCCTGGCCTGCTCCAGCCCAGACAGGTTGTTCTTGAGTTCCCTGCAAGTGTGTTCCTGTGATGACCTAAAAGCCTGAGGGTTTCTCCCACATCTCCCATGGACTGGGTTCTCCGTTTCCTCCATCCTTGATTGTCCTCTTGTTTGCTGGCTCATTTTTGGGGAACACATGCTCCATTAGTCACATGACAGACATAGGGAGTCAGGTTTTCAGATGTCGAACATCTGAAAATGCCTTTTTTCCTCTCTTGCACTGGATTGGTAGTTTGGTGATACATAGAATTCCAGGCTAAAAAATATTTTCTCTCCAAAACTGAAGGCATTTTCTGTTATATTCTAGCTTTAGTCTTATTCTTAAAAAGTCCCATGTTATTCTCATTTCAGATCTTTTGTATGTGACCCGAATTTTGATCTGTGGAAGCTTATACAATTTTTCCTGCCTCCAAAGTCCTGAAATATCACAATGATGGGCCATGGGGTGGGCTTATTTCTATCCATTTTATTGGTACTCAATAGGCCCTTTTAATGTGGAAGCTTCTATCATTCAATCCTGAGAAATTTTCTTGAATTACTTCTTTGTGGCTTTTTAATTTATTTTCTGTTACATTTCTACTATAATATTTAATGCATAGGAGGAAATAGTACCATTAACTTCCATGAACTTCTATGAATTCTTCCCCATTCTATTCTCTGCCTACTGATTTCCACTTAAATATACACTATTCTGAATTTACACTAGTCATTCTCTAGTTTTATTTTTGTATCTTCATCATGAAAGTCTGACCAAATTATAGGTTATTTTTGCTTGTATTTGAGGTTTGTAAAAATTTGACGTTATTGTACAAATACTCTAGAGTGGGGGATCAGCAAATATGTTTAGTAAAGAGCCAGATAGTGAATATTTCAGTCTTGGTTGGCCGTTTGGTCTCTGTCCCCACTACTCTGTCCCAGTAGGAAAGCAGACAGTACACAATTGGGTTCGACTTGTTCAAATACAATTATTCTTACAAACAAAGGTAGCAGGCCATATGCTGTAGTTTACTGTCTCTTGCTCTAGAGAAGATGTTCATAGGAAATGTATGAGTTTCTGTAGGGTTTATACAAAGCCATGCCAAATTCCTTACAAAAAAATTATATATCCTACAAAGTCTTCTAGATCTTGGTTGTTCTACTCTAAATTATTCCAAACTTAGCCAGGTAGTTTCTTGTAGGTCTAGTTCATTTTTTCATTACTATTCCACTGAGTGAATTAAACAGTCACAAATTATGTGTCCATTCTCCTGTCAAAACATATTTGTTTCTAGTTTTTGTCTTCTGAGGTGGCGTTTGAATATATATTCTCACCAACACTATATACAAAGACCAACACACATCTCTTCAGCACTTGATGTTGTCAGATTTCTTAATTTTTGACCATCTAATGTGTAAAATGGTGTCATAATTTTCATTTGCCTAATTGTCAAGGAGACTGGACATCCTTTGATAATAACATGAGGATGAGGATTTTCTCTTCTGTGAAATGCTTATTGGAATTACATTTTTGTGGGGGAAAAAAGGTTGGGGAGGCATTTTTTTGTTTGGTTATTAGTCTTTCTCTTCTTGACTGACCAAAATTCTTTCTATATGTGTGTGTTACAAAAGCATTCTAATTTGGCATTTTAGAAACTTAGTTTAGGATGTCTTTCGATGCTATTAAATCTATACTGTCTTGCACGCCTCACATTTTGTGCATTTTTTGCCTTTTTAAGGAAATCTTTTCTATCTCGAAGTCAGAAAAATATTCTCCTCCAGTAGATTCTAAAACTGTTGTCTCTGAAGAGGACCACGGCTACTTGAAAAATGCTTGACGGCAACCCTGATCTTATCTATGCCTGGTGTACTGCAGCCTGGGAGATACAGGGAATCCACTTGCAGTCACCTGCCTGCACTCCTGGTAGCAGAGGAGTGTGGGAGAGGACTGAATGTGTCAGACTGCCTCTTCACCAGTCTGCTAATCTTCCCATTTGTCTATTTTTGGCTCAAGCTTCCATTCCTGAGGCTCCAGGTGCTGCTAATTTTTCAGCCTTTAGATATTCCGTGGGTGCATTGGGGAAGGATCAGCCTTCCCCACTGCTCACATTCTAGGGTTCAGCTTTCTTGGTTCTGTTACATCAATTACCACACATCACGACCAATCACTTTTTAGCCTCCAGCAAATTGTTGCTGTTACAGTCTCCCCGATTCCCTTTATCTTCCGAGGTTAATGCTATAAAACAATGGCAGCAAAAATAAGAAAATTTACAATTTTCGTGTGTGATTTTAGGAAGTTCCTGAGGTTAAATGAACATGTGTAATCTGCCATCTTTAATCAGATGTCTCCCAAAATGTCCCCAGCAGCCCTCTGGAGATGGTGTCCCTGTGTACGCTGGCTGGCTGCATCGTGACTGACACCAGGAATTTTCAACATTGTGGAAAAGGCATCTTTTTACTGTTGGGGGCCTCTTGCTGACCAAGCTATTTTACCACAGAGGCTTCTCCTCATTATGAGCTGTGGTGTGACATCTTAATGATGCATAGCTGAGTCAAGTGATGTACCTGAGCGTTTTCAAAATGCTTCTCAAGCTTAAATTGTGGGGTTAGCATTAAATCCACCTTATTTTATACTTTGCTCTTTTCTACTCTATCCACACCCAGCCCCTCCCTTCTCAGCCTTTCTCTCCCAGCCCCCACACCCCAAAGATACCAGTTCCTGGTGAGGTAAGAGAGGCTGCAGTCTGGGAACTGGGGCCCTGCAAGCCTGGCGTGCCCGGGCACCGAGCAGGGATGCGGGCACTGTCCTGCTTTCAGCCAGGAGTGTGTTCCCCATGCCCTGGTTACAGCTGCAAGACCAGGTGGCCTTCACATGAAGAACTTTCTGTGTCCACCCCCTGGATGCTTATGCTTGCCAGGTTAGGAGGTCAGCAAATCATTTTTCTAACACTCTAGAGCCAAGTTTCTTAGAAATCAACGTGCACACAAATCTCCTGGCGATCTTCTTAACATGCAAACTCTAATAACTAGGCCCTCAGCGAAGGCTGAGTCCACATTTCGAACAAGCTCCTTGGTGTTGGGCCTCCTTAGACCAAATGCCTCTGGTCTGAGGCCACACCATGAGCAACAAGGAACTGGGTGCGCTTTCCTTCTTTGTATCCTGTCTACAACCTGCCACGCTGTGCGATGCAGGGGACCCTGGGGGTGCTTAGCCTACACGCTCCTCCCCGTTTCTGTCTGCTTTGCTGCTAATGCCTGGCACATGCACCATTTAGAGAATTTCTGCTGGATGCTAGAGCCATGTCCCCAGTCAGGAGAGCTGGGTATGCCTGGGAGTTCTGCGTTTCCCATGGGAAGCCCAAAGGGTTACCCTCCACAGCCCCCAGGCTGAGTCTGCGATTTCGCTTGAAACTCCACCCTTACTTGCCTTTTGCCCGTCTTTACTCAGTTGCCCCTATATCCTTCCTGGTGTCCCCTGGGGGCACTTCCTGCAGTAAATCACTTCTACAGGACTCCCAGCTTAAGATCTGCTTTGAGAGAAGCCCACCTAAAACAGGTGGCCAAAGTGGTTCTTAGAATCTAATGGCATCTAAGAGGGATGACAGCAAAAAACTCCACATTATGAGACTGCATGCTGCTGTTTTCCAGCACAGCACCAGCACATAGTAAGTGCTTCATCAAGTTTTGCTCGATATAGTCAACTCTTATATCAGGACGACAAATGGAGACCACCCCAGTGGCCAGGCCCATTTCACAAATCTAAAGCTAAGTCAGCATGCGCTTATGGAAATGCCTCACTGTCGAGGAAACCTAAGAGACACCAGTCATGGTCCTCCATCTCAGCCTTACTAGGTCATCACACCCTAGAAGATAGAACCTGTTAGCCTTATAAGAAAATCCCAGCCCCTAGCCAATCACACCCTGTTTCCTGTTGCTTCTTCTAACGCTATAAAATTTGGGCTTGCCCCAAGTCCCCTGGGAAGAGCATTGTTTGTGAGGCTCTGTGGCCCCCATCCATGGAGTGTTGTCCCTTGAATAAAAAGCATCACACCAGTTACTAAATTGTCCTTGGATAAGATGAATGACTTGATTTGCTAGGTGATTGAATCAAATTTCTTGAAAGAGTTGACTTAAAACCTTCCATGATTTTCTGATCACGTGCTCATGGCCGACCCTGAGGTCTGACCCTACCCAAATTACCTGCCTAGGCAGGGCTGGCCCACCCTGATACTGTTTGGGGATTTGTAGACGGTATAGAAGTTTCAGCAATAAATGTCCCTAGACATTTGTTATTACATGGATCTGTGCTGAAGCCGCTGTTGGCACATCTGCCCCGCTCCCAGAAACACCACCCGATCATCTAGTGAATTGCCACATCAGCGCAGAGCTGCTGACCCAGCTCTCCTCTCTAATAACATATCTTTCTAATCATGAGGAAAGACAGGAAGGTCACTCCACACGCAAACCCATTTCCTGCATAGCTGTAACGGCAGCATATCATGCAGCTGCCGGGTGGTGGGGAAACCCCACAGTGCACGTATTCTTGCAACATTTTTGGAATACGGGCCCAGCAAATACGCATGTAGTATGAAGCATCATCCTTCTAAGGATAATAAATTTGCATGGAGCATCTGGCAGAAAATGCCTTTCTGAGCTTTTTTTGCAAGATCTTATTTTGTGTGGTTCCTTCAAATTCTTGCACAGCAGAATAAAAAATGGAAGAGAAAATGAATGTGCATTGTGGGGCACGTAAGGCACAAAACAAAATAATAGAATTAAAGATGCAGTTGACAATAGAAATGGCAAATATAAAAAGGTAAAGCAAATATTTTGCTCAAGTAACAATTACCATCCTGAAGGAGAGTTTTGAGGCATCTTAGTTTGGCTAGTCTCTCCGTTTTACATTTTGCATTGCTGTCTGCACCTGCCGATTCTTCACACATTTTTCTCTTGTTTAATGGTTTATGGTAGCCTTGACCCATTCCAGTTCATTTCTGGTCATTCCTTCATGCTTTTATAATAGACAATAAAAACTTGTTAGTATGCAAACAAAAACTGACCTTTTTCCTTGCTTCATTATGATAAAGCACTGCAAATATAGGGAGAACAAAATTGCATCCTGAGAACTTTAATAATGTAGACAGATCTGGCGATGGTCTCTCAAGCAATAAAATCTTGAATAAGTCTGGAGTCCCTAACAGACACCACTGTATGTGTGATTTTTGCTGCATTGCTGTCCACAGCTCTGCCATGGCCCTTGTGACTATGACAAGGGCGCATGAAAATTAATTATTGTGATTTTGGAAACCTTGGTATTTTTGCACATTTTTTTTTCTTTTTGAACCCTAAAGTTAGCTTTTTCTTCCCCTTTCTGTTTCTGTCTCTGAGCCTTTCTTTGATTCCGACTCCCTGAGATTGCACCCAGACAAAGCCCATGAGAGTTTGCCATTTTACACCAACAGACGGGTGTAGCCTACAGGGTATTTTGTCCAGACAGTACAGTGAGCAGAAATAATTTTTTAAGTATTTAAACAATCCCACACTTTACTTCCATCTCTTGGAAGAGTATTAGGGGGTCTCCAGCTGGGGACCCACAGCACCACCATGCACATCCCTATGCAGTTCTTTTCCAGGCTCTGCCCCCGGCCCCGCCGCGCTCCTGCTCTGCTTTCACAGTCCTCTGGTTCACTCAGGACCCCTTACTCCACAGCAGTCCGTCCTGCCTCTCTCTTGCCCTCCTTTTGATCAGCCCTTGGTTGTATCAGTTGATGTACTCTCTGGCTGCTCTTTGTCATATGCATTACTCAGCTCCTCCTGCCAGGAAACTACTCCAGGAAGCAAAAAAAAAAACCCTGTAATAGAAGCAAAGAAAATAGAGGAAAGCAGAGACGGGGAGATTGTGAATTCTCATTCATTAGCTTGATTTAATTTATTCATTTAATTCAATAAAGATCATTAAAATTTTTGAATTCAATTTAAAATGAAGATTTACAAGCTATTGATGAAAAAGTGCTATGTTAACTGCCATAAAACTCACCCAGGAGCACCAAGAGCTGGGCGAACTATTCGCCTCTCCTTGTTCCCTACCTCACCCCACCCAGTTACTCCCAGCTGGTTAGACATGTTTCTGCCTCCCCGACTCCCAGTTTCTGGTTCCATATCCCAGTTTCCATCATTGCTCTGGGCCTTCTTTAAAGCTGGCATTCAGTGAATGTTGAGTACATTCCATTCAAGTGAACTATTTGCATGGTACTGAATCAAGTTCCCCAGCCACCCGGTGCCATCCTCCTTTCCCTTTGCACCTCCGTTCCAGCACCTTCCAGGAGCCATTTCCGCACGCCCACTGCCCTCTTCCACCAATCCTGGGCCGAAGTAACCACCTCGCTTGTCCTCCCCTGGTTTTGCATTTATATACAGACAGTATTTTTTTCCTTAGTGAAAAGAGCCCAAGTTTTGATTCTATTAATAACAATAACAACATAGTGATGAATAAAGTTGTTGAGCAGTCACTGTACTAAGCAATTTACACATCTTGTCTAATTTCACTTACACAGTAACCATGTGCACTGATACTATTACCACGGCATTTCACAGAGGAGAAAACTGAGACTTAAAGATATTAAGGCGCTAACTCAGGGCTACACAGCCAGTAAAGGTCAGAGCTGGGACTCTCTGGGCACAGACCTAAGATGCTCAGACGCCTTTATTTGTGCTTTCGTGGGGGTGAGCATCAAGAGACACCCCCACTGGGTGGAAGGGCCTGAGGCCAGCACGGCATACCCTCAGCCCCGGAGAGCAAGCCCATTGTATAACACATCATCTAGTTTCATGCAGTTTGCTCAGTGGACTCCACCACCTTTCAAGTCTCATTAAACAATTTCAACCTTGTCCTAGCTGAGTCTCAGAGTACTGCAAGGTGGATGACGGTTGGCAACCAAGGATTATGTTCTTCTGCCAACCTTAGAGAAGCCAGGGTTTTATATTAAGGAAGGATGGTATTACCATACTTGATCGTCACACGGCATTTCTTGGTTTTCTCAACTGGATTATCTGATTGTATCCTCCTTGTTTGAAGCCTTAAACTACTCTATTCTTTTTCTCGTGACATCTATTAGGCTGTTCTTAGCTTTAGAGGCAGTGGTGTTAAATCCTTTACTTCCCTCATTGAATTAGAATTCTATGTGATAAGAGACAACACACCTCCCTCCTCTTTAATTTCCTGCAGCTTTTCACTATTCTCAACCGGGGTCTCTTAAGAATAGTCCTGCATATTTGTATAGGGCGGGATTCGCTCAGTTGGCAGGACTTCCCAAGTTGGGTTATTTGTTGTGAGGGCTGTCCTGTGCACGATAAGATATTTAGCAGCTTTCTGGCTTCTACTCACTAGCACCCACCCCACCAAATCTGACAAAAATGTCTCTAGACATTGCCAAACGTCACCTGGGAGGGAAAACGGCTCCTGGTTGAGAACCACTGATAAAGTCGATTCCAAAATTCAAAAGCTTTCACACAAAAGATGGCCATTAAAAGCTGAATGAAAAGTGATCAGATCTGGCTTAAATTTGTTGAATCATGTAATTTTCAAGTGTTAATTTCACAATTTTTTTAAAAACCTCAAAACAGATGGAAGAAAGGGAACAGCTCTTATAAGTATACCTACTAGGTTATAGGCACTTAACTCATAGTGACTCATTTAACAACCCACAAAATGTCATGAACTGAGTTTATATCAGGACTTAGGAAAGGTCCTGTCTTCTTACAAATTCTCTATTGAAGATTCACCATCAATATAATAATAAAAGTACAGATAATAATTAAACCCATGGGCTATAGAGGTAGATAGTGGATTCCAAGCCTGATTTTGCCATTTACTAGCTGTGTGACTTAGGGCAGGTTACTTAAAGTTACTTACCTTCAATTTACACACCCCTGAAGATGGATTTCATTACAGCATCTTCTTCATAGGGTTTTGTGCTGATTAAACAAAGCAATGCATGGAAAGTGCTTAGAACATTGCCAAACCCTAAGGACTCAATAAATATTAGCATCAGAAAATAAAAATACTAACTTTATGTAAAAAGGAGCATAATTGCAAGCTCATCAACTATAAGATGTAGCCCAATTTCAGAGGCATTGAAACATACATTTATCATTTCCCTCAAGACAGTTGATGTTCAGCATCTTTTCATGGGCTTATTGGCCATTTGTATATTTTCTTCTGTGAAGTATTTTGCTTTTTTAAAAAAAATTGAGTGGTCTTTAAGTTCATTATTATTTTGAATACAAGTACCTTATCTGATCTACATGCACAAATATTTTCTCCCCATCTGCAACTTGACATTTTGTTTTCCTAACATCTTCTTTCAAAGAACAAATGTTTTTAACTCTGATAAAGTCCCATTATCTGTTTCCTGTTTATCATCTGTTCACTTGGTATTCTAAGAAATCTTTGCCTCCCCTAAGGTTACAAAAAATTCTCCCATATTTTTCCCCTAGAACTTTTGACTTTCAATTGATCCACCTCAAATTCAACAAAGTGGTATATCTGTACAATGGAATACTACTCTGGCAATAAAAAGGAACAAATCACTGACACACACAACTTTAAATGAATCTCAAAATCATTAGGTGGCAGATACATGAGAGTTGATGCTATATCATTCTAGTTATAAAAAGTTCTAGGAAATGCAAACTCATTCAGCAACAAAGTAGATCAGTGACCATCTGAGGATGGGAATGAAGGCAGCGTGCATTACAGAAGGTGATGAGGAGACTTTAGGTAGTGATGGGGATGTTTGGTATCTTGATTGTACTGGTGTATGCACAACTGTGAAACTGATCAAATGGTTCAATTTATATGCTGATTATTATATGTAACATATGTTACAAAGTTGTGAAAAATATACATTTCAGATCAAGGAGATATGGAATTTTGCTCAAACTATTTGGTGCAGAATTAAGATCCTACATTCACACCATGCCAACCCCAGCATCTGTCTGACTCCTCATACCCTCTTACTATCCCATACTTTTTTGGTAGCTGACAGTGGTTCTTGGTGGTTTATGTGCAGTTTATGTGCAACACCTGTCCTCTAGGGGTCAGGCTTGTTCCAGAAAAATAATTCAAGCTAGTAAATACATAGGCTCACTGTCACTCTGGAAAGTAGCCTTAAGATGTATTAGAGGAAATCTGTGTGTGTGAATTTAATTTAACATTCAATCCAAAACTGATGTGCTTTAATACGAGAACCCCCTCCCCTGCCCTATCACTGTCAAAAAGAAAAAAAAATGTTTCCCTAGAGTGAGGATGTTGCCAATTAACTTTTGAAGAGAGGAGAACCCTTTAGAGGAGTCTAAAAGGGATCTTAAATTTGGAACCGCTGCATGGAAAATCTGTTCTATGCAGATTTTAAGCCAGAAGCATCTGGGAAAAAAACAGGCACACCTATCTTTTCAGGTTATTTTCTGCCAGAAGGGAATGTGGAACAACTTAGTTAAGAGCAATCATTTATTGAGGGCCTGTTCTGTGTCTGTACTAGGTGACTAGTATCAGGGACTGTACTAAGTGTATTATATGTGCTATCATATGAATGCTTACACAAGCTCTCTGAAGCTGGTTCTAGTCTTCCTATCCTCACTGGAGAAGAAGGAGAGGATCAGTGAGGCAAAGTAAATCTCTAAATTCCCAGGACAGTAGATCCTGGCTTCAAGCCTTGGTCTTGCTTCCTTCAAAACCTAAATGGATTGTCACTGCAAGATATGACATTTTTATTTTAACAAGACTTAACCGGTCTATACCCAAAGGTTAAGTTCATTAATAGAAGCAATTTTGGGGGCCATTAATGAAAGAAGTTTTTGGCCAGGGGATTTTTAAGGGCACTTTTAGTTAGAAAGTATTCATAATAACATTTTCTATTGCATGTGTAGGTAAAGCAGTGGTGCTCAACTGGAGTGATTTTGCCCCCAGAAAGTATTAGCAATGTCTGGAGACGTTTTTGACAGTCACAACTTCGGAGGAAATGTTGCCGTTAGTGTCTGGTAGGTAGAAGTGGTGGATGCTGCCATATACCTGTGTATCTTTCAGTGTTCAGGATAGTCCACCGCAGCAAGAACCACCCAGCACAAAACGTCACGTGTTGAAGTTGAGAAGCCCTGATGTAGAGCAAGCAACCGCCTTATAAACAAACAATTGAAAAGTATAGAAGCAACAACGAAAACACTAGGGGTCAGTAAGAACTCATGAAATGTCATTTACTCCTAAGTAATCGTCTACCTGTCAGCGTTCCAACTGATGCAAAGGCCCATTTTTGTACGTATTGTAGGAGCAAGTAAATACATTGATGTTTTTGAGAAGCCGGTCTTTTCACTACGGAAAAAGGGATTTACAAATAGGAAATGGAGCCAGATGAGGAAAAGTCCTGCAAGGCTGTTTTTGACTTGTAGATACCAGTGTGAACACACGAACCCTTGCAATCCCGTATGGGTGAGCAGAGTGATGAGGCGGGGGATTCCTGACCAAATACTTTACAAAGAAGCACTTTTCTCTTATCCTTATTTAGAGGCTATGACAATACTTCATTAAAGTGAAACCCAATCTTTAATCAGCGTTGGCATTCATCTTTCCTAATCCTCCCTAATCTTGTCTGATTCTAGACTGGATGGTGGGCGGCCACACCCACTTCATACGACTGGACGATAGATACTTGAAAGGTATGGCTAAACGCAGGACACCATTCAGGGCCTGAATACATGATGTGCTTCAAAGTTCTCTTTCCCATCCCAATCCCTGTATTTTCTGAAGATACTACATAAAGTGCACCTGAAATGAATTTTTGCCCTGAAAAAGGATATGGTCTCAGCTAAAGTGGAAGTGATATTGCCAATACTACAAGGGAGTTTACTGCCTTAATATAGTCTTGATGGAAAAATGCTTTGAGAAAAAAAGTCTATTGGGTTTTCCCTACTGCTTCTTCTTGTTTATACACCTGAGTATTCATGCCCAATTCCCTAATTAGCTTGGCAAAATAGACAATAATAATATCATATATCTATTAAAGAACAATTTTTGTAATATAACTATAATAATATAACAAGACTGAGTATATCGATTCCTATTTACAAATTCTACTAGAGCCTATTAGAGAAAAGAGTTATGCAAAAAATAAACTATAACTTTAATTATCTCTAAATTCTATGCTAAAGGAGATATTAATACAGTTTCAAATTTATTTCCTTACTTTATTAACTCACGTAGAGCTATAACATGATGAAAAAGTTATAACATATCTCACTGGAAGATCCCTGTTCAGTTTGAAAATCAAACTCACATGCTTCAGTTGTTTCTTTAAAATGACGAGAGAGGAAGTGGCCACATATCATGCAAAGGAGGACACAAAGCCACTGCAGGAGGTGTTTTGATTCCTCAGGGAGCTGCATAAATTGAAGGCTTTTTACCTTATTTCAACCTCCTTATTTCACTTCTGTGTTTTTTCATAGATCAAAAGCGCACTTTTAGAAATACAACTGCCAGCCTCTCACCTAAGCAAATCATGACCCAATTAAAATTACTAAGTAAAATTGGAAGCACATAAATACCATTCCTCTTATTTTTGTTTGAATCATTATCATTACTGCATACTCTTATAGTTTTATTGCCTATATTAAAATTGCCCATGAGTATTATGGTAGAGTGTGTGGCATAGGTTGTTAAAATTCTGTAGAACAGTCGCAAATGTGAAGGGTTGGTTCTTTTCCAGAAAATTCTGTTTCAATAGGGAAAAATGTGAGACTGTGCAAGTTACAGACCATAGGTTCATCTTAGAAACAGTTCCTCAACAGAACATTTGCTTCCAAACAGCAATTTAGAAAAACATTCAAATTTTGTTTTTCAGACAATATTATTCTCCATACGGAATATATGATTTTTCTGCCCTGAAATTTTAATGACTCCCTTAAAATTAATTACAAGTGTTTACTCCTCATACTTTGGCCCTCTAGATGTCTTGTTCTAAGAGAGTGCCAGGTGAAGCTTATTTTAAGCTTTCAACTTACTGATTTACTTATTATTTTGACTGTTGTTGATTTTTAAATGTCAACATCAAGGAGATTAATTTGTAAGATATTTCATCTCAAATTTTATCTTTAATCTTATGCCAAATTTTTCTTAAACAAAGACAAAATGATTCAGCCCCTGTCTGCTAGAACAGAGTTGCACATGGAACAGCCCTTAGGCATTCACCCTGGAATGGCAGCTGTGTGAGGTAACTGAAGTTTATTTACACAACGGTGTCTCCTCATTGTTGTGTTGAAGGTGGATAAGTCTTTAGATGATGCCGTGTTCCCAGTGGATGCTCAGACATGTGGCGGCTGACAGATTTACTAACTTCATTAATACTCTCATCAATTCATATATAGATCCAAGAATAGCCATACATTCAGGGAGTGAATTAGCTATCTACCAGATATAAAGATGTAAATTTTAATGAACAGAAATAAAATATTTGTATCAAGTACAAAGTAGGGAATTTCTTTGAACCTATTACTCATGCTATGTTATAACCCCATGGTCACTCTCGCCTCTGTGTGTATTCCACACACATTCCAGACTCTTCTGAAACATATCTTCTTTATTTGAACTAAAGGCATTTTCTTTAATCCATGTAGTCTTTTTTTTTTAAAGAATTTATCTTTAAAAAAATCAGTGTTTTTTAAAGGTAATTCTGAATGATACTTAGATTTCCGAATTTTCTTCTTTTTTTTTTAATGATTGATTTTTGGGTGTATTCTTTTCTCTTTTATACAGATATTCTCTCTCTCTCTCTCTTTCTCTTTCTCCAGGCACGTATTTTTCTTCTCTTTTATTTTGACCTGTCCTTGAAAGTCAGTGGAATTCACAGAATTCTATTTATAATTTCGGTCTTTGGATGTAAAGAATTTAGTGTATTCATGGGTGGTGGTTAGTTTATGTGACTTACCTGTATGCAATATTCTTATCTATCTATACCTGTTTTCAGGAAATAGACATGGCAATCTGATTTTGATTACAATGTATTTCCTTCTATCAAATGGATCCTATGCGATTCAAAACAAAGTACATTAATCAAAGATGTCAAACTCCCTGTATGTTCAGTAATAATTGTATGATTAAAGTTAAGCTCTGACACATTTTAGTGGAAAGAACAATGTCTTATTTGCATGTAATGCTTGGCATTGTTTAGCATCATTGAGAAATATTTCAGTTTGCGGGGAGGGGCAACTCTAGAAGGGAATTAGTGATATTCTAGTAGACCCAGAAAAGAATTCTCTTTCCCCAAAGAAAAAGCAGAAAGACACATGGCTAACAGAATCAAAATGGAAGAGTAGAAAATGTCATAGGAATGGTATGAGAAGAAGAGAATAGAAATGTGTATCTGCCAGAGGTGATGTGGTGCAGTTTGCAGGGAAAAGGCAGAGAAATTTGCGGGCTAAGGTAACAAGGGTACAGTAAAGATGAAACTGCAGCTTTACACTCTCCACTCAATCTTCCAATACAAGTCCAGGAAAAAAGTCAAAATGTTTTGAATTTTAGATGAGAAAAAAACGCCAATGGAATAGAGCACCTGGCCAGGTAACTAACAACATAATCCAAGGGAGAATTCGGGAAGTATAATCAATGGATTCATTCAGGGACAAATCCATGCATTTAGAAAATTATATTATGAAAGGAATACTGAAATTATTTAACTATCTCTTCTCTTTATCAATAGCACTTTTGTTTTCAATGGTGTAGCCAAAGGCACCACATAAAAAATGAAGGCCAACTAAGCTTCATGATTCTACTTGTTGGGAAGAATGAGGTCTGGCATTCCATTCTCAAGCTCCCATCAGCAGACCTGGCTGCCACACCCTCCAGAAACATCTCCCTGGCGAGGAAAAGCCTTGAGGAGGGGCACTGGTTTGTTCTGTTTACGTTAGAGATACAGTGGTTCAGTCCCCAGCCTCTGTGCATTCTGTCTAAAGATTAGACGCAGACTTTTATTTTTGTAGAAAATAGTTCCCCTAACCATGAGTCCCACTTCCCCCAATTATTTTTTTCTTTTCTTTCTTCCCCCCTGTATACCTGATTAGGGCATGGATGTAAAAGTTCAAAAAGAACTTGAAACTTGAAACCAGCATTAAAATGAAAAAAACCCTAAGTTGAAGTGTTTCAACATATTGCATACCTTATCTCCCCCGCCAACCCCATCTTTTTTTTTTAACTTCCTTGACTTGTCCTGCATTAATTGTCTTCTTGTACCTCTTTGGCTGCACCTGACCATACTTCATTTGGAAACTATGATGAGTCAGATGTCAGCTTAGACAATGGAAGGTATTAACAACAAATTTTGGAAATGTGTTATTAGGGTGTACCAAGTCATTTGCAGGGCATAGGGTGTGCAAAGTTACTCAAAGCAAAGTACTCTAGGCATCTAGTAAATATTTAATAGAACAATATTTCCTCAGTAGTTTTATATTACAGAACTTTTACTCAGTTCTATTAAAACCTAAACTGTAAGGTAGCAGAGATGGAGAAATAATCTCATTACAATAAAGAAGCATTATTGGAACGATTCACCTGATACAAATTACCAATAAAATGAGTTAAGTGAAGTGGCTTATGTTACATTTATTACACCAGTAACTTAAAGTTGAATGGTAAAAATATTTTAAAGGTTCTATTATTAGGAAAGAAACTGAGTTGGAATGTATCCCCAGCTCACTTAAAAGTAGACATATAATTCAAAGTTTAAATATCAGAGAAAAAAATATTCAAAAATGTTCCTCTGAATCACTCCCACCAGATAAAACTAGAAATACAGAATGACTGCAAAATTACACCACAAAGATAAGTAAGTTATTGACATTAGCCATCAGGCCTGCAGGTAATATGAAGAAGAAGTAAGGTTCTCCCCACAGGAGAGGTAGAAAGCTGAGGGGAAAAATACAGGCAGAACCCAAGAGGATGAGCCAGAGAGGACTGAGTTGGGCTCCTTGTGCAGTGCCCCTAGACAGCTGCACATTTGGGCAACATGCAATTATAAACTTGACAGCTTATCAAGCTTTATCTTTCATGTTGACTTGAATCTCCCAGCAGCCTTGTGATGGAGGCAGGATGGAATGTCCATTCTGCAAAGGGCTGCGTTCTGAGAGGTGAATGCCTCCCCCATGCTGGTCAGCTACTAAATGCACAGAATCAGGATTTCAACTTAGGTCTCCTGATATCAAATCCAGGGATCTTTCCATTCCATTCTCAGTGGGATCCCCGGAGAGGAACTTGAAACAATGAACACCTGGAGGCCAGGAGAAAGAAGAGCTTGATGATGAGAAAGTGGACATTAAGAAAAGGAAAGGGACACAGAAAAAAAGATGAGCAGAAAATAAAAAACACATTGACCCATTAAATGATCTCAAGCTTGAAGCTTCTTTGTAAAGTTGAAAATGTTCTCTAAGTGTCATTTCTGAACTGCACCCATTCTTACATGAGGGTAAGGAGGAAAACAACTCCCTTCTTCTGCTTTTTGCTTCATTTTCTACCACAGAGGCCCTGGCTCTGGGTCTCAGAATACAAGCTTGTAACTAAGACAGGGTTGGTCATGACCCAGAGCCGGCATCTTGTATCAAACTTCCTAGGTGTGAAAATCCCATCTGTCACTTGCCGTTTGTGTGTTAAATTACTATGCCTAAATCTTGGTTTTCCACCTTAAAAATGGCAAAGTAATCCCTACCTCTCAGGGGTTTGGTGAGAATTGAATTAAGTCATCCATGTGAGAATTGAATTAAGTCATCCATGTTTTTTGGTAAAAGGCATACTGAGTTTTAGCAACCTACAAACAAGGTTCTGAGTTAGGATAAAGTCTACCTAAGAAAGAAGTAGTATTGAGCATCCTTTTTCAGTAAGTACATTTAACAGCATGCTATAACTTGTTCAGTCAATGTAAACCAAACCAAGGAGAGAAGGGTTGGGTATTCTCTATAAAATAACTGAAAACAATAAATTGCTAAGTAGCATGGTTTATCTTTTTCAGGTGCATCTATCCTGAGTGTTTTCTACAAGCTCATAAAATCCAGCTAATGTGAAGAATCAGAAAGTTGTTTGGGTATAAACTCATTCCCTTCCTTAAGGGGTGGAAACTATGCCATAGAAGAGAATTCTTTGTTTCCATGTGTAGGATGAAAAATAGGAAAAGACGATCCACCTTAAAGATTTCCGGATTCTCCACTCTGCTTGTTTGGTTAGTAAGTACTGCTTCTGAACCACACTCAACCACCTCTAGCATGGCCTTGTGGATTATCTTGGAGACCATGAGGCCTCCTCCTGCACTTATGCCAGACAGGTTAGCCCTTGAGGGGGTCAAAGACATCAGTCATTCCCAAAGCTTCCAATATGGAAGTTACATCTTCATGGCACACATCAGGTCTGAGCCAGGGCAGGTACAGAGCCACAGCTGTGTCTTTCATATTGTCTGAGCCTATCCAGATTTTTAGTTTCTTGTAAGTGATTTCCTTGGTAACCTATGGGAATGAAAGTAGAAAGCAAAACATGAAAAATTTTATTTCAAAAATAAAATCATAGAAAAATGTGAAGCACCCTAAGAGCTGGATATGAGGTTATGAATAGGTAAAATTACTTTTTATTGTCATTTTAGAAAGCAGATTTACAAGGACAAGTGGGGAAAGTGCAGCTGTGTGCAAGAATTACAGTCACAGCATGTAACCCTGGAATTTATGCCTTCACACACCATCCAAAAGTCACTTGGAATAAAAATCAAGTGAGAATTAAAACCAATAAGTGAAAATCTATCATCATAGGGAATTCCTACTATTCTTTTTATGATCCCTCTTTAAATTGTACAACTTCTGTTTTATAATGGTACACTTTACGTTAAGTGCCTACCCTTTTCTATTGGTCACATGGAAAGACATCTTTGGAACCTGAGATTTTCCACCACTAGCAGCAGAACTTGTATTTCTAAACTGGCCAAATATATCTTTCCCCCTCAATTAAAAACAAAATTCCCATTAGCCAGGCATCCATAGAGACTTATGTCAAAGTAAGTAACAGTTCTAGATGATTAAAATCAAATAATCTTAAGTTTGAAAGAGAACTGAGAGGAGCCACTCTTACCACATTTGTGACACCCATCAGCATGTACTCGAGAAGCCTTGATGGCAGTGTCCCACTTCCTTATAAAACAGCCTGGCTCCACGGTTGCACAGCTCAGCTTGTAAGAAAGGCCTTTGCCATCCTGACCATAAATCTGCTTCCCTATTAGTTTTGTTCTCACTTGGGAGCTACACAAAATTAGCCCATTCCTCTTAGAACCTCCCCCTCATGTTCTGAGAGAAATCTTCTGCATACGTGGATGTTTTATTGCCCTTGTCTAGCTTGGATTAACACATAGTCTACAGGCACACACCTGATCATCTACATTTGCTCTCTTACAACACTAAACTCTGTTTTCTACCTTTATCTCGTATCTACCTACCACTTCAGCATTTTATTAAAAATAATAATAATAGAGAAATGTGGTATCCACATATAAATCAAGTATAAAAATCAAATGAATATTCATATTTGAACTGTTTATAGTTCATAATGCATGAACAAAACCGAAAGCTTCTGTGATTCTTGTAATGTTCACCATGTAACTTATTCACTATGTAAGAATTTGTTCTCCATGGAAGAACTTGTTCGTTATGCATCAGAAGATTGGAGACTGACGAAAATTAGGCTTGGGGTGGATTAATGATTGTGCATTGAGTATTGACCCCCCCATACAGAATTTTATTGTTGTTAACAACCATTTGATCAATAAATATGAGAGATGCCCTCACAAAAAAAAAAAAATTATATATATATATAAACACACTTCCAATTGTAAAATAAATAAGTAACCGGGATGTAATGTATAGCATAAGGAATATAGTCAAAATATTGTAACAACTTGGTATGGTGATAGCTGGTTCCTAGAATTATCATGTATATAAATGTTGAATCACTGTGTTGTACACCTGAAGCTAATGTAATACTGTGTGTCAACTACCCTTCAATAAAAAATAATTATCGAAAAAAAAAAAATTAGCTCATTCCTTCCTCCCTATGGCAGCTAACTGTTTCAATACAACAAACACCTGTGTTTGTGATATTGTAATTACTGTGTAATTACTGGGAAGATATTGCTGATAATGTAATTACGTTATATTAGATGGATGCCATTTCATTGACCTTTCATAAGATCATCAAATTTAAGAGCTGAAAGGAACCCCAGAAATCATCTACTTTCATCTCTTCATGGTGTGGACAAAATGAGACTTGGAGAGATTAAGTAAGTGCCTGTCCTATGGTTTTACAGCAAGTTTGTAATAAAATTATGGTCAGATTCCAGTTCTGCCATCTACACATTCAGTGCTCACACATTGTCCAACCATGGGAAAGGACGTTTATGATAATCATACTATCTAGCACTAATAATTATCCACTAGCAATAACTCAAGTCTCTCCTTGTCAGAGAGGTTTCCCCGGGTCACCCCGTGTGAAATAGATGTTCCCAACCCTGTCGCTCTCCATCCTGTTTCCATAGAGAATCGTATTAGTTCTACATTTGTTTACATAGAGATGTAGTTGTACGTAAGAGCTGATATTTTGATTTTCAGCCATGGTCACAATGAGTCTGAGCCACTTTAACAAGCCTGGAGTGGCTGAGGAGCCAGAGAACTGGCCTCTAAGGACGCCACCGACACTAACCGCTTTTCTTAGTGAACAGGTGGAAGCAAGGACCACAAACTTGAGAGACGCATAAAGAGCAGAAGAAAAGGAAGACGGGTATTTAAAGAAAGCTGCTGAGGGTAGATCCACACCGAAGCTGAGAGCAAGAATACACGACCAGCCCTGGACCAGGAGCGTCAGCATGGGGCTCAGAGGAAAGTACCAGAAAGGAGCAAAGGGAAAAGGCTGGGCGTTGAGTTTGCCTGTTTGGGCTTTGGGTGTTGGTGGAAATCGATTTAGTTGGTTTGGGGCAGGTCCAAAAGAGGGTCAATATGTAATACATAAAAACTGCATGCAAAACAACGAAGACAACCATGAAGACTGAAAGAGGAGATGCCTATGCCTGCCACTTGAAAGCCGAAAACTTTACTAGTAGAGGCAGGACAGCTTAATTCATGGGCATTTGTGCTATTGGAGGTCCTCCTTATTTTTTCTAAATGAAAGTGACCGTGCAGTAAGTAGCTGTGTAGTAGTTATTTTAAATCCTTGACTTTCTGCATGTAATTCTCCAGCACAGGATTTCTTGGGCCTCTGGCTGCAAAGCACCGGCAGTTTACCTGTCCCAGGCCGACGCCCTCCCCGGGCAGGATGATGCCCACGCTCAGGTGATCCTCGGCATCAGGCATCTCAAGGACCTGCCCCCAAGGCTCCTTTATGAAGCCCAGCTAACAGCGTCCTTGCAGCCGCATCGTTTGTACAGGTTTGCTCTGGGACTACTAACATAAACACAGTGAAACGCCAAAGCCCATCCCTTTCTAAGGCACTGGAAATTCACGTTTATGTTCCTCCTCCAAAATCACCCACACTGAGTGATAAAAACAAAAATCCATCCGTCTTTCCTCGGAAATACCTGACTGATCACGACTGTGCAGATTGACAGGGAGGGATAGCGCCTCTACGAAGCAGCTACTGAACTACAAAAGGGTTGCCTTTCTGTGTACTGTTCGGATTCAGCTCTACATTTCTGATGCCCAGAATCAGTAAATTCAAAGAGCTAGGAAATATGCAGCATGAGATATCAAGATAACCGTTTAAAAGTCAAATAGGTCCTTTCAAGAACATAATTTAGAAATCTCTCCAACTCAAGTAAAATCTGGCTATTCTGGACTAATTGGCAGTGCAGAGTTGGAGATTACAAAATTGTTACAAAATAGCTAAGAATGTAACTAAGTACTGAGTTCCACACATTGAGGCCACTTTAAGGAAATTTAATGTCCTTAACCATATTTTATGCTTTCCTCTTTGAAATGCTAGTTAATATAAAGATATCTTCATTGTGTATATAAACCACATGGACCAGATTTTACTGTAAGATTAAAGATTCTGATTCATTAACTCTTTCCTCTAGCAAATCTGCTTGTTTTGGGATATGCTTACCCCTGATGTATCAATCCACGTATCCTGCTAAAATCGCCGTTCCATTTTCCTTACACTGCATTCCCACAGCTGGGCTGATCCTTGGAAGGACCTACAGATGTTATATTTAAAAATACAAATACTCAAGCACTTCTTGCAAATCAGAATTTTCAAGAATGTGGCCCTGGAATCTGCATTAAAAAAAATAACAGCTGTAAAAATTCACATCATTTCACTATATGTTTTATGATCTGAATATGTGATGGCAAAGTTCTTTGGAAAAATAGTGCTAGATACTTCCAGATGTGATTGATCTGTTTGTCTGGAGGATTATTTTCCCCTTAAAGTTGTTCACTATTTTTCATGAAAAAATCTCATTTAGAACCCTTTTTGTTTTTACAGTTGACTATAAAAAATTTTAACTTTGACCAATAATTTCAAGATTTTTTTGGTAGTACATTTGATACAGTAAATACATCTGACATCTTATGTTACAATATACAGATCCATTGTTTCTTATGAAATAATGTCTTATTTTGGTTGCAGTCTGATATTTAGGATAGCACACCTGGATCATTTTATTTTGATTTTGAATCTTGTTGACTGGTTTTGCTTTGCTTCTAAATGTCATGCCCATTTTACAAATGACCTGCCTGTTAGTTCCAAAAGTTTTTTTGATATTGTTATTATTGGTATATTATTAGTGATTCCCCATCACTTGACTTCAATTTCCAGTTTGCAGTTAATGAATTGCTTAATAATGGTTAAGCTTAGCCCAAAGCCCAAACCTACTTTACATCTTTTTGAGGTCTATGCTTCACATTAGTTTTTAATTTTACAACTGTAGCGCTAAAAATAGCCTTCCTATTTTTAGAAATTGGAATAATAGGCTAAAAAAACTATGGCAAATTTAGAAGAAAGGTTCAGTAGTAAACAAGTATCTTATAAATCTCAACCTGCACTTTGTTGAGTATGTAGTTAGGATAGTCTCTCAGAGATTAATTTACCTACCTGGGGCCCGAAATAATTTAGCATATTTTAAGGGCAAAATTTTTTAGAATTACCTGTAAGAGAAAAACAAATTTTGACATGAGACTACATCGTCCAACTGGAAAGCCATTGTTTGGGTTTGGCCTTTCTGAAATGCATATTTCCAGGTCCCTCTGAAGGAGATGGCATTAACCAGCACCAACTGGTCAGAAGATGTCAGGATGTTGGGTGACAAGAGGCCCTTGATTTCACCTTTGGGAAGAGAAATACAGTAAAACACACCAGGGTAGCCACAGAATATGAGTTATTGTCTCTGATTTTGCTTATGTTTCTGACCCATCTTAGAACTGGTATAATTGCCACTCAGTATCTTCAGACAAGCCAAAAAAGGCTTTTAAGCAAATATGTAAAGCATTCATAATTCTTTCATAAATCAAGAATATAGTATGCAGAAGAAGACTAAGTGAGTGTATAGACTACCTGCCTATATTGTGGCAACATACAAAATTGATGATGAAATTTTGTCTTACTCTGTTAACACATGTTATGCTGTTAATATGTCTTTGTTTCTCTGCTTTCAGTAAAATTCTTACACTAATAATAATTTGGATTCCAGACGGAACAAAAACTCAAATGTAAAAGGAAGGATGATGAAAATCTTCTGAGAAAACCTAATACATTTTCCACATGTACATTTACATACGCAGTCTTACAGTGAGGAGGACTTTCTTCTACAATTCTGGACATCTAGAAGTTAATATATTCATGTTTGATTATCAAAATTTTTAATGTACATGGCAAAAATAGAGCTCCAAATTAATCAAAAAATAGATTTGTAAAAATATTTAAAAGACAAATGATAACTTACTATTGATAATATGCTATCAGTTTTGACAGGTTAACAAGAAGAGAGTTAAGCAACACACTAGAAAAATGGACAGAGGGTATGAATAGGGAAATGTCCAGAAGTCTAACAAACATGGAAATATGTTTGTGTTCACTAATAGTCTGTGAAATTAAAATGAAAACAATATTACTTTATATGATCAGAATTGCAAAAACATTGGTAACATGTATGACATCTAACATGTATTACAGGCAGGATGGCAGGACAATCTGTATTTTTTTAAATATATTATTGGTGAAAGTGTGAATTACTGCAGATTGTTTCAAAAACAATCCTACAATTTTTATTTAAATTCTATAAGTACTCTTTATAAGCGATCCCACTCCTGAGAGCAAACAGATTGCACCAATACAAAACAATATTATATAAGGATACCTATAAAAATATCTATATTAGAAAACTAGTACTTATAAGGATTTTGTTAAAAATCTATATGTCTATAAAATATGTTTATTCTAGTACTATTAATATGGCCAAATTTTTCAATAAATTATGATTGGTCTACACAATAATTTATATGCAGCTATTTTTTTTAATGAATTAGTTCTCAGTTTATATGATGAGATTTCCATGAGTGAGAAATTACCTGACTTCATGCACATTTTCCCCATGGGGCCGAATGGCCTAGAATAGATAGCATGGAATGGAGCTCAAATTCAGAATCTATCACTTAGTAGTGTGTGACCTTGACTGGGTTATTTAAGCTTTCAAGGCTTAGTTGCTTCACCTGTAAAAGGAGAATAACAGGAGTATCTAATTCATACTCTTTAAAGGGGATTAAACAAGGTAGTCGATGAAAAATACTCAGAACAGCCTGTGACACAGACTGAGTATCACTTAAGTATTTATTATTATCACTATTTAACAGACAGGGCAAGAAAGGAATCTTTAAAATCAGGCATCCTGATGAAATTAACAGACCTAATTTATATAATGATTAAGTTACCCAGTTAAGAGTACAAATTTCCGGTTATAAAATAAATGTCACACAGGTGTGATGTACAATAATTATACAAGAGAAATGAATCAATTTATACACGAAAAACCTTTTACAAGAGTGTCCATAGCAACATTATCCATAATAACCCAAAACTAGAAAACAACCCACAGATGTCCATACAGGAAACTGGATAAACAAACTGTGATATATTCATACAGTTGAATGCTCATCAATAAAAAGGCACAAACCACTGATTTATCCAAAAATATGAATAGATCTCAAAAATAATGTGCTAAGTTAAGAAAGCAGAATGCAAAATAGTGCATACTGTATTAGCCAATTTATTTGGAATTTTAGAATTGCAAAACTAACCTCGGGCACAGGCATGGAGGACATTGTTAGGGGATGGAAATATCCATTAGGGTGTCTTGATATCCATTGGTCAAAGGTGAGTGCACTTAAGATCTGAGCATTTCACTGAATGTGAATTATGCCTAAAGGAAAAGGGAGGGAAGAAGAAGATGGAGAAAAAGAAGTAGACTTCCGTCTCTTACCTTCGGTCTTATTTTCAATCCATGAGTTAATCTGCATCCTGGCTTCTTCTAAATTATTTTTGAAATCCACACTTTCAGGTTTCAGTTTATGTAACTGTTCAATACAGTCTAAATACTTGTACAAAGTGGGTATGGAAAAAGAAAAGACAGCAAATAAATTATGGCTTTAACACATTCAGACCATATATTGTAGGAATTCTATATAAACAGAAGCAAAAATGGGTTAAATATCATTATGCAGGACTCGGCCCAATTAATAAATATATACATTGTCATGTCTGAGTCAGAGTTAAGTAAAATGAACAAATTACCAGAGGATGTTATTTCAGTGATAAGGACATTTCTCTTTCTTTTCAGCCTCTGATGGTGCATCTTCTGTTCATAATTACACAATTAGGATAATCAGGCTCAGGAAAATTACTGTCTTCAATCTGGGGTTCCAAGATATCAATTCCTCTTTAAATACTGATATCCAAATTTTGTCAGTGTTGTTTTTAATTATAAACTATGTAAAATTTATGCTTTTTTTTGCTTCAAATGTATTGCAAATCAGCATCTGAAAATTAGAATACTAAGCCCTCCTATTTTTTTCTGTATGAAATAAAATGCATATATATAAAGTAGATTGTACATTCTCTATACAGCAGTATCTCTCTCCATACATATGTCTTTTCTCTTTTCCTACAGTTCTCATAGCACAAACAATGCTAGAATAAATTAAAGAAAGACAGAAAGGAAAGACTTCTGCCCTACTTATGGAAATGTGTTATTTTAACTCACTGGGAGAAATGGATGGGCTTCCTCTGCAAACATCGCACTTGCCATGTGGACTTGACTGTAGCTGGACTTGCTGATTTCAGAGAGAAGTGCTTGAACGTGTGGGTGAACCCCTGTATCTTGCTCACACTAAGATGAAGTTAAAGGATACTTGAAAACAGGGGCAGTGGTACCATGCACTTGAGTATCAACTGAGGTAAGACAAGAGAGCCTTGGGTGTGCAAGGGGACATGCAATCTCAGAAGAAATGGAATCAAAGTCTACTCATTTCACCCTTTGGACATATCAAAAGTTCTGCCTTTCACCTAACTGTTGTCCAACAATCCGATCATATGTGGAGAGCAGGTGCCATAACCATGTGTCACAGTCACCTCAAACGTGTAAGGGACAACTTGACAGGGTCCATGCCCTGGCCATAACTTGGCCTGTCTCCTCCACAAAATAGTCCGGAGCATATATTCATACTGACATGTCAGTTAGTACAGTTCACATCAGAGAAAACTGTTTTTGTTTTTCTCTGAGAAAACTCACAACAGAGGGAAAACTGTTTTTGCCACATTTTGTAATAAGTAAGAATTTGGGGCAATAAAGTTGCTCTCAGGAGCCACACCATAGATCACAGTGGGAAGGTGACATGTTCTAGGAAGGTACAGACTGCCTTAGACAAATTAAGGTATACATTACATATTTTCCCTAGAAATTATCAATAGGGCAAAGCATTTAACCATAAAACTCATAAAGATAAGCCACCTTTAGTTACCTTCCAAAAAAAATGATACTTTTCTATTTTTTGAGCACTCACTTTGGTCCAGACACTGGGTGCAGCCCTTCGAGCATCCAGGTAGCATCTGGGGTTTCCTTAGGAAATCATTTTGGGAAAAATCTCCCTTCTGCACTTACTGCTCCAGGAAGGGAAGAGCCCTTCAAGACTAAGTGTCTCTACCTCAGCTTTTTGAGTTTCCATTTTGTCATCTCTCATCCCAGACCTGAGTGAGATTATTTAAAACAGCATATGCAGGAATATCTCTATTCTAGACTCAAAGGTGTCTCAAATAAATACTGTTTTACTGCCTTAAATGGTTAGTCCTCACAGACTAATGATAGACTCCCATAAAAGAAATAAAAAGGAAGGAGGAACTACATGTACCTTTGTGTTTAAAGAATTTGCGGTTCTTGTTAATTTATTCAAGTGAGGCACCTACAGTGGGAAACAAAGAACTCATTTCAAAGGCTATTCGGATGCTACTCCAAAGGGCAGGTAGTGACATATGAAATCACTCTCGTGCTATAAAAGTTTAGTTCTTTACATTTTTGTGAACTTTCTATTATTCACCTCATGTTTCTCTTTTCTAAGTCTGGTTCCTCATTTGTTAAAAAAAGATATTATTTCAAAGAGGAAAGTGAATTTGAAGAATAAAAGCTGTCTTATGCTCTTAGCAGGAGTCTGAGTATTAGAGTGTTAGGGAAAGGGGTGTGTGTGTGTATGTGTGTGAATGTGTGTGTATTTGCCTTTATAATCCTTGTGATGGAAGGCAAGTGGAGATTTTAAAATGTGTTTAAAAATCAATTCAGGCTTACTCATCTGTCTTGCATTCCCAGTTGTGACACATAGTAGGAACTTCATAAATAATTTGTTGAACGAAGAATGAATGATTGTATGGATAACTTAATGAATCTTAATATCATTTACAAGCAGTTTATATCTTTAGTTACTCACTGAGCTTATAAAGATAATAGCTAAGTTCATATAATAATTTTTGTTAAATTATTTTCACAAATGTTATCTGATTTGATGCTCACAGTATCCCTTTGAGATTCCAGTAGCTTGTATCATTTTCTCCACTAGGAATGAATATGTTTCCCACACTCATGTTGACTGAATGAAGATGTAACCAGTTTTCTAAGGCCTTCATCAGAGAACACCTGATAGAAATATTGCAACTCTTCAAATATTTAAAGGGTTGAGTACCTTTAACATGTTTTGTGTGATTCCCTAGAGTAGAAATGGAATTAAGAGGCAGTAGATACAGGGCAGATGATATTATAACTTTCTTAAAATACACATGGAAAAGGACATAATTTTTGGGTATGTGTCTTTTAGGAACAGAAAAATGATAAAAGAGTAATGATCATGAAGAGGTAGACTTTAGCTCAAAGCTAAGAAAAACTAGCTAAAATGTAGAGCTGTCTGATATTTGTTAAAAAGCGACTTTACACTATTCCATTCTTTCTTACTGGTGGCTTCAAACAGACAACTTCTTACATGCTGGGTTCTAGTAGAGATTACAGCACAGAGTGGCGAGTGGGAATACCAGCTCTGGGATTGCCTGGTAATCTCCTCTATCACAGGACATACTTTTCCAAATCCAGGGACTCTGCATGAATGGGCCCCTCTCATGCTGCCTCACTGGCCATCAGCATCAGCATTGTCATCAAAAAACACATTTTGGCCCCTGGAATTCTGAGCATTCAGCTCAGTTTTTGGATGTCGTAAGACAGAATCATTAAGAAGAGGAAAATATGAGAGATTTTTCTCCATTTTGTATGGAAACCAGCAAGGAAACAATTTGAATTCTTTGGTTATTTTCCTAACTCAGGCTGCTTGGTTATCAGAAAAGGCAAATAATTATTTCCACTCCAGACTCTCTGCCTGACCTCTGCCCTCAGCACAGTGGGCCACACCATTTCTCTGGCTGCAAAACTTGAAGTAAGCACAAAGTAGATAGAGCTGCCTGTCAGCAGGCCACCTCTCACGTTCAAGGAAGGAAGGGGGTGGGTGACTCTACACACACTTGTCCCAAAAGACTTGTAAAGATTCCCACAGTGTCCTCATTCTCCACTACTTCTCCTTTTCCATAAACAGGTATTTATTAAGCACTTATTATGAGTAAGACACTTGGGACCTATTCTTCTAATGCATGGAAATAAAATAAAATTGAACACAGAAGTTTTGCATTTAATTTTTCTTGACTTTAAATATATTATGACATTCAGAGTTTGACTCCAGCATTTCAAATTCTTTCCCAATTTAAATCCTGATTGCAGAGAAGCTTTGTTCCCCTAGTTAATCATTCTCTCGGTAATAAGCAGAGAGGTGATTAAGGCATGTTGAAAGACGCCTACTAAGAAATATTTCTTACAGTCACCCAAAATTATTGGTTGAGTTAAAGCACTGGTGATCTTAGAAATGTAATTGTATAGATCGTAAATCCTTGCAAAACATCCTTTATGTGACCCACAGCAGGAAGGCCCTGGGAGCCTGAGGCTGTATGTGGGTGGGGGTGGAGGTGGGGACTCCCAGTTTTACCTTGGACCAGGTTGGCCTCACTCAGTGCCTCTCCCCTTGCCGTGGTGCCCATTCAACCCCTGCTGCTCATAGTAGACCTATGGGAAATCTTACCTTTTGCACCCTTTTTGAAAGAACTAATTTGATAGATAACCTTAAGTGAAGGTATACGTTCTCTTGTGTTTACAGAGTTGGGCATCTAAGAAATCTCCCTAACAAGACAGCATTTGAAATCATCACTTGACTGTCTTCTAGGCATGGCTGGAAGTGTATTTGTGATATACCTTTTCCATCTTATATGCACTGTTGCCTCTGGCCCCAAAGAACACCACAGCCAGGGCAGACAAGAGACCCAACGGGGAAAAGAAGAGATTCTCAGCTGTGTGATCATAGCTCATCTCTTGAAAGACATCAAAGCAAAACTGAGCATTTGCGGCACTGAGTGAGCCCATTCCTTTACCCAGGTTCTGGAAAATAAAGGCAAGCAACAACATTGAAAACGTAGGTCAAAACACCACTGGTTATCAGTTTACTTCAAATTAGAGGAAGAGTTACTTCTATTTTGTGAAATCTAAATGCTCAAGGTGGAGCTTTATGGGAGTGAAAAGAACACAGATTTTGGTGTCAGATGCATTTCCAACTCTGCCACATTCTAGCTTTATGTCCCTGGGCCAGTTATTTAAATTCCCCTAGTCTCTATTTTCTCTCCTGCAAGACAAGCTAAGAAACAACTTCTTTGCAGGATCAGTGTGAGGTTTAAGTTATGTAATATTTTAAAGAGTTGAGGACTGTGCTTGCATATAATAGGTGGTCCGATAAATCAGTGAATATTGTCATTATGTTATTGCTGTCAGTTGAGGTTAGTTCACTTGGTTAGCATAATTACAAAGAAGACAAGGTTATAGCTTTGAAATAGTCACAGAACCTCAGTGAGTCTTTCAAAAGCACACAAAAGGGACTGACTGAGCAAGAGAGTAAGGACGCATCGGCCAAAGCCCATTCTCGCCCTGGAAAAGTAGCTCAAAGTACACATCTCTCCACAGTAGGCTGGCAGTGCCATCAACATATATAATGGAGAGTATTATTTTATACATTTTTTAAGAGAGGAAGATATATAACTAAGCACATTAAAGTCCTACAGTACTATTATCCCACTTTCTCCTATGAAGTTGTCCTCAAATATTTATTGACAAAGACAGAGCTCCCTGCTCCAGGGTCTGTGGGGCTGGCAGAGCTCACCTTGGCTTGGAGCTGTTAAGTGGCAGCTGACAGCCACCGCAGGGCTTTGGAGCTCTGCACCCCATCAGCGGGGCGGCCCAATGTCAAGTGGGAGTGGTGTTTCTGGAAGAAGCACAGTCTTTCATCCCTGCCTGCTGGCCTCCCTCTGTTCCCTATGTCCTCCCTTGCAGTGAGGTTAGAGAACAATGGGAAGCCTCAGCAGGCCATTTCTGCTTCTCCCTGGTGTGCTTGGTGGAATCAGGTAATGGGACCCCAAGTCCTGCAGAGCCGGGTTCTGCCTCTCGCTTCCCTGTGGCGCTATTTGAAGAACCACCATGCAGAGGAGTCTATGGCCTCTCCGATCAGTGCTGGTCTAGGAAGAGGGAGGCCCCTAGGGTGCAAAGTTTAAGGAAGCACTCACTTCACCTTGTTGACCCTGTGCCTGTGAGACCCTGTCCCTGAAGGTGAGTTGTCCTTAATAATGAGCCACCCTCTGTTCAGCAAAACTTAAGGAGGCATTTGTGCCCAGAGTCAGACAAGCACAGGGACAGCCCTGGGATGAGTGCCTCCTTAAACTGTGCTCCCCACTAGCCTTGCTTACCTGCTTGGGACACCTGGTCAGGGTTTTGGTCACTACCCACACCCTCCCTCCTGATTTACCAGATAGAGACACCACCTGAAAAAGAGGAACTACATTTTGGTGCCACATAGCACGATTTCTCCTTAGGTGATCATAGGCATTTACAAACTCCTACAACCTCAGTGCAGTCATCATTAAAGGCCTCCCCTTAATCTAGGCATAAAGGCTGGTGATGGGAATGGCTTTCTGCAATGCTGGAAACCAGGACATCAGAAAGTTCACGCGGCAGACATGAACAGCTGACAAGAGAACTACCAGCACCCCCTCGTTTTAAATTTGTGCCTCCTCCTCCCCAACTAGAGCACCACTCACCACCCTTTCCTTTGATTACAACTAAATATTTTACCCTATGTTTTCTGAGAAAAGTCATCACATATTACAAACACCGTGTCAAAGAAGGTACGATTAAGAGTTTGCCCTTTCACCTTGTCCCAGCTTGGTCCAAGTTCCGCTTGGTGAGCCCAGAGCTGAGTCTGCAGCGCGACACGCAGCATCAGCACCCACCACGTGTCCCTTCCGTCTTCTCAGATTTGGTTGCACAAGTCATTTTTCATTGCACTGTGAAGTGGTTTAAAGTATTTATACAAAGGGGCAGAGAGTGAGCCAGCTGACATATGCATTGTAAAATACACTGCTTCCCTGGTTCAACACAGTGATCCAAGAAATGTAGAAAAAAACATTAATGACACATTTAATGCCATGGATTTTGCATAACAAACCAAGTGCTATTTTATAATTACAAAACATTACAGATGTTGAAAAATTAAATGTAAGGTGTGGGTATATATTACACACACCCTCTGGCTGTGACAGGTGGTGGGTATTAAAAGTCAGAGAGGAGGCTTTTGTCTTGGGAGCTGATAACACATTTGTTTCCTTGACTCCTAAGATGACACACGGTGAGTGAGATGCTGTCCTCTCCTGTGCAGAGGCCTCTGGGGATGGTGTAAGCTGAGCTGAGCAAGGCTTTCAAGCATCTCTCATAGCAGATGTAGGCGGGATTCACAAGCGAGGCAAGTTACAGATCAGCCGTAGCTTCAGCTCAGAAAGAGATCAGTATGGTGTCTGGAATGTGAGAGATGAAGGGGCCTTAGAAGGCATCTCTTCAGAGATTTTCAATCCCAGGTAAGAAATACTTCCTACACCATGATCCAGAACATATATTCAAAATGGAAACAAGGGTTTCACAAAAAATACTTTCCTTCTCTACTAATGGTGCCTTCTGATATATCCTTTTCTATTCTCCTTTTTCAAGTTTTAAGCACTGGTGGAAATTCCTTAAATTGTTTTTACAACCCACTAATCGGTCCCACCCAATTAGCCGGAAAACACTGATTTCGACCAATTGCCTCATTTTGCAAAAGAGAAACTAAGCCCCAGATCAGTTTGATCTAACTAGGCAAGCATTGAACACAGTGCATAACTACAAAGGATTATTGGTCTTCTCAAATTGTTCAGTACAGAGAAGTGACTTATATAAAGGACAGTTCTGGGTGTTTGTACTCAATGGCAGAAGATTTTATCTACATATTGATCTGAGGCATCTTGGCTGAGTTCCTTTCATCTGAATCCCCTAATGACTTTTGGCTTCTATTTTACCCCTACAGATTAAACTACTATGCCTTAAAAGCATTTTTCTCTGAAAATAGAGGCACATGTTTTTGCCTTTCTGTAAAGAATCCCCCAGCAAATTATTGACTAACACTGCACTGGGTGCAATTAAAGTCAGATCCAGGCACTTGTTCTAGCACCTTTTATTAAATTACACTCACACGTACATGCATAGAGAGGAGAGCTTCTACTTTTTGACAACAGTATCCAAACCACAAATATGTCCAGAGGAAGAAAAGGCAAATTAATGGAAGAAAAAAATTAAAGGCAACTAAAAGGGAAAATGAAAACGGCAGGATTTAGGTTCTTTATATTCCATTAAATGACCCCTGATTTGTGTAGATAACATAAAAACAGATACCAAATATAGTTACAACAGGAAATGAAAACACAGTACCCTTCACACAACTTTTCAGTGAGGTGATAGTGAATTTTATAGGATTGCACACACAGGAATAAAAACTTGGATTTCTGTCTTCATAAAACAGAATTGGTGAATGCAGACTGTTGGCAGGGTTTGGCTTTCCCCTAATGAGTGTGAAGAGGAAATGGCCACAAGCCAGTGGAAACATGACCCATGGTTTCCTGGGTTCTCAGATTCCCAGAAGGGAAAGGAAAGAAATGAAACAACCACAGCACTTATGGCATTAGGGAGACTCTGTTTGCAAGGAAACCTTGCCCACACAGAGAGCCCCTTACCCCCCAGGAAGCACTTCAAGTAGCAATCCTCCCTTCTGGGTAAAGAGCCATTGAAAAGGGACACCGGAGATGTGGTGTTTCTTGTTGAGGAGTGGGGGCTGGGGAAGGGACTCTTGAACAAGGGAAAGGCGGCAGTAGTCTTCATGTTCTGGAGAGAAATGAACTTCTCAGTGACTCTTACAGCCTCTCTAGACTCTGTGAAAGCTACTCCTTGAATCAGACCATCCGCCAGTACAGAGACATTGACCTTCTCTCAGATGTAGTGGAAGATTTGGATCCAAGGAGCAAGAGCCCGGGGACAACGAGGGGTCCACAATGAAAAAAGAACTCTATTAAGTTCACAGAGACTGATTCATCGACAGACGCTGTCCCCAAGACCCAAGGAATGGATATGTGTAACAACAGATGGTTAAGGATTCACTGGTTGGCTATCACAGAACCAGGGGGTTATTTGCAAAGAGATAGCTGGACATATTCAGTGACTTCCATGCTGTTATTACCTGTGAACACTATTAACAAAAGAACATTTGCTGGTTTCTCTTGCCTGTAAAGTCCTTTGTCTATATAAAGACTCTGATTACTGAGTAGACTGAGAGTGTGTGTTCCTACTTCTGTCCTAGATGTTTAAAGGGCCAGATCATTGTATGTGGTCACCCGTGGATCCTTAATTCCACAGAATTGCACCCATCTCGTGGTCCTGGCTCTTGCAGTCAGTTTTCTTTGTGTGGAAATGGATGGTGTCTACCCAAATCACCCTGATTTAAGTTCATGTAACAAGGATTTTTAACCCAGTAGATCTCTAGATGGGATTCAAGAGATCTTTGAACTTCTTAACATTATACACTACATTCTTGTTATGGGCATGTTTTGATGTTTTTAAACCTGATTCTCAAAGGGAACATTTACTTCTAAAAGTAAAGGACCGTGCAGCCTCACCCAGGCACCCCTGCTCTTCGGCCTCATTCTCTGGGGCCCACCTTCTGTGACTGGCCACTGCTGTTACTGCCATTTAAAGACTGCGAAGCTGAATCTTCAGAAGGCACCCCCCTCCACCCCCTCATTAGTTCAGCCACAGAGTCCTGACCTGTCAGGCTATCTCCCAGATCTGCCAGCTTCATTCACTGCCTACCACCAACACCTGCATTCTGCTTCAGGCCTCCGTCGCATCCCACCAGACCGCTGCACCCTTCTGCTTGTTTATGGTTTTGTAACATGCTGGCCTAGGGTACACATGTCAGCAACGAAGTCCTTCAAAGTGCAAACCTAGAAGTGTCACCACCCTCTTTGGAGCCCTCCATGCCTGTGCCTCAACCTTGGGACAAAGGCACATTCCAAATGGCATGGACAAGCCTGTTTGTGGCCTCCTCCTTGCACCTCCCAGCCCTGCTTTCCCACCCTGCTGCCCTCCACATCCTGCAGTCCCCCCTGCAGCTCTCAGAGGAGCCCTGTGGCTGTCAGCCTCTGCACCTTGGACCATATCCTGCCTCTACTGGAACCCTCTTCTCTTCTCCATCTGCTGCCCCATTGCCACCTCCCACCCGCCGCCCCCAATCACACAACTTCCCATGTAGATGCCACTTGCAAACATTGTGGTCGCTCCATCAAACCTAAGAATCAAACTCCTAGCAGCATGGACAAATCTTCTCTGAAGGGGCACCCTTGGAAAGAAGTGTTACATTTAAAAATCGAATGTTGTAAAAATATCTGGAAAGTACTTCTATCCATCTTGTCTTCCCTGCACACTTCCCTTTCCATTCTGTTCCTTTCTCTCTCCTTCCAATACACTGAGTTATTGAGATACATTATTTTGCTTTGCCTAAATTAAAAGCCAATAATAAAACTCAACATTCATAAAAGATTAGCCCCTTTAGTTTTACTGAAGTATTCTCACACTGCAAGTATGATGGCATTCTTGTTCTGGCGCACAATGCTGTGGGCAGGGGACAAGGAGAAGAAAGGGATCATCAGAGGGACGTCTCATGACTCAGTTGAGCTCTGACAGCCAGCCAGTCACCTGCCCTTTTGGGCACCCCCTTCTGGCTTTCCTTTCTTGAAGGGACTACTAGTATTTACAGGGCACATTAGACTTAGGAACACTATTGCAGTCATGGGTCTTCACAAAATCCATCTTTGTCTTCAGGGCTAGAAATGAAATATTAGTGTTGGGAGATACTCGGATGATCAAGGACACAGACACCACGTTTTCCTGTTGACAAATAGGATCTCTCAGTTAGTGAAGGGGTACAGGGTGTGCCGGAGAAAAATCACAGAGTGAGCAGAAGATAACTGTCTTTATATATAGTTAGAACAGTTTATGTTATTATTATTATTGCTATGTAAACTCTCAAAAAATTTATTAGGAGAAATAATACCTAGCCAAGTGAAGTCACCTAAAAGTATAAATGACACAACCATGAGAATATGGAGTCATGTAATTATGGATTTGTAAGAGGTGTGGTGTTCCAGGAGAGCCTGAGGGCATCAGAGACACCTGGCGTCAGTCAGCAGGCAGGCCAAAGGGGTGAGCCAGGCGAGGCGCTGGGGCCCGAGACGAGAGGACTCCCCGCCCAGCCAAGGCTCCAGTGAGATTCACGATGACGTCCACGGCAGCATGTTATGACGGGAAGGGCACACGTGGTCTTGGGTACCTGTTTAGCCTCTCTGAACTTTATTTTCCTGGCAAAATGAGAATTATCATCATCATCACCCTCATTTACACCTTACAGGGTTGAAAGGGGCACAGAGATGGGGTCTGGGAGAACCTTCTGTAAACGATAAAGCAGGGATGGCGATGAAGGCATCAGTGGTGAAGATGATGGTAACAGGGCTCTTCCTTGTCCGTGTCGGAGGGAGAAAGAGGTTCCTTCTGCTTCTTAGAGAGAAAAAACGCGGCAATGCGCTCTCACCCACCTTAGAGACCTGCCTTTATAGAGGCTTTGGCATGTGACCAGCAGAGCACAGGAAGTTCTCCAGGAGGTGCCAGTGGAGGTGGGGACCAACACTCGCAGAAGCGCCTGTTACCTGGCCACTGTCTCTGTCTGCACTTACACTCTCTGTTTGATTTTTGTTTCTTTCTCAGGACCTTAAAAGAATTTATTCATTTAAAATGAGGAAGGGGTACCCACCATCTGCCACAGTGTATAATCTAGCAAGCCACATGCACACGCACACACACACCCAGAACAGGGCAAGAAGTGTGAGCATAGCTCTCATAAAAGACGCAATGTGTTTCATGAATCCACCTGAGTGAAGGTCTCCCCAGAGAACACAAATGTGGTTGGGTACTTGAACAATTAAATGAGTATTAAGCAAAGACGGAGACAGTGTGCCAGTCAGAGGGGACAGGCTGGGCCACGTGAAAATAGTACACTTGGTCTTCAATTAGTACAAGGTGTGCTGAGCTTAGAGTCAGTAGCAGGGAGTGGCAAAGCCAGGTGGAGAGGAGGACAGGGTAAAATCTGGAAGGCTTTGAGTGCCATGCTGGAGCTTAGACTCTGTCCATAGGTGCTAAGAGGACAACTTCTTATAAAGAAGTTGACTTGATGCAATCTCTGTTTCGGGAAGATAACTGGGATTTACAGGTGATAACACAGAATATCTTCATGGCTTGAGGTTAAAGAGTGAGAGGGAAATACAAGTCGTAAGAGGCACAACAGACATGAGACAATCCAGAGAAGGGATTAGGATGCCACCAGTGGAAATTTCTAGTGTGACAAAGAAGGAAGATTCAAGATAATCTTAATGTTTTGAGCTTGAAGTTTAAGACAATATGTGTCCTTAACAAAAAGCAGGCACCCAAAAAGGTAGTGTTGACTTTTAGAAGGCAGTGATGTGTTTCAGCTGAGACTTGTTTAGTTTCACTCTAGGACATCAGGATGGACTTATTCAGGAGGCAGTGGTAAATTTTGATGAAGTTAAGCATATTGATAAATGTCGTCAGCTATTATTGAAGCCCTGTGATTGGATGGAGAGATCCAATCACAGGGATCATATAGAGAGAAAATTTTGAATAAGAGTTTTGGGAACACTTATGCTCAAATAAGCAGATTGGAGAAACATGCCCCCAAAATATAAAAATAAAAAAAGTTATCTTTGTTTAAAAAGAAATCCATGATAAGATCAATGACTTGATATTATCCCAAAGTGGTCCCTGAGGTCTCACTTCTATCCAAAATCACACCCTTGGGACTAACAACTATATTCATTAAAAAGACAGACAGAGTGCCTACTAAATGTTAAGTATTGCTCTAAGGAGGTGAGTCTACAAAAGCAAATCAGACAGGGATCCTGCCCCAAGAAGCATGAAGCTCAATGTTGAGAGATAATTTGAACAGCTGTGACCTTTGCTGTCATTGAGCCTGATGCATATTGACAATGTCCAACAGAAAACATCAGTGTTCCCACCAGTGCCACAGTTTCAGAGACTGTTTAAAGCTGGTAGAAGTTCCCCAAATTAAGGCTAGATCGTGACTAGACCATGTAGCCCTTCACCACGTGAGCTGGGGCCCTCAACTGTGAAATGGACATGTGAGCAGAACCAACCAACTGAAACTGTAGGGAAAGCTTGTATTTGTTTTTCTATATTATTTCCTTACACACCTGACCCTCAGTCTTTCCAATGCTTGCTGGCTTCAAATCTCTGGCTTGGAGTCCCACCATGACTGCCCAGAAAACCCTATCAGCAGAGAAAAGTGTACATGGTTCTGAACATGTCCCGCAGCGGAACACGTGCTCTTGCCTCCCCTTCCTGTATCTTTACAACCTACGCAGAGATGAGGGGTATATTATTTTTGAATGGCTATAAATGAGAATGGAGTTAATCAGAAAATTCAGTTTCTCAAAAAAAAAAAAAACACCATGCCACTGCATACCTGTTCATTTCAATCCCCACAAAGGTCTCTGGAAGAGTTATTTCAGGTGGCATGTTGGTGATTAATTTATTTTCATCAGAAGCTTTTTTACTTCTTTCGAATTATGTCACATGAACTCATTCATGCCATATTCATGGATTCCACAGTATTTATTGAAAATCAAGTTATCTGCCAGATCTAAAACTAAGCACCACAATGCCACATTCAGGCTACTCCTGATTTATCTAGTTCCTATTCACTGAAAGTCTTCTGTGATGAAAACAACACAATTCAATAAATAGGCTGTTACTGTTAATAAAATCCTAAGTGAATTTGGCATGGTCAACTGATTCTCAATTAATTTTTTAACTGTTTTATAAAGCTACTTATGGCTTATTATAAATAGTCACATATGCAAAGCTTTCTCTTATGAATTTAGATCCAAGTATTTAAAATTAGCTTGTCAGCCTATCTGTAAATGTAACCTTCCTGTGTAATAAATTAGCAACAATGAACCAAATCAGATTTATATTTAAAAAGCATTCTTTTAATCACTTGCTTACTTGGCCTAGAAATAAAGAAAGTTTCTGGTAGTCTCACTTTTGGTCAGAGGGGATAATCACATTGTACAGGTTATGTTGTATTTCTTTATTATGATAAATAGAGAAAAAACTTGTAAACTAGACAGCACATGGAATAACACACTGCAAATAACAAATGGCAACAAGTAAAAGGTATTTAATATTTGAAAAACTATGTACATGTAAAGTATCTATCAGGAAAAGACAAAAGATATCAACTTCAAGTTATTAATGAGATATTTTGGTTGGCCCCCAATCCCCAGTCTGTATTTGTTAGCATCTAGATTAGACCATGATTTAAAATCAGATGTGTTAGAGTAAACTCTGTTTTCTTAGGCCAGCAGAAAAAGTTATCCTTCACACTTATTTCTAGCAGCGGGGCTTACTTCCTAGATGATTTCTAATGAAACTAGAGTATCTGTGATTAGTTTGATTAGTTAAGTAGAGTTCCAAGAAAGATCCCCAGGGCTGCTTCCGCACAGTCACTACCGGAGGAGCACTCCGCAGTTTCCAGATGGGACGCCCAGATCTGTGTACACATGGGAGACTGGTAGAAATAACTGCAGTAGGAAGAGCCCTAGGAAGAAACGGGGGAGGTGGGTGGTGGTAGACATGCTAAGAACAGAGAGCAAGACAACCGACCCCATGTCTGAGAAGGGTCAAGTCACCAAAAATCATCTGCCAGTGTTAGAAGGATGTAAACTCAAAGGCAATACCACATGCTTCTAATTAAACTCGAATCTATTCACCTGTAACGGTTCCTTGATGTTGCTGGGACTGTGTGAGAAACCAACTGGGTTTTCAAGGGCAAGAGATTTTGCCACTAAACAAGATGACGTCATCCTTCCTGATGACGAACAGGAATGGGTGATCAGCCCTGAACACCGTAGACTCAGGAAGTCGCTTCTCCATGATGACACTTCCCGTGGCAGCTGCCGCCTCCGTGCCATCCTCCGTGACCTCTATGTATGCCTTGTGCATCAGTTTCGACACGTACAGGCGACCTCCTGCAGCTATACCCGAGAGATCAGCTCTGGATTCATCGAAGATATCTGTCAGCCCTAAAGCTTTTAAATAGTGTTTGATATCATAATTTTTCTCTATCTTGAACTGAGGAAGAAACACCTTGACATACTGAGAGCTCATTTTTCTTGGGTTGGTCCAGTCCATTAGATTCCGAAAGGTCAGTTTGTTTACAATCTGTAGGAATGTTTAAAAGGCAATTTAGAAGCATATGATTAAGAAACAGATGAACAACTACTACAAAGATTTACGGTTTTTCATAATTAGCCTCTCCTGGATATTTATGTGTGAGTATGCGAATGGGTCCTGGAGGATATCTGGAAATGGGAAATTATTAAAAGGAATAGTTCAAGTACTCTTTAATAGATCATGTTTAACTTGCTCTGCTATGACAAGGTGTGACTTACTTGTATTTCAGAGCATTTCTGTTCTCAGCCTACATATGAACATGTACAGCCTAAGTGAAACAATGGACAGGTAAAGGAATTAGGGAATCAGAGATCTTCAGAGGGAGAAAGGAGCTCAGTAGTCAGTGTTTCCTGACCATCTTCCCATCATGAAAGACATAGAAAATGATAATGCTTGCACAGCTTGTAGGAGCAACCAGAGGAACCCCAGGTGGCCTAAGGCAAAGAGCCCAGAGCTCTAGCCGGGTCACCACACTGACCCTCCTACTCAACACACGAGATAACTGAAGCTCAGCACAGGGTAGGGAGATGTGCCGAGTCCAGCATCTAGGAGCCCACTTTTCTCTCTCCAACCCCACTGCTGCCCTACTGCTGCCCCCACAATGACTCACAAACTGAAGTCACCAACTCCTCAATACTGAGAATTGGTCAAAGATCATTCCAGACTTATACTGGCAAGATTTTCATGCACACTGTTTACAAATCATACATATGGGCATTTGTTCTCAAATTCAGGCTCATTAGAATCCTAAACAGCTTTTCACAACTCCTATAAGCCTTACTTGTATTCTTATAAAAGACCTAAATTCATATAATCAAATTGAGTCTAAATTTTCTGTGTATAAATTATCCAGTCTGTGATTAATCTCGAATAACTTTTTATTCTGAGTTAGAATATGTTCCTCATTTAGCCCACTGCACAGCCAACTTCCACATATTATTTAATTATGTAAGATTATGTAGGCATGTAGACTTACAGTATTCTGACCCAACATTATTAGGAAACTCTATTACAGAAAAGAAAAACCAGACAATCAGTACAAGAACAAATCTATTGTTTGAGTTATCTACCACATATTTTATATGTTTTGGGGTGTTACTTTTTCAATTACTACAAATTATTTGAAGTTAAAATAATTGATGTGTTAAAATCTGATTGTTATGAAGATTATCAGGTGAATTATAATTTAATAGGAGTACCAAATTTTTATACTGTCACACTTTAGATTTAACAATGCTAACTTTATGACATCCCTCTTGCTGTCCATGTCAAAAAAGGGGATTAAAACGAAAACTGGATGAAATCATTATAATAATTCAGTGGTATTGTCCATGTAGGAACTGTATTTCCAAAGTTTTAAAATCACGTTTTTAAATCATAGGGAAAAGATGTATAAAAGTAATGCCTCTGGGTAGGAGGAGCATTAATTTCTTTATATTCTTTGTACTTTCCAATTATTTTATAAGACATACTCATTATTTTCCTAATCAAAACATCAAAAATATTTTAAACTTTAGTGGTAACTTTTTAGAGTAGCTGAATATGTATATACACACTCACACATATGTCTGTACACTTGTATCTGTCAGACCAATTGACTAAATTCCACAAGCTTCTGTCCCCTATCTTACATGATTGCTGTAAGGATCACATGAGATAATAAAAGTGAAGCTCACAGCACATGGCCCAGCACATAGTAAGTGTTCAGTAAATGGTACCTATTATTCCTTCTGATTAGAAGTACAGAAAAGGAGTGAGACCCAGGCTTTTGAGACTGAAGGTCACAGACTCAGGAAGCCAAATGCGTCCTCAGGAGGAAGGAAGAAGGGCTGCAAGAAGGTGGGGGTCTGAGAGCCGCTCATGTGCCTGGCTTGCATAGCCACCGCTGCCTGCCCCTTGCCCTGGACTCGTCTGCTGGGCACGTCAGTCACAGGGAATCTCCAACCTCTAGTCTCCCTACAGACACAGCAGCAGAGAGTGAACCTGTACATTTTAACTCATAAAGTCCCAGGACTTCAAAACTCCATCAGATTGCTCCTGCCTGAAGATACTTAGTCCATCAAAATTTCAGTACTACATGAAATAAGACAAAATCTCAGTAATACACAAAAGACTGCTTTCATGGCCAAGGACACAGATCTAAACTCATGCCCTTTTGCCTCCACAGCTGAGAACTGAGAGGGTTCCAATTTTACAGCTATTCAACTAAAATTATGCTAAACTGAGGTAAGTCTATCCCAGCATCATAATAGTGTCAGGCGTATGGTAGGTACTCCTTACATATTTGCCAAAGGAATGGAAAAAGTGGGTCAGTCTCTAATTTAAACAACCTGAAATCTTAAAGTGGGGGGAAAAACACCATCAACCGTCTCCCCAAAGTCTCCTTACTCTTCTGTAGTGAGCGTGGCAGCAGTGACTTACCAGGGAGAGGTCGTTCTCAGGTAGCATTATGTACATGCGTATGTCACCATCATATCTGAGCTCAAGAACCTTCATGGGCGGGTCCTTAATGACAGCCAAGTTGAATCTCTTTTCTTGATGCATCATGGCAACTGTTTTCCCAGGACACTGAAAATTGAGTCACCAAATTAAAAAAAAATAGTAAATCCACATTATTATCACTTACACAATAGAAACAGTGTTTCACTTTTTGTCAGGCTAGTAGACTTTTTTTACTTGTTGCCAATGGTGGCTGCATTGGTTTACAGCTCAGTGGTAAAAGCACAGACTTTGATATTAATTCCCTGAGTTTAAAACTCCCCAGCTGTGTGACTTTGGGCAGGTCACTTTGCCTCTCTGTGCCTCTATTTTCTCATGTATGTAAGAGGGTAAAAATAATCTCTACTGCATAGGATTGTTGTAAAGATGATGTGAGTTACTATATCTAGCACTTGAAACACTGCCTTGCATTTACTGTTTCATCTGAGATGTCTATATTATAAGTAAGAAATAACTCTTAAATGGCATTAATATAAAAAATGAATGCTATAGATTTTTTTTTACAAGGCCCCATTCTTAAATTGTGTGATTCCAATAGTATTGTCTATATTTCACTTCTGATGAGAAAAAAAATCCGTCGCTTTCATGGCAATGTTCATCACTCGTTGAGTGACCTTTGATTTCTATCAGGTCTCAGCACTCCGGTGTCTAGAACTTCTGAGGTGGGAAAATGCAGGAAGGACGCTTCAACAGTATTTTCCACTTGGCAAATAAAACAAAGTTTAAAAATTAAACCTGAATGTCTCTGCCTCAACATAAAAGGCTGAGTGGTTGGAAGGCACTGAAAGGCCAATTACTGGAATCATTTTACTTGTGAGAATAGGGACGCCACGTGTTTAGTTAACTTGCCTGTGAAGGTCTCTGTAGCAAGGCAAGGACCTCAACACAGTATTTTTTACTCCAATGCCTTTGAAGTTTCTGCTACACTAAGATTATCATGTATAAATGGCTAAAATAAAACAAAATAACCAAGAATATATGTTTTATAAAGGTTCATTAAGATGTTTTAGATCGAAAGCAATTAAATGAAGAAACAGACATAATTGCCACCTGGAAATGCATAACTTCATCAGCCATAACTTGTTCTTTGTAAAAGGCATCCTTGTTTTGACTCAGAAAAAATACCGATACCAAGTAACTCTAACCGGACAACCCACAGTTACAGTCATTAAATAAAAGATATACTGTTGCCATATTTTCTTCTTATAGGTCCACAGCTAGAATTTCTTAAGATAACTTCATATTTTATTACTTTCCTCAATCTTGAATATGTTTTAAGAAATATCCATTTACAGGGCACCTGCAGTTGTGTTCCATGACGTGCATTATCAGGAAGAGAGGAAGCTTGTCTTATAAGCAATGGATTCTATAGGACTGGGAGGCCGCAGAGGAAATGAGTAAAGCAACGGTGAACCCAGCATCAGTGCGTGCGGAGACGTGCCGCCATCCCCGCCGAGGAACACTTGGGCCAAAACGTCCTACGTTAGACAGATTCACATACCTTGGGAGACCGGAAACGGCACCTCAGGGTTTCATTCTTGGGGAAGGATGACTCCCACTTGCCCTTGAAGTAGACCGCGTTCACCAGCACCATTACAGCCGACGAGCTTATGCTGCCTTTTTGAAAGATGTTCCTGATTTTGCCTTTTGAAATTAAATTGAAAAAAATTGTTAATTTTTAATGCAAATTAAAAAAATATTTAAAGATGAGATGAGCATGAAGTTTTCCTTATCACATAATAATCATAATAATGATATTAATAATAACCTGTGAGCCATCACTCTGCCCAGCATTTTCTAAGCACTTTATGCACAGTATTTGGTTTATCTCTCACAAAATCTCTGGGAGGTAGACACGACTGCGGTTTCTGTTTCGTGTTGGGGAAGCTGAGGCACAGGGAGATTCAGTAATTTGTACTGTGTCACACAAGATCGTCAGGCAACAGGGTTCCAACCCAGGAAGACGATGCTCGGAGCCCCTCTGGGCCGGTATGCACTGCACTGCCGTTATTGCATTGACGAGGCTGCAGCACTCCAAATATAATTTAGCTCCATTCCACTGAAAGGGCTGACTACTTTCTTCATTTCACATTAACAAGATCTTTGCTAGATGCCAATCAAGCACTAGTCTTGAAACTTGAATGACAATGAACGGCACAGTCCTGGCCATCAGCAGGCTCACAGCCCAGCTCACAACAACCAAACACAGTTGTAGCATGCTGGTATCAGAGCCAGGTGCTCCGTGTGCTGCGGGGGCACAGATGAGGGGCACCCGTCTCCGGCTGGGCCCTCTGCTCGAACAGGGGGCAAGGTGGGAGTGGCGGGCAAGGTGGGAGTGGCGTGCAAGTGCTCCTGTAAAGCGGAGACTGTTCATTCAGACATGGAAGCCTGGAAGAGCCAAGTGCATTCGGGCAAACCCTAACTCTCATGCATTAAGGAGAGTGAGGTTGGAAAGCTTATCATTAATTTATGAAATGGTCATCATAAAATCTGTTTGTCTCAGGACACTGTTCCCAAACAAATGAGGTAACATAATAGACAAGATTCCTGAAAAACATAAAACATTCAAATGACTAAGATTACCCAGAACCACATTGTGGACACATACTAAAGCAATGTGCAATACAGTAATCATTACTTTGGACTAGTAGGAGCTCTTCCTTATATGTCTTACGAAAGACTCCCAGCTCTGACAGTTCTCAGTATTCACATATAATGGACGAATCTTTTAGAAAAAGTAGGGTACTGTACTCACCATTTGTCTTCTTTTCAATCCACTTATTAATTTTATATCTGGTATCTACTATATCATTTGTAAAGTCAACTCGTTCTACTATGGCGTTGTATAATTTTTCAGCACTCTCAGTATAGTTCTGTAAATATAGATAATATACAGTTCTGTAAGTAATGCACAGTTCTTGTATTTACAAATCACAACTGAGCACATAAGAAATAAGTTTTTGAACTTCCTTCATGTTCACTGCCTCACTCAAGGGCTCATTCCTGTCTCAGAAATGTAGAAATAGGGAAATATGACTGGAAGGGGAGCTGGAGAACTTGAAGTTGAATTTGCATAGCAAACACGCTGTTTTAAATTTACCTGAAATGGATTAGGGGAGGTAATAGAGATTATGGCAAACGCCCACTCCCTGGCTTTACTATTGCGTTTTCACCATAAATACTTCAATAGCTGCTTAACCCAGCTCCCCTGCTTGCATCTTTGCCTTGCTACTGAAAGCCTGTCAAGGCTACTTCTTGTTCTAAAGACAAAGCCCCTGGACCGGGTCTGTGGGGCTCTGCTGATCTGCACCCCGTTACCTCATTTCTAGCCACTTTCTCTTTTGTATCTTCCATCTTGTGCTTCCTGACCAGAGAAACTCCCCAGAAGTACCATGTGTCCTCCATCTCTGGGGGCCTTTGAACAGCAATTCCATCTACTGGAATGTCCCATAATTGTCATGGGTATGTCTTACTCATTTCCTATTTCTAAGCACAAATACCTCTCCTTGACACAGGTCTTCCCAAGCCCCTCCAGGTCCACTAATGGCCCCTCCCACTCATTTCCCCCCAGCTGTTACCACACCACGTCTTACCCACATTGGAGATTTTTCTGAGCCCTTCGCAAGACAGTAAATTCTGTGAAGTCACAACCAAATATGCCTTGCTTATTATTATATTCCCAGCACCAGCATGTGGCCTTGCACATAATGGGCACTTAGTAATTATTTATCATTTCATAATAAAATGAAATCACAGTGATCTAATTTATCGACACATCAGCAGTTCAACAAATACATTAACGTCTTGAGGAAAAATTTCAGTAATTGGGGAAAAAGTCATTACAAACCATATGTCTTGTCAGAAGATATTGTGAGAAATTTTACAGAATTTTCAACCCTAATAATGAAGACTGGCCAGTTATGCAGTGTCTGCCTGCATGATGAGATTAGCTCTATAAAAATGGTTTTATGTATAATATGTAAATATGTATATTATATATCATTTTTTCCAGTCCAGCTCCTATGTCTTGCCAATCTCCTTCAAACACAATTGCTTATGTCCTTAAAAGGAGACATGAAACTTAAATGACAAGAATAAATAAAACTGTTGAGATGGACTGTCTCTTCGTACATTTATTGGTCATTTAATAGATTCTTTCACAAAGGTCCACGTCAAGATTTTCCAGTGGGCTGTTTGTGTTTTTCTTTTGATTTTGGGTATCAGCACTTTATTGCTTGTATATATGGCAGCTATGTTCTGCCACTGTGGCTTGCCTTTTTACTCTCTTTATGATGTTCTTAAATGAAAATAAATTCTTAATGCTAATGCCACACATGCTATTTCTTTATCTTTATGATTAGTGCTTTACGTATCCTAAAACAAAGATCAATAAATCTTTGCTTATCCAAGAATATGAGTGTAAGAATCCATATTTACCTTCTAAGGAATTGATTATTTGCCATTCATATTTACATACATGATCCACCTGGAATTAATTTTGTTGTATGCCTTTTGTATCTAGGCACATTTTTCTACATGGATCGCCAGTTGAACCAATGCCATTTATACAAACACCATCCCTCCCTTGCTGCTCTGCAGAGTTCATAAATGAAATGCCTCTGTGTGTATCTGTTTCAGGACTCTCTGCTGTATTCCACTGGCCTACTGTCTGCCTTTGCACAAATACCAGCAAATCTTAATTATTGTATCTTTTAAGCCTTGCTTTCCAGTAATGTTTAAGTCCTTCAATTTTTTCCTCTTCTTCCAAATTGTCTTAAGTTTTCTTGATTCTTTGCTTTTCCATGTAAATTTAAAAATCAGCTTATCTATTCTCCAAAATCCATTGCTTTGAATCTATAAATAAGGGAAGAATAGACATTTTTATAATACTTAGTATTCTGTCCCTAAGCAAGATATAACCTTTGTTTTTAAAGTATTCTTTTCCTTCTATTAGCAATTTTTAAATTTTGTGAACATCTTTCATTAGATTTATTCCTAGGTATTTGATGTTTATAATGCCACTGTAGATGGTAGCATTTTAAATTTTATTTTTTAATTGTGGACAATAATTTGCACAGAAACACAAATGAGTTTTATACTTAACCTTGCTAAATTCACTATTAAATATATTTATAAATCTTTTAGATTTTCTACATATACAGTTGTTATCTGTGAACGATGATAGTTTTATTTCCTCCTTCCCAATCCAAATACATTTTACTCTTTTTCTTCCTGCCCATGACCTCCAGTTCACTGTTTGCATTGGTGGTGAGCTCCAGTGTGACGTTCATAGAAATGTTGCAGAAAACATCCTTGTCTCGTTTTCTGTTGTCAGGAAGAAAAAGTTTGGTCTTTTACCAGGACTGTTTATGTACAAAATTCCTTTGCTAGTTTATAAGAGTTTTATTTTCTGTATCTATTGATTGATACTAAGTTCCTTCTTCTTTGATCTTTCAATGTAGTGAATTACATTTATTGGTTTTTAAATATTAAGCCAACATTGACTTTCTTAGTCATCTCTGTGTCCGCACCATATCTTGTGTGGTTCTTTGCATATAGTCAGTGCTCAGAAAACAGCTATTGGATATTAAATGAAATGGTACATTAGCGGCACTTCAGTTTTAGCTACACAACAATACTATGCATGATTTCCATTTTCCAAGGATCTGTGTATTGAGTATTCAAAATTGAAGATCAAACCATAGAAGTTTAGGGCCATAGAGACTATTTAGTACAATCCTCTGATTTTATCAATGAGGACACTGAGGTCCAGACATGCCAACTGATAACTGAAGGACGCACAGCAAGGATAAGACTTGGGTCTCCTGACTTTCAACCCAGCATGTGAAAATGTCTTTTCATTACACCTCAACATCTTTAAAAAATGACTATGTGATCCAGTCATTGTGGGAGGCCCCTTGATTTAAAGGGAAAGAAGGGAGCTGCCCCCTTACTCCTGACCAGTCACCCCAGGAGCCCAAGCAGCAGTCCAGGTGAGGAAAGGGGTTTCACCCCAGGTCTTGGACTGTCCCCGGTGACCCAGAAACCCACACACCCACCCACAAGCAGTGATGGGCACCCCATGGCTGCCGTGATTCTGATGACCCTGGAGGCAGGCACAGAAGGCACAGGACATTTCCACTAAGCCCCACGGCGTCCCGGCCCGACTCTGGCTTCCACACACTGGCGCCTCCTCAGACTCCAGGGCCCAACAGACAAATCTAAGGTACCAGAGACCTGGAGCTCACAACACAGACTGAGCTGAAACTGATGGTGGCCGCAAGGGGTTGCTGGGAAATGGAGAGAAGCAGAGCTCTCGGTGACTGTTGTGGGGAATGGGAGAGAGAATGACTGTGAACAGAAGAGCCGACCGTGGGACACCGCGGAGAGTCCAGCTGGGGTGAGAGGCCAGGGGTCGTAGTGGCGACTGCACACTTTTATGCTTTGCACACACATCCTTTAGCAGCCCAGGCCCACGGGCCGAAGGAAGTCCTGGCACTGATCCAGAGTGAGGCTTTGCTGGGGAAGGAGGGTATTGGTATTGATTAGGGATGGATCCACAGGGTAGTTGGATCTGGCACTAAAGGCAGGAGACAGCTGATACCTTGAGAGGAAACGGAGAGACCAAGAGATTGAATCACTCAATGCAGTTGAAGAACAGGTAGAGTGGGGATGAAATACTGAAAGAACGAGAAGCATGGGATGACGTGGCCACAGTGCGAATCAAGAGTTGTGAATCGGGGGAGTGGAATAGCTCTGGGTGTTGATGAGTTCCGGGGTGTGGCTCGGGCATCAGTCACTCTCATGGTGCACTGAGGGGTTCAGGAAACTGTAAGGAGGGAAGTGGAGTCACGGGAACACTGAACTTACCCCAAGTGGTGGCAGGACCTGGGGGAGGATGGGATAACATTTGCAGACAGCATCTGCCCCAGAGCATAGTGAGCAACAAAGGGGAAAGAGGTAGAACAAGGCCCGAGAGATGGCGGCTGGGTCTTCAGAGATACCATAAGGTTTTTATAAAGACATTTTGTGTAGCATTATATTTAATATCTTCACCAATTCAAATAGTCTCATCCATATTCAAATGTGAGTAAAAAAGAGTACTAAAAAGAAAAATGTAAAAAGTTTGGAGATTATCTTTGTACCAACCTGAATGACTGAAGGTTGATGATAGTTGCATTTATACTCAGAAGTAGTTCTTAGACTAACTAACTGTCCTTGTCAATGTCTGGGTGGAAAAGAATGGCAGTGTCTCCACTTCCCCTGTTCCTGGTTGGACCTCACCTTTCCAGAGCTTCTGGGGGCACCACTTTATACACACACACACTGAGTGCCAGAAAAAGGAACATGGAAATATCTTGTAAATAGTAACATAACAGACACAACTCCCAGTTTAAAAGAGTTGGCAGTCCCTCAGGGACACACAAGTACATGTGGGAATAGAGGCACAAAATGTGGGGCTGAACATATGTATATAGGGGGATTTCTGTAAAGCCTGTGTCAGGTTCTTTGGTGAGGATTAAAAAGCAAAGTGGCCTAACGCTTCGTAAGTGGCAAGCTGCCAGAGGGTGTGGGAGTGGTGCTCAGAAAAGGGGCAAAGAATTTGAGTGGGTGACAGACAAAGGACACAGTGCTGTCTGGGTGGAGCACAGAGAGGTGGGAAAAGATGCAAGAGGAGATTAGCCAGCGAAGTCACGGAGGTGGAGTTCTAGACTTATCTGAGAAGTGGGGACTACGAACGAACATGCCCGGAGAATCACGGCCACTGGGTCTGCCTGGAGTGTGCTGACTGGCTTCCAGCTGTCATGGCGATGGTGGTCCGAAAGCCTGGGCCAAGCATGTTAGCACAGAGAGTGCCTTCCGCATCTCCCTGGTCTTTGGGCGGGCAGGGCGCCATGGTGAATGAGTTAATAACACTAACATCATCATGGTATGAAAAATCAGTCTGCTGACCTCAAATGAACCAATTCCTCACCTCTATGTGGAGTCTGAGCTGCTGCTCTGCCAATGGCTGTAGCCTATGTCTCCTACACAGAAGTTTTTGTTAAGTGATCTCACCAAAAAGGTAAGTAGGTCACTGCTAGAGGGAGGCATGAAGGGCATGGCCAAGGGACAAGGAGGGGAGCTCAGCAGTGGGGGATGCAAGACCATCCCAGTAGACACAAAACTCAGAGGAAAATAGACTTTTTCCTTTGCTGTTCACAGATACCCCTAAATGGGCTCTCTGCTCCTCCCACCACCATTACACTGCCAGGGGGCAAGTCTCTTCTGTTTTGGAGCCTATCAGTCTGGTGACCCTGACTATGTGGCTCAGGTGAAGTAAAGCCGTACTTTGGAAACACAGTGATGATATTTTGAAGGCAGCAGGAAGCACCATCTGTAGCCACAAGGCAAAAAAAATTCACTGTGATAGGGCTCAGTAGAAAGATGCAAGCCTTTATTCAGATGATGGAGTGAACAAGACTAGGGTCCAGAGTGGACCCAAGCTTCTGAGACAGGAGGCAGCACTCACCTTATGAATATCAAATATTTTTTCCACAAAAAGCCCATTGGCGATGCTGAGTTGGTAACCCTGGTGAGATGTGTTTATATCAGAGAGAACTCTTTTCAGTTGATGATGGAGTCCTGGCTGTTATTAAAAAGATTTATAACATTTATTCTTGGACTGCAGAAATATATATACTCTTATTATTCACACATGAAATAAAACAAGTATATTAAACCATAAAAGAACTGAAAAATAATGATGCTTATAAAATAGTAAACAATGCCACATACATCTATAATATCTTACCCTTTCTCAGATAGCGTCTGTGTTCCAAGTTAATTAAAGGCTTTACTAATGTAAGTAATGAACCTTAGAATAAAATTATTAACAAAGATAATGAACTTTCCTAATACATGTGCACTGGTCATTCATTCTACTGATGTAAATTGGCTGTGAATATCCAAGGATAGAAAGCAAAACGTTTAGCTCCACACTGCCTTGCCAAAATGTTGCCAACACACAAATAAAATACTGGTACATTAATAATTAGGAATCTATGATAAAAAATTATATTTGAAATGTCTACTCTGTGGAGATCTGAATGAGACATGTTCCTTTGCTTTAAAAGGAGAAAGAGCATAACCATGTCTCACTAAGACAGTAATTTTTCTAAATTTTGCTCGTTCTCTTTTTCTAAAAGAACGTGTTGTCTTTTACCTGAATAGAAGAAGAGTTTCCATGTCCTGAGATGGTGTCAAAGTGAAGTATCTGCAAACAGGGAAGGAGAAAAGCAGTGAGCAGTCATGCTGCCCAAGAAGGACCTGGTGAAATAAGGAAGGCCGCCACTGCGTTGTGAGACGTTGCCCTGGGAGGTCATTTGTGAGCACAGGAGGCGGGGGACAGACACAGGGGCTCTCCTGATGCACTTCAAATGCACACTGTTCATTGGGGAAAGTGCCACAAACTGGCACAGTTAGTAAATCAATGGCTACAAAATGAAATGTGTTTAATTATTTGGATTTGCTCATTCTGGGGGAGCAATCTAATAATTACTCGCTGATTCAACCTGGCAAGGACCCAAAAGTAAGTTAAAAATAAAACTTATTTAATCAAATGGAAGGCAAGATCAGGGTCTACTACTTAGGCATCAAGACATACTGAATATCTAGGAAATCCTGAAGATGAAGCTAAGTTAGGGCTTAAGAGAGATGATTTATGATCCTGCAAGTATTTGAAATTAAGTGGTTTTAGGTTTTCTCTTTCCCATTATGGCTCTCATAACCCCATTATTTTAATAGTTGCTACTCTGCCTACGCCTTGATTTTCTGCTGCACTTTATCTGAATTTCCCTAGGCCTTTTTGTCTGTGGGATCTGGACTACAAAACTGCTCCTCTACTGGGAAGTGATAAAGCACACTATGCGTATGATAATCCCTTATGCAACTACATGGGACAAACGGAATGTTTGAGGCCCCCCCAGGTATGGATGGAAAGGACAGAGACAGCCAAGGACTCATTTAATCTATATTCCTCCAGCCAAGTGTATGAAAGATCTAAATAACTGCCAGGTGATGGTGGATTTGTCCTACTGTCCAAGTTGCGAGTCCTAGAATCTTATGGGTTGGATTTTCTGTATAAAGACGTAGATTTTCTTTAAGGGAACACATGTGCTATATTTGAACCACATCCCCAGTGGGGAGTGAAGGTAGGAAGAGGGGGTAAAGGGCCACTGTTTGACACTGGATAGAAAACAATTATGTATGAGAATTTAATTAAGTCAGTGTTGCTAGCAGTGCCTCTGGGAGGGATTTCAACTTGAAGGCTTCAGACCCCAAATGAACACCGTGTAATCGGCAGGGGGAAAATGGAACTGCAGAGAGATATGAAGACGCGAAGGCAGTGAGCGTCACTGTTAGTTTTCATAGGTCAGAGAGACCTGGAAGCTACTTCAATTTCTGTATCGTCTTAATCTGAAATAATAATTAACATGAGATGGCGCGAGAGTTAAGGCCAATTGGATATACTAATCAGGAGCCAATTTAAAATCCACAGGTGGGGTCCTTGCAGGCAGCAAAGATCACGTGTGGCAGCCTGGCGCCATCCCACCCTCTCGGTCTATGCTGGGGAGGACCATGAGCTCCATCAGCCCCCTTTCTCTCTCTGCCTTGGCCAAAAGCGAAGATTTTTAATGCCTTAAATAATCTAATTATCTTTTCCCAAGGGATAGAGCTGATGGGTAGAATATGCCCCCAGGGTCCTTAATCCTGATTTCCAGTTTTGTGTCCGGTTTTATAGGGACCCTGACTCCTCCGCAGATGAGAAACAGAGTCGGTAACTTGTCACTAATAGAAGGTTCAACAAGGACCTCCCATTTCCATAAATCATTTACTTATGAAATCATTTATTTATGGAAATAAAAGCATGAGTGTTTTTAACTTGGACTATGTCGCTATACTTTTTTCATTCTTGCTGCTTTGTAACAGTTATGTTGGAAAATAGATGAAGTCTACCTCTCAGTACCCCTAAAATGAAAAAGGAAGTCATCACCACCAATCACCTCAAGAAAGAAACAGAGGGAGAGAAGCCCTAGACCTTGTGCCCACTGACCTTGAACTTGAGTAGTCCCTTTGTATCTCTCCTTTCTAAGATGAGGGATGGGGGTAGAAGGGTCCAGTTCTATGATATTTGAAACAGTTCAGGGAGAAAGACATAACCAAGAGAAGGCTAAGAAATCTTTGGAAGGCATGTTGATTGTTAACTATCTTGATTCAAATATAAACGGCTTTGTGGGAAAACCTTCTGAATGACTTGTGCTCCTTGGTTTTAAACCTTTTAATCCCTACCTCATAAAAAGAACCTAGTAATTAATGTGAAGCCCAGCAAGGAGAAAGAAATCCTTTTTTGGTCAGAATTCCTCCTAAGTCAGACTAACTTTTTACATTTCCTATGGTTTTCTTTCCTTAAAATGAAAAGTCCTAAAATCACCATTGGATAGATTGGTAATTGGTAACATATGAAGGTACCAGAAACATAAAATACCACGATAAAGGGTCAGGATTCAAAAGCGAATGTCTTTCTTGAGCTAACTCTTACAGGACTCGAGCAGTAATATAAAAAGTATATGAATCGCCAGAAGGCATTCTTCTTAATGTTTTGAAAAAAGCTTTAGCAAGTATAAATATTGAACATGATTCAACTGTTTCTAATTTTACTCCATTTGATATCAAAGAAATTATATGGATGTTTTCGTGTCTATAGTTGCCATATTTTCCTCTTACGTAGGTCGCAATAGCAAGAGTTATCAAAAGTAACTCATGAAAGGCACTGATGTGGGCGGTGACTCTAAGGAGCTGAGCCCAGGAGGACAGCAGCTCTCTGACTTCCCTGTGGCCCACCACCCAGGCGCTGGTGACCACAGGTCACCAGGCATCTGTAGAGCAGGAGACCTGAAGAAATGAACAAGTCAGTAACTCAAGAATGTCCCTGACCTGAAATCACACAATAACAAATAACTTTATGTCTTCTGTTGTGTTAAAGGTGAGTGTTGGTCACAGGTGTGGGGCCTGCACATCATTGTCTAACATACCGAACAGGAACAACTTTTAAGCTATTTTTTTAATTGGATGCCATTAAATTAACCCCCCACCCCAACCCCCCCGTAGTTTACAGGGAAGGACAATGAGGCCCAAAGAGATGAACTAATTTTCCCAAGACTAGCAATTTGGATCTAATCTTCTAATTCCCAAACCAATGTTCTGTTTCCATGACACCAAGTTGCCCTCACTTCATTCTAAAACATTAAGCACTTTTATTAATGAATGGGCACATTTTTATTAGCTGCTGGAAGTTTTTCCCCAAAGGCTTGATATTTATCAAAATAGTAACTTTAAAATAATTGGGGCTTTGCAATAATGTTCTCTGGGCTGAATTTCAGTTTGGTGGCCTTGGGCAAATGGCTCTTACCTGGGGGTTGATTCTGCCTCCTGGGGACATTTGACAGTGTCTGAAGACGCATGATTATCATGACTGGGGAGAGATGCTAATGGCATCGTGGGGAAGGGCCAAAGATAGTGCTCAATGCATGAAGAGCCCCTCACAACAGAACTACCTGGCCCAAAATGCCAGGAGGGTCAAGACTGAAAAGCCCTGCTTTAGAAGATCACCCTGAGTTTGTCGCAGCTCTGCCACTTACCAGCACACAGAGGGCATGCAAATCCCTCCATAAAAATCAGGATAATCATAACCACTGCAGTGGCATAAGCAGAAAACACAAGCCTACCCCAGAGCCTGACACTGATGACCTTGTCTGCAGTTCCCTGTTATTATCATCTCATTAAAGTCAGGTGTTCAATGTACTGGGCTTAGGAACCAGTCCAGCTCTTGGGTAAACGGCATTCTTAGACTCTGTGGTTATTCCCTAGCAGCAAATACTCACTGAGCTCATCCAGAGAGAGAAATGAATTATTCTAGTATAAATTTGCTGCACAAATAATCTTCAACAAACACTTAGGAGTGAAAGGTTTCAGCAGGGCAAGCTCCCCCTAGCACGCACTTGTGAAGTGAAATAGTGAAATGGAGCAGGAATCAGAGTAGATTCTGGCAGAGGCCTCCGTTCCACCTGCACCTGCCATCGGCCCTGCAGATTCCTGACAGAAGGAGGAGAACTAGGACCACTGGACTTCCCTGTACAGCCTGCCCAGGGCGGTGTATGAGAGTGGGGTGGCAAGCACTCTCTAAAGCAGGTGGTGAAGTGGATGGTGGGGATCATGTGATGCCCGTTCAGGTGAGCGGCTGCTATCTGGAAGGTACTATTACATCATTTGTGCCCAGATCACACTTGTTCAACTAGGCCTTCACTGCTCTCTCCTTGAAGCTTTTCTTTCTTAACCCTGTCTACTCAGGCAATGGTTCTCCAACTCAGCTTGTACCTGGAGAGTTTGTTCGAACACTGTTTGCTGGGCTCCATCCCCATGGTTTCTATCCAGGAGGTCTGGGGTGGGGCGCAGACATCTGCGTGTCTAACAAGTTCTCCAGGTGACGCTGATGCTCCTGGTCTGGGAAACAGACCTGGAGAACCAGTGTGCTAAGGGAAAAAGCTAAAGCTGCAGTTCTCGAATGATTCTGCTGTCTCCCACTGGAAACCAAGTCCTGCAAGTGCGTGCGTTCCCCACCCTTGGAAAGGGGTTCGTCGGGATGGCTTCATTATGCGGGGCCATTGCAGTTAACATATTCTTCTGGGGAAAACAATTTGCCTTGAAAACTAACTGCAGAAGCCACAGGTGGTGGCACAACCAAGACTGACCTTATCGATCTGAGCCGCACAGTCACCTCGCGCGCCCAGTCGGACCATGGCCAGGGCAGTGAGGATGCTCAGAGAGGAAAAGAACACGTTCACGCTTCCGTGGCTGTTTTCCATCTCCCTGAACAGGTTGAAGCAAAATTCTGCATTTGCTGCAGGAAGGGAGGCCATTGTGGAATGGAGGGCAGCCTAAGGAACGAGACAATGAAATGAGTTCTACGGATTTTATATTCATTTACTTGTTTTAAATTTGCCCTTTCATTTCTTCAGCCTAGGATGTAACCATCAAATATGTTAGAACAAAAAGAAAAGTTTCCTTTGGTCCTGTGTCCTTGTTACCAACACTCTAAACTTATCTCTTCTGGCAACAATGTTATGACACAGTCCCTTATTTCACATTGTTATTCATCAGTGCAATGTTTCCATGTTCCTGCCTCTGTGCTCCTGTTCATATCCAGGACATAATCCCGCTGTCCTTGATTTGGCATTTCTGTCTTCCATGGCATCTGACTGTTGGGTTTTCAAGTCACATGCATGGGGCCTACTGGTTCTCAAATCACCCAAGCTTTCTAAGCTGAAAGAGAGCAAAAGTGTATTTGCAATAAAATAAGTATTCTACGTTAGGTAATCTGTTAAAGATCTTTAGCCGTTGCTTTCTAAATCGTCCGTAATCTTTTTAAGTGTTCCCATTTGGTGATTCAGCACATCATTTCCTCACATCTTCTCTCCATTATAGCCTCCCTGCCCATTCTTAGAGCAATCACACATTCTGACTTTTTTCAGGTCCATCCTTTCCTAATTCCAGATAGGTCCCATGATTTCATCCTTGGTCCTATAATGTATGTATTCTTTTCAGACCATTTTCTGATTTTTTTTTGTTTGGAATGGAAAATGTGATTGCCCAATAATTACCATACTATGTATCACAAACACGCACAAAGCTTTCCCACACAGTGGTCTTTTTCTCACTAGGGAGCCTAAGGAAAATGAAATTATCTCAGACTCTTGAAAATGTTTCTGAAATATAGAGGGCTACCACCACCATGGAATTCTTATGAATCTGCTTTGGTGTTTCCTTGAAGACTTTCTCCACAAGACTCTAATAAGGCCAATACCACAATCAAGGTTGTCCCATGCTGGATGGATTAACATCAATCCTCCAGACTATTCCCCTTAAATACTCCGTGATATTATACCTCAGGGTGTGGCAGTCTCCAAGAGTCACGGACCCTTAAGGGACCCAGTCCTAATCCTGACCTGTTGCTAGTAGTTGCACAACCTGGGTCAAGGCATCAGCTTCTCAGAGCTGCTAAGTTTCATCTTGCTCAGTGAAATGGTCAGTTTACACAACAGAAAACCACGGTTCCTTCCACTTGTACACCTGTAAGAGGACCACTTCATGATCCCAGGGTATTCGGGGCGGGGGGTCATGGCGTGGTGTGGAGAAGGGAAAAGGTCAGGAGGTGGCCTGAAAAACTAATATTCTAAAATTACTATTGTGTTGACTTTGTTAAAGTCACAGAAACTTAATGCCTTTCAAAATTATGAATGACATCAAGTTTTCCATTTTTATTTTATCAAATGAGAGCTTGGGTTTAAAAAAAACTGAGGAACAACTCTAGTATAATGCTACATCCTTTGTAGATCATCAATGAATTGAAGCTGCTACATTCATCACTCCCTGAAAAATGGTAATAATCTGTTCTGTCCTGAAAAGCAACATAATGGGCATTTCCAGAACATTCCTGAGGAACCCACATTGTGCGTGTTGGAATTCCAACCCCCGAGAACATCACGGAGGCATGAGGTCATAAATGATACTGTTTTCGGCTATTTTCAATTCACTCTAGGTCCCACTCCTCAATTTACATCCCCCAGGAATACAGGGTAAGAAAATCATCCACTCTCCATACACCCTTTACTCCAAGGAGGAACATCTGTGTTCTTCTAATAGTTATCCAGAAAATTTTAAGTTGATTTTCATGTCAAATCCATGGTATCCAGAAGGAAGAGCAGGGGCACAGCTGTGATTAGAGCAACAGATGAAACTGCTTCCACAAAATGAGAGAAGGAACCAGAAAAGGCAGAGGACATGGGTGGGAGTTGGTAGATGCAGGACAGCTCTACTCAGTGAGTGGTGTGGACAGTGTCTAAGGTCCCAGACTTTTCAGAGGCTCAACATCATATTTTATGTCTGAAAAATAAGTATTGCTTCTAAGATACAGAGAAAGTTATAAGATTGAACTTAATGAGTATTAAAGTAAATAAACAAGTTGATTTTTATACTAAATTTAGTAGGCATAGAGCATTCTTTAGTTTTAAGGGGAAATTGTGTACAAGATGCTGTCTCTCAAACAATTTCCATTATTGCTTAAAATCATAATGAATGAAACGAGTCATTCTTAGAAGACTTACTTTAAAAGCAAAATCATAATGTCCAAGTATGTCCAGTGAAAATTAATGGAGGATTGCAGGCATATTTTAATATTTTTTTTATATAATGTGAGCTAGAATCTTTAAAGTAAAACATGAAAGATTTTTAAATGACACTGTCTGGGGACCTGCACACATGGCCCATGCGGTCTGGAAGCTGCTTGGTGGCATCATAGCACAAAGTACAAAGACACACTTTCTAAATGCTCTTTGGTTTGGCCAAGTCCCAATTCTTCTGTTGCTTTACAAATCTATGTCTTACTGTTTTACTACCCACTGAGGGGAGAAAAACCTTTGATGTTTTTAAAAATCATCCTTTAACTCACTTTCTAAACAATAATTACAGATTTTCATTCTCTAACATCTTAATCATCTTGGAGACTTTTCACAAAACTATCCTCATATTGAAGGGAACAGAAGTTACAAAGGAATTTGTTCATTTCAGGCAATCAAGTTCTTATTTTTATGGCTTAGGCACATTTTATGGTAGAGAAACCACACTAAATAAATAATCATTACAGAGAAAGGTGAGCCAAGACCTTCCGAGACCATCATAAATTCTCAAGCAATGACTTTTTAAATGATAGATGGCACTAGATAATATAGCCTCAAACATTCTTGTACAGACGTGTTCATGTACTTTGAAAATAAATGCCAAAATATGTTCCACTTCACATAATTGATTTTATTGTCTTTCTCTCGGCAGGTGAACTGTAAGTTCCACAAATGAAATCAGGATTCTTTCCTCATCATCTGATACAAAGTCTGAGTCCCACTTGCAAATAGATGACTATGTTTAGGGCTAAATTACTTGTTTTACAATTCCAAGATTCCATCAGGTAACAGATGAATAAATACTAGCATTATTACCAAAACTGATTTTTCCTTTCTTCCTATATTTACAGCAAGTTAAAAAAATAATAATAATAAGCACCAACAAAAATAAACCAAATTCAAACAAGCCATCCCCAAGTGCCAATTGATTTGGGTCACAGTTAATAACTAAAGGAAATTGCAAAGGAAAATAAATTAGGCTAAGCTACAGAAGATTTCAGTGTGAACTTAATCCACTGTGCCATTGTCTGGACCCAGCAAGGAAGGAGAATTCTTTTTCAAATCATGAAAGAACTTAGCTTTAGATCAATTTTTTGTTTCACTAAAAAATACCATAGTTTTGCATTCCTTACATATTTTAGCTTACTGTATAGATTATACAATTAATTTATAATTTTCAAGTTAACACAAATTAACAAAACTCATGAAGGTTTTTTAATCTCAACCATAAGACTTTAGGGTCTAAAAGTTCACAGGAGCCTGAAGCCTATTAGCTTAATTCTGGTATATTTCAAGCCAAGAAATTACGAATCCCTTCCTTCACATACTCAACATACTAATTGCATCAAAACAGAAGGATATGTTCTCACTAAAAAAAATTTTAAAGCCTAATAGAAAAGCAAGAAAAATAACTTTGAAATAAAGCATAGGAAAATCCAGGGATAAAACACATACAATAAAATATGAAATTATAATAATATTTTATGGACCTATGCTTGCTCTACCTAATTGGTAAATTATGTGCCTTAAATGTTAATCAAAATATTATCTAATCTTAGAATAATTTTGTCTTTACAAGGAAAAGCAATTGTATTTCATGGTACATAATTGAAAAAATATGAAAGCCTCTTGTATCTTACCTAAACACATTGAGAAAAATTAGTAACTACTATTAAGCATGCTTAATTTTTATGCTTATCATGTAAGTTAAATGAAAGGCTGTAAATAAAGTTACTCCTCAAAACAAGCATTTTCAAGTCTATATCTTTTAAAAACATGCTTTCAAATGTTGATAAATCCTTAATCACACAATCACCTTGCTATGTGATTAAGAATTTAATTCTAATCTCAAGAATTAGTATATTCCACCCTATGATGCCTTAACTAAAAACACTGGAAATACAGAAACTAGATTTGCACATCTTTGCCCAAATGCTATTTCTCTATTCCATGATGGAATATGAAGTGCTTCACTTGTCCCTGACCCCCTGCAAGGCGGTATATGCTTTTCTCTCCCTGACAGCACCTAAAATCAGCCACAGACAAGCCGCAAGATAGAGAAGCTGAGGACAGGGCTGCACAAAAATTTTGATATTACTTATTGAGCTGAGACTCTCAGGTACAGAGAAGTTGCCACTGCTCACTCGCTCTCTCTCTCTCGCTCGCTCTCTCTCTTTCTCTCTCTCATTCCAAATAAATGCCTGGCCAGACTTTAAGTTGTGGGCTTCAGAAATATTTACCTTACTCTCTTCATAGAGGAAGTTGGCAGCTGGTTGGGTGAGTCTGAGAGTTCCTTGCATTACTCCCAAATATAAAGCCTCTGACTCAGACACTCCCTGCTTCCTTTTGTGATGACCATGGATGTTTTAAATAATGTTATTAAAATGTAATCACGTTAAGGCCCTTTAAAGAGCAAATTAAAAGAAGTGTGTAGAATATGAGCTGCAGATCCGATTCAAAGTAGTCAAAATCGTTACTTTTAATGAGTAAAATTTTAGCATGAAATTGTATTTAATTTGATATTTGCATCACATAGTATATGCAGATATTCGTTCACTGTGGTATTATTTGTTTGTTTTTTTGTATGGAAAGGTATGCTTTGCATAGTCAATCACCTTTTTTTTATTGTGTATTGGATTCCTCCTTCTCTGATTTTGGTATCTAAGGAGGAATACGGCAGATGCTCACGTTCAAGGATTCACTGTGTCACATGTATGAACTGAGCTAGCCTAGAGCACCATCAGAGCAGTCCCGGGGGAACGAAAAGAGCAAAGCCCTGGAAAAGAGCGGGACAGGAAGCCCTGCTCTGGCCAGAAAAGTGGCGATCCCCACATTTGAGGGAGGAGGTGAGCTGCCTCTTTCAGGATTAGCACGGTTTTTCCCACAGTGTTTCTGACTTAACTTTATATATTATTCCTCCTCCACCCTGCCTTCATCTGAAGGGCATGTTTTAATGCTAACATAGACTCTCCTGATCGTTTCAAGTTCCCTAAGGTGAATATCCTATCAAGGGATAGAAGAGTTTGAACATATTGAACATTGGAGAGAGATCCACCTCCATCAGAAGGATATGTGAGTGATAGGATTATTGAAAACTAAACAAACAACAAAAACCTAGAAAATACTACAATTACTAACTCCAGAAAAAACAAAGCTTACAGTGAAATGTATACCACAGTACACTTCACAGCTCAGCTGTGGATAGTATTCTCTTGGTTGTAATTATTTAAATACTGAGTATTGAGTTAAACAAGACTTGATACATCTCTGCAGCTCTATTGGGCCGAGACTGCAGGCGCGGGGTGGGGCCCAGCGCACCCAAGAGGCAGGTGGGCCCCCCATGAAAGAACGGCTACAGATAGTCTCTAAAAATAAAAAGCAAAGAAAGGCAGTGTGAGCATGTCATTTCGCTGTCTGGGGGAAGCTACAAGAAGCAGCATTTAAAGCAATTGAGATTGGAGGTAGGTATACACCCCTTAAACCATCACTACCGTCAATCATACTTCAGTGAAGTCGCTTTAAAAAATGCATCTGGGAGTCGTTGCTCCTGTTACAGAAGAGAAACAGAGTGGGAGGAACTAAATAAGGCCTGTGCTCTACGTGATAGGCTTGTGGTCTCACTTTACCCTTTGCTGCTTAGATCATATGTAAACTTGAAATAAACGAAGGATAAAAAATTAGATCAAGGGTTAAATTCCAGCTTGGTAACTCGCCTGGTCGTGGGACCTTAAACAAGTAACTTAATTTCTCTGAGCCCCCATTTTCTCATCCATAAAATGAGAATCTCAATCAATTATATTTATATTTGTGTTTTCATCTAAAAATATATGTATGTGTCTATTTATATACACAGCATTACATTTGGGACAGGAAAGGCTGTCAATAATTTTAATCCCCCATGCCCATCTTGCCCTTATTTTATTGTATGACTCATGATTACCATATAGCATAAGAAATTGGGCCACTTCAGCAGTTTTTTATACAGCATTTTACCTTCCGGAATCTGGGCTTTTACTGCTATTATTCCTCTAGTGTGACAGCTCCATCTTTTGAGACAAATAATGCAATGGCTTGTTCACAGGGATTTTCATGGCAGGAGGAGCAGGGGGGCCTTTTAGGAGTAAGGGCAGCTCGGAGAAAAAGCTCAGCGTTAACAGTGGGAGGACAAGACCACTGACATGGTGGTTGGTGGAAGGACTGGGGTTACCAGCTGGCCCCAGTGTGCCTGGGCCTGTCCCGGTTTTAGCACTCAAAGGCCCACATCCCAAAATGCCCTCCATCCTTGCCCACTGCAATGCCCACTGCAACCCACCCCCTCCCTTCAGAGCTTGTCACGATACCAGTGTATCTAGTATATCCCCAAACTGTGCTTCCCACCAACACACGGGCATTCAGTTCTCACTATCTCCAGACACACCGAATGTATTCCTGACACCCAACCAGGCCCTCATCTGCTCACTGATCCCCAAAATCACCATGACAGGAAATGTGGGGTCCCATGCCACAGTTATAAGTAAGGCTTAGGACTAAATAAGTCAGGCACAGAAGAACACACACAGTATGATTCCATTTACAAAAAGATCAAACCAAGCAAACTGTATTGTTAAGGATGCTGACACAGGGTGGGCAGACTATGCTAAGGAAATACTTGCCTCTGCTTATCTCTATCAGAGGAGGGAGGCCTCTGAGGTTCTAGCAAAGTTCTATTTGTTATATTATAGGCATATATTAAGTGAACTTTTATGTATCCAAGTTATATAATTTTAAAAAGTCAATAAAAAATATAAGGAAATAAAGTGCCTCAGAGCTGGGGTCACAGCACATTGTATGTAAGGGATAACTGATCAATTTCTGGGAGCAGGTGCTGATGGAGGATGGGCAGGGATGCAGCACTGAGGATAAACAGTAACAGTGAGGTGAAGAATACGATGCCAAATAAGATTGGCAGGAGTGATAAACACGGTGCATGGTGGGAACAGGGGCCACAGGGTTCCCTCTGGCAGCCCCAAACACTAACAAGATTTCCTGGGGGTGATACAGGCGGCCTCTCCAGAACAACAATCCCTCCGGAGAAGCAACCTGGGGAGATTCGAGGCTCTGCACTTGGCCATCAGACATCCTCCACATCTTTCTTGAGACTCAGTAGTGAGCGTACATCTTGCCCACGACGGCAGCCGGCAGCCTATGTGCACATTGAGATCAATAATGCAGCCACACCAGCATCCTGGCACACAGACATGGTGGCCAGAATCTCACCTCCTTTCTCAAACCGTTCTCACTCACAAGATCATCTTTCCACAGCGCTCTGGTCTGTTCAGCCCATGCACATGTCTTCCTCAGGCACTTAGGAAGGTGGCAAAGAAGAGGTGAGGTGGGGGCCAGATTTACCACTATTTAATAATGAAATACAGCAAGCATTTCTGAACAGATTTTTTCCCAAAAACTTTAGAATTAGGTTTTACAACCTGTGCACAGGTGCAGTCTACACCCTGCTCAGACACCTGCTTATTGATGTGTAGACCTAGCTTCTGGGATGGTTTCCCTGTGACTCAGAGTGAGCCTTGTCCCTAAAGAGGCTTGTAAGCATTTAGCCTTTGCATCAAGTTTCCAAATAGTCCCTGACCAAGGCTGTCATTACGGGGTTCATTTAGTTTGTATGTGAATCAGACTTGAAGGGGTAATTTGCCCATCTCTGTTCTTTACAATGCCAATGGTTTTAATGTAGCCAGACGAACAAATGTCAGGACCTACAGTGTTCATCAGCTTGTCTCAAAACCTCCCCTCTGTGAGAGGGAGCATCAATAGACAGAGGCTGTGAGTTTAGAACATAATCTCATTATGATTTGTCATTGATCTCCTGTAGTCTAATTTCTTTCATCCCTATCCTGTGTAAATGTGCTTGGCATAAGGCTCTAAAATGGAATATACTAGAATATTTTCATCATTCTTCAAACTCGGATGCTCATGTGGACCCTGAACTATTTTGGCTGGCTTCTCTTTATATTGTCCTCCATCCTTCCGCCACTCCCTCTACTTCCCAGGTTTTTCTGGTTTGGAATTTTCCAGACATACCTGTCGGGTTCATAAAGTCACCTGGCTTCTCTAGCTGCTTACCTGAACTAAGCACCTTCAGCTGAAACTCAGGGTGTTTGTTCACTCTCGTCACCCCGCCGGGCCCTCCTCCACCCTCCTGACCTGGCAGTGGAAAGCCACATCCGCCCCGCCTAGATCCTCCCTGTCAGAATACAGGCTGGAGTTCTTTGATGTGGGTTTGCCCCTTGAGAAGTGGCCAAGTGTAGGTTAGCTCAGGCAGGTTCAGACCAATTGGTGGCTGACACCTGTGCCACTAGAACATGCACAGGGGCATGCATTCCAGACTTGGCCCCAGCATCCCATGCCTGAGCTCTGTGTTACACCCACCTGCATCTGCTGGGCACAAAAGAAACTGCAAGCTTGCTTTCCTCTGGCTGAATATTTTCCAAAGGATAGCCAGTGCTGACCCAAAAGACTGGGTCCTCCATTGTAAAAATCTACTGGAATGTGAAGGTACCCTAATCTTACCAACGCCTGTCAATTTTGTGTAGTGTTGCCTCTTACCCAGGAAGCAGGGATCCTGCTAGCTTATCCAAAATGAAATAGAGTAGTCATTGTTTCTTCCATAATGGTTTGTGAGCAATAGAGGAAAAGAGTCACAAATAATCCCTGATCTTAGTTTTTGATTTAGCAGTTGCAGTAGATTTTCTGATGGAGAAGGTTGTCGTCATACAGAAAATACAAGATTACAAATGGATTTCCTGTTCTCAGTCTTATGATGCAGTGAGCTGAAATATTTTTACTTCTGTGTCTTTTCTATTATCTACATATTGTACAGATTAAATACTTTCAAGTGGTGAAATGGCCACTAGATACAAAGGCAAGGGATCTGAGTGACACACGAATGGATAACCCTCTTGGAATTGCCAAGAATCAACCATAATTCAAACTCCTCTCGGCATTGTTTTCTTCTCCACTCCTCCCGCTCCTGGGTTTGCAATCACTTATTTAGAACTCACCAGTCCTAAAGAGAGATAAGCACAAGAAGGAAACAGCCTTGGGAACCGGCATGTCATGTCAATTCTTCTCCCTTGCCCAACAGTGATAACCCAAACCAGCTCCTAAGTGCAGATGAGGCCACATGAATCATGATGACCTAAATTTGACTATCTCTTGTCCTCATTTACCTACCCAGGCCCCAAGCCTGCCATGATATTTGGTTCTCAAGGAGGCAATGTTTCTCTTCTGTTCTGGCACCCTTGTTAGTTTTTTCAGTTTCGCAGAATCCCTGAGGATCCCCCACCTCTGACACTACTGCTGGTGTATATTGAGAGGGTGCTGGAGTCCCCGCCAAGCACGCTTTTTCCTGGTGCCCTCAGAGTTACCAAGCAGGGGCTCAGCTCCTTCATTTGGTCCCATGAGAAATGGGAAGAAGGTCTTTCCCCCACTTTTATTAGACTCTATTGCCAGGAACCTAATCAGAGACCCTTACTGCACATGCGCCTTCCAGAGCTTGTCACCCAAACAGTTTCCTCAACTGGTGCTTACACTTAGGACCAGGTGAAAAACAGATTCTCCTATGTTCCCTCATTCACCCACTGTACCTACAGATTCCTGTGCATATATGGCCTTCTGGGAGGTTCCTTGCCTCAGTTAAATTAACAATTATAAAGAAGCACTTTGGGGGATTACCAAGCCATCATATGACCCAAATGTGTCTGCATTTTGTCTGCTCTTTCCACTGTCCTTGCTGTCTTTAGCACTTCATCTAAAGGCTTTATTGGAAGTATATTCTTCTGCTCTTATAATCAAATGAGCTGCTGGCCATTTCTTCTCTTTAAAGGCATAATGTAAAGTAAATAAAAATGTCTGCCTTTCCAACATAGGCTGGTAATAAAACAAAGCAGTCTATCTAAACCCAAAGTTAATCTCTGCTCCAAAATGTGGGTGTCCTAACTACCTCGGGAGTAATTCCATAGATAATTAGGGGAAGTGCTAGCATCCGTGGGGCAAGCCCTGCTTTGCCATCATCATCTGTGTGCAAACTCTACAAGAAAAGAGATACTTCGTCCCCATGGCTTTGATGTCCTGACTGCCAATCTCAGATCATTCTTATTTACGGTAGTTCTCCAGCTCCCTAAACAACTGTTTTTATCAGTTTTTCAAGATTGAAAACAAATTAATCAAATTCAGCATGTGTGTCCCCACCATTGTAAAGCTTTATGTTCTAGATATCAGGAGACACACACACTCCTTCAGGCCAGAAACCAGGACGTACTTCTCTTTCTTCCCTTGTGTATATCATCGGTCTGATACTCTATTTAGGCTTAAATATGTGTTATTGGATGAATGAAATGACCTAGGGTAAAATAAGTATTATGACAGAAAGGCAAGCAAATGAGAGCCCTGGGGGAGAAATAATTGATTGGAAATGGGAGTCTTAAGCAGGCCTTATTTAAGTAGCAAGTATTTGCTCTGGATCTTGAAAAATGAAGACGCGAAGCCTTCCAGGGAGAGAGGACAGCGTCCCATGGGAATCAGCGTCCGTGAAGTGTTCTGGGAAGAGCTAGCAAGTACTTCGGAAGGTGGTGCTGACAGGTGAGGTGCTTCAGGCTCTGCTGCCTAGTTGGGTGGTGATATCATTAACAGAGAAATTCCCAAGTAGGAATATCCATGACAGAAGGGGAAGAAAATGAGCTCTGCTTTGGAGATGTTGAATTTGAGACGCCTATAGGACATCCAGTTGAAAAAGCAGTTGGAAATCAGGTCTGTATAAAAAAGAAGTGGTTGGTGATAGAGATGCTGATTTGGGAGTCTTTGACAAGTAGTGGGCAATTAAAACCACGAATGAGATTCACAAAGAGTCCAGAGCAAAAAGAAAAACTCACTGGGAAGGTCCCCTGGGAAACTCCTCTAAGTAAAAGACACACATAACTAGATCCAGACCTCTAACGAGGCCTAAAAAGGCCAGAAATCAACTATATAAAGAGGAGCCAAATACCGTGGTTACAGGACTGCTCAGCAACGGCAGCTGAAAGGCCAAGAGTGGGGCGGGGAAAATGCAGGGCTGGGTTTTGAGCTATAAATGCATGTGAGGTGGATTAGAATTTAGTGTTAATGAAGGTGCAGCTGAAACGGTGGACCATAAAGTCCAGGTGAGACAGAGCATAGTAAAGAAGGGGTGTGACCCCCTTCACAGTTTCCTAGAATACAGAGCACTGTTGCAGAATCACAGGCATCAATGCCTGGGGCTCCCACCCCAAGCTCTTATAACTGTGGTGAGCACAGAAGCCTTTACGGGCCAGTAGAAACCAAGAAAGCTTGATGGACTATAAGCTTAACAGGCACCATTATGCTGGGAGACAAGCAGTTACGAAGCAGGTTTTGATGAGAGTGTGGAGTACACAAAGGTCAAGGAGTGTGATTGGGAGAAAGAGCTAAAAATGTCAAAAGTGAATCTTTTTCGGAGGATAACAAGGTCCAAGGGTGCTCAGGGAGGGGACCTGCTGAGAAGGATCAGAGGCTAGACATTAGATGGGGTACCAGTGTGAACATTCAAGCCATGATTGCGCTGGAAGAAAAAACAAAAGTAGGAACTAAGACTCAGATGCCAAAATCGTCCAGAGCTCTGAGGGAATAACTTTGAGTCGGGCAGATGGTTAGGCTTGGAAGGAAAGGGCAGGTGTAGGTGTTTACAGCTTCAAAAGAGGATAGAAAACTCCCCTGAAAATGATGGTGGGGAGCTAGGAAACAGCTCTTCCTTTTCCCTCCTGGCCTAATCTAGGGAGTACATGGGAAATGACCAGCTTCTACCTGAGAGGTGCTGGAGGGAAGATTAGCAATCAGTCCAGGAGTATATGAGGGGTCCGCGGAGGAGGCTGCGGACTCTGGTAAGAGCACCATAGTTAGGCTGGGAATATAAAACTCCCCGGCAACAGAACACTAATGGGAAGTACATGACGCTCTTTTTGGAAGTAATCATTAAAATCTGTCAATAAGAATAGCAGTAAAACATTACTTAAGGGAAATTTCCTACACTTTCTAAAATATATGAGGATATTCCCAGGAAGCTGAAGTCATTTGTGTTTTGTTTGAAGTCTGGTTTGTTTGTTCTGAATTGCAAACACTGAAATGTTGATACGAACTGCGTTTGCCACCCAATCCTTCTAATTTATCTAAGTGAATAAAATCTTGTAGTAGCACGTTCCGTGGCTTAATTGCATGTGTTGTGTCATGATCAATTCATCCTAGATGCTTCGAATGTTAGGTCCAGCTTTACTTCTTGGGGTATTCTTTGTTTTATTATGGGCAGGGCACAGAAGAATTCACTTGGTCTATATCTCTGGTGTACCTGAAGATATTTACCCAATCCTCTCTGGTTTGCTCTCCTTTCCTCCTCTCCTTCTCTTTGACTTTGGAAATGAACAATCTCAGCTTTCACTTGGCAATCAATACCTCACACATTTGAATGAGTCACTGGGACTTCCAACAGTCTGTCCCCATCAGAATTCCAAAAACTGGAGGGAGGCCTGATTGGTTCCCACTTGTTTGTGCCGTGTCGTTTCATCATGCTGTCATGTTCACAAAACAGAGCACTGCACGGTGAGTTCCCAGAGAGCTGAATCATCATCACTACTGCTTATTCGTGACCTGTCCTATTCGAACTCCTTCAGTTCTGCGATATTTAAGAACAGACCAAGACAGGGAGGTTTCCCAAATAAAATTTAATTTCTTAAGACGCAAATTCGAGCTCACGTTTCACCTCAGAATTTCAACTTCCCAAAGAAATGCAATCGTGGGCTCATTTGATTTCCTTAATTATTTTTCACCCCATCTTGGATATCATTATCTTTCATGAAAAGTGAATCTTTTAAATCTCCAGATTCAAGGAAGCTTTAGCTTTGATCAGTTCCAGTGACAAAGAGAAGTGTGAATGGTGTACAGGTATAACAGCACTTTTTGTTTGTTTGTTTGTTATCATTAATCTACAATTACATGAAGAACATTATGTTTACTAGACTCTCCCCTACCCCAAGTCCCCCCCACAAACCCCATTACAGTCACTGTCCATCAGCATAGTAAGATGCTGTAGAATCACTACTTGTCTTCTCTGTGTATAACACCACTTTTTGAAAGTTCGCATTTTGTCACTTGACTTGCACAGAAGGTCTACATTAGTACCTGTTTATGCTCACCAAAAGAAATCCGAAGAGGATTTTTGCTTTTATGAAGGGGAAAATGAAACCGGTGTTCAGCGTTTGTTTTGCAGTGAACCTCATGAAGGCAGTGTTCACCCCGATCGGCCCGAGTGGACCCCCAGCCTGCGCCCCCAGAGCCGCGCCGGCACCTCAGCATCATGCCCTGTAGCTTTGAACTGTGTCTGTGAGCATCTGTGCTTTATCTGCATTTATTTTGTGAGTCTGTTAGCAAGATGTGTCCTTAAGTATCAGGAAAGCCTACGAGAAGTTATTTTGGGGGTCCTGGGAGCACTCAAAAAAGTTTCCACATAGATGAATGGTAATTGCTTCTTCACTTCACATAATTTTGGCTTAGAAAAGGTTTCACAGGCATACTGTACTTTTGAATGGTGGAGGAAACCTGTATTTAATTTTTCTATGAGCTTTTATTTTCTCATCCTTTAAAAACCATTCTTCTGGTTTTCGATGGGCGCTTCAAAACTGTATGCAAGCTATATTCTTTTACCTGCAGTGTAATTTTAAAATCTCCACTTTAATTTTAATTAAGTTTGTAAATTCGGTGCCCTGGGGGGGTAAGCATAATTCCTATTCTTCCTTTATTAACAGATATATACTGAACTAAATGAAACTTTAGAGATCCTTTAAGTCTAAATATCCCATTTTTACAATATGAGAAAACTAGGACTCAGAAAGCATGTGCTTTTTCAAATAAAAAGCAGCCAGAGCCCCCAGGATACCTGAGATTCTTTTCTTCCTCCCTGAGCCGCAATTCCTCCTGACCATTCTGGGCTCTTCTGCAGCACTTCCCATTTCTCCCTCTTGCACTTACCCTCAGTCAGAGATCGGAAGACAATGTCACTGCCATCTTGACCTGTTCATGAATATGCCCACAATCGATTTCTGCCTCAAATACGGCAGTCCATAGGGCTGTTCTCACAAAGGCTTGTGAGACATACAGGTCCCATAGAATCTCAAAACAAAAAAAAAGTAAACCAATTCCACTCAAAGCTGTTTCCTTACTATTCTTGGAGTAATACATCCCTAAACCATGCACATTCTCAGAGGGTTGCCTTTTTTTTTTTTATGAGTGGAATTGTCAGCAGCTTATAGAGATTCTGGTCTTCAAAGAGAAAGACTGTGTGCAGTGTATAGAGAGCACGTGAGAACATATTAACAAACTATAAATTAATGGCAAGTCTACCAAAATAAGGGAGGTATTAAAAACTTCTTGTATTATGGTCATTTCATTTAAAATTATGTTAATTATGGATGAAATATAAAATAAAACTGAGACTAAAACTGGGACCACCAGATCCACTCTGTGCAAGAAGTCACATTCAGTGAAAACACATGCCCCATCCATTTATTTAGGCTTCCTTAAAGAGACCATTGCAAGGATTGCACAAAGCCTGCCACATAAAAAGTGTCTCCTACATCCTTTTTAGGTATCTCTTCCCATTCCATAACTTGCACTCATAGCAACAACTAAATATCCTTCCCTTTACCGCAAATGCTGTTTCTTTGCCACAGTTATGTGCCACTTTCCATGCATGTTTTCGGTGCTCGCCCAAATTCACATTATCCCCATTCATGGAACACCTATGACATGAGACGCACTTGCTCTTCCCCATCAGCCAAAGTACATGCACATCTTTTGGAAGTTCAGCTTTTCTCCCACACTCTGACTACATATCCTGAGACTGTCACTCCCCTTTATTCTGGTCAAAGTGAATAAAATTCTGTGGGTGGGTGGGTGTGTGCAAAATGAAAAGAAAATAAGGTAAGATGATAAAAGATTTAAGCAACATAGATACAGTCATTAAGGGTAAATTTCATGGGTATATATTAGACACTATATTCTGATAACAGAGAATTCATTCATCTCCCAAAGGCCCCTGGCTTATTCATAGAAATCAGTCACATATTAGGTCACAATGAAAGCATCAATAACTTCAATAAGGGGAATATTACAAAAAACACCTTCTGATCACCTTGCAACGAAACTAGTTTAATAACAAAAGCTTAGCACCAAAAGAGCTTTCCACGTGGATACTAAAAACCCTTCTGTTAACTCCTGGGTGAAAGGGAAAACAAACTGAAGCTTCAAAATCATTTTTTAAAATGACACTTTCCAGTTCTAGTCAAGATAGAAAAAAAAAAAACACACTCCAACCTATTTTTGCTAAATACAACAAAAACCCCTGGACAAAAGTCCTAAAGGAGCCATGAGAAGACGGAACGATGAAACACAGAAGGCAGGATGGCCAGGCATCAGGACTCAAGGAACAGTTGGGATTCCTTACGCTGGCTGGGGTTTCCTACTATGCGTCCCAGCCTGGGCTCACTCCCGGGGGCAGGAAAGAGTCTCCAAGGAAGCCTGTCGTCTCCAGCCGGCGGTCTAGGCAGAGGAGAGCCCTTTAGACTCTACCCACCCCGTTCCAGGCAGGTGTCATGAGAGGAGCAACACCCCCACCTGCCTGCTGGCCTGGTTGCTGCAGGGACAGAGGGGTGAAATGATGACTCTCCCCACCCTACTTACTCCACACAAACACCAGAAGCAGTGTCACACCTTTAAGCACTGTGGCAACTGCAGACAAAGACAATAGAGCCCAACTCCTTCCCATCTGCACCGAGAGCACAGTCCCTGAGGTGGAGTCCTGTCAGCTATCACCACCCTGAAAGAGGTAAAATGAAGAAGATAGGAACCAGCAAAGAGCTAACAGCCCTCTTCCTCCCAGCTAGAGAGCTGGAGGAGGATCACGCAGAGGCAGGACACCCAAGGTTCCTTCAGTTTGTGCATGAGGTCCTGGGCTCACCCCTGTTCCAACTCTGCTAGTTTGTTTTGCTTTGTTTTCCCTTCTCAAATTTTTTTCGTATGGAGTGATGGTCCATGTATTTAACAATAATAATAATAAATTATCCTACTACTATTTCTTTAAACTCTCTTTCTTTCAAATAGGTGTGATTTCCCTTCCTCACAAGCTCAATTTTAACAAAGTAACAGTTTATTTCTGAATTACATTCTGTGCCATGCTTCTATCCATTTATTTTTTTGCCAGTTAAAACTGTTTAATGAAAATATATTCCAGTATTTGATTAAGTCCCTTAAAGTTGTTGTTTTTAAAACATGCTGGACTATTTTCGTTCATTTAATTTTTCCCTAAGAATCTTAGGTTTACTTTGCAAGCAAAACATCCCACTACAGAGTATAGTGGAAATAATTTTTGTGATTTGAAAAATCGACTGAGTCACATGTTACTTAAAGAAAACGGCCTTGGTCCTCTGATACCGCCACTCCTAGAGGACAGTATGGAGGACACCACTCGGCAGCCTGAGCAGGAAACAGCGTACATGCGCTGGAGAAATGGATAGGGGCAGCCAGAATTCAAACAAGCAGACACCTGACTTCCTTCAAGAAAGAGCCAAACCATTCAAACACTCAGGGTTCATTTAAATCTGAATCAGGTGGAAAACAAATTTGGCTTTGAAACCTCCAAATACGGAGTAATTGCGGTATGAGCTACAGAAGAATAGAGGTCGCATCCTCTCAGATCAGCTGATCAAATCTTGTCTGCCTTCACGTTATTCTACTCCAGATATTGGGAATCGAGTCTATAAGTGATTGGGAAAAAAGAATCATCCACACATACCAGATCAGCCATCGTTCATAAAGGTCCAGGTCCTGGGAGAATTCTTTTCTTTTTACCTTGCAGATTGGGTAAGTTTCACTCCAGGGCCTGCCTTCCACTTAGTTCATGTCACATAAATGGTATGCAGAGTTTCTGTTTTCATAACTTGGGAAATGCTACACAACTGTAATTGTATTGTAACGCAATTCTTTTTAGTGACCCACTTAGAAACACAAGTCAAACTTGTTCTTTCCTGTGCTCCTTGGCCTAGAATTATGTTCCCAAGTCATGGAATTCTCAAAGCGTGGCATGGTAAGATGGTAAGATTGAAGTCACCAAAAAATCAGTCTTTAATTTGGAGAGATAACTTACATGTTCCAAGGGACATGATCTTTAGCAAAGGAAAGTAGCTAAAGTATTCTTTGCCAATGGCCATGATTTCTGCCTCACTGAACCCAAATCAGAGACATCACTGATAGTTACAACTCACTGAGATTATGGCTCTAAATTTAGCCCCCTAACCTCCTTCTCTGACTTTCTATTATTTAAAGTACTCATCATAAATGCTACATAGTCCCATAACACCCTAACATCAACCACTTAAATTTTGGACTAATAATCACCCAATAGGTCAAGAATTTGATAAATTTGAACATTACCAAATTTAGCTTCTGGCTGTGACTTCACCATGATTATTTCAAAATAAAACAAGCTTATTTTTGGACTTGCTAATAAATTTCAAGTGCATTACTTACCCATTTCTAAAATATTAAAAAGTAGACCAGCTCAAACGTAAGGTCACTTTAGGTTGAAAATGTTCAAATATTTAAGTAATAACAGAAACCGTATGAAACAGTTTATTCTCATGATCAAATTACTTTTTGAAAGATGTCTTAATTGTTCCCATTAGTTAACATACCATTTATGCTTGTTCAAAAAATTAATAGCAAGAAAGTCTGAAGCACAAAGCTGCATGGATAAGAGATGAAATTATCAATAACCCCTTGTAGCAATTCAAAAAACTATGTCAGCATTTTGATAATGAGAAGTAGAGGTCTGATATTAGAGTCCTCAGTCTCTTTCTAGAGCAGGGTTTTCATCCATCCTTCTATTCCCTTCCACAAATAAATACTGTAACTAAACACAATCTGCCCAAATCACGAAGTGATATTTAACACTAGAACACAGTAGCAGGATGCACCCCACTTTCTTCCTGATGTCATCTAAATATAAGGTTATGACCTAACCTCAAACAAATCTTATCAACCTCTTAATTCACAATTATCTGCTTATATTATAGGCATGAGAGTAAATCAATGTTTAAAATGTTCTGTTGTTACAGACCTCTTGTTTTATAATCAAATATGTGATGATCAAAAAATAAAAATGAATCTAGAATGTATTGCTGAGTAGTGAAATATGTCACTGTATTAAATGACTATTCTCCCCCTAAATACTTATACATAGAGAGGCAAAGATTAATAAAGCCCTTATTTTACGGACCTATCTCTAAAAGTAATAGTGTTCATAGCATGTGGTTGTAGAGAGCAAATACTCAAAACCACAGGACAAGTGAGGGTCAAATGTATCCACAAAACTCGGGTCTTCCCTGTAGGTCCCCAGCACGTGTCACTGCCCTGGACAGTTTCTTCGGGGAGCCTGTGCCGCACCCTCTCCATCTCCTCTGCTGGCTCCTCCCATTGGCTTTGTGCTCTAAATGTGCCTCTTCTCTCGCCAGCCTTCAGGAGATGTCACCCACCCCCATCACGTCCAAGGCTCCCCACCACTGACGATGCCCACCTGTGTCTCCAGACCTGACCACTCTGGTAATCCCTACCTCCCAATGCCTATCTGACCTCTCACAAGCATCTCGAACCTCTCACCTCAAAATCTGCCACCACGATCTGATATTTTAATTATTTTAAAGAGTCTATTTTTTTCCTTCTCAAAGATTTCTTACAGATTTCCACCACAAGGAATGAAAACGGGAAACATGTCATAAATGTCACTGCTGCAAAGAGTCTTCCTCAAAACCTAATCTAAATGAGGATATCCCTCCTGCACTCAGGGACCTCCTTTTAGCATTTGTAAGAGCTCATAACTGTGTATCGGTATTTGCTGACTGTCTGTTTCTGTTGTATCACTACAACAACCTCATAGGATGCAGAGGAGACATTACAAATATCTTCAATAAATGAAATTACAGATAGAAGGGGACTAACCAATCTCCTTTTGTTGGTGAATATTCTGAGATGTGGCTTGTCCCACATTGAGTTAGCTGAAATCCATCAACCCTATTACATTATAACTGAATACTGATTAAATGAATTCTATTCCACAGATGCAAGATTAATCCAATTAAATCAATATAATATATTGGAAATGAAAATGCCATTACAAGGCAAAATATCTCCTCTTTGATATTTGACCTACTAGGGAGCAAGGCTAATCATCTGCTCGCATGTGCCAGCTCCCAACAGACAGGCTGAGACAGCCACAGGGCACCACTCAAAACCATGCCAGGGAAACGCAAATGCAAATCAGGTCCTTGGCACATGCAGCTTCTCACAAATGGGCCTGAAGCCAGGATCCTTAATATATATCATCCGTTCCCATTTCCTTCCAGCCCAAAAGTATGTTTAGGAGGCTGCTGTGTCTCCCAACCCCCAATACACATGTCAATGCACATAGCAATCTGTGAGTCAGGCTCACTCAGAGTGGGATGTCTTGGGCAGGTATGATCTGAGTCAGGATGCAAAGACTGTATCACCAGAGATGAGAGAAGAAAGTCACAGAGGGACGTTCATATTTCAGAGGGAAATTCCATGGGCATTTTGACACCATGCACAAAGCCAAGGAGGAACATTAAGAGAGCCTTGTGTCATAAAGTTGTCCATTCAGAGCGTTTATCTCGTGGCTTTTCCCCTTCCCATTGGTAGTTTCATTCATCCACTCCTTGATTCATGTAGGGCCTACTAGGTGCCAGGCCTTGCACCACACTGTAGGAATACTGTGATAAGTACGCAAGACTCAGTCCCTGCCTTCCATGGGCCCAAGATCTGGACAGGGAGACAGTTTGTGAGCTCTTACAAGGCAACGTGATGTGCCACAGGGAGGTGCTGTTGGAACAACCAGGAAATGGAGTTCACTGTTAGAGGGAGCAGGAAAAACTGGTCAGAGAAACCTAGACGTGTAGGGTAAGTTGGCGTTGATCAGGCCCAGAGGGGCAGCCAGGGAGCCCCAGCCACGCTTGGAAGGGGTCAGGGCAGTAGAGAACACGGCCTCGGGAGCTAGTGGTCAAAGGCAGAAAGGAGAAAAGACAGAATGGGGGAAAAAAGGAAGGCAGAGAAAAGCTAGGTAACGAAATAAAGAGAAAATCAGGATTTTAAAATATTCTTTTCAGTTGTGGAAGAAAAAAACATGTTTATGTCCAGGGAGGCCTCGGTGCTGTCAGCCACGCCCTGTGTCAGGCTTCTGTGAGGAGGGAAATAGATGTTGTTTCCCCACTATCAGTTTTTGTAGACAAGGGTCAGTAACGTTCATGTATGCACAGCTTTGGTTTTCAAACTGCAGGTTATATATAGTCCAGTGTTTTGCAGCTTCCTAAATTTCCTAGACAAGGGACATGAAACTCTTGTTACTAATTCTAACATTGAACCTAACCTTTCAAAATGGTGATGATGACTAATATGAAGTAGAATTTGGGAAAAAGAAGGCTCTTAAATCACTATAATGCCAACTACAAAGACATGAGAGTCCTTGTAAGCCTTGCCATTTACACACACACACACACACACACACACACACACACACATCCACCCAGGTCTCTGAAAAACGACTGACAAAATCTGAAATATAAGGCAAGAGTCTGGGAGGAAGCCATAGTGCCAGGCCACTGCCCTAGATTATTAATGCTTTCTAATCTTACAGAACCTCCCTCACCAGCTCCTGAAACAATACTGAGCACGAAGGAGGGAACTTCTGCTCATCCTCCACCCAGATTTCAGCTGCAGATCCAGGCCTGGTATGTCACAATGAAGGGCTGCATGGCTATCGTAACCTACTGTCACACCACAGCCCGGTCACTGGACCCCTGTGGGCCCTGCAGGGGAAGTGGGAAACAAACCACTCTTAAATCTGTGCTCCATGTCCCAAGGACAGAAAGGGCCAGTCACTGTCTGATACACAGGAAAATGCAACCCCCTCCAGTTGGCTGAAACATTTCACACACCCACATAGTGTAATGATTCTGTGGCCTGGGACACAGAAAAGGTGATGATTTGAGACTGAGACAGGTAACAACATGTGTGAAAATATCTCTGGTCGTACTTTGTATCCCTGACAGCACGTTCTCGTTATAGAACTTCCAAGTGCATGGAGAAAAAGAATTCTTCCATTTTCAACCATCAAAGGTTCATATGTAAATTCCCAACATTTATCTCAATAAATATCATTGCCATTTGTTTCCGCCATTGGTAGTAGGAAATTACATATGGGTAAACTATTGGAAGACCTCATATAGAGAACTTCATACATGTCATTTACAAAGTGATGCAATTCTTACTGATAGATGAATATGGATTTTTAAAAGTTCTTCAAAATGCAGATGTGTTCAGCGTAGCTTGCCCCACTGACTCACCCTTTAAACTGATGCTCTTACAAGTGAGTCCTGCTCAGCCAACCCACACCCTCCAGCACATGCCATCAAAACAGGCTGATTACACACCAAGACGACTGGTAGGAAGGAACTGGGATCGTTGTCACATTATCCTTCATTTTAATCCCTATTTATGCTTCCTACAACCCCAAAATCTCTCATGATTTCTCCCAAGGGAAGGGATGAAAACAAGAGGGAAGCGAGAAGAAAAGAAGCACAGAAGGAAAGAATGTTTTTCATCATTTCACAAGGAGGAAAAAATACGGAAACCCTCTAACTGGCTGGAAATGCCACCTCCGTTCACACACTGGGGGCACTGGGGCATTATTAAAGGCGTTTCCCCTGCGCTCCAGTAGTCAGTGATCTGAAAGGAAATTTGAAAATTAGACTAGAGTGTGAGTGCTGGGGGGGCTGGAGATACTGGGGAAGAGCTTCAGTGGGGGTGGCGGGGCTACCGAAGTCTTTGGAGGGGGCGCGGTGCTCAGACCCCTTTGACAGAAGGAGAGAAGCCCATGGGGTCGCCTGGCTGGAGAGGGGCTCAGGGGCAGAAGACTGACAGAAGCTACCATGTAGGGCAGGCGTCTGGGAGGGAGCCGCGGGGCCGGGCCCAGGTGCGTCCTCCGGGCCCCACCTCTCCCTGGACACCCTGACGACCGCTGTTACCCCAGACTCGGGCCTTTGCTCCTCCGGGGTCCATTCCAAGACCACAGGGCCTGTGCCTGCAGAGTGGCCCGTGCAGCTTTTATATCTGGTTTTCTGGTCAGCATTACCTGTGGCCACACAACCAAGTTCAGACAGAAAAACGTAATCTCGTTAGTTCACGAAGAATAAAGAAGGAAATCTGCGCTCACTTTGTACCAAACCCGTCTTCACTCGTTAAACGAGAACAGAACACACTTCCCTGGTGTGCAAATGAGATTTGCAGTCCACCCTGTATCGACCTCTAAGGCACTTTTCAGACAAATGGGAGAGTTTATACCTTTTTTTTAACTGAACTTCCAGAATAGTTTTACTTAATCCCTTTCAAGGAATCAGTGTGATTTTTTTCAGTATAAATGTAAACCCTTCTGCTAACATGCTAGCATTGAAAATTGTACCACACACTGGATCAGGATCTTCCAGACACAACTGATTAAACGTGAGTTTTCCTGTTGTTACCATTTCTGTTCAAACCACCACAGATGTTAGGGTCTCACACATACAAACAGTCCTTCTCCTTCGCCTCCTGTGCCCCATGCCTCAAAGGAGAGTCTCCTTGAGAAGTCCAATTTTTGTTTGTTTTTATGGAGTGTAAAAATATTAGCAGAGATGCCCAGGCTCTCAGGTATTCTTCTAGAAGAAGCCAATTACAGCACAGAAATATTCTAAAGCTTCGCTGTACCCACTTCTGGATTTTTGGGAGAACCTTTGATTCTGAGTACGTTTTTCAAGTATTCAAAAGTGTCTTATTATTACTAAAAACAACTACGACAACAAATGCATACCTCTTGCTATTACTGCTAAAGTTGCCAAACATAATTGTTAACAATGGAAATGTAATCAGTAGGGACTGTCCACCACCTAGCAGACTTTTGGGGGAATCACCATCATTATCCTGTAGTCCCTAGCTTTTGTTCTCAAGCGGGGAGTTCACATGTAACTTGTAAGCAAGGTTTTAGATCATTTTCAGTAAAAAAAAAAAAAAAGAAGAAGAAGACAGAAAAGACTAGCATGTAAATATCCATTCATTTCACTCAGTGTTGCTGTGACACCCAGGGTAGAAAGCCCAGACACGCATTAAATATACCCAGTGTGTAAGTTATCTTTTACAAGCTTCAGGATTTGCTCAGCAGTTGGTAGGCATTTTTTGCATAAAGTAAAGAACAAAGCTGATTTTCCTATATCCAATGTGTTGGCCAATGATAGATGCTGCCATCCACTGTCCTTCTGATCTCAAAATCATTCTGCCCCAAGCTGTACAGAGTAGAGATTGGCTGGGGGAGCTTATGACTCCTTCAGGGAAGTGCAGCAGGCTGTGGTTTTACTGAGCAAGAGGCGTCTGACCGTCAGGAGCCCAGATGCTAGAGGCAGAGTGTTCCTCTGAAGGCTGGTGAGAGCTCCCCCAGTCAGCCCTCAGGCTCCAGGGGCTGCCCCCCATGCTAGGGAGTCTGGGAACACTGAGGAGCCTACAGTGACCCAGCATGCATGAGAATGCCACTTACCTCCGCCCACTGCAGTCCTGCAGCCTCACTGCTGGGCACCAGCTGCTCCTGCCTCTTCCTTCCTAAGACTCCTCCTCCTCCACCTCACCCCTACCACGGCTCAGGGGAAATGCCCCAGCCTCCCCATTGGCTCAGCCCCCAAGACAGGATGGCGACAGCTGGAACAGCAGGATCAGCAGGGCATGAGAAGCCCCGCCCCTCTCCCACCCTGCACCAGGAGGAAAATCAAGGCGGGGCACCAAGTGGGCTTCCCTGTGCAGTGCAGGATGGCCCGTGGCAGCTGCCTGCTCAGCAGAAAGCAAAGAGCAGTGCCACGGTGCCTGTTAACTCATCCTACTATTTAATCATGAGGAAGTAGGTCCAACAAACTCCTGAGGCAAAACATTCTAAAGCCTCTGCCTTCACATTCCCATCTCAACTGTGTGTACCTGGATGTGGGGCAGGCTGTAGTGTAAGGGTCAGGGATCACAGTCAGCAGAATAGGGCACAAGGCGGGAAATAACCATGAGGGTGAACCAGGCCAAGAGGGGCCAACCTCCGGGTACAGAACTTAGACAACCCTGTCCTCCACCCAGGACTGAGGTCAAATCTCTGCATTTTATCCATTCCCGGTGCAGTCATTATGCAGAGTTCCAATGGTGTCCCTGAAAGATGAGGTGACTCAAGTCCCAGATCTCATAATAAGCTTGCAATGCTGGGATGATTTTTCCAATAGCAAATGGCAATATGCAACCCCGGAGAAACACTGACAACACACATACCCAGCAGAGACCATACGTTCTGAGCCAAGCATCAGGATACGTCTGCTGGGAAGGGCACTTCTGGTGTCAGAATACAGAGGTGTGGTGTGGTGGGAAATGCTAGCTCCTCGCCTTGCACCCCTGGGACCTCCTGCAAGCCATTTTGCCTATGCCTCGCTTTATTAATTTGAAAAATGGAAAGAATTTTAATAAATTTATGGCTGAGAGGCTTTTAGGTAACATATGTAAAGTAGTTAGTAGACAGTGGGCCTTCAATAAATGCATTTATTATTATTATTATAATAAAGACAGTCCTGGAAAATCCAGGACATTCAAGAATTCTAGCTACAATATTCTTCTATCTATTTACTACGTGTTACTCAAGGCCCACCTTAGGTCTCCCCATTTCCATCATCTTCCATATAATCACGAGCCCATGTTGATTTCTTTCTTTCTTGACAATATGCTTTCATCATATATTTTACTGAATTTTATTTATCCCCTTGTTATATAATCTTATATTGTCACCCTAAGTCACTCCCACAAGATCTTTTCCTGATCACAGAAAGCAAGCTATGCTGCTTTAAAGTCCCCTTTGAAATTTAATATAACCTGATAAGCAGTTGAAAATTAATTGTGTTCTGAGTAGTATTTTTGGTTGGCCGTAATCATAATCATCCTTCACACACACCTGGACATTTCCCAAATTATCATTTGGAAAAATACTCTTCATTTTTGTAGGGTACCGTGAACTGTATGGAAATGGAAAGCCCTTCCAGATTATGTCTTAATCTGAATCAGTCTACCAGCATCACTTTCCCACAGAAACTTGTACTTGGACACCCCTCTCATCTGGGAGAAGAGGTTCCTCCATAGGGAGTTCAACATCACATGTAGGTAGAAGACCTTTTGAAGAGGTGGCTCACTGTATCCTAATGCACTGACTACTAAAACAGCTTTAAAGCTGTGGAGAAAGATGCGGTCTGAAAACACAAATTTAATTCCTAACACCCTCGTCCCATCCCCAGTATAATGTTAAATGACACTTAAAAATTTAATGAGAAAAACTACATCACTGATGATAGGGTAGAGAGTTATGTCTAAGTACCAGAAAGGTCAAGGGAAGATATCTTGAGTTCACTTGCAAATCGCCATCACCGGGAGCAGTGACTGCAAGAGAGCATAAATGACAGAGGCCCTGCCCTCCCCTCCTGGACATGATGATACAGGACAGGAATGGAGGGAGGATGAGGAGGTGGCAAGACCAACCAGGAATAGCTTCATATGGATTCTCTTTTGTAACTGCAGACGGGTGGCATTCAAGGGCAGAATGACAGTGGGACCCAGAAATGCAGATGAATACAAAGGCAGAAAGCCCTGAAAGGGAGGCTTCCTGAGGTGGCTCGACAGGCCTTTAGGGTGTGTAGTTGCCTGACAAAAGTGGTCTTGAAAACAGGACTTCCAGAAGTTATACCAGATACAAAGCATCGATAAAGTTTCAGGAGAGTGAATTGCCAAAGTGGCTTTGTTATAAATTGGAGAATAAAACAGGGTTATTCTAGCCAAAAATAGACTGGATGCCTGACCATAGAAGATCCTGCAACTACCTCAAAGCTCTGGAAAACCATCACCCCCATAAGATAAAAGTAAAATGCATAAATCAAAATAGAGACATGACTGCACAAAAATTAGCTCTCCCTACCAAGCTTGTCCATGACTCTGAATCTCATCTTCTTCCCTGACATCTGCACTGCTGAATTCGTGCAGTGACATTTATAAAGGGATCCAAAAATCAAGAATGTCCAAGGAAGGCCTCCTCACAGAAGACTGAAGAATAGCATTGAGAGAGATGAAAGAAAGCTTGAATGGCAGGATATATTATGCTTATGGAGTAGAAAACTGAGTATTTTGTATGGGTGTCATTTCCCCAGAATTGTTTCATGAATATTTTTTGCTATTTTAACCACAATCCAGAAATTTTTATGTGTATGTATTTGTAAATTGAGGCTAATTTTTAAATTTATATAAAAATAAAGAGGGTCAAGAAGATAATAGTGAGGTATAAAAACATGGTTCTTAAGCAAATGCTAAAACTATAAAGCTACAGTAATTGAGAGAATACCAGTGCACCATCAACAAACAGGCCAATAGAACAGAATGGAGAAGCCAGACAGACCAACTGATCAATGTTGATTTAAAACAAAGACACCATTAGGTGGGGGAAGAGGAGGGAAGGAGACTTTTCAACAAACGGTTCAGGAACAACTGGATATTCACACTATTTTTGAAAAATGAAGTTCAACCTATCCTTCACAGCATTCACAAGAATAAATTCCAGATGGATTACAGGTCTTAAGGAAAGCAATTAAACACTAAAACTTCTAGAAGATAACAAAGGAGAATATCTTTATTAACTTGGTTTAGACAAAAATTTCTTGAATAGATACTGGAAGCATTAGCTATAAAGAAAAAGATTGATAAATTAACTTCATTAAAACTCAGAACTTTCTGGTCATCAAAGAAACACTTTTAAGAGAGTGAAAAGATAAGCCACAGATGAATAGAAGATATATGCAATAAATATTTAAGACAAAGATCTGTTGCCCTTAATTTATAAAGTAGTTTCACAAATTAGCTATAAAAAGAAAGATAACCCAATAGAAAAATGTGCAAAAGATTTATTTGTACAGGGACTTCTCATACATTGCTGATGGAAGCACAAATTTGAAAAACTGCTTTGAAATAGTCTTTAGCAACATCTACTGAAGCTGTTCTTAAGTCTATGCTTAAACTGTTTTAATCCCATATACATACTCAAAAGAAATGTGTACATATGAGCACTAAATTGACCAAATATGTATTCTGCTTCTCTCATGGTTTGTGCACCAAATTCTGGGAATTCAAAGAACCTACTCTCTTTCTAATTCAGGCATATGCAAGAAAAAGCTTGACTTCCAAGGCTCTTGTCTAGAAAATTCATTGAGAAACCTCACTGATGTCTTTGCCCATATTCCCTTATGAAGGCAGTGTACACAGAAAGCCTAGAAGAGAATATGAGGAATCAGGCGGAAACAATTCCTCAAAGTAACTCTCAAATATTATTTCAAATTATCATCAAAAACATTTAAAATATAAAAAGTAAACCAAGAAATATACAATAATAAGGAATTATTTATATATACATCCTGCTGCACCCTGTAAATGAATACTATACTGCTCTTAGGAATTGCTTAATATATTAAGTGTAAAACTCAAATTTAAAATGGCATATGCAATATGATCCTTTTTAAAATAGAAATTTAAATATAGGTGTATATATACATAGGAAGATTTGGAAGGATATTGGCATAATTTTAACAAGAATTAGAGTTCAGGGACTTGTTGAGTTTTTTAATGATTGCCGGTAGTTTCTCATGTTAATACCACTGGGTATATTTTTGTAAACATAATGTCTCATTATATTGTCAGTGGATTTAATAGGGTAGGTCCCATTCCATTAATTATCATTGACATTTGCTTCCAGTATTTTTTTTCAGAGCACAGCTTCTCACTTTAAGAATATCTGAATGTAGGTCAAGGGAGGTCAGTTGGGAAGTATAATTACACTTCAGTAAAAATCTTTATACAAACCTGTCAGCAGGCAGTAGATGTAGAGTATATGCACACTTCACTGTCTTCTGGGCCCACTCCAGTGGAACCACGGTGCATTGTATGAGAATGAAAAATGAGGCCAGGAGCACAGCAGTTTGGCCAAATGGACAATAGACTAATAACAGGGTAAAACAAGCTAGCGTTTGCGGGTGAGGTCTGGGGAGATACAGGATTTGCACTGTCTCAAAACGTCTCCTCAAAGATATTTAACAGCTACAAAGGGTTAAAAAACAGTTACTTAACAGTGGAGAAACCTAGCAATCAGATTATCCAGGTGATCAAGGTAAAGGTCACAGCAGGAAGACAAGCAGCAGCACGGACACCCTGACGGGGGCCCTGAGCACACAGCACCGCTCTTCTGGGTTTTCTTGCCCCAAATGCATCATCTCACCCCCTTCAGGAGGCCACACTGGGCAAACCCGAACTGACGCGCATTCTGTTAAATAGCGGATCCGTGCTCTTCAACACTGTCAGTGTCGCGGAACACCAGGAGGGACCCCGGAACTTCCACAGGCGGGAGGAGACCACAGAGAAACACCACCTCCAGGCCACGTGAACACTGTGAATTCTGGGTCCGATCCCAGAACGGAAAGAGACACTCGTGGAAAAAATGGGTAACATTCGAGTAATATTTGTAATTTAGGGAATAAGGTTGTTCCAATGTTAATTTCTTCTTTTCTGTGTCTGTACCATGTTTTGTAAGATGTTAACAGTATGGGAAATGGAGTGAGATACATAAGGGAATGCTTTGTACTATATTGGCAACTTTTCTGTAAGACTAAAATTCACTCAAAATAAAAAGGGTTTTAATATTGAAGTGTTAGAACATGAAAAAAGAAAAAGGAAGGTCTCAAATACTTTTCAGTCCCTGCTACAGGCCAGATACTATTCTAGACGTAGTCATAAGTAAGGCAGGCAAATCCCCTCCAATCTCATCTGAACTCCTTTTGCAGATCCTGCACACATTGAACAAATAAAGAGGAAGAGTAGAGCTATTAAATACAAGCTGAAAGAAAGGTGATGAGGAGAAATTTAATAAATATTTATAAGTGCCTGACTGAAATACCCCACAAGATATTGTAACAGTAGGATTCAAGATGACATTCACGGATGTAATACATTTACCACACCCTCCATTCCCTCCGGTGGCCAAGTCTGTCATCTAGCGCTGGGACAGGGAATTGCAGCAATACCGCTACAGCTGCTAAACTAGTGTCAGCCCCAAATGTTTTAGGGATTATACAATCTTAAGAAGAGCTGTGACAGAAGCAGAGCCAGAACTCAAGTCTCTAAACTGCCAGTCTAACCCCTCCACCCCCCGCCTTCCACAAATGCAGAGAGGCATTATGAAATAGCACAGAGGACAGAGCCTGGACTGACACCACACTGCTGGGGCTCCAATCTTAGCTCTACAACTACCAGTGTGACTGCAGCCAAGTTCCTGACATTCTCTAATTCTCGGTCCGAGGGGGTGACATCACATACAGCTGTGGGAGTCAACTTGGTAAAAGACTTACAGGTGGGAAGAACACAATAAATGTTAGTCCTCGTTGCTGTCCTTGTCATCGCGGTCTCCCATGAGCGCAGACTGTCTCACATGCATCTGGTCATTGTCTCCCCCACTAGGAGTAACCCAAGGCACACTTACTGACAAAGAGGGGGTAACTTCAGGGTAAAAGCAGAATAAAATGGAGCTGAATAATCAGCAGAACTGGTTTCATTACTGAATGCTATAAAGCTTTGTTTTGGAGGTGCCAGAGGACCCTTAACCATCCTTGACAATTGTACTTGATTTGAGTGGTGTCCTAACAAACCAGCAGCCACCAAGCAGCCCATCTCCCTGTTGTCAACACCCTGTGTCCACCTGGACAGACTGGAAACCCCCTTCCTCTTGTGAGCGTCACTGCAACAGAGAGGCTGACCCTGAGTAGTCACCGGCTCTCCCAAACTGTAAACTATAGCTTATGTTCTGGGGAACCCAGCTCAAAACAAGGGGTACCTCAGAACATCTGATGCACATGAGAATATATAGGCTCTTTCATCTCTTTTATCAGAATAAACCATATATGCAGAAAAAAAATTTTTTTCCCACACTGCAGCATGGAGCCATCTTAATTTAATTTCAGAATGATCCTATTAGAGTTGGCAGCTGAGCTCTGCCATGGGCCAAGTTCACTGGATTAGCATCCATCCAGCGTATCTCACTCAGACCAATGTTCCTCATCCTCCAGCTCTAGGAAACAGTAGGAACTCAAAGCAGTGAAACAGTTAAGGAATGAATTCCCCAGTTCATTTAGTAGGTGTGTATTGAGCATCTACTATGCCCCAGGCATTTTGGCACTAGGACAGCAAAAAAGACCTAAAAACAAAACAAAACAAAACAAAACAAAATCTGTCTCCAAGAAGTTCACATACTGGTTGGAAGACATTGTCAATAAACAGAATAAAATACATAATGAGAAAAGTGCTGATGAGGAAACAGAACAGGGGAGGGGAATCACAATCGTGTTTTGAGGTTGCAGTTCAGATAGAAGCGTGGAGCTGTTAAGTGGAAATTAGGAGCGTGGACAGGGTCCCATATGGACCCCTGTGGTCATGCAGAAATTGAGGTGGGTGGGCACGCATGAAGAGGTGGTGAGGGAGCCCAGGGGGGCCCCTCTGCGTGAAGCAGCAAGGAGCATCCTGGAAAGAACTCATGCTCAGGAGGAGTCAGGGCGTCCGTGACGCAAGGACAGTGGCTCAGGGTGGAGATGACAGGCAAGTGTACAGGCAGCCCCCATGTGCTCAGGTCGTGTTCCTCCAACACTCAAGTCTGAGGCCCAGGGAGAAAAGACTTCATGGGACGTTTCAAAGAGCCTCGACTCCACCCCTGAACCAAACTGGCAGAGCGACGCAGCCCTGCTGGGAATGGTGCCATGGGTTACAATGAACAGGTGGAGAGTTTTCCACCCCAGCTTGTGCCGAGAGCACTGAACTGCCTCCCACACCAAATCACTGGGCGCTTTGGACAGGAGCAGCAGGGCCAGGAGCTGAGGGGGACTTGACCCCCGTGATGCAGTGCCAGCACGAGAGGGCACCTTCATGGACCTGCCGGCAAGGTCATAGGCTTTGCCACTGCTCTGCGGTGCCAGAGGGGAGCAGGCTCCCCACTGAGCCAACCACAAGCAGGGGAACAGCAGGGAATCCCACGGAGGATTCGGGGAATGAGGAGTGGCGTCCTGAAGGACACCAGTGAGATCAAACGCAGGAAGGGACGGTCAGCTCCAGGTGGCCTGGGAGACACGGGCTACACAAGGTCACACAAAGGTTTAATTGACGGAAAACAGCATTTAAAAAACAGATCTGTAGATTGCATATAGAAACATGGAAACCCTACCAAATCTCAGTCTGGCAAACATCAGCCAACAGCTTCATTACCTCTTCTTAACAAAGGTTCTTTTCAACACTGATGGTCAGAGATGCTTGGGGGCTCGACCGGGGAATTCTTCGCATGGATGTATCAGAGCTGCTGTGGGTAACGCTGACTCATGTCCACATTACTGGACAATTCCATCACCCAATTAAGTGTCTGAATGGAACCTTTAATTGTCACACCTACATTGCCAAAGGTGCTATCTACATATAACCAAAATAAACCGTGGACAGGCATTTTATCCCCACCTCTGAACTGTTCTATCCTGCCAAAGTGATTAGTAACATGGACAATTCTCCTTGTAACTTACATCATGTAGCTCACAATGCTCTGCCCCCATACAGATGGCCATGCAGAAGCCCACGTGATCTACTGGAAAGCAAATCTGATCAAGCCACTTTCCTCAGGGGAGAGCCCTCACTCCCCGAAAGGGCTGCAGGGCCCTCTCCACCCAGGGCCCCTACCCATCACTCTGTCCTCATTGCCTGTCCCGGCCCAAACAGCCTTCTGACAGCACCATCAACCAAGTGGCACTGCTTTTCTGAAATCTGTCTTCTCTGCTAGAATAAAAGCTTTTGAAGACAAGTGCTTCAAATTTCACTATATATATATATATATATATATATATATATATATATATATATATGGCTTGACATAGTGCTTAGAACTTAGTAGGCACTCAAGAAATAGTTCTTCAAGAAACGAACCAGGGTATCAATGAATAATGAAATGACAAAAATCTTTTGAAGTCACTCACTCTGGGGCAGCAAATCTGGTGCTGCTGGAGGTATATGAACATTTTGGGGTCTGGGGTTGAGGCTGGGCTTGGTGCCTCATTGTGCTCTGCTTTCTCTATTGACCCAAAAAAACAAGCACCACCAGTGGGAGAAAAAAGGAGAGGCTCCCCCAGAATAAGAGATAAGGACTAGCATTCCCCAGAAAGCTCCCAGAGGAGAAAGGTGGCTGGCACTCTCAGGAAGAGAATCAAAGGACTGTGGGGATACTAAAGCTATACGGGGGTCAGTAGAGAATCCCAGGGGTTCCTGTTGCCAGAAGCACTGGGGCCTCCTGCCAGTGCCCCCTTTTCTCTGCCTTTGGTTACTACTAGCCAATAGACAGGGTCACCTCAATAAGGGGGAGATTTTCCCCAAGAGTGGTCTCTCCATCGGGTCTTCATTTCTGCCATTCCATTCCGCTCCTGAAAATTTCTGGGGAAAAAAATGACAGATCTCAAAGGACAAGAAATAAGCCATACTTATCAGTAAATAAGCAGACAAATCTCCCACTGTACCACCATCCAAATGGTGGTATTTTTTCCTTTGTCTTTTAAGTGTGCAGTGATTTTACATAAAAGAGCCGTCCTAAGCAGAGACCCTGTAAAAGTTGACCTCCTACACCCCACTGGCCACCATGACTCAAAACCTGGTTTGATGCTATTTGTGGGCCATGGTGGGTGGGGGTGGGTACCAGGCTTCCCTGTGTGTTAAGGTGTGGATGTGAATGATGTTAGGAAAGCGACAATTTTGTCTGAGTCACTGTGACACCTTATGCATCAAACACTGTGCTGGAGGCTCGGCGTTCTTGCAATAAGAAGGAGAACAAAGACTACTGATAAACTCAGAAGAACTTTTAAGTACCAGAAGGAATAAAAACAATAGAAATGAAAGCAAAATACTATCAGGGAACATCTGAGAAAAATCTAGAGACTTGTTTTTTGAAATTCAGATAAAGGAGAGCTTCTTCCCTTTCTTCTCGACTTCTTTTTTTTTTTTTAATTAATAGTCTTTAGGAGCAGTTTTAGGTTTACAGCTGTCTAACAGGTGTGAGGTGACATCTCATTGTGGTTTGATCTGCATTTCCCTGGTCAGTGATACTAACTAAGCTCCTTTACATGTATCTGGTGGCCATCTGTGTGGCCACTTTGGAGAAATGTCTATCCAGGTACTTTGCCCATTTTTTTTCTGCGATATAACTGACGTAAAACATTAGATCTTTGAAGGAGCGAAAATAGCAGTGTCCTCCCCACGCCAAGGCTGGGTGCCCTGCAAGCTCCTGGTCCCTCGCTGCAGAGAGACTCAGAAGCAAGACTCCAGTGCCCTCCCAGCTCTGCTGTCGGAGGCTGGCTTCCCAGGTCTCCCTGGTCCTGTATCAGCACCTGCACTGGTACAGAAGGTCGCTCTGTAAGTTACCCTTGCTTTGACTCTAAGTGATGACAGTCGGCTCAGTTCCCGTCCCTCCAAGGGGACTCTGGGGCTCAGGGACTGCATATGTGGCTGGGCTGCCAGAGTGTCTAACGGCTGGAGGCCGAGCCAAAGTGAGTGAGTGCCATGCGGCTCTGCCACACCCGGGGTGCCCCGTCTCCGCGACACCTCTGAGCCCCTGCACCGCACACCCAGGTGCCTTGCAGAAGGAGCCAGCATTCACTGGACAGACCCCATTCCTTGTCTCTTCAGGATGTCTCAACTGAAAAGTCGGTTCTGAGAAACTCCGATACTCCTACACCCAGCTTCACGCCTCCACTGCACCCCAGTTAAACCCGCTGTGCCGGGACTGCTGAAGTGGGTCAGGCCAGGGGGGCTTCTTGGCTTTATGCCACGTGACACGCGCTTGGAGAATGACCATTAGGAGACCATGTGCAGCAAGAGAGCGGCACAAGGCGATTTTATGTAATTTTAAGGAGATGTTCTTTGGTCATATAACTCTGCTGAAATTGTTGCTTATTGTTGCTTACCTTATCTTTATTAATAAATGTAATATATATTATATAAATTACACATTATATAACAAACATATCAGTTATATATTTATATAATATAAATATAATATTAATAAAATATAATATATCTTTATTACCAGAGCAATAAGTAAACCTCATCCTTCCGTGCTCAGAAGGGAAAGAGAAAGCTGTCATTGGCTGTCACCACATCAATAGTCAAAAGGGTGACCAGTCACCTCAGGAGGGAGCAACGGCCAATCTTGGGCTGCTGCTTCTAAGATGGGTTAAAGATGGGGAGGTCAGGGCCCCTGTGCCCTGTTCACACCTCTGAGAGAGCTCAGGAAGGACACCTTCCCCAAAAGGAGCCTGGGAGGCGTGTCAGTGCATCATGGCCACTGCTTCATGTTCTCTTGAGTAGAAAATAAGGAAGCTTTCTTTAAAAGCATTTTTTTATCTTCTGATTGATTTCTGTCTTTTACTGTCCTGAGCCTTCAGTCACTGTATTATTAGAAGAAAATAAGAGAGAGAGAGAGAAAAAAGAAGGGAGGGAGAGAAGAAGGAAGAGGGGAAAAGTCTATTAATAAATGTAGGGCCTGCAAAAGTTTGGTGAAAAATTCCACTAAAACGTGCATTGAATTAGACTTCTTATTCAGTCTCCCTTCATAACTCATTTACTTGCTGCAGTATATGAAAAGTCTTCAAAGAACTTAAGGCATTCATGTATTTATTATAGTCAATACAGAGTTTTGAACTAAAATTTATATCTACTTATACAAGGAAAATTGTACTTAAAAATCCAACCAAAGCTGAAGCCCTTAAATTGGTGTCTGAAGGTAGACTGGCCAATTACCCAAGAGCTCACTGATAAATACAGATCAAGAAAATCTAAGCCTTTAAAATTGTTCTGATTGACTTGATCATATCACTCAGCACTTCAATAAGGCACCAAAGACAGGAGCCAGAGAAGCTTCTTTGTAATGCACCTTCTCCCAAGAGCACCACAATCTTAAGGCTCACCGACACACAGGATGACTGAGAGATCCAGACCCATTTTGCAGATGATCAAACCAAGGCACAAGAGGTGTGTACAGGATGAACTGCTGTTAGTCACAGGTTTGTCCCTGCACCACCTCTGGGACTCTGAGCCTTACTCAACCGTGTTTTAGGGAGAGGCAAGCTTGCCACAGAAGAGAATCATGTTGGTCTGAATGTGCTTTATGAAAAACAGGAAGGGGTGGTTCGCCATGAACTGAGCTCGGATGGGGAGTCTTTTCACAACGAGGCTATTCCCGGTGGTGGCTGCTGCCTCGGTGCCCTCCTCATTGACCTCCACGTATGACTTGTGAATGACCTTTGATAAATACAGGCCCTTGGCTGATGATACTCCAGAAAGATCAGCTTTGACCTGGTTGGAGATATCTGTCATCCCAAGGGATTTTAGCAGAGAATTCAGCTTGTACTTGATTTCCAGTTTGAATCGGGGAATATGTACTTCAACTTCCCTTTCCGTCATGGTGGAAGGGCTGGTCCACTTGTAAAACATCTTCATGTTGAGCTGCTTCTCTATCTAAGAGACAAGCACAGATGAGCCCCCACAGGCCAACACACACCTTTGCATTAAACGCTGTTCATTTTATGGTTCTCAGTATGAATGAGTCAATGTTATCTTTCTTTTCTACCTTTAAAATGTGCTTAAAGCCCAGCTGAAAGAAAAAAGGGATCTTGCACTTGGCCACGTCTTCCCTTTTCTATGTCTACTTCTTGTCTCAAATGTGCATCCTAGCCTTTTGCCTTAATTCTCCCAGCATGGAAGCTTCACCCAGACTGCCTCTGTTGCCTCGGAAGTCATCGTGGCCCCATTTCCTGGAAGAACTCAACCATCTCTTCCTGGTTCTCACATGAACCGTTTCATCACGCCTCCTTTGAGCTCCTTCTCAGTGTTTCTCATCTGGCCCCCATGGCTGTCGGGTCCCCGACCACTCGGCCTCACTGCCCTCACACCCTCTTGCTCCCTGCCTGCCAGCACCCCTGGTGCTAAGCCCTGGGAACCCTGAACGCCTCCACCTCGCCACTCCACTCCGCAGATTCCCGAAGCAGCCTCGCCGCCCTGACTTCTCATTCTCCGTCCAGTTTCATGATCCTTTGTGAGCCCTTCAAACTTCACCCCTTGGGCATCTGAAACTCCCTAGGCAGCCCTCCCCACCTCTCCAAACTGGCATGCAAACCCCATGATTCTACTGTAAGAGTTGAAAACTTTTTTGCCACCTTTCCCCACTCTGACAATATAAAATCAGACATAAAGACAGTTTTTCTCCCTAAGCATCTTTTCCTTTACTCCTTTTTTGGCCTAATCCAAGTTGCCATGACTTCGTGACTCACGCCCGTCTCCCTGCCTCCTACCTCCGTGGCATCTACACTCCACTTTGCTCGGGTTGGAACAGGGTTCCCTTGTTCCACCTACTCCTCCAGTGAGGCATGAATTGAGATCACTCTGCTGGGAAACCTTCCTGATCCCCTCATTCTCTACCCCCTCTACTTCCGCAGGACCTTCTGCAGAGCCCACCATGGCACTTGTCATATGATATTATAACTCTACAGTGGCACCCATTTGCCTGGGTTTCTCAGCACTTAGTAGGCACAAAATGTTTGTTGTATAAATGAATAAATGAATGAATCACAAGTTAAGAAAGACCACTTCTAAACTGCTTACAAATTCGATATGCCTCTGTCTTTCACTGCAGCCTACCACCGATGCCCAGAGACCCAAGCCCTCAGAATTAGCCACACTCTCTGAATTAGTCACACATGTTCTCTGCGTGGCTGTGCTGCTCTAGAGATCCAAATGCATACATCCCAACCCAAGTGTTCAAGAAGCCTCCCTCCCTCTACTACTTGTGTCACCTCAAGCAGGCACTCCCTGACTTAGAAACCCCAACTATGGCCATTCCATCCGTGTGTGTGGGTTGGGGATAAGCTTCAAGACCCCAGAAGCTCAGCTGGTCTCCTAAAAAACTTCTGTCATTCCAGAAGAGCACTGGGAGGTCCCAGCAAGGCTGGGGAGTAGGGGCAGTCACTGCATATCAGAGGTTTGCCTGCTCTGCGCTAGACAGCCTGGGCTGCAGTCAGGGAAATGGGTTAGACCCAAACTCTAGGCACCTCCACGACCTTTACTCAATGACTGTGGCACTCATTTCCCCCAGAAAACCTGAATGTAAAAGTGGCTGTTATCCCATGAAAGCATGTTACATGTGGATCAGAAATACTGCTCCTGAGCAGAAGACTGATAATCAGATTTCTGTGGACTGGAACCCCAACCTGCAGTGTAATTTCATCACTATAGAAAAATGTTTCCCAAGTGTCAAATGTCCTCTATGTGTGTGTATTTGTACAAGATGGCATTTTTGCCTCCATGTGCACTTTTTTTAAATAAGAATAGATTGTTCTTCCTAAATGCACTGTCCTAAAGCCAGGGACCAGGTGTTCATTCCCCTTCCTCCCACAGCCCCTCTGGCAATACTGCTAAACCCAGTGTGTGACTGGCTTAGTGACTGACCACACCAACATTGTGAGATACACATAATGTGGGGAAACGTGTGCATGTGGAAAGCGCGTGTGCATTCACTTGCACACATGCTTTTGTTGCATGTTAGCATTCTTGTAACTTTACCTGTTGTAGATTAGCTGTGCCTATGGGAAGCAGAATAATCATACTTAGTTTGTTGTTAACATAGGGCAGCTCAAGAACTTGCATCTGTGGCTTCTTTAGGAAGGCTAATTTAAATGTTCCAGTTTGATACATCATTTCCACCATTATGCTTTTACCCTATTTTTTTTTTAAAAAAAGGATGTAATTAGATGATACAGTTACATATGTGCATGCACAGGTATGTATACTGATATTCTTGCACAACATGAATATATGCATTAACACTCTAAAGGCATGGATAAATATAAACTACAAAGCACACCCCTTATTACTTTCCTTTCCAAGGTTATAGATTTTTTCATTTTAAAAAATTAATGTTAGAGCCTGACTGGTCTGAATAATATATATAGCAATATGTATACCAAATGCATGATATATAGGCATATATAATAACAATAATGTTTCCCAAAAACAAAGCCTGACCTTCCACCTAAAATGATTTATATGGAAAAATGATATAGAAAATAACCACAGGAAAGAATGCATAGACAGGGGAGCAATGGAAAAAGAACAGGTTTTCTTCTCTGCCAGGGCATCTCAGGTTCAAAGGCTCTAGGTAGGTGTCCTGTGAGAAAGGTTACTGTCCCTCTTCAAGGAAAGGTAAAAAATAAAACTCAGAGAAAACATAATTAAAGGAAGACACAGAAACCAAGGTCAGTATTTTCACTAAAACTTTCTAAATTGCCATTAAATGCATTCTTCAAATTTTTTTCAGTCCTCCAAATTTGCATTCTCCAAAATTTATCATTAATCTGAAAATGAAATACCTCACATAGCTGAAAAGGGCTTTTAAGTGTCTCTCTTTTCTGAAATTTATTTTGCCATTGTCCTTTGAAATACACGGCATTCACCAGGACCATCACACAAGATGGGTCAAGTGTGCCCTTTCCAAAGAGGTTTGTGACTTTTCCTTATAATAAAAAGAGAAAAAAATAGATAACATGTTTGGATAGCATTTGGAATATGTTGTTTCAAATTGTCACAAATCTCAAAAAAAACCTCCTAATATACTTATTTTTAAAATCCACATATAAGTGGCCCTCACAGTTCAAACCTGTGTTGCTCAAGCACCAACGGTAATTGGAGTTCAGGATCTGGCAAAGTGGAAGGGATATTTCATAACAAAAGCACCAATCCACCAAGAAGGTATGGCAGTTCTAAATATCAATGTAACTAATAACAGACCTTCAAAATATGTACAGCAAAATAGGACGTAACTAAAAGGAGAAATAGAAAATCCACAATCATAGTGAAAGGTTTTAATACAACTTTCTCAGTAAATGATAAACAAGCAGACAAAAAATAAGCAAAGATATGCAAAAGCAGACATCACAGTAACTGATAAAATTCAAACATCTCACCCAACAACTAAAGAATACATTATTTTAAGTGAGCATAGAAATTTTACCAAAATCAAAACATGTTTTACTATTTAAAAAGTCTTCATAAATTTCAAATAATTGAATTCTTATGTTCTCCAGTTACAGTAGGATTGAGCTAGGAATCAGTAACTAATAAAACAACTGTAAAATTCCCAGATGCTTGCAAAGGAAATACAAACAACACTTTTAAATGTCCCATGAGTCAGGGGAGAAATCTTAGTGGAAATGAGAAAATATTTTGAACTGAATGACAAAGGAAATACAACTAATGAAAAATTGTGAGATGGAGTTAAAGCTATACCTGGAAGGAAATTCATTGTCTTAAATGTATATATGAGAAAAAAGAAGGGCTGAACATCAATTGTTCATCTCAAGAAATTAGAAAAAGAACAGCAATTTAATATCAGAGAGAGTAGAAAGAAGGAAATTAAAAAGATAATCATAAAAATTGATGTGCTAGAAAAAATTTATAATAGAATAGGCCCAGAAGTTGATTCTTTGAAAAGACTAAAAAATAATAAATCCATAACAAGTCTAATTAAGAATAAAAGAAAAAATGCATAATTCTGATTTCCAGAAATGAAAAAGGAGACAACACTATATATCCAAAAGACATTAAGATAATACAAGACTACTATGAGCAATTTTATGCTAATACATTTGAAAATTCAGATAAAGTAGAAAAATTCCTTGAAAAACAATTCAAAAATTTACACTAAAAGAAACAAAAAATATAAGTAGGCCTATATTTATTAGAGAAATGAAATCTCTAATTAAAATTTTCCCACATAGAAAACACAAAGACCAGGTGGCTCATTGTGAATTCTTTCAACCATTTAAAGGGAAAAAATAACACCAATCTTAGATGAACTCTTTTGAAAATTAGAAAAAGAGGAGGAACATTTGCTAACTAATTTCATGAAGTAAGCATTATTTCATGGTAAATTTTACTCCTTTGAAATTAGCACTTCCATTCATCAAAGGCACCACTGAGACAGGGAAAAGACAAGATACAAAATGGTAGAAGTTACTTGCAACATATGTATTCAGAATTAAAAATTTGTAAGAAAAAAGCAAACCAACCTTACATATGGGCAAACTGTTTAAACAGGCACCTCACAAAGGAGCACATGAAGCATATGAAGAAACATTCAACTGTATAATTCATAAGGGAAATGCAAATTAAAGACTGACAATACCAAGTATTCACAAAGATGAGAAACAAATGAAATTCTCATTTATTACCTCGGTGTGGCCAGATGATGTAGCAAATAAAAACAGGAAGATGGATTTAGATAGGGGTCAAATTCAGGTTTGCCCCTTAATTATCTCTGCAACCTTTGCCAGCTTTCAGAATCTGCCTCACAGTTGTAGAATTCAAGACAGCAACGTGCTTATATCTTAGGACTATGTAAGGACAGTATGTGATAATGCCTTTAATGTATTGAGTGGAGTGAGTTGCACATAGCAAACACTCGGTAAAACTATAAATTACAGTGCCGTTGGGAAACGGCATACGTAGGGTTGGAAGAACTTTCTGGAGCTAGAAAGAACGTAGTCCAATCCTCTCGTTTTAAAGACAGAGTGACTTGCTCGAAGTCATCTGTCTAAGTGGGTCAGGACTTGGGTGTCTTGGCTCCCAGCCCAGTACTTTCCAGTAACTCCTGATACTCTCCCATCAAGGACCTTTAAAGAAGAGATGAGAAATGTACCTGTTTGTCTCCTGATCCTTAAGGGGTAACTCGTACCTACTTCGTTCGGTGCTTCATCCCTGACCTAGGTTCTCAGACAACTTGGGTGATTTTTGTGGAAGCAAAGCTTTTATGTAACATTTTACAGCTCTGAATAAGAGTTTGGTAAAACCATTTCACTCTAAATCAGCTCTGACTTAATCTGTTAAAGATGAATGCCATGTGACTCTTCTTACTCTTTATTATGGTGTGAAAGTCAGAGGATGCCAAGAAAGCTGCCGACCACCATCCCAGGGGAGCTTACCTGATGGACAGCCATCACCTTGGTTGCATAGAGTCTGCTGGCGATGCTGAGGCTATGGTTAGAGTCTGGCTGGTTGATTTGAGAGAATAAGACGCCAAGCTCTGAATGAATCCTTCCAGCTTGGCTGCACTGGAATGCCAGGAAACAGAACGGAGTATTTAGTTGCTTGATTTCTCACCACTGGAGAGTTATAAATTATATGAAAACAATGAGTAGAGAATAAGGTGTTCGCCTCTGAATAAAAGGGCAGTGAGAACTGCAAACAAGGAATCAGCAGTTGAAGCATTTCCTTCTCTGCATTTCCTCTAGCGCGGTACTCTCGGCACTCCACGGCCTTGGCCACCTGCCACGCACAGAACCATAAGCCGTTACAAAGCACACGTGCACTCGCCGGCCTGACAGCTCACTCCAAAAGCATTTGGGTTCATACATGAAGAGATCCTGGCGGGCTATTCAGGGCGACCGAGTTTTGTTGCTGCCTTTGAACCTATAGAATCATTTCCTTACCACACTGCTCTCAGTGTCTCCATTTTCTGGGTGACCACTTAGTCAGTCACGTCAGCCTTGCCCTGAGTGGCCTTACACACCCATCTGTCCCTCACAGAAGCAGTTTTGTTAGGCAGCTTCAATGCATCCACATTCTCGGCCATCACAGGGCTTATGCCTATATTCCCCAAAGCAACATTTCCCAAACTATGAGTTTTAATCTCCCAACAGTAAGTTCTGTTCTGCAAAGCAAGTATTCTCTGACTCTACATGCATTTATGTATTTTCAAAATTCATCATAATCAAACACATAACTACTTTCATGTGGGAGTTCTACATAATTTTGATGTCAAAAGGAATCTTTCTGCTAGAAAGAACCAGGGACCACAGTCTCCAAGCATGTGGTTTAGGTAATGTTAGGCCTCAGGGGCTTATCGGTCCCCTCACTGGACTGAAAAAATCTAACACTGCATAGACGAGGAAGACTCAACAGGGTGCCTAGCCCATAAAAGACCAGAAATGTTTGATGATGACAATAAATCATATGATAAAATCTGGGGGACTTTATTATTGTTGTTCTTATCATTATCATCATTATGCTAAACTCTACAGGCCATAGCAATGACCAGGAAGATCTTAGGAGTAGGCCAAGGGAGACATCAGTAGCTCCCTAGGGGCCAAAGTGGGGGCTCTGCTACTCGACCCCTGGACTATTTTCTTGGTGCTCCCATGTTAAGGAGCATTTGACTGCTCAGCAGAGGTATCATCATACCTTAGCTGAGTCCACAAAGTCTGGTTTTAATGGTCCTGCAATATGATTAAAGTGAAGCACCTAAAAAAAGAAAAAGGGATTGACTGGCATCAAAAGCAACATACAGTCTATATAGCAAACAGTTACACATATCTGTCTTTCCATTTTAGATAAAGACCAATAGTGAGAGCTAACATTCAATGCTATCCCAAGTCCTGAGCTAAGCCTTTACACAACTTACTCACCCTCCCCAACAACTTCATAAGTAGATGCTGTAATCCCCGTGTTATGCTAGGGAAATGGGGCTCAAGAGAGATTAATCAGTGTGTCCCAGACCATGGCCTGTCAGCTCCAGGGTTCGAGCCCAGGTCTGCTATGCCCTCTGCCACTCTCGTACTATTCTCAGGCCATTCACTACAATAGTGCCCATCAGGGTCATGCACCATTACAATACCTACTTTAAGTGTAAGGAAATCATTAAAGTGCATCAAAATATGGAATAAAGAAATAAAAACAAACAATAATAAGATACGTGAGTATCCTAGGAGTTGTTAAGATGACATTCTTCTAGACTTCCCAGAGCAATTAAAAAAATATGTAATGTAAAAATCACTGCATGTCAGACTCTGTAAACTAAAGCCACCCTTTCTCTTTAAATTTCTCCATCTGTAAAATGGGGATAAGGATCCTGCCTGCCACACAGTGCTGTTAGGAACTTCAAAGGTACTAATGAATATTTTTAAAAACTTGACAACTTTTAAAGTGTTGTTCAATTCCATTTTAAGTGAAAGTTCTAGAGGGCAAGAATAGTACCACACATATGTTCTCTGTCATGTTTAAATCACTGCAAGGATGAACTCTAAAAGCAAACTTCAGAAATGGACATGTGAAGCCACCTATGGTAAGGAAGGGATGATGGATCACATGTATTGTGTGATTCACATTATAATGTATCTCATTATTTAAGTCATTATTCACTCTTAAGAAATACGATTTGCCCATATGTGTTTCTTCTTTTACTAGATGGCAGTTTTCTTGGTATACAGATGTGACCCAGAGGGGGTGCATATAAGACTCTACGGCTGTGGGGAAATCTTTGCTGCATTCCATACCTTTTCCATCTGCTTTGCACTGTTTTCCCCTGGCACCAAGGAGGAGCGTACTTAGAGCATACAGCAGACTCAGCGGTGAGAAGAAGATGTTATCTCCTACGTGGTTACTGGTCAGCTCTTTAAACATATCAAGGCAAAATTCAACGTTTGCTGTGCTGAGGGAATCCATTTTATGCCTAGCACCACCTTCTAAGAACAGAAGGGGAAAAATCTCAGAATATCATTGAAGGTACAGATTATATAGAGAGAGTTCAGTTATTACGTTTCATGAATTTAAGTTGGAAGACACTGCTTCATGAAAAATTCCACCCTCACCACAATTTTTGTGGGATTAGTAAGGGCCGGAAGGGGGATTCACAGTAGTTTTAGATTCTAAACACTAGAAGATGTACTATTCTTTTCAGCCAATAGTTCAAAGCTATATCACTATCATGCATGCGCCTTTAAAAGTGATCTGTAATTGTTCTGGAGCAAAAAAGCAGAAGGAATTAGTCCTTTGTGCTCTGAACTTCCATGTTTTAAGACACTCCTTATCCTGGAATTCGTCCAGAAAACTTCTTGAGCTACACAAGCTCAGCTGAATGACATGCTTTCCCACTGGACTGCTTACCTACTGTCCCAGCCCCTTCCACTCTGGTCCTTCTTGCACAAACAAGGTGATAGTCAATAAAACAAACTCGGGAAGCATTCTCTGCACATTTGTATCTCCTTGGTGGGACCTCATTTCCTGTACCCTTCATGGAAGTGAGACAATACCGGCAGACAGGCCACATGCTATCTGCATAAGGACGACTATGGATGGCCCCAGCTCAAATACTCCAATGGCTTCCCTTTCTCACAGAGCAGAAGCTGAACTCCTTTACATGACACAAAAGAATTTGTGATCTGGTCCCTGCTGCCTCTCAGACCTCATCTCTTACCAGCCTCCCACCAGCTCACTCTGTTCTAGCTCTGTCACCTCCCTGCATTCCTTCAACATGCCAAGCATGGAGCAGATTCCACCTCAGGGCCTTTGCACTTTCTATCTCTCTGCCGGGATGCTCTTCTCAAAGATATCCTAATAGCATACGCCAGCAATTCACTCACCTCTCTCTGTTCAGATAGGATGTCTTAAGACTTTCACTAACCATTCTGTTTGAAATATCAGCCCACATCCCTCCAGTTACCCTCCATCCCATTACCTTAGTATATATGTAAAATATATATACCCAAGGTTTGAGCCCCTGTCTGCTATACCCTTCTGCCCCTCTTGTACTGTTCATGTATTTATGTATTTATATTTACTTACCCTAGTTTGTACATATATACTTCATACTTCCATTCCCTTTGTCTGTGCTAAAATTCCATGAAACCATGTGTTCCATGCTCTCCACATACCCAGGAGCAAGCCTTGATTAGCTTAAGCTAGTTGAGTTAATTCTATCTTTATGTCAGCAACGAATTATACAAACTTTCAGTTATAGTAAGAGTAAGTTCTGAAGATCTAATGGACAGCATTGTGACTACAGTTACTAATATGGTGCTCTGGATGTGAAAGTTGCTGAGAGGAGATCGTAAGCAGCCACACCATACACACACACATGTGTGCGCACGCACAGACACACATACAGAGTTAATTATGTAAGGTGATGGATGTGTTAATTATCTTGATCTTGATAATCATCTCACAATGTATATGTACAGAAATCATCACATTTATACACTTTAAATATATACAATCCTACTTGTCAATTAAACCTCAATAAAGTTGGGGGGTAGAAAGTAAAACTGTGAGAATCAGGTGCTGTAAGTCTGGCCAAAAAGACAGGAGAAGATGCTACTGAAGGACTTTTGGAAAAGGCTTCCCTCTGTTAAAAAGAGACTCACAGGAGGAAGTCAGCCCTCTTCTTCCTCTCAGAGCTGTTGTGTCCTTGTGCGACTGCTATCACAGCAGCTATTTTGTGACCGTGCTGGAGCCAGCCCATGACAAGCCAGATGTCAGAGAGGAAAGACAGGAACCTGAGTCTGTCAACACACACTGAGTGGCTGGCGTAACCCACCCTGCTCTACCTGAAGATTTCTTGTCATCTATAATGATAACATTTCCTTCTGCTTGGGATCCTGCTGGTGTGTCTGCTGATGCCTGCAATTAAAAAGCATCCCAGTCCCAGCTCACCCGAGGGGCTTCTCTGTACCCCTAGCCCCTGAGCACTGGTGAGTACTCTCACCTCACAGTCACCCTCTCCTGGCACAGCTGCATGTTCTCCCTTCTTTAGGCCCCCAGGGATCTAGAACTATTCATTCTACTTCTCATCTTCTGAATTACAGCTTTGTGCTCTTTCAGAATCTGACTCCAGGCCCGTATTCTCTAGACTATTATGACAGATGACCAGTCTGTATCTCCTTCCGTATATATTTATTTTAGTTACTAACTTACCTTGTATTTTCGGCCAGTGTATCTCAGCCAAACTCACTGGAAGTGTGTTCTCTCGGGTATGACCCTGCTGGTTACTGACAGGCATCTGCGTCATGCCCCTCACTAAAATGTAGTGCCTTTGCATGCTAATAGCCAAAGAGAGCCTTGGGCGAAAGCCTCAGAACTGGGGCAGGGAGGAGAGGGCCCAGCTCAGCACTTCTCCGGCAGAGAGACCAAAAGGAGAAGACATGTCACTTGTGGACTACAGCAAAAATGAGGTTGACATATTCCCGTAATTGCAACTGGTTGTCCTACAATAATCATGAAGGAGTAGATGCATGTGTTCCAATTAGACTATCCCACCTAGTATAACAGAGCCTAGCAGTTATAACAAGCCTGAAGCATATTTTTCTTTGCTCTTAACAGTTTTTTTTTTAAGGTGTAACACATAAGTGTTGCTTATTTAATGAAAACTCTAGTATGTGCCTTTAATGGGGTTCTGTTCTTCAAGTCAGTTTTAATACAGTTCTCTGGGACATCTAATGATAATGGCCTTGAGAGCCTTTTGCTTAATTACCTTAATAACGAAACCAGTTTTGGTCCAATAAATGAAGCAAGACACTCTTCATTCTAGCAAATAGAGTTGACTAATGGAGTCAGGTTCTAGAATGCAATTTCAAATTTGTAAGTAAATGTAAATTTATTCTTCTTAAAAAATCTATGCCATATTGTTATTACAAAGCAGCCTGCCTACACTTCATAGTTCTTGTAGCCCTACAGTTACTGGGGAATTAGAGAAAGAGTGTGGAATACACGGATAGACCGCACATGTGTACCAGGCACGTTATACTATTAATCTGTTTGCTTTTCTTTCTTAACCACAAGCATTGAAGGCTGAGGTAGCCACTCCCCTCAGTTCTTGGCATAAGCCAGTCTGTTATTTACATGTGTTCTTATAAAATATCTATTTCCTTATTTTATGCATTTTTTTATTTGTATAAATGAGCTTATGTTAAATAATTTGTTTTCACTTAGGACTACATTTTTAAGATTCGCTCACATTACTCTGGAAACATAATCTGGTCCTTCTAAGCACTGTGTTTTTGTTCTTTCACCAATTTTGCCTAAAGGTACCTATGAAATTATCAGTGTCTTGCACTCCTCAGGACAAACACCCAAAAGGCCACCAGCCCCACACCATCACAGGCAATGTTGTGAGGGGCTTCTTCATACACACCCCTTACACAGCTGCAGGAGAATTTCTGTGCAGAGGAAATGGCTGAATCACAGGGTTCATGTATGTGCCAAGCACTGTGTACATTATTCAGAATTTAAGTCCCCGAATGGGAAATGTTCCCCCAGTTTTGAAGATGAGGTAGTGAGAGCTCAGGAATTCACACGTCATCAGTGACATGAGGAAGGTCTGTCAGTTGTTCTCTTCTGAAACTACTCCCTTTCCACTGGCTACCATATACTCTTCAAATCAGCTTTTATCTGAGATAAAATGATTTTATTTTATGATTATTATCTCTATTTTATAAAGATAACATCTTACCAGAAAATTAGGAAATTCTATCCCAGCTACAAAGCATGAACAGGCTATTCTGATAATTAATGGCTAACAATTACACTATTATCTGCCTAACTTAACAGTAAGTATTTCTTTGACAGTACCAAGAAGAAAAACTTTATGTTCGGGTTTTTCTCAAAAATTACTGAGAATACACAATTAGACTTAATTCATAACTTTGGCATTTGGCATGTTTACTGCAAAGCAGAGTTTTAACTACCATTAATTTACCTAGCACTTAAGATACTCTCTCCATTCATTTTCCAAAATTCCACCTTTCTAGCTGCTAATGGGCAGAGCTCTTTCACAACAACACCCATGTTAATCTTACAATCAGCTGATTTTATGCAGTAGCCTTAATCGACAGTTTCCTCTACATCTGAGTGATTGTCGCAAATACACAAAAGTGGATGAACTTAGATTCTTGTTTGCTGAATATGTTAATCTTTCTCACTAAATTTAACATTCCTTGAAGGCAGGGAAAATGTACCTGTGAAATTATCAGTGTCTTGCACAATCACCCAGAAGCCAATATGTATTTTTAAAAAATCATCATTCTAAATACCTTGCAATTTCTAATTTAATTAGATTACCCAGACAATTTCAGAAAAGAGGAACCCACTGATCACAGAAGTCCAAAAGCATATAGAATCCTATCACAGACACACAGACCCCACAGAGGGCTCCCCCAGATGGTAAGGGAAAGTTGTCCCCAGAGGTAGAAGGGCTTTAAATTGAGCCCCAAAAAGGGAACGCATTGCAGAAAACATCTTTTAGTGTACCTTTCTGTCTGCTTTGAGGATGAGAAAAATCCCTCCCACACAAATTAAATGTGTCCTCTGGAAGCTGTCATTGGAGAAAACCAGGAAAATACAGATGCCGTAGGCTGAAGCCCTTCTAGGTAAAGAAGGGGAATTTCCAGAAGGAAGAACTCTACCGGAAATGTGAGGAGGGAACAGGTTTAGAAGAGGATATTGAGACTAAAGTATTGTCAGAGGACACAAGGTCTGGGCCCGTCCTTTTGGAGGAAATGCACCTCCGAGGGTGGCAAAGACAGCCTGGCACACAGCCTGGGCAGATAGATTCCTACCCATTTCACAAGACACTTCTTCCCTGCCTTCCCTTTATTAGTGCCTACCTTCCCTTCCCGGAACCAGAGCTGTTCCTTTACTCTCACTCTCCATCCTTCAAACATTCAAAATGTCACATGTGGTCATTTCCTAGAAATAACAGGAACTTCACAATGTCACCCCATCACACAAACACAAACCATGAGACTTTACACCCATTAAGAATACACCGACCACTTCAGAGACTAATTTTAAAGCCCTAAGAAGAAAGAACTGAGATCCAGGAAATCAAGGCATTCTTCCCAACATATCAAAATATCAATGAATCCAGTCCTGTGAAGTTAGGGTCTTCTAAGGAACTAAGAAGTGTTTTATCACACAGAGGCCACAGCCATGTGTGACTAGCTCTATTTTGAATCAGGATCACTTGCGAATAATTAGAAAATATCAACAGAGTTCCATTTTGTTAACTGGGTCAGAGATTTGAAATCAAGTCAGCCTGCCTCAAGATTTTTTAAATGCACACTATCAGTGTTAATGTATTAACCACCAAATCAGTGTACTCAAAAGGTCAACAAAAGCCACTCTCAATTAAAGAATAAGCTGTCCTCTCATTTCATTCATTACATAGGTGCCCAAATGTGAAGCTTTGTGCTCTCATCTGGTCCTCTCTGACAACAAGCTCAGCTGAGATAATAAAGTACAGAAATACTTCTCTTTACCTTTGTTGCTTTCTGGTGGTGAAGTGGACAGTTCGGCAGGTGAGATTTGAGCTGTGTCCCCTAAGAGGAAACATAAAGCCTTCGCTTTTTGCTTCTCCCTTTCCAGTTGTGTCCTTGGTGATTCAGCTCTACACCTGCTGGACACAGAGGACAGCCCCGAGCAGGAAGTCCTCTCAAGGTGACCCAGAGCTGCTCTGTATCCCCAGGACTCTCAGAACGGCAGGGGCTTTCTGGAGAAGGACCCAGTCCTTACCTTCTTTCTGCCTTGTGAATGGGGAAGCAGTCACAAGCCTAACCTCTATTCAAGAAAATAAGCTCTCTTTCTAAAAAGAGTTAACTTGACCACATGTAAGCTGGCAGTGCCACATCCAGAATCCCAGGGCCTGCTTGTGTCAGTGAGCATGGCACAAAGCTACTCAGCAGGAAAGATCCCAGCCCTCATGGACACTTCCTGGCCTGGGGCACATTCATCCCAACATCTGAGTTCTCGTGCATGGAGCTCCAGCAATCTGCTGGCAGGTCATTCCTGTCCCATAATAAGAACGCAAGAATGAGCTCAAGCTAAAGTTATTCTGTGGTTTCAGTTTAAAAGCTTGGTAGGAGCAACAAGCCACTGTACCTAAAGTGAGTTCAGAGCTATGATTCAGGACTTCATAAGAAGGATTATAGGTTAGGGGTAGGGATGAAAACTGGAGACAAAAGGCGTTTGGGGTGTGCAGTGGCCGGACTCAGCACTATGAGACGAGCCTAGCTTCCCAAAGGCCACTCTTTTCTATGTGATACAAGGCCCAGCCCCCAGGCTGATGCCATTGCCCGAACAGAAGGTGCGATGGCAGGCGCACTGCCCTCATGATGTGAGGAAGGGCTTCACAGCCAGTGATGTTTCTCTCCATCTGCAGCGCACATGATGTCCTCTTAGTCAAAATTAAACCATTCTACAAGACACAGGAACTAGAACAGTTAGGTGCGAAGTTATGGCCCTAACATCCACGGGGCCCATAGTTTTCATGAAAATAGTTGGACGCTACCAACCACAGAGAACTGGAGAGAGGCCCGAATCTGTCCCGGCTTCCTGTGCTCAGAGTGATGTTTTCTGATGCAAGCCACTTCTGCTGGGGTTTCCGCCCCTTGGAAGCCTCTTGTCTGTGGTTAAGGCTGATCCTTTTCATCCTGTTTTCATCTCACTTGCGATCCAATAAGAAGAAGACTGATTTTCACAGCTGTCTTGCTACCTGAGAAGTGGGCTGACCAAAGGCTTTTCATCCTCAGTCTAGCTGGCCCCCCTTTTTACCTTCCCCATCAGAGGAGCAGTACTTTTGCTCCGTTTGGTTTTCCCTTCCACATGGAAGGAGATCCATTAGCAGAGCCCTCTACCCTCTTCCCTCCTCCTCCCCTAGAGTCTTAGCCTGGATTCCCTGAAAATGGAGCCTCAGACAAAGTCTTGCACGCCTGTCATTAACTTGGGAAATATCTCAGGGAGCAGAAGCAGCAGCAGAAGAGGACCAGGGAGAGAGGGAAAGCTCACACAACGGCTGCGCTAAGCGGGCTGCTGTACAGGGTCCCCCGGACCTTCAGAGAGGCCTTCTAGGGTGTATCTCAGACATGTCCACCCAGAGAGAACGAAGGAAGCATTTTCTTCTGGTCTCGCCCCCACTGGCCCCGGCTGGCCCTCTGGGTGTTAACTCAGGCTGCACTTGGATGCGTGTCAAGCATGCACACCCCACACCACAGCGTCAGGAAAGCCCTGGAGCTGGAAGCGAAATGTGAGGGGCAGTGCTGTCCGGTCGCAATGCTCACATATTGAAAGCCAGTGCGGAGCTGGCAGCCCCCCTAGGAGCTCGACGAGAAGGTGGGGTGGCAGAATCTGAAGTGACTCACAAGAGGTGCCCCACACCCCCCGTCCCTGGCACAGCCTGCTGGTGGTTCGGGAGGGGAGCCGCCCCGCACTCCGTGGCCGGGCCCCAGCTGTCCCAAGGAAGCACACACTCTGGTCTACTCATCCGCCCTAGGGTTTCCCAGGCAATGACCTACGTTGAGAGCCCAGTAATCTCTGGGACTGGTTTCTACGTCTGTCTAATTCTGAGGACCAGAATCAGAATCCCCGTTGCTGGCTCACACTTACTCCTGTCTTTCAGTCTGTCTGTCTGTCATAAACATTCTGTTCCCCATCGCCTGAATTCTTCAACTTTCTTTCCATAGTTGTCGGGATTCTGGGGAGGTGAGATGTGTTACGTACTGGGCCTCATAGCCTAGGAGGGAGCACACGGGCTGGAGGGCTGAGTGCCGGCTGGACCTCGGCCCCCAGCCACTCCCCACCTCGGGCAGGCCGCCGCTAGCTCACCACCTGCACCTGACGGCCTTCATCAGAAGGTAAATGAGGAGAATTGCAGGAAAACCCACAGGCAACCCGGAGGGCAAGTGAACCCAGCAGAAGTTGACTTAGTGGTGTTCTAAGCGAAGAATCCAGGCTGCAGTGCACTGTAGAACGTAGCAGAGAGGAATACACCCTTTAAGTTGCAATGTTAGAGGAAGCAAAGTAGAAGAATTTGTTTTGATCTGCAACTTCAGCCTACTCGACAGAGGAAGACAATGGACGACTCGTATTCACAACCTCACTCCCCCGGCCTTCCCAGAGCAAGGAGGCGTCAGGAGTAGTTGCGCCAGGACCACCTCTGGGGTTTTCACGCGGGTAACAGCGAAGGGTGGGTGTGGTACACAGTGAAGAAGCCAAAGATTTACTGTGAAATTGAGAGCCTCTGTGGAATGAAAAAAAAAAAAATTTTTGGATAAAGAAGAGATGGTTTAGACTGAGCCAGTTGTTCTTGGTTGGAAGCTTAGGATGGGAGTGAGGGTGAGGAGGCCTCCAGGAGACAGAAAGAGAGAGAGAGAGAATGCTGACTTCCAGGGGTTCCAGTGTGCATTAGGAACAGCACCCCCTTTGCAGAGCTGCCCAATTCAGCGTACAAAAAAAGAGGATGTTCAGTTCAATTTGAGTTTGAATACTTTCACAGTATAAGTATATCCCAAATGTTGTATGGGACATTATTTGTGTGATGAATAGGACATATTTACACTAAAAAAATTATTCATTGTCTATCTGAGATTCAAATTTAACTAGATGCTCTATATTTTATCTGGCTCGTCCACCTCTTTGGTACTTTCTTGTGAGACGGTAGTGAAAATATATCTTTACTGACATTTATTTGAACTAGACATAGAATTAAGGAAAGTCCACTAATCTTTGTATCAAGAAAGCTTGATACAAAGCTGGGTACTAAATTTATGTTTTGAAGGAAAGACAAAATTGGACAAGTGGCTGGTGTTAGAGAAAAAAGAAAGAACAATTGATGGGGAAGCTACACAAAGAATTCACTGCTTGAAACATACACTGAGAAAGAATTTGCCTTTTAAAAAAAACTAAGTCACATCAAAGACATAAATGCAAGTGGGTAAAACACAATGCAGGTGGAGGAATCAACTTTACACAAAATGAGAGGTGGCTCTTCCCAAACACAAGAGTAGAATAGAGCAGACGTATACATAGTTAAATAAATGTACACATATAAGAGTTAAAGTTTTGTCTAGATTGTTAATTCCTCATGGACAGACACTATGTTTTTTGCTAAATGCCTGACAGTTAGTTTTTTACTAAATGCCTGACGTCTTTTCATTAAGTGGATGGGAAAGGGATACACTTCAGGTTGGGATGAGACTATAGATGAAGGTTCAGAACAGCCGATTTGGAAAACTGGAGAAGGGCCTAATCAACAACACACAAGAGGCTCCCCCACTCACTGCCAGCTGAGACTGGAACCACACATGGTTAGTAACAGAAAGTGAAAAAAATAGTCTAATAAGTACATTTTGGTGTTATTTGAAAGTTCCCACCTCCCAGGCCTCCTAAATGCTTGGAATGGAATCCCCACAACCAAAACCCTCTTTTTGCAAAAGTTTCCTTCTTCAACAAGATATTTTCAAAAAGACCAGACTTTTTCAATGAAACCCTGGAACTCTTACTTTTCTCTTAAGTAAAGCGACTCTTTCAGAAGAAGCTGTGTCATGTGAAAATCAAGAATTTGAAAACAACACCTAGGAAACTTTCCACTTAGTCAAATGAGCTCTTGACAAAAATTCAACCGCAACAAAATGGAAAGAATGTGAGGCACAGACTGAAGAAATAATAATCAACAATGCTACCATTTTATTTTCCAGGAGGCACAGAAAGAGATTTTAACTATAATAAGCAACTCTAAGTAGTAGAAAGTTGGATACTTCAAGCCTTGGATAGACTCCATACTTCAGTCTGTGCACATGGAGTTTCTCCTCAGGTAAGTCAAGAGGAATTCAGTCAAGAGGAATTAAGTCAAGAGGAATTTGAAACGTACCCTGAGAAAGAATTTACCTTTAAAAAAAACATAATTAAGAAATTAAGAAAGCCACAGATTGGGAGGAAATATTCATAATGCATAAACCTGAAAAAGTATTTATATATAGAATACAAAAGAACTGCAAACCAAAAAGCTAAAAATAAATAAGTGGATATTTGTACAGGCACTCCACTAGAGAACATGTATGAAAGGCCCATGAGCACATAACAAAGTAACTGACACTATTAGTCACCAGAGAAATGCAAATTATCACACAAAAGCATACCACTTCACACCCGCTAGAATTAGTGAAGAAGATGACTGACTACACCAAATTCTGACACAGTGTGGAGCAACAAGAGCACTCCTACACTGCTGGTGGGAATGTACAATGGTACAGCCATTTTGGAAAAGGGCCAGATTCTTAAAAAGTTAAACATGCACCTACCCTATGATCTGTCCTCTCCAAAGTATTTATCCAAGAGAACTGAAAACATATGTCCATATAGCTTTAAACATAAGACCTAAACCCTAGATGTCCATCAAGAGGAAGAAAGCGTCAACAAACTATGGCACAACCATACATTGGAATACTACACATCTTAAAAAGGCATAAACTACTAATAAACAAACAGCACTGGATCTATCTGAAAAACACTGTGCTGAGAAAAAGAAACCAGGCCAAAACAAACAAACTACACACGTAAGTATGTATTGCGATAAAAATCAAAACAGTGGTTGTTCCTCATTGGGGAGGGTTGCCTGTGAAGAGGCATGAAAATGCTTTCTAGAGCAACAGAAATGCTTCACTTGACAGGGGGATGGCGCACATGAGTGCTCTCATTGGACGAAACTGATTAAACTGGTTTGAGCATTTCACCATATGTAAACCATGCATCAATAACAGTGTTTCATATTAAACTAAACTATATTTTGAGATAATTGTAGGTTCAACCACATGGAGTTGTAAGAAGTAATAGAGATGCTCTGTATCCTGTACCAAGTTTCTCACCAGGAAAACACCTTGCAAAGCTGTAGTATAATGTCACAACCAGGATATTGATGTTACAAAGCGAAGATACAGAATATTTCCACCACAAAGATTCCCCACGTTGCCCTTTTAAACGATACTCACCACACCCTAGCCTCATTTTTAAATCCTGGCAACACTAACCTGTTCTCTATTTCTATAGTTTTGTCACTTCAATCATGTCATAATTGTACAGTATGTCATCATTTGGGATTGCCATTTGTTCACTCTTGAGAAGTTCTCTGGAGCTTCATCCAGGTTGTTGCATTTATCAATAGTTCACTCCTTTTCACTTCTGAGCAACACCCGTTGTATGGATATACCACAGTATGTTTAACCGTTCACTGGCTGAAGGGCATCTGGAATGTTTACACTTTACAGATATTACAAATAAAACTATTATAAACATTAATGTAAAAGTTTTTATGTGAACATAAGTTTTCATTTCTCGGGAGCCAACGCCAAATTTCTGGGTCATATGGTAATTGCATGTTTAGTTTATTTTTTGTTTGTTTTAAAGAAACTGCCAAACTATTTTTCAAAGGTGGCTGTACCTTTTTGGCATTCCACCAGCATTGCACAGGTAATCTGGTTCTCCACATGCTCACCAGTATTTGGTGGTGCTGCTGTTTTTTATTTTAGCTACTCTGACAGGTGTGTAGAGATATCTAACTAATTTTAGCTTGCATTTTCCTAACAGTGAATGATATGGAACACTTTTCTGGGGGGTTTATTTGCCACCTGTATACGCTCTTTCTTGAAAAGTCTCTTCATGTCTTTGACCATTTCTGACTGGATTGTTTGTTTTTTAATGTTGAGTTTCGAGAGGTCTTCGTAAATTCTAGCTACTAGTACTTAGTTGGCTAGCTTGTTTTCTGTCCTCTTCACAGGTCTAATACTTTCTTCACAGGGGCTTTCACAGAACAAAAATTTTTAATTTTGATAAGGTCCAACTTACTAATTTTTCCTTTTATGGATCACACCTTTATTGTCAAGTCAAGAATTCTTTGCCTAGTCCTAGACCCCAAATATATTGTCTTTTTTCCTGGAAGTTCTAGTTTTACATTTACATTTAAGACTCTGAGTTAATTTTGAGTTAATTTTTGCATGAGGCTTACATCAAGATTCTTTTTTCTTTCTTTTTTGGGGAGATGGAAGGGTCAATGGATGTCCAGTTTTTCCAAACTGGATCACCATTTGTTGAAAAGTCTATACTTTCTCAATTGAATTGCTTTTGCACCTTTGTCAAAAATCTACTGAGCACATTTGTGTGGGTCTATTTCCAGATTCTCAGTTCTATTCCATTGATCTTTGTGACTATCCCCCTGCTAACACCACATAGTCTGGATTACTCTGTATGAGTTTTATAATTGAGTAGACCAATCCTTCCTTTTTTAGTCTTCCTCTTCAAATAATTAGTTTAAAAACATCTACAAAGGTGTTAGGGTTAAAGGCAGTTTTTAAAATAATTCTTTTTCATGCAGAATTTACAAACCAGGAGAATGTCACCAAACCTTAACAGCCCTGACATAGTCAAGAAGCATTGGGGAAATATATTCAAATCCTGGTTCTTTGCTCCTAGGAGGAACTGGGCATGGCACCAGTCTCTTAGGATCTCATCCATAAAGCCTCCCTCTGCCCACACTAGAAACTGACTTCAAATATTTCTTGTATGATTTCACCAGGACCACACAAGTTAGGGCATGAATGGAAGGAGGCTTTTGGGGTTCTCCAACAGTTCATGTCTATAAATTTTTTCTCCAATGTGGTGCTCTCTTACATTGGTGGGCCCCACTGAACCTCTCAACAGCCACACCTTTTATAGTCTCTCCCCCCGTGACTTGCTTTAAACATTAGAATGTCTAAAGTGCCACTTCTTTCTTTCCTATATACTAGCAATGAAAAATTGAAATTTGAAATTAAAAACACAGCACCATTTACATTTGCATCCCAAAAATGAAATACTTAGATATAAATCTAAAAAAACATGTATAAGAACTATATGAGGAAAATTACAGAATTCTTACCAAAGAGACTCAAGATCTAAATAAGTAGAGAGATAGTCCATGTTCACGGATAAGAGGACTCAATATTGTTAAGATGTCAGTTCTTTCCACATTCATCGATAGATTCAAAACATTCCCAGACAAAATCCCAGCAAGTCACTCTATGTGAAAACTGATTTTAGAGTTTATGTGGAAAAGCCAAAGATCCAGAATACTGACACAATATTCCTTAGCATAAGAATACAGATATGGAAAGCTTATTATTTCCTTTTTAACTTAGATTTAATTGACATATAACACTGTAAAAGATTAAGGTGTATAATGTGTTGATTAGATACATTTATATATTGCAATCTGATCACCACTGCAGCTGTAGCTAATGCCTCTATCACGTCATATAATTATCATTTCCTTTTTGTTGTAGGAACAATTAAGACCTAGTCTCTAGGCAACTCTGAAGCTTACAGTACAATACTGTTGACTACAATCACTATGCTACACATTAGATCTCCAAGAGTTACTGATATATTAGTTTCTAGTTTCCACCCTACAACAACATATCCCCAAAACAGTACTGAAGAAGAAAAACAAAGTCTTCTTTGGTAAAGGATTGACGCATCTGAGTCAAAACTTACTATAAAGCTACAATAATTAAAACAACATGCTACTTTCAAAAGAATAGACAAATAGACCAATAGAAGAGAACAAAGACCCCAGAAACAGACCCACATGAATAAAATTAACTGACTTTGGACAAAGGAGCAAAAGCAATTTAATGGAGGAAAAAAAATCTTTTCCACAAATGGTACTGTAATAACTGGAAAACCATATTAAAAACGAAGTTAGACACTAACCTTACACCTCTCACAAAACTTAACTTAAAATTGATCATAGACCTAAACATAAAATCAAAGCTATAAAAAAGTCCAAATAAGTGAAAGGTTGCAGAAGGAAAGCAGGTATTTTCTTTTGCTTTTGCTTCTCCGCAGAGCCAGCATAGACGGGCTCTCTGGTTGTGAAAAGTATAATTGATTCATTAAAAACAAAAATAGACCTTGTTAGGGCATAGCGCTCTCCTGTTCTGTCCGTGCAGCTGTAGTCATTAGGAGAGATACAGCTGTTCAGTTATCCATCGTAAAATCCTTTAACACTTGGAAGTTTATGAGTAGAGCCAAGGATTAGCTGATCTCATTCCACGAAATGAACACGTTTAGTTGGCACACACGATCATACACAGCAAGGGAGACGTGACAGATGGTGGCTCCCGGGCCTCATTTCTAATTTTTTCCTCACTAGGAATCTGACAAAAACGTTCCTTGAATCTTCATCCAGGATTTACGGACCACCTTCTCTGTGCCAGGCATGGTTCTAGTGCTCTACGCAGCGCAGGGAAAACCACCGAGCCGCTGCCGTCAGACATCCTTCCCGAGTGATCCCCTTCCTTAGGAACTGGTGGGCTGGGCTCAGCTGGACCAGATGGATCTTACTGAGACATCCAAGTTTCACAGATGGTCTTCAACGCTTGTTCCAGATGGCTCCTGATGTTCTAGTTACAAAAATAAAGAAATAAAAATAGTAAGAGAGAAGAAGTCCTTATTATTTATTAGTTGCAGGACATTCTGAGCTCCCATCAGTAATCCAGATATTCAGTGCAGCATATGTATCAGCTATGAAGACGATGCTTTCTTCCACAGCTGCCTAATGTCTCCTGCTGATCCCACTTCATCCTAGGAAACCTTGCCATCTACCAGCCCTGCAGCTTCTGTCTTGGAACTGCAGGCTCATCCAGCTGCTTTTCTCCTGGTATTTTGGCTAGACTGGTAGGGGACTGGATCTGAAATGAAATGGAACATTCATGGTGCCAAAACTAGGAATATTTGGTGTGTCTGTGGAACGCCATTAAACCCTGCCTCTGACGGCCACAGGACCTGAATTAAAGTACTTGGCTTGATGTCCTAGGGCTGATCTACCTCCTTGGCTTCTCAATCTCTCAAAAAATCGCCAGCCCTGCACCCTAGCCTGGCTCCACTGTCTCTGTTCCTATGTTCCTTAGAGACTGAACTCTACTGTGTTTAGATCAGTGTCATGGGGAGGCCAAGTGCAGCTCCCCAAAGAAAGGCTTACCCAGAGAATGCACTGGCTGACAGCTGGGCATTACTGTGCAGTTGCATTGTTGTTTTTAGATTTCCAACCAAGTAATACTGAGAGCAGGAAACAGTAAACATGCCGTGCCATTAGCTGAGGCTTGTATATACAACAGAGTCTTATTTGCAGAGTAAAAATGAAAAGAAAGGAAACTACTCCAGAGCTAAGATCCAAGAGGGAGAACGTGGAACAGGGATAAGAGGTTTTTTTTGGGGGGTGGGAGAAGGGCTGATATTCAAATCACAGAGTAAATGCAGGATCACTAAGCAGTTTAATTAATGTACTCTTTTTCTGAGAGATAAATATAAAATATTTAAAACATCCACTTGTAAAATAAAGACTCAAAACAGAGTACTTTAATTAATAAGTATACAGATATTTAAAAATTTCTATAGAATACCAGACAAAAAAGAAGGGTGGAGGGGGTGGAAGTCAGTATGGAAGGATCTGAAAGGAGAGAGAAGGGAGAGGACGTGAGAGCCGGAGGGAAGGGGAAAGGAATGGCCAGACTACAGGCTCCAGGGGGTTCTGGCAGGTGGAGACCATGTCCCTCATGTCCCTCTGATTGACATCAGGTGACTAGTCCCATTTCCTGGGCAATCCTGAGAAAATCCTCTGGGCCTCATTTTCCTCAGTTGCAAATTAGGCAGTTGGAGTAAATGACTTTCTGGAGTCCCCTCTCTGTCCTGGTACCCCGTGCCTTCTCTGAAGCCCGAGGCTGGCCCCACGCATGGCAGCAGCTTAGCAGACCTACTGAAGAGCTCAGGCTGCTCTTCGTTTTGTATATTTTGCATGTTTGCTTGTATACTTTTCACACATTAAGTATACATTGTAATTTAAAATACATTGCTGATTTTGCTTCTAAGGTTCTTTTTCGTCCCAGAGTCTATGATTGGAGCCAATGGCCATCTGATTACTTCCAAGGGACCAGCCTTAAGGGCGTGTCCTACTAACCAGGCAAGAGTCTATAAAGTGTTGAATCGTGAGGTTCTATATCCATCCCAGGAACTAATGTCAGACCACCGTTCTGCCTAACCGATTGCTTCACAGGAAGAGGCAAACTAGAATTACACCTTCCATTTACACAGCACAATGAACAGCAACACAGCAACAAGGTGACAGCCCTTGCACTTCATGTTTGCTCAACTTATTAAAGAATAAAGGCTTGCAGAAATCCTGGAGCTTGCTGACAAGGCCCAACAGAGCTAAAGATCTGAGATTTCTTGTGTTTAAACAATGCTCCCAGGTCTCCTAGGCAGTTTCACAGAGAATCAGTGCTGCCACCTTGCACACAGAGTCAAATCCCCTTTTCTGTCTTGGCCTCCCTGGGTCACTTACCCACATTGCTGAGGGTGTGCTCACCGGCACATACTGCCAACGGGGTGGCTGGCGACACAGGAGCGGAATCGGGCTCATTTTGCTTTGGCTCCTTTAGAGAACCGGGCACAGAGGAACCATGCACAACAGACATGATTAACCAGTGATGACCAACCAAATGAACAAATAAATGATTAGCAAACACATTATTGAATTGTGTCTTGGGTGCAGATGCACCAGGACTGGTCTCCATGTCCCCAAACCGAATAGCCTCCCCTGCTGAGAGAAACCCGTGGGGAAAACCCAGCCCACCACCCTCATGTAACAAAGCCTAAAATGGACAGATTTCAGCTTACAGAGTGGAGTGCTGGAAAAGACCCCCAACGCTCACTTAGGCCAAACTGTTCATCTCACAGAAGAGAACAAAAGGAAGTTTAGAACTGACATACTTCATTTGGACCTGACAGGACTGGAACCAGTCAGTCCTCAGGGGCCACCCCGACACTAGATCTCACTACCCTGTTAACATCTGAATCTTCCTTGCTTTAAACTGCCACGTATGTCCAACCACATTAGCCCTGTCTGAGATCTGGGGGATATCCTAGTGTCTTTCTCATGAAAATATATCAGTACGTATACATAACCAAAATAACAGCCTCTCGTTCTGAGGAAGGACAACCAAGAGTTGCTAAGAAAAAGCAGGCCAGTTTGTGACCCATGCCTGATTCTTCTCCAGGAAGAACACAGTGGTTCCTGGACACTGAGACAGAGCAGCAAGCTCTGTCATTCCTGGATTAGAGGTGAAAGCTCATGTGCCTGGATAAGGAAAAGGAAAAAGCCCTCTTCTCTTTGGGGACTGGCATGAAACTGTCCCAGGCCTAGACCACAGAGGTCTCCTGTGTCCAGGGGGAGCCAGAAAGTACCCCTTTCCCTCAGCCCTGGCCAGCAGGCACCAAGCAGGCAGAAAGGCCCCCTCGGAGGCCTAGGTGCATAAGAAGGCCAGAAGTTCAAGGTGGAGCAGGAATGTGGTGAAAATCTTCCAGCAATCAGGCCTCTACCCTAACCACAAGGTAACCCTACAGAAGTTAAAGCAAGGGCTTCACTGAAGGCAACCACTGCAGCAACAGAATACAAACTCAGTTCAAGTCCTGTCTGGGACTGAGGTGGGGTAGGGACATGGACAAGCAACCTGATTAACTTTTCCTGCCTGTGATGAAAATGCCGAAACATAAATAGTATAGTAAGAACAGGAGGTAAGGCTAAGATTCCATTTTAAAAACCAGGGAGTTAGGAGGTAAGATTCCTAACATATTTTATCATAATCAGACTATAAGTGACCCTATCTTAAGGCAGGGCAAGTATTCTTAAATGATATGTTCCCTCTAGAGGGTAAGCACTATCTTGAAGAAGAATAGGAATAAGAAATTCCTTGTGTTATGTTTATGTTATAGGAAATCTAGAGTACAGACTATGGATGGTGACTTAATGTCTGTCACTGGAGATCCCTACATATCAAGCCTACGCCCCACCCCACCACCACCCTTTGCCCCGTTCTTGAAAGCCTTAAAAGACAGAATCTTAAGCCCCTAAGCACACCTCCTCTCTGATGTTGTCGGCACTTCCCTTTCTTCAAGTATGTACTTTGCCTTAAATAAAACCTTCTCACCACTCAGCTTACTGTGTCTTGTCTCTGTGCTCTTCCAGTGGTAAGCATCTTTGATATTTTGCTATTTCATTCAATTTTCTGAACTTATGCATAAGTCTTCACTTTCTCTGTCCCACTTGAGACAAATAGGGAAGGGCTACTGAGATCTCTGATTTGGGCTTGTGGGTTCCCGTTGCCTGGGTGACCCACACAGGACTGCAGCTCTACAATCACGCTTTTTAATGGCCTGCCCCAAAATCTCCTTCCTTTGCCTTTGGGAAGTCCTCAGAACATGATCTCACTCCACCCAGTGCTCTGCAGCTCCAGCTTAGTTTCCACACCTGCAGATTTAGCAGACCCCAGAGCCAGGTGACCCAGGCTTCAGGAGTTGGCAAGGGATCTGTGCTGTGCCGAGCAGGAGTTCATTGTGCTTCCCCTTCCTCCCTCTGTTCCTCCTTGCTCTCTGCTGCCTGCAGGGCTGCTGCCATTCCCTGCTACTCTCGCTTTAATGAATTCCTTCCTTACCTACACTCATCCGACCTGTTCAAGAATTCTTTCTCGATCAGAGTCAAGAACCCTCCTCTATCCGGCCTGAGGTTTCACCTAGTGTGCAAAGAGAGACCTCCCCAAACGTAGCTTCCCAGTAACAGAATGACACTATATCCCATCCTCATTGCATAGCAGAAGAGGCATGGCCATTCTAGGCATAAACGCAATTTCCCTTGGTCTCCACTGCCCCATACACAAAGTTTGGTTTTCAGTGAAACTTTACAAGACACATGCACACACAAACACATGCACACATTACAAAGTAACCCAGAGAGACAAAGCAGTCAATGAACCAGAGGCAAGGATGATACCAATGTAGGAACTATCACAGAGGAATTTTAAAATAACTATGATTTATATATTAAAGGATCTAGCATGACCTTACTGTGGCTTTTAGAGAAATATTATATTTCCATTAATATACTTATCCAACAGCCAAGAACAGACTACGACATAACTCGCTGCTCTTGGGATAAGATATGACTCATATTAAACAGTGCAGAAAACTCTGCAATTATCCTCCTGTTTACAAAGATGCACTATTTTCTATAGCCTGTAATTCTAATAAGTGGTTTTGGTGTCTACTATTTCCAAACATCTGGTAATACTAGTTCAAGACAGTGAAAACAATGGTAAAGAAAGCAAGGTAATGAGTTCAAAAAAGAGAGAGAGAGAAAAGGAACTGAAAGGATACCAATGACCACATTACTTTACATGTATTTTTGAGTGAGATATGACAGTGGTCATAACCAGATTGTGGTTAACTGCCCTAACGCTGAATGAGAAAACGCAAGGTCAATATAGCAATTGTAAGGACAAATACAAATTTAAAGGGCTTAATTCTCCCTGTTGACAATAAGAGAAAAGATCACACCCTCCTTTCCATTTTTCTCAAATTTGTGATGCTAAGCACTTTCTCCTTCCTCTTTGAAACATCTATAAATGCATCTGGAAACTAAGTAAAGCCTTTTGTCAGCTTTAGAGCTGAGGAATGTCTCTTCTCAAGGACCAGGGAGCCATCTCTTTGAAATGTAAACTTTAAAGGACACAATGTCCCTATCTCCCAGGGTGAAGTTGCAAAACTACCTCCTACCCAAAAGATAGGGGGTTCGTTTTTTGTCTGGATAAAGCCGGTTGGCTAACACAGATGGTTACCTCAATTACCAGATGAATCCAGGGTGAACTTCTGGATAAATTGTGCTGTCCAGTCCTCTTACTTGAAAACTAGTTTATTGTTCATTGTTTGAGGATATGTAATAATGGGTTATTGGCTATATAATAGGATGTCGCTTCCTTCTGTTTCTGCGATCTCTTGGCATATTGCCTGGGATGCCCATCACATTCTGTTTTAATGCTGATTCAATGATAAAACTGTTTTCTTTGTCAAGAGGATTTCTGAGTTGGAAGAATATTTTATTTTTTATTGTATTTCCCCAACATTTTTCACAATTATTGGGAGTATGCTTTGTCCCTCCAGAATCCTGCCATGGGATATCCCAAAAGAAAAAAGCTTGGGGCAATTATAACTTTGAAGAGAGGGGTGTTCTGTTTTCTTATCAGCATCTGATGTTAAGCTCTGCCCAGATTTCTGACCCATAGGAAATGTAGGATCAGAAATATTTGGGTTTTTTCCGCTCCTACGTTGGTGTCGTTTTTGAGGCACCAATAGATAAACAATACAGGAACTGAATTTGTAATTCTAATTAATTTAAGTTAATGTAACCACATGCAGCTGGTGGCTACACTATTGAACACTACAGGCTTAAAAATTTTGCTTGCTTGCTGTTTGCTGTTTCTGTTTAGGAATTCGGACTCTCATGCAAGATAAGAAAAGTCCAACTTTGGGTCCCCATGGGTCCATCATATGGGCCATTAGGAGTCAGATCTTGAACTCCACCAAAAAAATTCTGTCAGGCAATACGAAATTATACCAAAGACAAGCTTACATCTGCACAAATGAATGACCAAAATGATAAATTGTGGGTACATATAAAAGACATTTTTGCTCATTTCTAAAAGATAGTTGACTGTTTAAAGTTAAAAGAGTAGCGTGGAGTTTTTAAGAAATGTAGGAATAAAATGTGTAATTACGAAAGCACAAAGGACGGCAGGACAAATGGAAGCACACTGTCGTAAAGATGTCATATTAAAACTTAAGTGGCACAACATCCCCTGGAGATGGCCACTGAGGGGTTAAAGATGCCACGTGTAAACTCTACAGCAACCACTAGTCAGTCACTGGTGGGGCCAGGATGCACCCGCTGGAACCTGGGCCCCGGGGTGGGTGGCGTGGCAGTCGGGGAGGCCCAAGGAGGCCCCAGCGCCCCGCTCGCCGCTCCCACCCAGCGCAGCAGAGGTTCAGTCTCCCAGGGCCTCTGCAAGGACGCCCGGGGACGCGGGGTGCCAGCCTGCTGGGACCATCAGGTGAGGTTCCTCCAGTCCAGCCCCGCCAGCCCCAAACACTGAGGGTTCTTCCACCGGGTCAGGTAGGTTGGTGGGAACAAGGGCTGCAGGGGGCGCTCCAGGCCTCCCTGTGGGGCCTTCCTGCGCACCCGGCCGGGAGGCGCGGCCACATCAAGGCCCCCCGCGCACGCGGCTCCTGACCTTTCACGCGAGCAGCAGGGTCGGAAGAGCGCCCCTCGGGGCTGCGCGGAGAGCCGGCCTGCCTGCGGCGCGGGCATGGGCGCACAGGCTGGCAGATCCCGGGGGCATCCCCGACGGGTGGTGCGAGGGCACCGTCCCGACCCTGGCCGGGTCCGCCCAGACGCAGAGGTGTGTTCATCATCCACAAGGAGGTGGTGAAGCTGCTCCACAGAGTGTGGAAGAGAGGCTGAGCCAAGAGGGTCTGCGCAGCCTGCGCCCAGTGCCTCCAGCCCACACCCGCCACCCTCTGCTCGCCACTGCAGCGCAGTCGTGCCAAAAGGCCCCCATCCCTGTCCCTTGCATTCCGCGGCCTGAGTCTGCCCCCTGTCATCATCTAGTCCTTCCGTCCCCTTCCATGTGTCCGCTGTGGTCTGTATGACTCCCTTGTATCCACATGTCCAGCCACAGCCGGTGTCCCTTGCAGCCTGTGAATCTGTGGCCACTTGTCTCTACGCTTTGCAACCTTTTTAAATATGAAATTATTCCAAATACAAAATTTATGTAAAAAAATGATCTTCAAAAATCCTAGTTAAAAATTAAATGTGTCATCTCCTTCCTGCTGAGATACAAACTGACAGAATTAGTATATTCAGTTGCTATCAACAATACAGTATAGAGGATAGAGGAGCAATCTAGGAACAACAACAAAAACGCAGAGGAAGCAGGAGAAGGAAGAAGAATTCCTCAAAACAACTAGGACTTCAGGCATCCCTGGTTGGCAGAACTGTGAAAACAGAGTGATCGGATACATAGATACCTAGCTAGATAGTTGAATATCTCTATTTCTTGGCATCAATGCCAAGTGTTGATCAATCTCAGTGTTAGGCTGGACAAAGGAAAGACAAGGACATGCAAACAGAACAGAGAGATGCCATAGGGGGAGAACAGACCAGACCCCAAAGTCCGTGCCGTATATGGAAAGGGGACAGCTCTTCCTGAATTCCATCCTGATGTGCCAACTGGGACCCAGATGTCAGCCTCCTCCCTCTTGGAAGGAAAAAAGTTTCCAGTTGACTATTATGTCACCTTTAGCCAATCATACCTCTCAACACCCCCTAGGATAGCTTGCCCACGCCTCCCCCTCCTAATCCCTTATAAGCGCCCCACCTCCCTAACCAGGCGTGACTTCTCTGGCTTGTAGTACCCAGGCCACGAGAACATCACCCGGGAGTTGCATTCAAATAAACTACCTGGCCCTTTGTTGCCTCTCTTTGCCTGCTTATTTCGGCTAGAATTTACCTTACATATGGTGCTGAAACGCGGGAGGAGTGTGAGCGTGGGGCCCCGACCGGCCACCGGCAGCCCCGCCCCCTCCTTCCCCGACCCGGGACCTCAGCCTGCTCTCTGCTGCATGGACTATTTTCTGGTGAGTCCCTCAGTTTTCCCCGATCTGCTTCCCTTCCTAACTCCATTTCACCTGGTCCATCTGAAACCGTAGCTACGTCCAGGTCCGGGCATTCAGCCCATCCATTGGGAGTATCCAGGATACTCGCCCCTGGCCCTGTGGTGGGGGAGACGTCCCTCACCCAGGCTCCCAGGCCGTCTCCCCTGACTTGGTGCACTTGGGACGCTGGTCGCTCCTCTCAGTGGGATTTTTTTTGGGGGGAAGTGAACGCAGACATGGGAAACCAGCCCATGAAAGCAGAGGCTCAGACCCGGCTGCGGTGTCTCATTTCTAATCTGGCTACTCTGTTTTTTCCGGGAAGTCCGCAAACAGAAGTTAGTCTTCCTTTGCTCTGAGGCCGGGCCTCAGGATCCCTTGGACAAACCAATCTCGCTGGACCCCTGAGGGAACTTTTGATTTTAGCCTCCTCACCAACTTAACTAATTATTGCCACCAGAGCGGAAAGTAGAATGAAATCACCTATGTGCAGGCTTTTAGGACTTTGCACTCCCATCAAGACCGTTATGTTAAGTGTTCTATAACTCAGGTTCTCGTAGACCGATCTCCAGTTAAAGATTGTCAGCCTCTTACTCTGCTCAGTCCTTCCTTTCCAGATCCACCAGAAAACCTCAGTCACCCGCCTCCCTGAGCTCGCAATCCCCTCCCCCTCTCTCCACCACAGTCCTTTGTCTTCACACGTGTTGCCTCCATCTTAAAGTCCTGCATTCTCAACCATGCCGTTGTCCTGCTCTCCTCTTCCAGTGGCTGCACCACCCCTCCCCCTCTCCTTCTCTCCTTCCACCTTCACCGCCCTCTTCCCCCACCGGAACACGCCCCTCCCGCCCTCTAGTTCCAGAAGCCACAGACAAGAAGCTAAGAAGAAAGAAGGCAATTTAATATTAGAAACTCAAATCTTTATGTCAGTTTGTCTGTGTATATGTTTTTATATGAAAAAAAGTGTTGCTGACTGTAGTCATTGTATCTCAGTTTGTACGTTTGTGTGTCTAAGTGTATAGATGAAAAATATTTTATTTAAAAACAAGCGCTTGTGAAGATTGGGCATTCTGGAACTTCCAGAGAATCTAGTAAAAAATGTTAAACATTAATGCTAATTTGAGTTTAGCTGAGGCGGGCATGTCCTTGTTGTTATCAGCTGCCTAAGTTTACCTAAGGTCATTTAAGTCAATGTTATCTGCTAAATCTTTTAAGAATAAAATGCTTAAAAGCTTGGCTTTGTCTAACATTCAGTAAAAGTTTTGTAAGTAATCTAGCATAGTTGCTAAAAATAAGTAAACAAGCCTAGCAAATAAATATCTCAATAATAATACTGTATTACTGTATAACAGTGTATATATATATATGCAAACAGCCTGAGAATTTTTGTGGTAACCAAAATTCTTAAAGTTTGCCAAGTTATATAGACATATTTTGTGCCTAATAAGAAATTGTGCTATAAAACACATTTCCAAACATGATAAAATATGTTCATAAATGTATCAATCTGAAGAATGCTAGTGTAACAGTTTACAGTAGCCTATTTTTCAGTGTTCTCTAAAACCCAAAGTATGAAATGGTTTTAAGTTCTAATTAAAACTACTTAATATAATAAGAAAAATATTTTGGTATGCTAAAGATGTGTGTTTTAATAAGAGAAAGTATAAAGAATGGAAATACATCTTGTTGAGGGTAAAAGAACGTAATTGTTCTAAAGTACAGCTATTTATTTAAAGGGGGAGAACACTGAATGTACAAGGAAAGTTGTAGAAAGCTTGTGGAAAAGTTGATATAGTCATGCTATGTGAAATTAAAGCAAGTGAGTCTCAGTATCAAGTACACAGCAAAATTACAATTTTGTTTTCAGTTAAAAAAACAAAGTTTTCTTAGCTGTTAGTCTGCTCTTAATATTGAAAGATTGCATAAAGTTCTTCTAATTGTTTTATCAAAGCAGTTTCTCATGCTTGAAATCTCAGTGGGTTGAGTATTTAAGATAATGAGATCTTAATATGAAAAAGACCAAAAGCTAAACTTTAATAACAACTGTGTAACCTTCTTTATTTCCCTTTGAAGTACTTTGTTGTCATTCTAGTTAATTAGATAAGTGTTGCTTCATAGCAACCTATAGTCCTATTTAAGCAAGTGCCTTAAAACTTTTAACAACTTCCCAAAATCAAATTCAAAAAAGTGCTTTTGCCTCTAGTTAACTCTGATATTTTCCAGAGGGCCCCTGGAACATGTCAGAAAAACTTTTTCTCATTGGAGAAAGTATTTGGCTAATTTAGCTTATTTATCTGATATATAATTACCTGCTTAATTACCTAGAAAGCACTGTCAAAAAGAATAATGCTAAACTTTGTTACTGAATGTTTTGTGTTACAGAAATATCTAAATTTCCTTATGTCAACTGTCTTACAGTAAGCTCTCTCATCAGATCTTTAACCATTGTCATTTGTAAGTCCCTTATTATTTATAGCCACTGTTTTATTACTCTTAAGCTAGTAAAGAACTAGATTTCAGTGGAACAGGTATTGGTTACATAAGATTAAGTAAACTAAGGAAGATAATTTTGTGGCTTTTTGTTTCAAATGTTGTTGATAAAGTGTTTTAAGCTTTTTCTCTTAAGCTGACAACAGTTTAGTAAACGACTGCCTTTATAAGCAGAATTGAAACTTTATCTTTCTCTCTACCTGATCCCTCCAGAATTTAAAAACTCTCAGTAACTATTTTTATATTTCATGGCAGTATATTTATTTGCATAAGTTCAATAAGTGCTTTCCTTGTAAGAGGACCAATTAAAAACACTGGTTATATTACCAAGGCTTTGACTGGGACATCATACCCGAGAGACATGTGTGTAAACTCAGATATGAACAGACAGCTTTAAGGAACTAAGATTGACTTTATAAAGCCAACACAGCCCCTTAGAAGAACTGGCCTGGTACCTTGCTTACAGAGTTCCCAGAAGCCTTACCAGGTGAGTAAAGAAGGTCACTTCCTGGCAGGTGCAGGAACCTCAAGAAGAGAGGAATTCACCCAAATCTACATGTACTGCAGGCACAACCTGATGGCAAGTCTGGCTTGGCTTCTAGCCTCAAAAAGCCCTTAAAAGTTCAATCTGAAATTCCTTACAAAAAGTTTCAGCAAAGCATATTTAAAAGAGCCTATGTAATCAATTGCTCTTCTTGCTGCACTTATGCAAATAATCAAGCCAACTGTTAATTGTTTTCTTAATCTAGCTACTTCTAATAAAAATAAGGGTGATTTTAGAGAAAAGTATTGTTTCAATAATGCAGTCTTATCTATACTAAATCCTAATACTAGTCATTGAGATGTAAACTCAATCCAGAACTCCAGTCCCCCATAATAGCCTGGCTAATGACCCTACTGGGCCCCTTAATAACAGTTTGTAGTTTACTCTTAGTTGCCCCTTGTGTCCTCAACTTCCTCCAACAGCAGCTAACCCAGATGACCCGGGTCGCCACCAACCAGATGTTACTTCACCATTACGCACCTCTTCCCACTGAACCCCCTCCTTCAGCCTAATACCAGCCTCAAACCCCCACGACGCCCCTTGTCAGCCGGAAGTAGCCAGATTGAGTCGTCACCCATTATGACCAAAAGGCTGGAATGTTAGGCTGGAGAAAGGAAAAACAAGGACATGCAAACAGAACAGAGAGATGCCATAGGGGGAGAACAGACCAGACCCCAAAGTCCGTGCCGTATATGGGAAGGGGACAGCTCTCCCTGAATTCCATCCTGATGTGCCAACTAAGACCCGGATGTCAGCCTCCTCCCTCTTGGAAGGAAAAAAAGTTTCTAGTTGACTGTTATGTCACCTTTAGCCAATCATACCTCTCAACACCCCCTAGGATAGCTTGCCCACGCCTCCCCCTCCTAATCCCTTATAAGCGCCCCACCTCCCTGACCAGGCGTGACTTCTCCGGCTTGTAGTACCCAGGCCGTGAGAACATCACCCGGGAGCAGCATTCAAATAAACTACCTGGCCCTTTGATGCCTCTCTTTGCCTGCTTATTTCGGCTAGAATTTATCTTACACTCAGTATTGATCACAGCTTCAACTGCACAAAGGAAAGCTTCCTGTATCATTAGAAGACCAGTGTTTGACTTCAGCTAATACCTAGATTACCTTATTCCAGCTGGTAACCCCCAAGGAAATAGAATTTCTCTCTCCCTATCTTTATATGAAGCTTCAAGCCACATTTCCACCCCTCACATCCATTATTGTGGCTGAAAGTATGAGTTATAATGATTGACCAAGCCTGGACCGTGTTACCTTTGAAGGGCCTGTGGTACTATTGTTACTTTGGTATTATTCAGCACCAGTTGGCGCTAGAGAAGGCTTAACCGGCAGCTCCTCTGCTCTTTGCCAAATAGGATGTTGCTTAGCTGTGTCATTTGGTTTTTTCCCACTATCATCCTTTTACCACTTGTGGGCATGCCCGCCTCCATTGAGGACACTTGTAATACCAAAGATGATGATCTTGAACACGTGATCAAACGCGTGTGGAGTGAGAAGGTCCACTATCTGTAGCTGGTGGGCAAGCACCAGTCAAGACCCTGAACTCCAACTGTGGTTAATGACATCTCTGTTACATGTGTGGCCCATCCCTACTGCATTTTGAGCCACTGCACTTCCTAAAACCTTATTACTCATAACTTGTGTGGATTATCTCCTCTTTTTCTTCCTTGTCTTTTAAAATAAACTTTAAAGGGAGTGGCCATCTGAGTGATGGTTGGAAGCAGCAGAAGGCGTCTGGTCCCAAAAGCTCAAAGATTTTATGAATACAGAATCTTTAGCATTAGAAAAAGTATCACTCAACAACATATATTAATTATTAATATTAATATTAATTACTCTTAATATTATTACTCTCCCACTTTTTAAATTATTTTAAAACATCTTACATTCATGCTTCTTAATACAATTTTTATTTTATTTTATTTTATTTTTAATAACTGTATGTAAGGTATACAACATAATAATTTGATATACAAATTAAGAAAATATTTCCATTCACAACAAGCATCAGAAGTTACTAAATTCAACAAAGGAAGTTTTGCAGTCAGAAATCTACAAAATATTGCTGAAAGAAATAAATTACTAAATAAATGGAGAGATACTTGATTTTCATGGATTGGAAAATATATTGAGCAAATTGATCTGTAAGTTCAATGCAGTTCCTACCAGTAGGTTTTTTAAATAAGTGGACAAGCTGATGCTAAACTTTGTATGAAAAGGCACAAGACCTAGAGTAACCAAAACAATTTTTTAAAAGAACAAAATAATTATACTTCCTGATTACAAAACTTATTATAAAGTTACACTAATCAAGACAATGTGGTGTTGGTATATCAGTAGGCACATAGAGCAATAAGATGAAATTGAGACTCTACCGATAAAACTTTATATTTGTGATTAATTGATTTTGATAAAGAAAACAAGACAATTCAATATAGGAAGAATCATCTTTTTAAGAAAAGATGTTGCGATGATTACATATCCACTCTCAAAAAAACTGAACTTAAACCCTTACCTCACCACACACACACACACTCACCCCAAAGACAGACAAAAAAACAAACAAAACAAAGAAACAAACAAATACAATTAGACCACAGGCCCAAATGGAAAAGTTTAAACTATAAAACTTCTAGAAGGAAACAGGAGATCTTAGTGAACTTGGGTAGGGAAAGAATTCTTAGCTACAGCACCAAAAGTTTTATCTTTCAAAGAAAATATTGATAAACTAAACTCTGAAACTATAATGAGACAGTAGTTCACCATCACTAGGATGGTTAAAATTTAAAAGCCAGAATATAACAAGTATTGGCAAAGCTGAGTAGAAACTGGAACGCCCATATACTGCTGTGGGATTGTAAAATGGTGAGCTGCTTTGGAAAACAATTTGGCAGTTCCTCAAAATGATAAACATAAAGATACCATGTAACCCAGCAATTCCAATCTTAGGTATATACCTAAGGAAAATGAAAATATATGTCCACACAAAACTGACATACATAATGTTCATAGCAGCATTATTCATAATAACCAAAAAGTGGAAATAATATGAGTGTTCATCGGTTGATGAATGAATAAACAAAATCTGAAGTACCCATATAACAGAATATTACTCTGCCATAAGAAACAATGAAGTACTGATTCAGTATATAAGTTGGATGAACCTTGAATTCATTATGCTCAGTGAAAGAATGTACTTATAAAAACCCCATAAGATATGTCATTTATATAAAATGTCCAAAATAGGCAAATCCATGGAGACAGAAAGTAGAATAAAGACTTCCATGGGATGAGAGTAAAAGGAAAGAGGAGTGAATGCTAATGTTGGTGGGATTTCTTCAGAGGATGTTGGAAATGTTCCAAAAATAGGTAACAGATATTTACACAGCTCTGCAACTATATTAAAACCACTGAATTGTACACTTTAAATTGTGAATTTCATGATATGTAAATTATCTCAAAAAGCTGTTATGTTTTTTTTTAAAAGACACCAGTAAGAAAATTCAAAGAAGCCACAGACTATGAGAAGGTATTCACACATCAAGTATTTGATAAAGGACTTGTAGTAATATATATAATGAGTTCTTTCAACTCAATAGTAAGACAAGACAACCTAATTTAAAAACAGGCACATGATTTAAATATACATTTCACCAAAGAAGTCATATAAATGACAAGTAAGCACATGAAAATATATTTAACCTAATTAGTTATTAAGTATATGTAAATTTAAACCACAATGAAATACCACTTCTCACTTTCTAGAATGGCTACAATCATAAAGAAACTGAATGTTGGTGAGGATGTGGAGAAACTAGAACCTTTATATACTGCTGATGGAAATGTAAAATTATATGGCCACACTGGAAAATAGTTTCTTAAAAAGCTAAAAAAAACCCTTATATGACCCAACATTTCCTTGGAATCTGCCCAAGAGAAATAAAAACACATCTACATAAAAACCTTTATTCAAATGTTCGTAGCAACATTATTCACAGGAACCAAAAAGTGGGAACCATCCAAATGTCCATCAACTGGTAAATGGATAAACAATATTTGTCCTTTCAATGATATGGAATAACATTCAGCAATTTAAAAAAGCTCACCTGATACATAATAAGAATAAACAAACTTCAAAAAGCATATGCTAAGTGAAAGAAGCCAGATGCAAAAGACTACATATTTTAGTATTCCACTTACATGAAATGTCAAAGAAAAGAAAAATTAAGACAGAAAACAAATGCATGGTTGCCTGCGCCTAGGGGTGGGAACAGGCATAAGGAAACTTTTTAGGGTGATGGAAATTTTCTAAAACAAGATTGTGGTGGTATATGCACAACTCTAGAAATTTACCAAAAACTCTTGAATTGTAAATTTACAATGTGTGAATTTTATGATAGGTAAATTATAGCCCAATAGAGCTGTAAATAAGTCAATAATGGAATTCTTGCGAAAAACTGAAAATGTAGAAGTAAAGCAGGCCCACAGTAAAGAACATCAGCAATAGATTTAGAGCCTTTCAAAAGCATCTTCAAGAAAATATCATTTGGGAATACCCACAGTTCACTCACACAATAATCAGAAATATGTAAATATGGAAAAAGAAAGAAAACATTCATTCATTTAAAAGTCATTCCAAATACTCACCATCACCAAAAAAGTGACAGGATAGGAATATTGATCAGCTACAATAATTTTCTTCTCATTTATCACATTTCTTTCACACCATCGAAATGCTTACAGAACTGACAATGGGTAATACACTTTGTTAGAACAGAGGATAAAAATATGGGAATCTTTTCTGTATGTTATATAGTTTTATTTTGTTCTGGCTGTTGAGGTTTAATTTCTGTTTTGTTAATATGTTTCTAAATTCTCTTTCCTCTGTACAGTTTGCCACACTATCTGCTGAGAAAGCAAAAAAATAACACATGAATTGAGTAAATTACTGTTTATTTTACCTATGTATGCCAAAATATTAGAACTGGGGGATTCCCCAAATCACAAGTCCATTGTCTTTACTGAAGAGACAAAACTACATTCATGCACAAAATTACAACAAAACGTTGACTTACTTTCAGAAGAAATCAACTGGAGATCATTAATGAGCCTCAGCTGAACTCACTTTATACAAGGCACAAACAAAAGGACATTTCTCTTTTAGGAAAATTATGAACATACACACCCTAAAGCAGTCATTAAATCACTGATTTTAATGGTAAGATTGAAATGCGAGCAAGTAAAACAAATTTTAAAGGAATGGGTCATTTCTATAGTCCTATTAATATTCCAGCCCTGGTTTTCTGCCAAGGCAATGACTGTCCTAAGGAGAAGAAAATCTACCAAAGAAGAGGATGATATTGGACTTATTGTGCTTGATGAAGAACAGGAAGGGATGATTGCAGTGAAAATTTTCATAACTTGGTAGTGATTGGGCGGTAAGGCCCACGCCGGTGGCAGCTGCAGCCTCAGTCCCTTCCTCCGTTACCACCACAAAAGCCCTGTGCAGAAACTTCTGGACACTCAACCCAGAGCCAGAGGACATGCCAGAGAAGTTAGCTTTCTGCTCGCTGAAGGCATCCTCCACCCCCATGGCTGCCAGGATTGGCTCTAGGTCGTAACCATCCTCTACTTCAAACCGGGGCAAGTGCAGGTTGACATTCCTTTCTTCCATATGCCCTGGGCTAGTCCACTCTGCTAATTTCTCGGGAGTTACTTTATCTACAATCTATTAAGAAAAAATAAGGAGGAAAGAATGGGATGATTATCAACACAAGTTAAAACAGTGTGACATTGATTTGTATCAGTCAGAAATTATTAATTATAGTAACAAATTAAAATTTAGTAATACCAGCAACAAATACAGGTAGAAATTTCATTTCACTAGCCTGCTGTCTTTAAATAACAGACATTTGTCTTACAGCTCTCTATTTAAATTGTGTATATGTGAAAACTCAATAGTATTAAATGAATTTTTAAGGGTGAAAAAACAAGACATTTCTCATTCTATCCAATGCATATTATTAGTTTTTACTATTCCCCTCCAGTCTTTTATGCATATATATTAAGCAATAATGTTTTAATTATGCTATAAAATAATTTATATTATACTATATAGCATTATTATAATATATAAATACATATATATAGTTGCAATCAGAGTGAATGTCCATTTTACTTGCTATAATGAAACTTTTTCATATTCCTGCATCTCCCTCCAAAATATCTGCAGACTGATGGGTAATATTTTCATCAAGTTGATAAATTTAACCCAACATTCATCCATTCATTCACTTACAGTTATCTAGTATGTATCAATCCTATGATAGATACTATGGATACAAAAATTACTATTATTATAAATTTCAAACTAGATATCCTAATGTATTTTCACCTATAAATTTCTCACCTGACTCAGAAAGTCACTATTTTTCTTTTGAACTATTTCCCAAGGGTTATTCCCTCACCTGGGGATTTTGAGTTGCTGTATGAATATTCTTAAAGTCTTCATATATACTGCCATTTTGCTGCCTCAAATATTTTCCAACATATAATACTACTAGAGATGTTTCACAGCAACAGAACAGTATCCAGTATTGTAATAATAAAGCATCTATCATTTGTTGAGTGAGTTCCATGTCCTAGCCCCGTTCTAGGAGATACATTTTCTAATCATTACAATGCTACACAGGAGGAACTATGAAGCCCATTTAATGGGAAAATATTGAAGTTCAAGGAGTTAAGAAGTTTCAAAAAACAGAAAGCTATTAAACAGAGGAATAGGGATTTGAAAGGAAGTCTTCCTGATTTCAAAAATACAGGACACTAGCCACATCAATTTTTTAACTGCAAAGTAGGTGCGACTAAATTGAGGGGTTCAAGGTTAAGGATTCTATAGACTTTGGGTGATTATTATGCATCAATGTAGGTTCATCCTTGGTTAAAAAAAAAAATTTTTTTACTGCCTTTCCAGTAAGTGATGTTGATTAGGGGAAGGCCATGCCTGTGTGGAGACCACAAGTTCGTGGGAAATCTCTGTGCCTTCCTGTCACTTATGCCTGTAAACCTAAAACTGCTCTAAAAAAAATTAAGTCTTTATAAAGAATTATTGGTCAAAAAGAAATTATGAGGGTCCAAGAGCCTACTGAATAGTACACAAATTTTGCTGTATATGTGCTTATGTGATTTTCTGGGAAAGAACGTCTGTAGAGATCAACTATTTCCCAGAATAAGAGATGGTCTTCAGAACTTCCATACGATTTTAAATGTTCCTATTAGCACATCCCCAAATATTTTAGTATTGGTTGTTTTCATTACACCTGATACTATTTAATGCTCCTCTTTTGACATCCATCTGTAGTTGTTGCACGGAGTTGGAAATATTTCTACTTGGCAGTGCTAGACACTGGATCCCAATGAGAAGCACTGTTTCCAGACTCAACCAGAGCAAACCTTGAGATACAAAGCCTCAAGAAAGGAAAGCACGACTGGGGAGATGCAGGATTTTACCTTCTCCAGACCATCTATTTCATTGGGCAGCAACACGAACATGCTTAGGTCATGGTTTTTATATGGAATCCCCAGGATTTGGGCTTGCAAGTCCTCCGGGGAAGTGAAGCTGAAGCAATGGCGTTGAGTCATCATCAGCACAGGCTTACTTGTGCTCTGCAGCAAATTCACATGGCACGCAATGTCCAAGAGGCAAAAGACAACCTAGTTAGCTCACCAAAATGATTAGCTTGGCTGAAAACAATGCTGAAGATCACAGCCTCAAAACCACCACTTGCTATTCACCATGTACATCCACTCAAATAGGACTTGAGATTTTACATTCCATGGGGAAGCACATCACATAAGTAAATGAAGAACCATACCTTATTCAGCCAAAATTTTTCCTCCTTGGTGTTTTCTTTCTTAAACTCCCTGTCCCACTGCCCTTTAAAATAAACTATGTTCACCAGCACCAGCTTGGTGGAACTGCTTAGGGAACCATCTGGAAGCAGGTCCTTGATTTTTCCTGAAAACAAACAACAACACAATTGGTCCATTTTCAAAATTACACACTTGTAATTTTGCTATGCCCGGCAGGTATGAGGCAGATGGAATGTGACTGATCATCAAAAACCCGGCTAGGTCACCACCAGAAGGCTTTGCCTTGCTGGCTGTCCAGGGAGGTCCTCACTTTGCCCATCACCTATTTATCCCACTAGATAAACAGAGGTGTGATGGGCGAGGGTTCAGACTGCCTCTGTGTGCATCCAGTTTTGCCTCTTGTCAGCTAGGGAAGCTCTCTGTGCTTCAGTTTCTACATCTGTAAAACAGGAATAAAACCTGCCTCATAGGGTTGTTGAAAGAAGTAAATGATTAAATATGTATAAAGCATGCAGAACACTCTCTGGCTAAGAATGAGCCCTCAGGAAGTGTTAGCTGTGATTATTTTTACCTATCTAATACAGTTACCACCCAAGATTTAGAGATTTCTTATTTTATTGAAACAGGAGTTGATGTTTTTGTCTCTGGGTTTAGCCCATCCACACTAAATCTTGAAAATTATTGCCTTCAACCAATCCTTTGATAGGACCTCTTTATTCCTGCTTTTTAAATTTTTATTTCCTTTGGACTAAATGTGAAGAAAAAAACGCAATCTGAAATAACAGGCATCTCCCTAATAACTGGAATAAAAAAATGTATTCTGAAATTCTAACACTAAAGTACCAGCTCTTGCTCCCCAAAGCGCAGTTCCATGTTAACACTCCTCTCTGGATGCCTTGTGTGTTTGGCTCATACTAGGGCCTGGGTGGGGAGGATGAAGCGAGGGCTTCGTCAAGTTCTCTGCCATGGACAGGGCTGAAAGTTGTTACCATCCCCAAAGGATGCTCAAGTGGAGATGAGGCTCAGGTAGCACCTGGTATGTAGCAGAGACAGGTCTTAACGGGAGAGCTTAATGTTTCTCACTTGATAACGAGAAAAGAAACCTTCTCTGACATATCCCTTAGGGACCCAGGCTCAGAAAGAAAGGCTCTGATACAAAGGAAAAGTGGGAACCCAGGAACAGACACCAGCTCACTTTCAGGAGCCCCAAAGATGTGATCGGCCAACATGTACAAAAAACTCTCCACTAAGTGTTTCCATGAAGTTCACTTCCTGTGGGCCCCTTCCTGCTTCCCCTTCGCTCTCTCCACATTTGCTGAGACCAGGCCACTCCCCGAAGTGCCTTTTCCCATGCTTCATGCCCAGCCCTGCCTTTCTAACCCTGAAAACCCACCTCAAATCTCTTTCCAAAGTTTGTGCACCTTGCCACCCCACACAGTGTCAAGAACAGGGCCCCTCTCACAGCAGGTAGTAAAAAAGTGCTTTTATGATGAACAACCCATTCATACTTTACCATCCACTTGGCTTTCAACCCAGGAATTGATCTTCTCTTGACTTTCATCTGCTTCGTTTACAAAATCAACAGGTTCCAGAGCAGCATGATAATATTTTTTAACGTAATCTAAGTATTTCTTTAGGAGAAACAGGGAAAGAATAGAAAGAGGTTGAAAATTCCATATGGCCATTGCTAACATCTTTAAATGGACTAATAAGAGGTACAGCAAGATGACTAACATTACAGCAGGGATTTTTGAGGCCCAACCAAATCACTTTGAGCACTTACATACACATTTTTACACACATGCAATAAGGTTAAAGGCAAAAAATCATAGTTAGATGATTAGGATTAAAAATAAGCTCCCAAAGGGCCCAGGTGTCTAGAGAAGAAGCAGGGGGAGCAGACCCAGCGATGTGGGCAGTCAATCAGGCCACATGCTTCTAGAGCCCATAACCCTTCCAGGGCCATCTAGGCATCATGACCATCACTCACAGATGTGTTAGACGCCACAAAACTTACTTGAAGGAAGAGGTATGTCTTTTCTCCAAATAGTCTGTTGGCTATTTTCATCTCGTAGTCACCAGTTGGTCTGTTTATCTCACTCAAAAACTCTTGGAATTCGTGGTGTATCTCTTCTGTCCCCTCAGTCTTCAAAATCAAAACAAAAGCTCAGTGAGTTACCTTGGCAAAAGCAAGCCTGGATTCTTGCTCAGGAGGATGTGACTCCTGGGTTTCTCCCTCAGGGGTGGCCGGTGAACGTGGTGTGGCCCCTGGATAATCTCAGCTATGCAATGAAGCCTGCTTCTTGGGCTCAACAACCAGATCTGACTTTTTAGGCTCAGGTTGAATTTTTTATCTCAAATGTAACTGTCCACTAAACATTCCCCCTGTTTGCTTTTGGCTTTCCACAAGACTCTAAGCACCTGTATACTCTCCTTGGTTGATTCTTATCCACTTTATCCACTCTAAAATTTGGCAACTTCTGTTCCAGACAGTGGATAAGAAAGTGACTCCAGATGGTATGAGTGGCCATTTGTCAGAGCTATATGTTGAGCTGGAGTGGGATCTATCCCTGCCTCTGGGGGAAAAAACAAACTTCTCTGGACATTTTCTGTAGAATCTCACAGTTTTCTAATTGGGAGCTAAGGAGTGAGTGACCCAGCACACTTCCCTGAAACAGAGAGGAACGTCTTGCTGCTGCCCCTGAGCAATACCTGCCTACTTCCATTCACACTGGATGCAAAGAGAGGCATTTTAGTTTTGAACTGAAAAGCATAGTAGAGAACAGAAAGGCTTTCTTCCTTTAAAATATGAAGCCCATGAGTTTTTGTTTGTTCGTTTACTGTCTTTACTTACCCAATGCCTAAATTTTGTGAATAACTAATGAAAATTTGAACACATTCAAATCAAATATGTAAATCTGAGGTCAAATATGACTTCTGGCTCCCTCCTTGTTACTATGAGTCTTTTAAATGAACAGTGTTCATTCTATGGAGCTCAGGTTGACTGGGATGTAATGTGACCAGACCAAGATATTGAAGCCTTTGAATAATAATGGGTTGATAAAAAGAGAAGGACATAATAGGAGTATTTCTCTAGTGAGCCAGTTGTGACTGAGTTAATCTGAAAATATGGGGAAGAGAGGAAATGCCGACTGTCAAATAGGCTTGGGGTTTGAGTGTATTCCACCCCTGTGACCTAGGAAACCCCAAACTAAGAAATTAACTTAAAGTGGCCCTGGACTGACAACATTTCAGGAACTTCTTCAAGACAAAAATGTATATATATATATATATATATATATATATTTTTTTTTTTTAGAAATGTGACTACATCCCAGTTTTCACTGGACTGTCATAGATTATCAGCCAAATATTAGCTTATACTCCAAAATTACAAATCATAAGAAATAACTCCTATATCAAGAATCAGAAGGCAACAGAACAAAACAGCTAATTAGACCCTCAAGGACTTTAGGCAATTTTGGATAATAGGCATTATCAGATATCACATTAAAAGGCAATATATTTAGAATGTTAACCAAAAAAGATACTGAAAATGTGATCAGGGAAAAGAGACTGTCAACAATTTTCAGGTTGGTTTTATAATCAACTACAACTTCTATACATGAATATTCAATGAACATTGATATTAAAAGCTCAATAGACAAGTTAAAGAATATATGTGCTGCTAAGGTAGTGAACTAGAATCTTCTGAACAATTTTCTCAGAATGTAACACAAAGACAAAAAATGAAAAATATGTATGATAAAGAAATCTAGAAGACAGAATAAGAATACTAACATCCTTCCAAAAGGCAAGAAAAAAGAGAAAGAAGAAAATGCATTATCCAAAAAAATTAAGTGGCTGAGAATTTTCCAGCTACCATATTTGATAGCACAGGAATAGAAAGACTCTTATCCAGATAAGAACCTCAAAGAAGTGGATAAAATACAACCTACCAAGGCTGAACAAGGAAGAAATAAAAAATCTGAATAGATGTAACTAATAAGAAAAGTAGGCAAGTAAAGAGTCCCCCCAAAACTGTTAAAACTAATAAACTCAGCAAATTTGCTGAGTATAAAATCTACATGAAAAAACCAATTTCATCTCTACACATTAATAATGACCACTGCAAGGCCTGTGGGATTTCAGGTCTCACTCTTTCTGTACATCTGGGTGACCTGGGCCTGTATATGCTGCTGGGAGGGAAAGGTAGTGGTGTAATACCTTTGGCAAACAATTTGGTAATATTTAATAAAGTTGAACATCCATACACCCTACCTTCCAGATATAAACTGAAGAACAGTGCTGTCTCATAGAAATATAATATGAGCCACATATATAACCTTAAATTTTCTAGTAACTACATTCTTAAAAGCAAAAAGAAACAGATGCAATCAAGTTTAATTTTATATTTTATCAAACCAAATCAAGAATGTCATCATTGTAACATATAACTATAATAAATAAGTATATATTAAGATAGAAGTACTATATAGTATGTCAATAAAAATAATACATAAAAATTACATAATTATAACAAATATAAATATTATATGTACATAATACAAAAAAATACATAAAAGATGTAAGGTTTTTTGACATCTGTGTCATAATAAAAAATTTACCTTTGACCGCTTCCCCTAGTTCCTGACGCAGAGCTCCTAAATCCCTTGGAATATTCCAGATTATAGAAGCATCTTCTGTTCTAATGAAACAACTCTCGGTGGACTCCTGAAAAGCTTTAAACTAGGGACTAGTCACCATAAAGACCAAACCATAATGAGAACCAGCAGGAAGAAGAGAGGCTGGAAATTGAGTTAATAATCGATCATGCCTATGTGATGAGGCTTCCACAAAAATCCCCGAACTACAGTCTGGAGAGCTCCGGGGTTGGTGAGCACTTCCATGTGCGGGAGGGTGGCCCACCCTGCTCTTGGGACTATTTGAGACCTCACCCCATGTACCTCTTCATCTGGCTCTACTTTTGTGTACTTTATAAAAAAAACAATAAGCATAAGCGTCTCCCCTGTGCTGTGAGCCGTTGTGGCAAATCCCTGAACTTGAGGAGGGAGTCGCGGAATCCTGAGCTTGGTGTCTGAAGCTGGGCCGTCCTGCGGGGCTGAGCCCTTCTTACGGGGTCCACCCTGACTCCAAGGAGTTAATGTCAGAATTGTTTAAGGTGCAGAGAAAATGGACACATTTGGTATCAGAAGTGTGGTGGGTAAAAAATGATTTTCCTTTGACATTCCTTTCTCCTATTAAGATCTTGAAATCCAGTGTTTATTTGACACTTAGAACACATCTCAGTTTGAACTCAGTAGCCACTTGGTTGGCTACTATATTTGACAGCTCAGGACTAGAGAGACTCTAACCCAGGTCAACTACAAGGCTTATATAAGGAGGGTCATTTGTTGTTGTCATAAGAAGAAAGGAAGGGAGAAAGGAAGGAATGCAATATAGTAATAACATCACCTACTGCTACCACAACTGGGAAAGTCACCAGTGTGTCCCAGGCACTCTACTGGACACTTTGCAGAGGCTCAGAGGTGAATGACTTCCCCAAAGTAACACAGCAGTTAAGTGACTGAGCCAGGTTTGGAACCCAAATCGGTTTAACTCCAAAACTCCTCCACTCTGCCATAGGTACTTCCATCCAAGTGACCACTGTGATTGACAGTTAAGGTCTCTTTCTAACTTTAAGGGTTTATCACTGCTGTGTGATCATAGCAACATTATTTGGCTGCAGTGATCATTATTGCTTAAAAACAAGCAGGAAGTATTTCCCCTTCTCCCCATTTCCTCGGTGAGCCCACATCTACAAAGCAACCACACCGGTGGTGTTAGACATGCTCCCCACCTCTTTCTCTTCATCTTCGATCCTTGAGCTTCCTGTGTTTTTTCCAAAGCAAACCACCTGGAAGGGACAGAAAATATTAGCTGCAGTGGTTAGAGCTGTGAACACCTCCCACAGAATCAGTCGGGGTAAAGTGGAGGCTTGTTGAAGAAGCCTTGATGGTCTGCATATCTCTCCTTGCAAAATCAAGCAAAAGTCTGGTTTTCTTCAGACGAGCCTACATGGATGCATCCATTCACGTAGTCACCTTTGATGGGCCATTTGTACCTTAGTAGGGAATGTGGAACGTCTTCCAGTAGGCTTTGGTCTTCAGGCTCCATCTTTAATTAGGAGGTTGATGGCTTTGGACAGAGCCACTCACCCTGCCCCTGCTCAAAGGAATTTCAAGCACCAGGGATCAGATGGCACAGTAGCATTTGGAGACTGAAAAGAATTTTCCTGATACATGTGAAATCGCTCTGTGTTTTCATATGCCTTCTCTGTTTCCTGGCCCACAGGTCTACAGGAGTACATTTTTGGGCTGGAGACGAATCTGTGCCTGCAAAGCAGTGGAATCCCGCCCTACCTTCCGAAACTGGGCCGCCGTGGCTCCTCTGCTTCCCAGGAGGAGCATGCCGATGGCAGCTCTGATGCCCGCAGGGGAAAAGAAGATGTTGCCATCTTTTATTTTATCCAGCTCTTTGAAAAGATCAAACCCAAACCGAATGTTTGTTGCACTGAGCGAATCCATGGCGATTCTTGCAAGGCCTATAACAGCAACAGCAATCAAAACTGAACCAGCATTTTTCTCATATTTGAGCTGCTTTATTCAGAGAAACCCACCCTGCTTCTCCTCCTCTTCCTGCATTGATTCAGGGAATAGGAATGCTCGCCCTCTCTGTGAAAGGTCCCTGCTGCCTGCTTCTCACCCCTTCTCTCAACCTTCTCTGGACAGGAGACGTGAATCCGTCTAGCATCACCCAGTGGTTCTCATTTCCCCAGGGAGCAGAGTTACAACCTCAAATGGTTTTATTCTCCCTGTTCTCTGTCGGAACCTGTCTGCGTCTGCCTGCCAGCTGCCTCCTCCCTGTGGGAAGCTCCGCCAGGCAGGCCCAGCCCTGGCCCTCTGATGCCCACTTACCCAGCTGCCACTGGGGACCAGGCAAGGGGCAGGCTAGGAATCCCCGCCGGCCTCAGGCACACAAGCAGCGGCAGTCTCCTATCCAGCCCTAGCAACGGTAAAGCCAACAGTGTATTCTCTGAAACTTCCTATTTCTCAATTGATTCAAATATGGTGCAGAGAGTGGCAGGGTAGATTAATTTTCTTAAACCCCAATTGAAGTCCAGCTAGGCTGAACTTTCCCTAAAGTACAATGATATCACTCTGGCCGTGGATTAATCAGTGAAGGTGAAAGGGTTTCTTTTTCCTACTTTCCTATATTGTTCCCAACTTGTACAACGAGTCATATTACTTTTATTATCTCACCAAAAATTTTATTTTTAAAGAGCCATTAATATTTATTAAATATAAACAAATAGAATACAGTTTGTATTTACTCCATCTCCAGCTATGGTTATAACTAATTGATAAAGGCTTTAAGAAAAATCCTAAAACAAGAAAGAGATTAATGAAGAATAAGATTTTTTGAACGCCTACATACTTAGGGGGTTTGTTATGAGAAGCCCATCTGCTGTTAAAACTTCCATTTCAACCCAGGGTCTCCTTCCAGGTTAACTCAGAAATAAATTGAATTAACCTACTTCAAACAAGATGGAGAAGTTAGGTTGTCTTATAGGCACTGAAGTAAATAAAACCACCACAAGGGAAGTTTTGCACCATTAAAGCATTTCTTTCGAATCCACAAACATCGGTGTTATCAAAATACAGGAGTCTTAAGTCAGAGTTGAAGGAAGAACTTACCTGGCTTTTGGAGAAATAGGGTGGCTGGGCAAGGAACCAGGAAGGTGTAAAATGAGTTGTTGAGATCTTTCATTTATAGCTCTCTCCGCCTCTCCCTAGTCATTAACATTTGCATTTCCAGTGAAACAGCCTTTGGTTTCTCAATGATTCTTTGCCTAATAAAATTCACCAGCAAGGTTTCTGACAAAACTGAGGACAGAGTTTCCAATTTCTTTCATTCACGGTCATGAAGTTACACACTTGACACTGTCAGCAATCATGTTGGGAACTGTAGCTCAAAGACTATGCACTTCAGACATAGAGACATTGAATTTCTATCTTCTCCAAAATCCCTTAGAAATTCTTCTGGGGGTCCAAGCATAAAGCAATCTAAATTAACGAGACAACAAAATAAGCAGGAGCTTGACCCAGGACCAAAAGACAGCACTAGGATGGCCAAGTTAAACTAATTATGACCCAATAGGGGACACCATGAGAGGGCCTTCACCTCTAGTAGTATCAGGGATCTTCTGGAAAGAATTGTCTAGAGCCCTGGTTTTCCACCTTGGGTACACATTAAAATCTCCTGTGAATCTTAAAAATAATATTTATGCCCAAGCCCTACCAGAAACAACCAAATCAGCTTCTCTGAGATGGGAACTAGGCATCAGAATTTTTAGGACCCCAGGGAATTGTGATGTGCAGCCCTGGCTTCATCATTATAGCCTGATGAAGATCTGAATTACTGCATACTTCTCTTACAACAGATGTTCAACATATGTCCTGACAAGCCCGGTCTCTGTAGTAAAGTTAACTTTGCAGCTGCATTATTCTAGGTTGCCAAATGCAAAGAAAAAAACTATCTTGTAGAAAACAACAAGAAAAAGTGAGAAAAGTTGGGGCAGGCAACTAAACACATACACACACCACTCTTGTTCACAAGTATTCAGTCTGTTAATTATGCAATCTCGCATTTTAATTCACTGAATAAACATTTGTTGAGAGTCTATTATGTCCCAGACACTGAGTTAAGTGCCAGGAATTCATAAACATCCAACAAGCTCACTGATTTCAGTAAAACAACACTATTTTTAAAAACTCAGTAGGAAATTCTACCTCCAAATTCCAGACTTCTTGTCAAGCCTGGGGCATCCCTACTGGCTCTACTAGTTCATTAAAAGAAACAGAGTTTTTGTTATTCAAAATTTTAGTCTTACAGCGGCTTGAAGATGAGTCATCACTGCAGCAAATCCTAGGACACCTTAGTTCTTCCCTCTCACCCGTGTGCCCACCTGAGGAAGAAGCTCAGTGATACACTTCTAAGGGCATTGGAAACAGAGGTGCTCATCTTAATACTCAGAATGGGCAGGAAAATTTTTTTATTCCAGCTCTTTAAGTAACAAACCTAAAGCAGTACTTGATAACCTTGCTTTGTAACTGTCACTGAGAAATATGCAAATTGAGTAAGGTTTAGAAAGAATTAGCATTTAGTTATGCAGTTAACCCTGGATGCCAATGAAACAAAAATGTTAGTTTCTTTTAAATGGTATGAAATTTTTCTGAGATGTGTGGCTCCAGGGGGAAGGGGGTTACCTGTGCAGGGCAACATTCCTGTAAATCCAGTGAGACTGAAGGAAAACAAAGGTGAGAGGATGGGGAAAGTGTTTTTATTTCTCCCAGCTCAGCCCCTCTTCCTCTCCCACACACTTCCCTCTCTCCAGCCAGTGCTCTCTGCCCCTCTCACTTGGCTCCACTCCCCAGGCTCCATCCCTCCAGCTGCAGCGTGCACCCCCTTCTGCTCACTTCTTCCGGGAAGAACTCCGTGGGTAGGTCCCAGGGGACTGACCTGCACCTGACCAATTACATACCAGGAATGGAGGGGAGGAAAGAATGGGTTCTTCCTCTCCACCCCTGGACTGGCATAAACATCACATTGATGTGCAAACAGGCCCTTACATGCATATATTATCAAGGCCAAGCAGAATTCTGGTTGAAAACTTCCATTTACCCAACAGTTGGTAATAATGCTCTATATTTCAATATCCCTATTAGTTTATACCTTCTCATTTCTTTGTCTGGGACCCTGGATTCCCTGTTTTATTGCCCAGCTATTTCCATAAGCTCTCTGCCTTTTCCTAAAGCATTTTCTCTACCACCCTCCTGTCACCAAGGAGCCTGGCTTCCCCTGAAGACCACCACATTCCACATAGTCTTTACTGGGGACAACTACTCATATCTTGGGGTCAGGAACCAAGGTCCCCAATCCTATCCTCTCTCCACTCTTGCTTCTTCCAAGCTTTTCTTCCTCCAGTCACCTTCAATATTCCCTTTGGAGATTCACCCTGTCTCTGTGCACTCTACCCCAACCATAGGCCCCCCTAGGGCTGGGAACATGGCCATCTGGACATCCTAACCTCTGCCAGCCCCATGGGCATCACAGTCCATGCTGTCAGCATCTCTCATTTCCCAGGAGCTGCTTTGCCTCTCCTCTCAGAGCCCCAATGCCCAGTTATGCTTTGGGTGATGTCATCACTGGGAACTGCTAATGCTGTCAATCACTAGACACCGAAATCCTCTGGCTGCAGATGTTCATCCGTGTTCTAATTTTCAAACCTAATTTTCAATGTCATCACATGCTCCGTATTCTTCTATTTTATCAGTGTCTTCCTCCCAGTATCAAAACTGCCCCAAAGGTAGAAAATATATTGATGATTTGAAACCATAAAAATGTCTCTTATGTTTAGGTCAGGATGGGAAATAATTAAACCCTGGACCAGAGCACTAATGGGTTCCATATCCCATCCTGTTTTGGCACAACCTCGGCATGTCTGTTACTGATGCTCTTCTCCCAGCCTGTAATGTTGCAGTGGATCTGCTGGGATTCCCTTGACCAGTCAGCGCTACCACCATTCAGTTGCTGTTTTGGTTGATAATTCACAGCTAGAGGGGACCACCAGCCTAGGAAGCTACACAACACTCCACCTCCAGCTATGGCATACCTCGGGTGTGACCCTTAGGCAAAAGGGTATAGAAGAACAGAACAGACCCCTTGCCTCAAAATAGGACTAATCTTGTGGTGCAATTTGTCCTGCAGAGCTTTGCCCAGGGGATCAGATTGAAGATAATCTCTAGATGCAAACACATGATTGACTCCCATGTTTCTCTTACTCTACCCTGCTTTGCTCAAACACTCTCCTCTCCTCCTCCTAAAAATTACCTGAACAAGAATCACTATCTTCTGCTCTGCTTTAGACTGCTGACCTAAAACAAATGCATCTTAAAATCTAGCCCAAGCCCTCTCATTATTTTCACTTCCTTGGCAGTTCTTACATATATTCTTCTTTAGATAAATTTTTGAATCAGTGTGTCACAGCTATAAAAAATCCCCTTGGGATTTATATTGGGACACTTTAGAACTGATATATTAATGTGGGGGAAATTGTCATCTTTCCATACTAGCAAGGAAAATGCTTATCTTATGTGTCCTTCGATAGAATTTGCAGACAAAACTGGAGAAAAAGAGAAACAGACAATCAATTATTTCTTTGTTATCAAAAACAAAACAAGTATGCCCTACCACTGCTGCCATTCAAAACTGAACCAGAAGGGAAAACAATAAAATAGAAAAAGAATTGAACTAGAGATCTTAGCAAGTACAGGAAGGCAATAGATTAATTAATTAGTTAATTAAAAGTTTCAAAACTCAAAATGAAAAAAATAAAATTATCATTTACAAAGGAATTGACACATACATATAAGAATTTAAAAGTGAGTTTAGCAAAGTGCTGAATGCATGGTCAATATGAAAAAATCAAATATTTTATGCATTAGCAACATACAGTTAGAATAAGAAATGGTTTTAAATATGTGATTTTTTTAAGTACCAAAATCCATGACATACTGAGTAAAAATGAAAGATGTGCAAGCCTCTTGACACAGAAAAACATCAAACATAATATAAGGAAATTAAGAAGACCTAAATAAACAGAGGGTTGTATTTTATTTATCATTAGAAGACTCAGTATAATAAAGATGTCAGTTCTCTCCAAATTAATCACTGCAATCTCAATTGAAATCCCAATTTTAATTTTGTTTTTCAAAAAATGAACCAATTGATACAGAGGGCCAAGACTAGCCAAAACACTCTGAAGAAGGAAGAGAGGCCTGTTCCATCAGATAGAGAGACTTACCATTAAATAATTAAGTGCATTTTTGGCAAACTATAGAACAGAATAAAGACACAGATAAATATCTGTGCATATGAACACATTAGATTATTTTTAAAGTAAAGCCATCAAGCACTGGGGAAAGAGTGGTGTTTTCAATAAATCAGGCTGAGGCAATTGGACAACAATATGGGAATACTACCGCTTTATACCATATACAAAAAAAATACTCAATGAATTGCAGAGCTAAATGAAATGCAATGAAAACATTAACATTAATAGTAAAGATTAATTAACTGCACTACATAAAAGTTAAAAGCTTTCATTAATCAAAAGACATTATTAAAGTTTACATACCCTATGACTAGCAATTCCACCACAGGTATACACCCAATAGAAATATGTGCTCATGGGCACCAAGAGACACGTACAACAGAAGAAACATAAATAAATGGTGGTGTATTCACACAATGAAATACCGATGACAAATAGCAGTAACAGTGAATGAACAAAAGCTGCAGGTAACAACAGGAATGAGTTTCACAAAGAGTATTGAGCAAAAAAAGCCAAATGCAAAATAGTAACACTGTATGGTTCTATTTATATAAAGTTCAGAAGCAGGCAAAATTATAGTGCTACAAGTCAGCATAATGGTTATAATTTTAAAGAGGATGAAGAAAGCAATAGTTGGAAAGGGACACAAGGGGGCTTTGGGATGATGATAATGTTATATTTTTCTACCTTGGTAGTGATTGCATCAATATTCACTTTTTGATAATTCATTGAGCTATATGTTTATTTTTAATGTTTCTGTATATGTGTTATTCCTCACACAGAAAAACATTTCTTTTTTGATTTTTTCATATTTTACAGTATTGATACTGTTGTAAATAGTGTCTTTGGTTTTTCTAGTCATTTGTTTAGTCAATAAATATTATTTGAGCATCTTCTGTGTGTCAGACACTGGTTTAGGTACCAAGGTAGGGCAATGAATGAGGCTTAAAAGATCCCTCTCTCATTAAATTCATATTCTACCAGGTAGAGGCATACTATAAATAAACAAATAACAAGAAAGTTCAATAAAAACTAAATACTACAAGTTAAATAAAACATTGAACTTGCAAGTAGTTATAACTGATGTATAAGAATGTTTGGGTTTTCTTTTTTTTTTTTTGATATCTAGCTAACTATCTTGAAAAACTGTATGTAGTAAATTGCCAGCTAACTCTTGGATTTCCAGAAAGGCGATCATAAAATCTCTGAATAAAGGCTTGTCTCTCCTTACGAGTATTTATTCTCCTGAGAACTGTTCCTCATTACAATGGAAGCCACCTAATTTATTTATCCGTGCATGTAACTCAGAGCCACAAGCACAGTGGTTAAGGCACCATTTATTTTAAAAGCTACACTTAACTTTATCAACAGAAGAGGGCAGTCCTGAACCAAGAAACATTGCACTCCTAAAGTGACCTGTCATTTTTAGTCCCGAAATTCGCGCATTTTAGTATGACCAGAAAAAGGATGCCCAACCAATATTCGAAAATACTATAAGGACAAAATAGTGAATATCAAAACCTTCCAGTTAATGGAAATATTCTCCAAGAAATCAACCAGGAGGCCAAAAAAAAAAAAAAGGCTACAACATCGCACTACCTTATGAACTAAATACCATTTGAAAAGCAATTGTGACCCTGACAAATGCTACAAATCACAATTTGAAAAACTCAGAATAGAAATCAACAACAATGATGCAAAGAAAGATGTGTCATGAGATCTGTTTGAATTCAGGAAATAAAGTATAGAAATAACAACATCGTCTCAGTAATAAGACTAATAACAAGTTACTTATAGGAGAAAGTACAATGAAGAACAAGAAGAGAAATAACAGTAGCCTAGAGAAGGAAACCAAAATAAAGGAAGGAGTAAAACACCAAAGACAAAAGGATAGAAGCAAAAGTCAAGCAAAGAAGTCTAAAATATGTACAATAGTCTCTGAAGTTTTACAAAAATAAAACAGGGAAGTAGAAGTAATATTTAAAAGCATAGGAGGCGGAGCCAACATGGCGGCGTGAGTAGGACAGTGGGAATCTCCTCCCAAAAACATATATACTTTTGAAAATACAACAAACACAACTAGCCCTAAAAGAGAGACCAGAAGACGCAGGACAGTGGCCAGACTGCAGCTACACCAGCGAGAACCCAGCGCCTCGCGAAGGGGGTAAGATACACGCCCCGGCCCTGCGGGACGCGAGCGCCCCTCCCCCCAGCTCCCGGCGGGAGAACAATAGGCAGAGCGGGAGGGAGTCGGAGCCCAGGACTGCCGAACACCCAGCCCCAGCCATCCGGGCCAGAGCGCAGACACAGTATATGCCCAGGGGGCCCTGGATACTGGGAGAACAGGGGGTAGACCTCGGAGCGGGTGCTGAAGCTGATGCCCCTGTGACAAAGAAAAGCGGGGGCTTTTTTGAAAGTCTTAAAGGGACAGGGACTTAACAGCTTGACGGAAACAACCCAGGTCACAGTACAGCAGCTGGAAATTACAGGGAAAACCGGGTGCACTAACCCCCTGGGCAACAGCTCTGAGACCCCTCACGGAGGCAAACAGTCAAGCAGCCCCCCCATCCATCACCCCACCGGGCGCTGCGAAAGCAGAGAAGCAGCCTGAGACAAATTCCGCCCACAGAAAGGGAAATTTCTCCCTTCCGGCCAGGCAAGACACAAAGACCCACTCTACACGCAATTACCCAACACAAGCCACTAGGGGTCGCAGTTGCCCCAGTAAAGAAAGGCCAGTAGTAAGTGAAAATTTTGGCCCTCCCAGCTGACAGTCAATAGCACCTGTCAACATGAAAAGGCAAAAAAATATGATTCAGACAAGACTAACCCAGACAGCTTCGGCATCTGCTACATCTTCCCCTGAGAAGGAATCTGGGGAGATAGATTTAGCCAGTCTACCTGAAAAAGAATTCAAAACAAAAGTCATAACCATGCTGATGGACTTGCAGAGAAATATGCAAGAACTAAGGAAGGAGAATTCAGAAATAAAACAAGCTCTGGAAGGACTTCAAAACAGAATGGACGAGATGCAAGAGACCATTAATGGACTAGAAAACAGAGAACAGGAACGCAGAGAAGCTGATGCAGAGAGAGATAAAAGGATCTCCAGGAATGAAAGAATTTTAAGAGAGCTGAGTGATCAATATAAAAGAAATAATTTAAGAATCATAGGCATTCCAGAAGAAGTAGAGAGAGAAAAGGGGATAGAAAATGTCTTTGAAGAAATAATTGCTGAAAATTTCCCCAAACTAGGGGAAGAAATGGCCTCTCAGACCACAGAGGTACACAGAACTCCCATGACAAGGGATCCAAGGAGGGCAACACCAAGACACATAATAATTAAAATGGCAAAGATCAAAGACAAGGACAAAGTATTACAAGCAGCCAGAGAGAAAAAAAAGGTTACCTACAAAGGAAAACCCATCAGGCTATCATCAGACTTCTCAACAGAAACCCTACAGGCCAGAAGAGAATGGCATGATATACTTAATGCAATGAAACAGAAGGGCCTCGAACCAAGACTACTGTATCCAGCACGAATATCATTTAAATATGAAGGAGGGATTAAACAATTCCCAGACAAGCAAAAGTTGAGGGAATTTGCCTCCCACAAACCACCTCTACAGGGCATCCTACAGGGACTGCTCTAGATGGGAGCACTCCTAAAAAGAGCACACAACAAAACACCCAACATATGAAGAAGGGAGGAGGAGGAATAAGAAGGGAGAGAAATAAAGAATCATCAGATTGTGTTTATAATAGCTCAACAAGCGAGTTAAGTTAGACAGTAAGACAGTAAAGAAGCTAACCCTAAACCTTTGGTAACCACAAACTTAAAGCCTGCAATGGCAATAAATTCATACCTTTCAATAATCACCCTAAATGTAAATGGACTGAATGCACCAATCAAAAGACACAGAGTAATAGAATGGATAAAAAAGCAAGATCCATCCATATGCTGCTTACAAGAGACTCACCTCAAACCCAAAGACGCGCACAGACTTAAAGTCAAGGGATGGAAAAAGATATTTCAAGCAAACAACAGAGAGAAGAAAGCAGGTGTTGCAATTCTGGTATCAGACAAAACAGACTTCAAAATAAAGAAAGTAACAAAAGACAAAGAAGGACATTACATAATGATAAAGGGCTCAGTCCATCAAGAGGATATAACCATTATAAATATATATGCACCCAATACAGGAGCACCAACATACCTGAAACAAATATTAACAGAACTAAAGGAGGAAATAGAATGCAATGCATTCATTCTAGGAGACTTCAACACACCACTCACTCCAAAGGACAGATCCACCAGACAGAAAATAAGTAAGGACACAGAGGCACTGAACAACACACTAGAACAGATGGACCTAATAGACATCTACAGAACTCTACATCCAAAAGCAACAGGATACACGTTCTTCTCAAGTGCACATGGAACATTCTCCAGAATAGACCACATACTAGGACACAAAAAGAGCCTCAGTAAATTCCAAAAGATTGAAATCCTACCAACCAACTTTTCAGACCACAAAGGCATTAAACTAGAAATAAACTGTTCAAAGAAAGCAAAAAGGCTCACAAACACATGGAGGCTAAACAACACGCTCCTAAATAATCAATGGATCAATGACCAAATCAAAATGGAGATCCAGCAATATATGGAAACAAATGACAACAACAACACTAAGCCCCAACTTCTGTGGGACGCAGCAAAAGCAGTCTTAAGAGGAAAGTATATAGCACTCCAAGCATATTTAAAAAAGGAAGAGCAATCCCAAATGAACGGTCTAATGTCACAACTATCAAAATTGGAAAAAGAAGAACAAATGAGGCCTAAGGTCAGCAGAAGGAGGGACATAATAAAGATCAGAGAAGAAATAAATAAAATTGAGAAGAATAAAACAATAGCAAAAATCAATGAAACCAAGAGCTGGTTCTTCGAGAAAATAAACAAAATAGATAAGCCTCTAGCCAGACTTATTAAGAGGAAAAGAGAGTCAACACAAATCAACAGTATCAGAAATGAGAAAGGAAAAATCACAACAGATCCCGCAGAAATACAAAGAATTATTAGAGACTACTATGAAAACCTATATGCTAACAAGCTGGGAAACCTAGGAGAAATGGACAACTTCCTAGAAAAATACAACCTTCCAAGACTGACCCAAAAAGAAACAGAAAATCTAAACAGACCAATTACCAGCAACGAAATTGAAGCGGTAATCAAAAAACTACCAAAGAACAAAACCCCCGGGCCAGATGGATTTACCTCGGAATTTTATCAGACATACAGGGAAGACATAATACCCATTCTCCTTAAAGTTTTCCAAGAAATAGAAGAGGAGGGGATACTCCCAAACTCATTCTATGAAGCTAACATCACCCTAATACCAAAACCAGGCAAAGACACCACCAAAAAAGAAAACTATAGACCAATATCCCTGATGAACGTAGACGCAAAAATACTCAACAAAATTTTAGCAAACCGAATTCAAAAATACATCAAAACCATCGTACACCATGACCAAGTGGGATTCATCCCAGGGATGCAAGGATGGCACAACATTCGAAAGTCCATCAATATCATCCACCACATCAACAAAAAGAAAGACAAAAACCACATGATCATCTCCATAGATGCTGAAAAAGCATTTGACAAAGTTCAACATCCATTCATGATAAAAACTCTCAGCAAAATGGGAATAGAGGGCAAGTACCTCAACATAATAAAGGCCATCTATGAAAAACCCACAGCCAACATTATATTGAATAGCGAGAAGCTGAAAGCATTTCCGCTGAGATCGGGAACTAGACAGGGATGCCCACTCTCCCCACTGTTATTTAACATTGTACTAGAGGTCCTAGCCACGGCAATCAGACAAAACAAAAAAATACAAGGAATCCAGATTGGCAAAGAAGAAGTCAAACTGTCACTATTTGCAGATGACATGATACTGTACATAAAAAACCCTAAAGACTCCACCCCAGAACTACTAGAACTGATATCGGAATACAGCAAAGTTGCAGGATACAAAATCAACACACAGAAATCTGTGGCTTTCCTATATACCAACAATGAACCAACAGAAAGAGAAATCAGGAAAACAACTCCATTCACAATTGCATCAAAAAAAATAAAATACCTAGGAATAAACCTAACCAAAGAAGTGAAAGACTTATATTCTGAAAACTACAAGTCACTCTTAAAAGAAATTAAAGGGGACACTAACAGATGGAAACGCATCCCATGCTCATGGCTAGGAAGAATTAATATCGTCAAAATGGCCATCCTGCCCAAAGCAATATACAGATTTGATGCAATCCCAATGAAACTACCAGCAACATTCTTCAATGAACTGGATCAAATAATTCAAAAATTCATATGGAACCACCAAAGACCCCGAATAGCCAAAGCAATCCTGAGAAAGAAGAATAAAGTAGGGGGGATCTCACTCCCCAACTTCAAGCTCTATTATAAAGCCATAGTAATCAAGACAATTTGGTACTGGCACAAGAACAGAGCCACAGACCAATGGAACAGACTAGAGAATCCAGACATTAACTCAGACATATATGGTCAATTAATATTTGATAAAGGAGCCATGGACATACAATGGCGAAATGACAGTCTCTTCAACAGATGGTGCTGGCAAAACTGGACAGCTACATGTAGGAGAATGAAACTGGACCATCGTCTAACCCCATATACAAAAGTAAACTCAAAATGGATCAAAGACCTGAATGTAAGTCATGAAACCATTAAACTCTTGGAAGAAAACATAGGCACAAACCTCTTAGACATAAACATGAGTGACCTCTTCTTGAACATATCTCCCCGGGCAAGGAAAACAACAGCAAAAATGAACAAGTGGGACTATATTAAGCTGAAAAGCTTCTGTACAGCAAAAGACACCATCAATAGAACAAAAAGAAACCCTACAGTATGGGAGAATATCTTTGAAAATGACACATCCGATAAAGGCTTGACGTCCAGAATATATAAAGAGCTCACACGCCTCAACAAACAAAAAACAAATAACCCAATTAAAAAATGGGCAAAGGAACTGAACAGACGGTTCTCCAAAAAAGAAATACAGATGGCCAACAGACACATGAAAAGATGCTCCACATCGCTAATTATCAGAGAAATGCAAATTAAAACTACAATGAGGTATCACCTCACACCAGTAAGGATGGGTGCCATCCAAAAGACAAACAACAACAAATGTTGGCGAGGCTGTGGAGAAAGGGGAACCCTCCTACACTGCTGGTGGGAATGTAAGTTAGTTCAACCATTGTGGAAAGCAGTATGGAGGTACATCAAAATGCTCAAAACAGACTTACCATTTGACCCAGGAATTGCACTCCTAGGAATTTACCCTAAGAATGCAGCAATCAAGTATGAGAAAGATCAGTGCACCCCTATGTTTATCGCAGCACTATTTACAATAGCCAAGAATTGGAAGCAACCTAAATGTCCATCGATAGATGAATGGATAAAGAAGATGTGGTACATATACACAATGGAATACTACTCAGCCATAAGAAAAGGGCAAATCCAACCATTTGCAGCAACATGGATGGAGCTGGAGGGTATTTTGCTCAGTGAAACAAGCCAAGCAGAGAAAGAGAAATACCAAATGATTTCACTCATCTGTGGAATATAAGAACAAAGGAAAAACTGAAGGAACAAAACAGCAGCAGAATCACAGAACTCAAGAATGGACTAACAGGTACCAAAGGGAAAGGGACTGGGGAGGATGGGTGGGTAGGGAGGGATAAGGGGGGGAGAAGTAGGGGGGTATTAAGATTAGCATCCATAGCGGGGTGGGAGAAAGGGGAGGGCTGTACAACACAGAGAAGACAAGTAGTGATTCTACAACAGGTTGCTACGCTGATGGACAGTGACTGTAAAGGAGTATATAGGGGGGACCTGGTATAGGGGAGAGCCTAGTAAACAAAGTATTCGTAAGTATTCGTCATGTAAGTGTAGATTAATGATTAAAAAAAAAAAAATGCAGTTCCTATGTGGTGACCTCTAATGAGTTCTACACAATAATATAAAGGACATATAAAAGTGTAGGCAAAGGGTCTGTTTGTGTTTATACAGAGGATCAAAGCCTAATTTGGCTACCCCGAAAATGAACTAAGAAACGATATGAAAGAGAACTTCCAACATCAGCACTCTCGGGAAGACTCATGCCAGAAGATGATCATCAAAAAACCCCAACAAAGATCCACGCACTGCTACAGCTGTAGATGCACTCATCCCACCAGCTCCTGGACTTGCCATGGGAATGAAGGAGATATCTAAGCTGGCCTGTGCATACAGTAAAACAACAAATTTGACTGGATCTATACTGTTGGAACTCAACCAAGAATTAGGAGAAGTGCAAATTGTAGCGCTCCAAAATCTTACAACTACAGACTATTTACTGTTAAAAGAACATATGGGATGTGAACAGTGCCCAGGAATGGGTTGTTTTAATTTGTCTGATTTTTCTCAAACTATTCAAATTCAGTTAGATAATAACCATCATATCATTGATAAGTTTTCACAAATGCCTAGGGTGCCTAACTGGTTTTCTTGGTTTCACTGGAGATGGCTGGTAATTACAGGTATGCTTTGGTTATGTAACTATACTCCTATTATGTTAATGTGTGTGCGCAATTTAAGTAGTAGCTTAAAATATATACATGCTGAAGTTACTCTACAAGAAGATATGTCAAAGAAATAATCAATCTTCCCATGTTTTCTCCCGCCTGCTACTTCTATAGCTTTTCTTCTTCCTTCCTAATTACAACGAATTCTTAAATAGAATTCGTGCCTCATATCAAATTTACTGAGTATCATAACTCCTCCAAGTGGTAAAGATACCTCAAGACAAATGCTGGGCATAGAAGCCACAGGGCATAAATATGCAAAGAAATAAAAAGCTAACCATTTCAAACAATAAGGCTTCTCTCTCACTTACCAACTTAACATTTCCCTGTGTGGCCCCGGAAGATGACTGGTTAGCCAGAGACGGGTAAGATTCCTCAAGGGAGGAACAACCTAAGACAGGCACAGTCGCTGGGGGGTCATCAGGTGAGAAATTGGGGATCAACAGAGGTGAGGCTTAGAACCTCACCCCCCCTGTACTGAGAGAAATCTTCTGCATATGTGGATGTTTTATTGCCCTTGTCTAGCTTGGATTAACACATAGTCTACAGGCACACACCTGATCATCTACATTTGCTCTCTTACAACACTAAACTATGTTTTCTACCTTTATGTTGTATCTACCTACCACTTCAGCATCTTATTAAAAATAATAAAGAGAGAAATGTGGTATCCACATATAAATCAAGTATAAAAATCAAATGTGTATTCATATTTGAACTGACTGTTTATAGTTCATAATGCATGAGCAAAACCAAAAGTTTCTGTGATGACTGCCCTTGTACTGTTCACCATGTAACTTATTCACTATGTAAGAATTTGTTCTCCATGTAAGAACTTGTTCGTTATGCTTCAGAAGATTGGAGACTGACGAAAATTAGGCTTGGGGTGGATTAATGATTGTGCATTGAGCATTGACTCCTCTATACAGAATTTTATTGTTGTTAACAACCATTTGATCAATAAAAATGAGAGATGCCCTAACAACAACAACCAAGAAAAAGTACACACTTCCAATTGTAAAATAAATAAGCAACCGGGATGTAATGTATAGCATAAGGAATATAGTCAAAATATTGTAACAACTTGGTATGGTGATAGCTGGTACTTAGAATTATCATGTATATAAATGTTGAATCACTGTGTTGTACACCTGAAACTAATGTAATGTAATACTGTGTGTCAACTACCCTTCAATAAAAAATAATTATCTAAAAAAAAATATATATATATTTAAAAGCATAATTCAAAAAGCAGTGCAAAAACAAAACAAACCCTAAATCTGTATATTGAAAGGACCTACAATGTACTTGGGAAAATTGACCCTGAATGATCGAGTCTAAGACATATTCTAGAAAAAGGATTCATCTTGAACATTTTGGGGAAGGGGGATGAGAGGGTGGGGGTGGAATCAATCATAAAAGTCAGTATAAAGTAATGAATATCAGGGTGACATCAGACTTCTTGAGAGCAACATATGTATCAGTAAAACATATTTAAAGAAATTCAAAATCCAAATTAAGGATTTTATATCCCAACAAGTTCTCTTTCATGAACCAAGGCCATAGAGATACAATGTTAAACAGCCAAAAATTTTGAGAATTTTGTGCGTGTTAGCCCTTCTTAAGATACCTACCAGATAGCTACCAATTAGTTTTGTTCATCTAACAAAAATAATTGGGAAACTTCAGCAAAAGACTGGTAACAAGCATGAATATATTTTACTGTAGCTCTGAGACTAAAGCAAATATGGGGGCAAAGGTGGAAAAGGAAGATGTAAATGCTGACAAAAGGATAGAAGCAGAAATCAAATAAAAGTGGAAATAACATGACTGAAAAAGTGGGAGCAGAGTATAGGAAGAAATGAGCAGGTAGTATGAGTCCATTGATTATTGCCTAAGTTACAGATGAGCGTCAAAAGATGCTATTTAAAAATGATAGAAACTTAAGGGAAAAAAGTAGTATAACTTCATTATTTAATGATATAGTAGGACAGCAATATTTAGAACAAAAATTATAAATTTTCCTAAATATCATAAGGAGAAGTCAAAAAAGGAAAAACCGGTGAAACAGTAAAAATGGATTCTGAATTCATATGGAAAAATAAACATGAATAAATATGAAAACACTGAAAAGGAAAAGCAAAAACCTCTAGAATTAATTAAACCACTCTGATATTGGCACATGAACAAACAGACCAATAGAACAGGATAAAAAGTCCATAAACAGATCAAAGTACATATGGAAACTTAGCACATGATTTCTATGGCATCTCATGTTCCTGAGGGACAAATGGATGTTTTAATAAAGGACATTGGTACAACTGGATAGCCATTTGGGAAAATATTAAAATCGGATCCATAATTCACCTCATATGCCAAAATAAATTCCATTTGGATCAGAGATTTAATTTTTAAAACCGAAATCATGCAGATAATGGAAGGAAACATGGGTAAATTCTTTTACAAACTGAACATAGAGAAAGCATAATTTAAGATCCGGGAGCAATAAAAGAGAATGCTGATCAATTCAGCTTATGAAAAAAAATTTTAAACTGCAGTGGGTTTCCTTTTTTTGGCCAACCCTAACATGAAGGGTTAATCTTCCTAACACATAAAGAGCATTTAACCATCAAGAGAAAAAATCTACATGAATATATTCCAAAAATATACCTACACAGAAAAGATATTACACAAGAAAAGATAGAGAAAATGACTTAATATATGATAACGTGCTCAAATTCACTTAAAATGGGAGAAATTCAAATTAAATTTATGTAAATGCACCATATCTTACCTATTTGACAAAAATCCAAAACTTTACAACATTCTGTTGGCTTGCTTATAAGGACACCGGTACCTACACATTGCAAATGGCAGTACTATAGTATAACCCTTAAATATGAATTTAGCAGCAGCTAATAAAATCACATATGCAATTGGACTCAGTCCCAGCAATTCTGCTCCTAGGAATTTACCCTAAATGCAAATCTTTACAAATAAAAAACAATGTATGTCCCTTTTCTTTTTCCTACATTGTTAATGACTTTATTCTCTTTTTTTTTATACCTCTTATACCTTTTTTAAAGTTCTTGTCTTTCATTTTTAAAATTCCTGCCTTTATCTTTAGTATATACACCTTATTTAGGTTTGTGAGGTATGTTGTTCTCTTTTCAAACTTCTGGGGGAGGAAAATAATGATGTGTTTTAACTGTTTCCTGTTTTCTAACAGATACATTAAAAGTTCTAAATTTTCCTCTGAGTAGCATTTTTCCCCTACTTGAATTATTGCTATCTAGAAAAGATGTACTAAAGTTATTCACTATTTTTGTAGGGTTTTTTCTATTTCTTCTTTTATTTATACCACCTTATATTTTGAAATTATACTATTGGGTGATATTTTTATTTTTTATTTTATTTTTATTTTTATTTTTTTTTTTATATATTTTTATTTTTTATATATTCTTAATAGATGCATACTTTATCAAGGTGAAACATGTACCTTTGTTCCTACTACTGTTTTGAACTTTTTATTACATTTTTATCTGATGGTGTTACTCTCACTTCCCTTCTGTTAATATATCCCTGCTCTCTCTTTTCCTCTACCATTATTTTAACCTTCGTATTTCTGTTGTCATCTCCTATAAATAGTCTATAAATAAATCTTTCTTTTTCTAATTCACAGTCTTTCAGCTGTCCAGTTTAACTCATGCACACTTCTTGGGACCAGTCATATTTGGACTTACTGGCCATCCTGTTTTACATTTTGTATACACCAGGCTTTTGTATTTCTTTTTCTTCTTTTTCACATGTCTTAGAATGGATCAAATGTTTCTCCTTCTTTTTACTCTTAATGTTTGGGCAATTATGCATCCTACCTCAATTCTCCAACTGTTTATCCTTAGGCTTAACATGAATATTGTACATCATTTTCTATTAATGTTTAGGTATCAATCTGTTTTCCCCACCACCCCCTGAAATATAACAAGAGATTTTATTTCTATCTCTCCAATTCCCTCTTCATACCCAACTCCACCATCTCCTACTTCTCATGGTGAAATCAACTGAAACTTCATTTTTAAACTATTAATTCTAATTTAAGCATATATCATGTTTTACTTTTTTTTATTATAGTTGCTAATATCCCACATTTATTTTTCCAATTCATCTCCACTTCATTAAATATTTTTAGAGTAGAACTTCTAAACATCCTTTCAGGTTAAATGTTACAGATAGTAAACTTAGAAAACTTGTTCATGTGTTTTTCTGTCACACTTGAGTAACAGTTAGTATGGGTACACATTTTAGTTTCATAATTTTTATCTCTCAGAACTTCAAAATATTGCTCTGTGTCTTTGTGTACAGCCAAAACTAACTTTGTGTACAAACCTAAACTCAGTCTGATTCTCATTCTATTTAATAGATTCTGTTCCTTTTAGCTCACAAAGCTTTTATAATACTTTCTTTTTTCCTTGATCTTCTATCATTTTGCCACAGTGTGAAAATACGGATTCTCCATGGGCCCTTCAGTGGGCATGACTTTCTTCAGCTCCGTACATTTTTCTTTTCTTATATCTTTGAGAGCTTCCTCCACTCAGTTCTCTGTTCTTCAAATGCTCATTAGTGAATGTTGGAACTTCTTAAACTAATTTACAAGGCTCTTAACATTTTTCAGTGTTTTCTATCTCTTCACCTTTTTCCATGTTTTGCAGAATTTCACACTGTAGTTCTCCAGCTGACTCTTCTGCTGTGGTCATTCTGCCTTTCAATCAATTTCCTGACTTTCTAAATTAATTGTTTATTTCCAGGAACTCCAAGTGAATGTCTTAATTCCCTAGTCTTACATTTTTGATGTCTCTTGTTTGACCTATTAACTCTGAGATTGAATTTTTTTCCTTTCATTTAGCGTCTAGGTTATATGCTTATCTTTGTATTTGAGATTCCAAGTTAGCCTTCCTATGAATGTTGTTTTGTAGCTACCACAGCTTCCCTAGGCAGTTAAGGAGTGGGGAGGGGCTGCATGTCCTCCCAGGCAAGGGTGCTACTAGTTCACAACCCTTTTGTGGGAGCTTATCCTCCTCTTCGATGTTGACAGTCAATGGTATTGCGGGCACTACTATGCCTCTAAAATGGACACACTTACTGCTCCACCTTGTGGCAAAGACCTCTGTTGTTCACCATCTGGCACACACCTGTCTGGCTACTCCTACTATAGTGAAGTACTCAAACAGCCACCACAATCCCCCTGCCTCGTCCCGCCTCTGCTTCCTGAATTCTCCACCTCCAAGCTTAAAGAACTCTGGCTCAACTCAATTCTGACTCTATTCTTCCACCCAAAACTTTATATTGAGGCAGTTCTTGGCCCTCAGTTTCACATGCAAAAAATAAATATAACTTGGAATGATGTATAGGGTAGTGTAGATACCACCATATTATTTCCAGCCAGCAAGCCTGCTTTAAGTCTTAGCTCAACCATTTGCTACCTGGGGACCTTAGGCAAATTACTTAATCTCTCTGTACCTCAGTTTACTTATCAGTTAAACGTGGGTAATATTAACCTACCTCACAGGATGACTGAGAAGATTAACACATATAAAGGTCTTCAATAAATACTGGTAAACAATATGTATTCAATAATTATTAGTTTCTGTTACTATATGGGTACACATTTCAGTTTCATAATTTTTATCTCTCAGAACTTCAAAATATTGCTCTGTGTCCTTGTGTACAGCCAAAGAGAAACCTTTGTGTACAGCCAAAGAGAAATTCAGAGGTTTCATGGCTATAGTCTCATTCTGGATATTGAAACTTACCCCATGCCTGGACCTACCATTAAAAAAAACAGAGCTAAAGGAAGAGTCATAGCTACCAACAATTGTGAGACACAATTAGAAGTCAAAACAAGGAATTTCCTTTCTTCCTTTGGTCAATTGAAAACATATTTTTGCTGAAGGCATTTCTTTACTACAAATGTCTGAGGCTCATCCAGTTTTTAATTCTTTATAAGTAAGCTATTTTCTTTTTTACCCAGATGCTAATATAATTATTTTCTCAACCTTTTAAAGTTTTTTAGTGTGTCGTTTTTTTCACTTGGAAGTCAGTCAGTATAATCAGATTACTGTCTAAATTAAGAAAATTTTCTTTAAAAATTATGTTTTTGATTAATGATTTCATGCCACTGAATCTTCTTTCTCAGAAACATCATAACACTTGGGTTTACTTTCTGTTCCCTTTATATCTACTAATTTCCCTCTTATTATTTCCTGTACATTGTAAAGGATACACTCAAAGGCACCCTATTCATTACTAGTTAAATTATCCAATGCATCAGTTTTGCTTCTTTCCTGCCTCTAAAATCTATTTAAATTCTGCTATTGTATTTTTAGTGCTCTAGGAGTCTCCCTATATTTCATTCAGTCATTCACACCTTGTCACAGTTTATCTTCATGGATTTCTACTCCAGTTTCATAGATGTTATGCCTTCTTAAATCTTAGTGATCATGCCAAAATGTTTTCTAAGTTCCATTCTGGTTCTTGCCACAAATCATTTTCTGAAGTTTCATTTTTTTTTTTTGTCTATAACATGATATATCCATTCCTTATTTGGCACCTTATTCTTTTTTTCATAACCCTGTATTTTTAACCCCAGACATGGGATGATCTACTCAGAACCTATGTGCATCAGCTAAGGAGGTGTGTGCTTCCATCTGCTCCACTGTTGTGCATTTGCTTGCTGCTTAACTCCTCTCACCCTCTGCAGCTGAAGCATCATCTGATGCACATTATGAATAACATCGTTTAGAAGGGAAACTTATCGTACGAGAATGTGAAAAAATTTTTTAATATTGAGTATATAGAATACACTGGTAAAAGGCATGCATATGTGGGGATAAATTTTGTGTTATTTTTATTGAGGAAAAAAGGTGGTGAATTTTGGCAAACAAGAACATAGCATGAGGAATGCAGATGAAGAACATGTTTGAACTCGACATTCAATTGCAGAGCAAAGAAATCCCCCAAGACCGCTGCCCAATCTCGCCCCACCCTGTGGCCCCAGCTATAGGATCTCCCCCTCAGGCTAATGATACTGTGATTCTAAAAATGCCATCATGCAAAATGAGCATGCAATCAGAGATGAAGCCACACATGTCTGGCTTACACTAGCTCAGGGACAAACTGGGCAGGAGTTTGAGGGGGAAATATAACATTAGGTAATATATAAAAGCATAAGGATGACTTGGGTCAGACTAATACAGAAGGAACAGAGTTTGTGAACTACAAAGTACTAGACAGTCTGCAGGTTCCTATACATTCAAGTTTCTTTTCCCAGAATGCTTATGGTCCACGTAAATGAATTAATTTCTTTGGAATCTACATTGCCTCCTTTGTTCTACCTGTCAACAGTGCTGGATGGAGGGAACCTTGAACTAGAAATAGAAGAGCTCACTCCTTTCGGTTGCATGCTCTGGCTGGTTTTCTAGCAATTACAGAAGCCTGCTGATGTGCATGTGCTCTCTGCCTCAGGCTGCATTGTTGAAGGATCAGTCTTGCTGGTGCAAGAATGAAGCCAAGAGCTCCTAATTTTGAGCATAATTACCAGTGTCTCATAGGCTTCCACCTAGTGTAGTTCTGCTGGACTGTTAGATTCCTCTCCTCTCTGCCTGTCCTGACTCTCTGACACTCTAAAACAGAGAGGGTGGGTGAAATATACAAACCCAAGAACACAGCCACCAGGACTCTCCCTGTCCTTGTCTCACCAGAAGTACTTCACTTATGAAAACTAAACACTCTAGAGTGTAGAAAGTGCCAATACCTGTCCTCCCCTTCCTCCGAGTCTTACTCGGGGAGTTCATTCAGTCTCCAAATGGCTGCAAAAAGAAAACAAACTGATAAGGAAGAGGCTGGGAGACAGCAGCAAGTAGAGAGAAGGATGTCTAGAATTTAGATTGGCAGAGATCTTGTGTTTCTGCACTCAAGGGAAGGCAATTGTGGAAAGAAAACAAGGCAGGCTGACACCCTGGCAGCATGATACGGAACCCCTCCACCATGCCTTTCCCTCCGGCCCCATTAACTTGTAGTCAGCAGAAACTTTCAGATTCTGATGATCCACTGGCCATCACTCTCAGGTTTTAGAACTGTTGGGAGTTTTCAGCTTTTCTGTATGCCTTGTTTTTTGGGAAAAATGATTACTAGCACAAGATAAATGTTTCATACATAACAGAGATGAATTGTTAGTTGTGTAGATTATGTATTTCTATATTTTTGGTTGAAATTTTTTAAGTTGAATTACATCACTAAAAAAAAGTCATTTGGCAACACATTGTATGTGTTTTAACTAATGACAAAGTGCTTTATTCACTAAGAAGAAACATTTTAATCAGTCAAAGATTAGAAAAGAATAAGTTCACTGATTTATGGAAAGATTAAAGAATCTCACTCTTTCTCATTATTATAAAAAGATACATTTTGCCCCATAATTAAAATTCTGAAAAATTCCAGTACAAATAAGAAAATATGTTTGTCAAGGAAAAGAGTAAGAACAGAAGGAGTGCCGGACAATGCCCCCCTGCAGATGGGTCATGGTGACCCAGCTCAATGCCCCCCTGCAGATGGGTCATGGTTACCCTGCTCAATGCCCCCCTGCAAATGGGTCATGGTTACCCAGCTCAATGGCCCCCTGCAGATGGGTCATGGTTACCCAGCTCAGTGTCCAGCAGCCATGCCAGGTCAGCACAAATGAGTCCTCACAATAGCAACACCAAACAAGAACCACACAAAAGCCTATATATTAACTGAGATAAATTTGACCTATGGGACATGCATTCTGGATAAAGGACTGCAAAGAGCTGCCTCAAACTGCCTTGCATTTTGAATGAGAAAGTTTTTATACCATGAACAAGCCTGTAGGAAGAGCATGGATCTTGTGTCCCACTGGTGTAGAGGGGACCTGGGGGCAGGGACCAACCTGACAGCAGTGAAGTGAATCTACCTTCTTTTGAAAAAACTGCGACAGCCACACCTAACCAACATAGCAGCGCCTGGGAGGCGGACGGTACTGGGGCAGGGCAAGGAAACTAAGCCACAGCCAAGACCAGAAATTCATGTCCATGGACCAGAGACTGACCAATTCCTGAGTGAAGCCTGTCCGTAGTCGTTCCAGAGTGTTCAGCCAAGCCAGAGATCAAGAACTCAGGGAACTCAAATGTCCCAGGTCCTCAACTCTTGAATTCTAAGGTGTCGGGCTTTCAGTACAGAACTTATATGCAGCAAGGGTCTTCCTGCCAAAGATTTCCGTGTGCATCGCACCTGGCCTCATGCACCCGGCCTGCTCTCGGGATGTGACCAGGGACAATGCCTCTGGGAAGACAACTAGGTCCGTGTGGCCAGGGGACAGAGAAGGGGAATGGGAAGCCCAGTGGTCCCCAGGGAGCCTTCTCTTCCCCACCTCAACATGCTGAGTATTTCTTAGTAACCACACATAAGACTTCTCTGAGGGAGGGGTGAAGAAACAGAGACCTTGCTTCATGGTGATAGCCAAGGATACTCGGTAAGGAAAACTGAGACCAACTCTCTTAAACCCACTTGCCACTCTTCTGGGTCAATGTCAAATTCACAAAGCAAATACCATTCTCCTGCTCTGTGCAGAATGTGTGCTGGTTGAGGCAGTCTTGAGCTATCACTTAAAGGCACCCCCAAGCCCTCCTTTCGCCCATGAGAAGCACCTCACATGACATCTTTCATGCAGAAGACGGAAGCGGAGGCGGCAGGGCATCCTGCCCAAGGTGCACCACCATTTTAACTGCTGCAGAGAGGGAGCTGAGTTTCCAAAGCACATTCCATTTAAACATTTCCTCTTGCCACCCCTGTTAAGGTGTTTTCTGGGTTTGCCATCTCCTAGAAGCAGTCTAATGACTTGAACATTCAGGATTCCTTCCTCAGGAGATAAGGTAACTTAAAGTCAGTATTATTCTCAATTATGTTGACCTCCAAGTGCCAGAGGGTGAATTGCTATGCTGGAATGCTCAGGGTGGTGAGAGGTTAGGAGGGGGCAAGGGCCTTTCAGTGCTAATGGATTTAGATGAAAACCAGCTACAGGGTAAGAGAAAGATCAGGACAGGCACGGACGGGCCAGTGGCTGGGGGAGGGAGCGCAGGGCTGTGCTGGGATTCAGCCAGCTTTAGGTATTAGCAAAGGAACAAATCCCCATGTTAAGCCAGGGGAACACTTGTCACCCTTTGTTCCCGCTCCTAAGTACTAGGCAGCGTGCCCCTTTCAAGGACAGCAGACCCTGCCATAGAAGAGAATGGTTTGGGTTTTGTTGTGTCTGATGAAGAAGAGGAAAGGATGATTAGCATTGAACGTCACCCAGGACGGTAGGGACTTTTCCACACCCACAACCCCACTGGCTGCGGCCGCCTCGGAGCCGTTCTCATCCACTTCCACAAAGGTTTTATGGACAATTTTTGACAGGTACAACTTGGGACTTAGAGAAATCCCAGTCAGATCAGCCTTCCTTTCCTCAAAGATATCTGTGATGCCCATGCCTCGTAGAATGGAATTGAGATCGTAGCTGTCTTCCAGGGTGAACTGAGGAAAGGAGACATCCACTCTTTCTTCTGACATATTTTCTGAGCTGCTCCAGGCCACTATTTTTTCATAGGTGATATTCTTTTCGAGCTGCGAGAAGGAGAAAATAATGTTTATGTTCATATTATTAGCCTGCAATGAATGCCCCGATTACTTCACAAAGCCCGAGTCTATGTCAACAGTCAATTGAAATCTTCTGGGTCCTTTCCCTCATCCTCAAAAATACTCTGTCATTTAAATCTCCTCTGAACAAGTCTCTTTCCTCTTTAGAAGTCACAGGACAATTTGGGTTCCAGTCCCAAAGAGGCGCTGACAGAGCAGTGTCCAAAGCCCAGCAAAGCTCAGTTGGTTAAGCCAGATGAGTGTGGCCAAGCCTTAACATTGTGCAATTAAACTCCTCTTCTATAAAACACATAATACCATTAAGCTCTTACAAGGATCAAACAACATAATGTAGGCAAAGTGCTTAATGTAGTGTGGGCACATAACACCTTTTGAACAATGGTTCTTCCTGTAATTTCTGTACCAGCATCTCACTCTCACCCCCTCTCACCCACCTCTGCCCCTTTACCCCCCAGGACAGTCTGTAGCTGAGCTTCCCCAGCCTTCATTCATTCCCATCTCACAAGCAATCTCTTCCGGCAGCAGTGTCTCCCCATCTGCCAAGGCACATGCTCCCCAAACAGGATTCAGCCAAAGGGCCTTTAACTGAGCAAAACGGTCTGAGTAGGAGGCCAGAAGTCAAGATATTCAGACAAAAGGAAAAGCTGTTTCACTGCAACAGTTCATAAGTTCCCCAGCACCCAGACTCCTTGGGCTGGAGAACTGATTGCAGAGAGCTTTGAGATTGAAGAGGAAGGTCTTATCCTGCATTTCTGGCATTTGTTCTTTAGATCTAAAGCAATGGTGAGTAAATATCTCATCAAATCCAGATTCTTACATATTCTCTGATTCCTCTGACGGCTCACATACCATCCTTCCCCAGAATGGCAGACAGAGCCCCAGACTCAAAGATCTGTTGTGACGTATTTTGTAGAGATGTGAAAATGAAGGCTTACCTCTTCCAGGCCCTTCAGGTCATCTGCGGAGCATGCTGGCAGCAGGATGAACATGCTGAGGGCCCCCGTGGTGTACCTCATCTCAAGGATCTGCGCCTGCAGCTCCTCGATGAAGCCGATTCTAAACAGACCCTTTTGATTCATCATCTTCACAGTCTTCTTTTCATTCTGTGGTGGACAAGGTAGAAAGTCACAGTCCCCAACTTCCCTGAAAACAGGGGTCCGTTAAGATGACACGGTGAGCTACAACAGTGATCTTAGCTTCCCGTGGTTTTAATGACTTCTGCAGCTATTAGTTGACTATGTTGGCAGGCAGCCTATCCAGACCTCTGCCCAAAGCCGAGTCAGCAGAAGCAAGCCCAGCCAGCTCTCCACCTTCCTGCCCACAAGTGCCCCAGCACTGGCCTCACTCAGCCCTCTGCACGCATTTCCCCCTTCCTCCCACTCTTCGGCCTGAATGAGCCCACCGCAGTGCCAATGGAGCCTGGGGTAAGTGTAATCATCCACACGGTAAATAATAACACTTGCTCCAGAGGCTTTCATCAGAGGAAAGGGCACCACTAGCACTTTAAACCTCATAATAATTTCATGGTGCAGTGTGTTTGGGGCCGAGGGGGTGGTGCACTAGGCCACAGATGAGGGTGTAGAAAGAGTAACACAGCGATGAGCAAGGCTCTAACTTTCCACCTTCCTCCCATTCTTCAGCCTGGTGTCTTAGAACACAGGGTTTGGGGCACACATGCACCAACGTGAATGCTAACGCATGCATTTGGCTAAGTAGCTTAACCTTTGCAACTTTCTCCCCTTAACTCCTAAATGGGAATGACAAACCCATTTTTGTAGTGTTATTTTGGGGGACAAATGAAATGATGAATGGCAAATGCTCTGCATAATGCCTGGCACAAAAATGGTCCATGAACTTCAGGTACCAATTTTTGTTAATAACAAAATGTTCTTATTATAAATGTAAGCTGTAACCCAGAGACCTACGTTTAGATTCGAGTAAGCACGCTGCAGCACATTCTCAGTGGAAATTGTGAACGGAAAATCTAGAAAAACATGTGCTCTAATACAGTACCTCATTTACAGAGAAAAGTGCATCAACTGTGTTTTCAGAGTCAAAATATTTTTCCCATTTGGCCTTGAAGTAAACAGCATTCACCAGCACCAGCACGGTGGCATTGTTAATTGTGTCCTTGCTGAAGAGCTCCTTGATTTTACCTTTAAGAAAAGGTCCAGAGAATATACTGAATACAAATTGCATCAAAAGTATTCAAGTAGACAGAATTTTTTAATGCAGCTAAACATCCCCAAGGCTAGTGCATGTCTTATTCAAGAACTAACCCAAGAAAATTAAGCCACTCATAGTCCTGGGGTGGAAGTGATGGTGGGGGATGAATCTAGTGGGGATATGGTGCAGGTGGACAAGACGCCTGCAAGTAAACAGGAAAGAAAAATATTGAAGCGTCTCCATTACTGGCTGCACTGAGTTCAGAAACCAATTCAGGATACATAGGCTAATCCTTAAACCGCAGTGACTCAACAAATAACACTTCAAACCAGAAGACACAAACCTTGTTCAAGGATGGTTTACCCGTCTTAGAACCCCTTATCTAAAAAAAATCTAGATCATGGCTAGGGCATATTCCTATACAGGAAAATCTTTAATTTGTTAGAAAAGTTGTGTTAAAATGTTTGGCATGTTATATGGAACCATAAGTGAGATATTAAAAGGACAATTTATTTGATTTTATAGACTGTGCTTTACATTTTGAAGAATTAAGATGCTCAAGTCTAAATGTTTTGTGAGCCTCTGGTCCCTCACAGACTAGCAATCTCGCCTGACTTGTTTTCTTCTGAACGGAAAGGAACACCAGCTATAATATGGTTGGTCTTTCTTACCTTGGGATTGAGATTCAACCCAGAAGTTAATCTCTTGTCTGGACTTTTCAGTGTCTTTCCGGAAGTCAATACTTTCGATTGTTGTGTGATAAAATTGAACCACACCATCTAAGTATTCCTGTTAGATTGGAATAAATTGAAATAGTGCAATGTAATCATATAATTATGCAATTGTTAGGAGTGAGGCAGTCATGAAGAGTCCCATGGGAAAGATGTGGCTGGTCATGTAAACTGGTTGCATGTGGTCTCTATCAGTCCCCAGTCTTAATTAGCCAGAGGCATTTTTTAGGGTTGTGGTGACAATTTGGGATATAGAATGTGTATTCATGAAGCAGACCCTCATCACAACAGCACAACCTTCCCTAGCAGATCATTTTCTTTGCACGTTCCATTTGTGGACACATCACAAGGTAAATATGAAGTAACCTGAGAGACTTAGCAATAAAATGCTTTTATTTTTAAGAATTAAAACCCTGCTTAACAGTTTCTGTTTGGGGTGATGAAAAATTTTGGAAATAGGGTGATAGCTATACAACATTGTGAATGCAATTGAAGCCATCCAGTTGTATACTTTAAAATGGTTAAAATGGCTATGTTATTGTTAGCTAGATATCTTACCAAAGTTTTTTAAAAACTAAAAGGGTCATATACCAAAACCACTGATTTGTACATGGTTAACAGCGGAATTGTATGAGATATGAGTAACCACCGATTTGTACATGGTTAACAGGTGAATTGTATGAGATATGAATTTATATGTCAGTAAAGCTAATTTTTAAACAATATATAGAATCTCATTTCCATTGCAAGAGAACATACTTTGGTCAAAATAGACTTCCCCATCTTTTAGGCCAACCCTAACCCTTGTATCACACATTGGCCATTGGTCAGACTCCTCAGGTTTATTGCTAAGCCTGTGGCTCTCCCTAGTGGTGAGAGATGAAACTGAAGCCCAGATCCAGACGCGTCTTGCCCAGGTACAAAGCTGCTGAGCCACCAGATGAGATTTGTGCCTTTTGGCTCCAAATGCAGTCTCTTGCTACATCACTGTACAATGTCGTCACGGGGTGGCCTGGTCATGGCACAAAAGGGGATTGCAGAGAAATGCAAGAGGGGGCAGTTGCTCGAGTCCGGTAACAACAGGCCTCATAAACTGGTCAAGCTGAAAAGTGAGTAAAGAGCAACAGAAGGTGTGGGAGAGACAGGTGAGTCCTGGGCATCCCACAAGTCCACAGAGTACCCAGCTCTTATTGATCTTTAAGTCGTGTGCTAAGCGGTAGCTTTAATCACCAGTCATGCCTCACTCACCGGGCAGATGGGGAACTCCCGCTCTCCATAAAGCCTGTTGGCAATACTCAGGGTGCAATCAACTCTGATCCTGCCTAACTTGGAGAGAAGCCGCCCGAAGCAGCAGCTGAGCAGTCCGCCGTCATCGTTTGAACAACACTCATCCTACAAGAGACAAAATAAACTGTGATGTCAGCAGAGTTCAGTACCATGGAAGCAAGCTGCCAGTTTGCTGTGTTACCCTGTGGGGGAGCAAGCGGAGGAGAAGAGGAATGCAGGGTTGGAAAGGGTCCCGCGGGAGATCATGGCTCCCACATCGGTAGCAAGATCATCCAGGAGCAATACGCCTGGAGATCAGCAATGTGCACTTCATTTTAGATCAGTGCACCTTGTTTTTCTATGTATTCAAAAAGTTATAAGAAAAAGATAATCATTTCTCCACCCTCCTCTTAAACTTTCTAAGGTAGGGGGGTTATAACCTGGAGAACACCTTTCCTACTCCTGGTAGGACACAACTACACAAGGTTTGTGTGGCAGTACAGATTCCAGCATGACCTAGAACAGGCGAAAGTGGAGGGAGAGAGTGAGACTCCCACGACTGATTCCTGCCCCTTATTGCCCTTCCCCCCTCATCCACGCTCCATTCTAAGGACCTGTGGCCTGTAATAGTAAGGGAGGAATGGGGCGATGACCTGTTTCTTTATTATAAGTAGAAGATACTAGATTTCTCTCTTTAGGAAACTGATTTACAGCCACGAACACAAATGACACATAAAAGGAATTGTAGGTCACATGGGGTTATTGCTGGTGCAACTCCATGGGGGGGAATCCCAGATCCAAATACCTCTGAAACCGAAATCAGTCAAAGGGAGAAATAAAGTTTAAGAAACCCGTTTATTTCTTACAAGCAGTCAGCGCATCTCTCTCTTGTCCAGGCTGCAGCAGAAGAGAGCGCTCTACCCAACCCCTCCGGTCCCAATATGCCCTGCGAGCCCTTGTAATTACCTATTGATATGTAGATGAGCCACTTCTCTTCACCCCTTGAAATACCTATTGATACAGAGATGCACCAAAGCCAGGCAAGAGATTCTGGAAATATTACAATTTTACCCACAGCTGGTTTCGCTGCTATTGATAACAAACAGGATCTAAGGTTTGGGGATTAGGTTCCAACCATCACCAGACACAGCACAGCCAAAATGAGCAGTTTGTAAGTAAGAGGAGCAGGGCAGGAGGCTCACCTGCAGAGTCAGAGGCCCTGTGATTTCTTGCTGTCCTTCCTGAGAGCTGTCAGCCAGCACTTCTTGTGTTTTGCTTTTCGGGCAGGAATCATGTCCTTTGCTTTCATTCTGGGACAATTCACTGAAGTGTAGTACCTGCAGGATGGTGATTATGGGGTCTTTCAGACAGTATGAACATGAAGACTGGACAGCTTCAGAAACATTTTTATGATGTGTCAATGACAATGATTATATAGTCAAACAAAACAATCAGCAATAGTTTAAACTAAAATGGTCATTTCCTTTGAGTTGGGTTGTGATGAGGAATGGAGGGGATGTAAACTGAATGCTGCCCCCTGGGACTGCATTTAGAATGAATGTAATCAAACTGAAAGAAAATCAAAGTAGCATGAGACACATGTGGCTATCAAGCCAGTCTGAACTGAATGTTAGTTGTCAAATATATACCGAATTTTGAAGACTTAGTATGGAAAAAGATAATGTAAAATATCTCATTTAAATGTTTTAATTGATTACATGTTGATATGATATTTTGGATGTATTGTGTTAAATAAAATACATTATTAAAATTTGTCTGACCTATTTATTTTTTTACTTTCTTAGTATCACTACTGGAATTCTTTTAATTACATGTGTGCCTCAAATTCTATGTGTGTTAGACCAGTGCTGAACCAGAGCTTCAAATCAATCAAGTGAGTAAGGTCAGCAAGACAGGTTATCCAGGGTGTTCTCGCAGAAAGGTAGAGGCAAGAGCACTTCTCACCCTGCTCAGGGTAGGACTGCTGGGCAGGTAACACCCAAGTTCCCCAAGGAGGAACATCTGAAACCTGCCCTGGCAGCCGCCAACTACACTCCAGAGCTAAGTTTCACGAGTGGGAAAATATCCCAAATCAAAGTAAATGAATAAAGCTGATACATCCTGCCTTAATCCAAAAACCTGACTCCTCCCTCTTTGGGGCAACGGCCCAGTTCATACATAACCCCTCTGTTCTGCACTAGTTCCAGGGAAATATAAGACCAAACCCTGGAGCCTATAGGTTTTTAGGGAATTGTTCTTGTCACTTTTATTCATTCATTCTACAATTTGTATTGGGTGCCTACTATAAGCCAAGCACTGTTCTAGGACAAAGATTCCTGCCCCCCAGGAGATGATATTCTAGTGGGCGAGGCATACAAAAAGCAATACACATAATAATAAATTGCTGTATGTTAGAAGATGGAAAATGCCATGGGGGGGCGCGCGGTGGAGCAGCTAGCATAAGGGGGATCTTATGGGGTCAGGGGCCAGGATGCACCATTAGATTAAGAGGTTGAGTGGGGCCTCTTTGAGAAGGTGAAGTCCACCCAAAGTGTGGAAGGAGAAATGAGTGATAGGTCAGCAATCTGGGGGGAAGCCATCAGGCAAAGAGAATGGAGCAAAGGCCCAAAGGTGGGAGTGGCTGTGGCTTCCCCGAGGAGGCCAAGCCTCAGCATGGCTAGAGGAGTGGGAACCGGGGAGGGCGAGAGGCGGTCCCTGGGTTATCTAGGATTTAGGTCCCCAGGCCCTCGTGGGCCACAGTAAGGGCTCAGGCTTCCCTCCCAGCAAAATGCGGAGTCTCGGTTTTGAGCAGATGAGAGACAGGATCTGACTTACGTTTTCAAAGGGTCTTTCTGGAAGCGGGGTTGAGAGCACAGTCAGGGGAAGCAGGGAAGCCCATAGGGAGTCGTGCCTGAGTTAGAAGAGGTGGTGGTGGGCCAGACCTCAGGAAGATGGGTTCTGGATATAATTCAAAAGCCAAGAGGCTTTTGTGACAAATTTGATGTACGGTGAGAGAAAAGGGGAGTCGAGGAGGTCACCAGACCTTCAGCCACCGGATGCTTAACTGATGCTTCCTAAACATTCATTTGATGGAATGAGTGACTGACTGAGCAATGTGTGGAACACACTGAAAACCACTAGCAACAGTGGTATCTGTAATTACAGAGAGAAAGAGCAGCAGACTTGCTGACAGATGGACCGGGACAGAGGAACAGAGGAGATGAACACGAGAAGCTGCCAGTTGGAGGGAGGCACCGTGAAGGAGGCGGAGTCTTAACCAAGCCTTGAAAGAACGGTTGGACTGAAAAGAAAGCAGGCAAGCCCAGGGCTGCCCAGGCAGGACCAGGGGCTGGCGCTGGGTCCCCACCTGGTCGATCTGACGGGCGCTGTCGCTTCTGGCCCCCAGGCGGACCATGCCGAGGGCAGCCGAGAGGCTCAGAGGACAGAAGAAGATGTTTCTGTGACAGTCACCTTTGCTTATCTCTTGGAAAAAATCGAAACAAAATTTGGAGTTTGCTACAATGAGAGACTCCATTGTGAAACTGATGACACCTGAAACTAAAAAAAAGAGAGAAAGAAAATGATGATCAGAGGAAAATAGGGAAACAAGGAAACAAAACGTTCTCAATTTAAATACTTGAAACACAGACATACAGAATTATTCAATATGTTATTTAAAAAAGGTCACCATCTGAGGCTTAGAACCTCACCCCTCCTGTTTTGAGAGAAATCTTCTGCATCCGTGGATGTTTTATTGCCCTTGTCTAGCTTGGATTAACACATAGTCTACAGGCACACACCTGATCATCTACATTTGCTCTCTTACAACACTAAACTATGTTTTCTACCTTTATCTTACATCTACCTACCACTTCAGCATTTTATTAAAAAATAATAATAATAATAATAATAATAATAAAGGGATAAATGTGGGATCCACATATAAATCAAGTATAAAAATCAAACGAATATTCATATTTGACCTGATTGTTTATGGTTCATAATGCATGAGCAAAACCAAAAGTTTCTGTGATGACTGCCCTTGCACTGTTCACCATGTAAGAACTTATTCACTTTGTAAGAATTTGTTCACCATGTAAGAACTTGTTCATTATACTTTAGAAGATTGGAGACTGTTGAGAATTAGACTTGGGGTTGATTAATGATTGTGCCTTGAGTCCCCTATACAGAATTTTATTGTTGTTAACAACCATTTGATCAATAAATATAAGATATGCCCTCTCAAAAAAAAAATAGATAAATAAAATAAATAAAGGAGCACAAGGTCTTTGAAAAAAAAAAAGGTCACCATCATCTGGTTTACAGATACTGACATTGCTCTTGATGTCTATACATAAAGGTCTGTTTTCGTTGAACGGTGTGAACTGGCTTCCCGGGGCTGCCATAAACAAGCTACCACAGATGGAGTGCCTTAAACAACAAGAATTTATTCCCTCACAGTTCTGGGGGCCAGAAGTCCAAAATCAAGGTGTTGGCAGAAGTGGTTCGTTCTGGAGGCTCCGGGAAAGTCCGCTCTGCGCCTCTCAACCACCTCCTGGGGCGTTTGGGGCTTGGCGAGGTTTCCCTCATCTCTGCCTTCAACTTCACGTGGTGGTCTTCGCTGGGTCTCCTGAGGAGTGCGTGTGGGTCCACATTTCCCTTTTCTTTCACTCTAAACCAGTAGGACCTGCCCCCATCGTAAGGTGATAACATCTGCAAAGACTCTATTTCCAAATAACGTCCATTTCCAGGTCTCAGGGCTTAGGACTTAAACATATCTTTTGGGGGCACAATTCTACCCACTTTGTGGTATAATTTCCTTTCTTCAGGTAAAAGAAAGTCATGGGCTACCACGTCCCCAAGTTAGCAACCATAAAAAGCATGCCACCTCCTTCTCCACAGGCTCCATCGGGTTCTGCTTAAGTCTGTTGCCTGCACTCCCCACTCCTCTCAGTGACCTACGGCTGGGGGTATGCCCAGCCCATTGTCATGGGCCACGTCTTTGTTACCTTCTCCCCTCCTTTGACTCCTTCCATATGCAGACTGCAGGAGTTTAGGACTTCAATCAGGCATTGATATTGTTCAAGAGATAATAGATCTTGAAAGATATTGAGGGTTTAGAAGTCATTAGGCTTCTAACACCTCTTAACACTGTAGAACCACAGGTACTATAGAGGCAAAGTAGGAGGGTGACTCCTTGACAGACTCCTTGTCCCCCACTGATGACCCACTCCAGAAGTATCAAGAGAATCTCAGGGAGATCCCACCTTGGACCTATCCCTCACAAAGGAAATGTCTTTTCCTTTGTCTTTTTGCCTATGGATAGCATGCACTTCCAAGATGGAAATGTGAGCCCCCTTCTTTGCATTTTCATCATCAGACACATGGCGCATAGTAAACTTGATGAAATAGTCATTGTTTTGAATTGAACAGTGTACATTGGTTTTAGTATCTTCCCAGTTTAATACAGGTTTTTCAGTCTATAAAACCTAACTCAAAAAGATAACATCAGGTAACTTTTTTAAAATATGCCAGACATATGTTTTACATATATTAGCTTTACTCCTACAATTCTACAAGGCACATATTATTGCTCCCTTTTTTCCAGATAAGAAAACTGACAAATAAATTTGCACACGTACTTGGCCCAAAATCACTGCTCTTTCTACTCTATCTGCTATTTCTAGGTTGCGACTCTAGGTGGGATAGGCTGAGCAAACTCATGCCCACTAAAAATTGGTACTTTGCCCCCTTTTTCACCTTACAGTCTGTTTTTATCCTCACATTTTTTTCCTGCCAAATTTGTCTGTGACTTATATTTCTCATTTTGTGCTAGTAAAGCTGGTTTCAGACAAGTGTGTTCCAAGAAGCCCACTATCTAACAGAGCAGACACTGCAATATAAGCAGCTACAGTGGTAGTCTAACAGCATAGAGGAATAAAGTAGTAATTTACAAAATGAAATGGAAAAGGCCAAAGAGTATTATTATATAGGAAGATTATTTAAATGGCACTCACCAAGATTTAGTTATTCTAATAATAAAGACCCAAAAGGAATTTAAAAATATAATACTTACAACATTTTTAAGGCATCTTAACACTTTTTATTCACTAAATACAAGCTTTGATGGTCAGTAAAAGTCATGCTATATTGTTACAACAAAAGATACCATAAAATAAAAAGAGATTTAAGGTCAGTTTTCTTGTCCTTATCAAAAATTCCTTTACGTTGTTACTAATTTGAAAGCAGTAATAGCTAAACCAGTGTCCAAATCCATTAGGTTTAAAAATAGGACCAATGTAATAATGATTGGAAAGTACAGTTGTAATCATCATAAAACTAAGGTATAATTAAGAAATAGTTTTCAGCAGTATATAAAAACAGATTTTAAGAACTCTGTGTAGAAATATGTTCATAGCAACACTTTCATAATAGACAGAACTCAGAAACAACACAAATGTCTATCATCAGTAGGATAAATAAATAACTTGCAGTTTAGTCATGCAATGGGGTATATACACTAATGAGACTGAACGAATTACAGTCAACACATAATAACATGGACCTCACAAGTGTAATGTTGAGTGAAATAAAGGAAAACTTTCCTACCGTATGATTCCATTCATGAAAGTTCCAAAACTAGCAAAACTAATTTGCAGTCCTAGAAGTCAAGAAAGTGGCTAGCCTTGAAAGTGGACGGGGTAAACATAGTTAGCAACAGATAGGACAGTAGCAGGCTAGTGAACTAACTCTCCAATAAGCAAAAAGTGCGTGGTTTGAAGTGTTTGCCAATGTCTATGATGTAAATACCCCCACTGTGGTCCATTTCAAACTACCAAGTCATCACTGCAGAGTTGGGGGAAGATGAGCCAGTTCTGCATTCATGAGCTGACAGAAGCCTGCTCGAGCACACCACTGGCTCAGGCCCGAGGGCGGCTTCTAGGAAGCTGGTAATGCTTAATTTCTTGATCTGGGTGTTGTTACACATTAAACATATTTATTTCTTATCCATGTTTATTTATATAATATTACACATATGTAACATACGTAGTTTATATATACATATATATGCATATGTAAATGTTATATATAACTATATAGCTATATATAAATACTACAAAAACTATATATAACTATATTTATATATATAATTATATATCATTTAATTGTAAAGTATACTACAGATGCATTACTAAACACGGCAGCTAATTTTAAGGCATTGCAAGTTCATTTGTGTTTAACACAAGAACTAAGACCACATTGAAAGTTGAAGGACATTTTATTTCTCACAGTGAAGTTCGGCTCCACATACAATTAGGACATGTTCCCCAAACATTAAGAGGAGGTACTTTAAAATACTCTGGAAAACATTCCTCCCACAATGAAGTTACTGTCTGGCTAAGTCTGGAAGGCTGATTGCTGATGCAGGCTACCTTTTAATAAGCTACAACTTGAAAAACTTGCACATGATTTGCTTCAGTCATCACTATCTTCAAACACAATCGCGCTCAACTTTTAAAATAGGAAGGTCTCTGAAAAATCTATTCAGCTCCAGCAATTAGAGCTATCCCCACCCACAGGGACTTTATAATAATAGTTACACCATTTCATGTGAGCTTGCGATGTGCCTGCCATTTCACTAGTGTTGTCTCTACTTCTCAAACAATCCTGTAAATTAGAAATCGTCTTCATTTTACAGCCAACCATGAAGTGACACAGCTGGCATACAAATCGGTCAGTTCAGCCCAACTTCAAAGCCACCCTCTCTCCTCCTACGCCATGCTGCCATCCGGAACAGCTAAGACTTGTGCTCTAAAAGGCCATGCCCCGAGGAAGCCACTGCACCACACTACAGCAGGAAGATGCCTCCAGCACGGGCAGGTTCTGTCGGTGTCACTGACCAATGACCATAGGCTGCAGAAAGGACCTCCAAGCTTGCAGCGCCCAGCAGGACCGCTCTGAACTCTCTGCCATCTGGCGTCTCAGGCAGCAGTTTGTCCTTCCAGGCCTCCTATGACCTACATGGGGGTTGCCTGTCTAGACTCTTTAGAACAGTTACTCTAAAGTCTTTCTCAAATTGCACTGTAATCTGTGCAAATGTATTATAAACATAGATTGGAAGATTGGAATATAAGATTGCAAAGACCCTTATCCTAAATTAGCATTGACTTACATAACTTAGTAGTTACTGTCCTGCTTTCACCTCCTCCTATAGCTATTAAAGGGAGGAGCTGACTCACAAATGTTATTTAGCAAAAAAAAAAAAAAAATTCACTTTGATATCAATATTTTTGTCTATACTACATCCTAAGTAACTGATTTATTATTTAACCTCTAATGGAGTAAAAGGAGGACTTTCATTCTCAAATTCAGATTTATTGTACTGACAACAGACTATCAGAAATGCTACTTTGCTCTCACGGTGTTGACAGATGAATCACCTTTATTTTTTCATGGGCTTTTAAAACCTGAAATCCTACATATACATATATATGCACACAAAACATATATGTTCGTAAACATACATGAAACACACAACATTCAGAATTCCCTATCACTGTATCACTGTAAGGTAATTGTTTTTTATATCTGTGTCTTTGCTTCCAAAGCATAATTCTCTTGAGGATAGGTTCCATGTTTTTATTCATCTCTGTACCCCCTCAGTAAAGAATACAGATGGTACACAAGAGCACTTAATAAGTATTTGTGTATTTATTTGCTATCACCTGCCCCTTTTTATTGTAAATAATTTTAATGTTTCCAATATTAGATAATTCAGTATTTTATATTAACTGTATACATTCTGCAGGCAGCTGTAATCAATAGAAATGTTACATAGTAGAATCAACTTTTGATTAATTTCTACTACATTAGAAATAATTTGCTTATTAAAATTGGTTTCCTTTATAGTAAATATGTAAAAGTTTACACTAGATAGACGTTTTTTTAACAACCCAAATATCCTGGGTGAAATTGTTCTGTCCTATACAATAGGAAGAAAAAAATTTACCACCCAAAAATATTTCATGTCTTATGATTTTCCATAATTTCTGTAAAGCTGTTAATAACCAAAAAATGAAATTCTAACTTTATGTAGGTAGACGCCATTCTGCTGGAATAAATATTCAAACCTAGTTTTAACTAAATAATAAACAACCTCCAAAAACAAATACATATGAAAGATGGAATCATGAGCATTTCCAACTTAGGTTGCAAAAGGGAAATCTAAAGTCATTTAAAATGTAGGTATTCTAAGTATTGTACCATTTTATTTTTCAGAAATAACTAATAAGAAGGTTAAATAAAAACAATGTTAAGACTTTTAAAATTATTCCAATACCCACATTTAAAAAAAAAAATCAATCAGAGACATCAGACATCTGACCAGGTGGTTGGGAGCTTAGCTACATTCACAAACAATTTAAAACATCCTAAAACACATTGCTCTCCTTTGGGTTTTTATTATTTAAAGTAACTTTTCAACACAGCGTTTATTTTTTTTAAACAATAGCAGGCAATGCGAGCATTTACCTTCTTGCCTTCAGAGTTGCTGCTACCAGCTGACCAGGTAAGTTTCAATCCACACCCCATTGGGAATGGAAATATAAGAACTTTGCCCCTCCCAGGGTGGCACTTTTCCAAGTGCCATTTTAGAATCTAGAGTAAAATTGTCATTGACCGATTAAAGAGAAAAGAAAAGGAATGTGTGGTGTATGTATTTTGAAATAAATTCGCATACTGTGTGCTTTCAACTAAAGTAAATATTTAACCTAAAATGTTTATATTTTCCTTGCTCTTTCCAACTGGATCTCTTTTTGGAGGCCTCATAATATTTGACCCACACCTTTCAACCCAAATCCCTCTACTTAGTAAATAAAGCAGAGAATTATTTTACTTCAAATACTCATTGTATTAAACATTCTCTTGTACTTGAATTCTATACTATTCTAAACTTTTCTTGGATTTATTGCATAGGACTTGCAAATGTGCTTTAAGCTGTTTTCACACTGTGGGTTTTTTTTTCCATCAGTGGAGTTGGGGTGGGGCTGGGGATTGCCATTTAATTTGTAGACTAGATTAGCTGAATGCCAGTCAGATGATAGAAATTACTAACTCCTACAAAGAGATGTGGGTTGGGGAGTGTGGAGTACTTTCTAGTGGAGAACCAATTTGCTAGGAACCAGAGGACTGATCAACTATGTATCACTATCTCCAGAAAATGTCTAGTTTCTCTTCCTTCACTAAGTAACCTGCTCATCTATTTATCCTATTTATTTACTCAAGGGATTTTTACTTTCTTCCTTTCCCTTCCTGCCTGCCTGCCTGTCTGCCTGCATTTCTTTCTTTTTACTCCTATCTCCTTCTGATAAAGCTTTCATGGGACAAACATATTCCATAACTGAAAATCAAGAGCTTTAAAACTGAGGCAAACAACCTCTGATGTGTCTTTTGGTTCTCACATTCTACAATTCCACTTTTTCACTTGAAAATGTTTGTGTTTTCCCTCTAAATGCTTCCACACGTTTCTAAAAAACCACAATTCTTCAGTTATGGTTTACAAACAATTGGAGGATCTTAACATGTGAGTCACTTAATACTTCATGCCAGTTGATTGATAACTACTTCATGGGGTTGCTGTCTAGCATCTCCTTTCAAAAAGGGCACTATTTACCCTTCGAACTGGATGGCTTTTTGCCCTCCCGGGATTTCTGGTTGTCACATTTGGTATTGTTGGCTGGGGCTACTCACATGGTGTTGGGTTTCTGGGTGGCTGAGCAGAATCAAAGCTTGTGTGAAGATATTTAATCTAGGATTGTATCTCTTTGTCTTCTCAAACAACCCAACAAAGATCTGACTACAGATGACGATGCCCTACAAGCCTAAAAATTTGGTGTGATGTGATTTGTTCAATGAGCAATGATGAAACTCACCACCAAATGTAGCAAAATACTAACCTAACCTAAAATGATAAACCACTAGAGGGGCAGGAGAATCTGTTGAGCACTTGCTATGTGCCAAGCAGCCTCTCGGACTTTGCATACATAATCTTATCTGGGTGACTGAAGAAAGTCAGTTTCTCTAAGATCAGTGACTTAAAGGTGTTGGAGAATTACCCTAGAGGGTAAAGGAATTTTGGAGGTCAGCTGCCTGACAGTGCTATCAGAGGCAAGCTGAAATGTTTTCTGTGTCAACAGCTGTGGAAATAGGATTTCATCAAGTGTGGAGTTAGATGTCTCCTATGTCACCACTCATCACGAGTTATGGAGCAATCATTTAACCCCTTAGTAACTAGTCTTTCTCTGGCTGGAACTAGAAATTCAGGGATGCCAAAATCATTTGCTAGTCAGTCTTTACCAGCTTGTGATGCAAAGCAATATGATTAAAATGCTTCTGTGGTAAAAAGGCTGTTCTTCATCTAATTGTACATCATAACACTGAGGATGCAAAGTACATTTATGGGGAAGGTATCAGCACACAGGCCTCCTGTCTAATGAAAATTGTATCTTTTATCTAAAGTAGATGGTTGACCTGACATTCATGTATTTTATCCTCCAAACTTGAAAGCCTGAGTAACAGCAATATAAAACCCAAAAAAGGAAAAAATTCCATTTAAACAACAGAAAGAACAATAATAAAGATTAAAATGCAATAATTTGTTTTAAAACTTGCCATCACCCTTAAATAACAATTACCCATTCCCTAACAGTCCTGAAGCCTCCGGACTTAGAAACAAGATGAACTGCCTGCCCCAGTGTGACTGGCCATGAGGACCAAAGACGACCGGAGCCCTGACATGGCAAAGAAGACACCACAGGCAGAGCAGAGACCCTGGTTCCCCTCTTCCCAGCCTGAGACCTGGTGCAAATACCCCTTGAACTTCCAGTTTCTCACCTATGAGAATATAGGAATAATAATACCATTTCCTCGCTCTAATGTGTTACACAAATGTTAATATCATTATTATTCTATAGAACTAGTACTGCATAAACTTTTTTTTTCATTTCTTAACCACATCTATATGTCATATAGCTAGTTTTCATATAATTGTAAGTCAGGGCTCCATCCTTCAAATTGGGACTCATAAACGATAGCCCCACAGGTCAGATCCAGCCTGCTGCCTGTTTTTGTAAAGTTTTATTGACACACAGACAGGCCTGTTCATGTACCACTATGAATGACTGTTTTCAAGCCACAGTGGCAAAGTTGAGTAACTGTGAAGAGATTATACAATCTGCAAAGCCAAAAACACTCTCAGGTCCTTTACTGAGAAGTTTGCTGATCTTTGCTTTAAATGATGGAACATATTTTTTTAAAGCCTATGAAAGTTTTATTTCCATATATAATGTCTCCTTACATAGAACCAATATTATAATAGGCTGAGAAGAAATACAGTTTCTTAACCTTAAAATATGCATTTTGGTATGATCTTAACCCCAGGCAAAACTCTAGGCCCTTGAGTGTGGCAGTGAAACAATAGCCCAGACATTCATGTGGTGAATGTGCACTGAGCACTACTACGCATCAGGCACAGGGTGTACAATGAACAAGAGTGACTGCTCCTGCACACGTAACACCTCATGAAGTAGAAGCTTCCAACTCAGACTGTATCGCTTGCATCAAGATATAATAAACATTTATGGCGGACCTGTTACATGCCAGACCCTCCCACACCCATTACCTCCTCCAGCCCTTCCAGTAAGTCAGGGAGGGAGACATTATTACCCCAGGAGGAGAAGGGAGAAAACCAGGACTCAGACAGCTGAAGTTGCTCCCAGTCGTGATGCTAGAAAGTAGCAGGATTTTAGCTTTTCCCTGCTGTCTGATCCCAAGAATAAAATCCACAACATTACAGCTTCAACACCAAGACAACCAGCCCCAAAGGCACCCCTACCAACAACAGGCTGGCTACCTCCCGGCACATACCTGGAGTCAGTGAGGACAGTCGCCAGCTAAGATCTGGTCTCTGTGAAGTCAGTTCATCATCACGCCAGGAAGGGAACAGTCACGGTAAGGACAGGTGTTGAGCAAGTAATTCTGTGTCTGTTAAATAATGACCATGAATCAGAATAATTAACTTACATAAGACAGAGAGGGAAAAAGATATACATTTGTGGTCATTAACTCAATGAATTTTAAATTAAAGTAATTATCCCTCAGTCTGTGTTATCGCTCCTTTAGAACAGAGTATCCCCCTGACACAGCCTCTGTTTACAAGCTAACCCACAGCCTGCCACTTTCCGGATCCACAAGTTACAGACAGAGCCTTTAACAAAGGCTCCAAAAAGGCCAGGATTCCTATCTCTGTTCCTTATTCTCCCCAAACAACTTACCAAGCCCTTTAAGCACTGTGAAGCCCCGTGAGTTCATAGTTTGTAAATGGAATACACAAAACCCAGGAGGAATGGATTTCACAGTGTGTCCAAATCCACCCCCAGCAAACGGATTGAGTGGTGACGGAAGTCTGTGGTCTGAGCTAAGGGTGAAGCAAAGCCAAGGGTAGCTGAGAAAAAGTGACGTATTACAAACGATTTTCTCTGTGTCTATTACCTACTCGCCCTGACTACAGCTCCACAATTCACTGAGTTATCTTCATCAGCTACGATTTTTAATTCTGACATCTCAGACAAAACCTAACAAATGAATAAATTCTCTCCCCTCTTCCCTTCTGTCACTGGTTCTTTCTCTTTATCCTTACTTCTGTCTCCCTCACCTCCTCATTCCCTACCCCTCTGCCCCACCCAACCCATTTTCCCCCTGGCCTCTCTCGTCCCCTCCTCAACCTCTGTCTCTGAGTCAGGCTACTTCAGAGGAATTAATTCACCTGCAAAACTCACCAGATACTACCTGTCACCATAGAACAACACTGGCTCTTTTTTCAAAACATGGTTCATATTTTGTTAAGGGAAATAACATGTTTTGGAGGAATTTTCAGATATTTAGAGGCCATTTAGTTCATTTTGCAGCCTTACAGCACAGCTATGGCCATTGAATTCCCAGAGGAAGGATTTTCCTCTTTATGGAATTTCAAGACAGTACACTTGATGTTCTATGACAACCCACCCCTGGACCATGACTGAGTGGGAATCATAATTGGAGGAACAAATACTGTCTATAATTATATAAATAATCAAGACCCTACCCTGCTGCAAAAGGAAACCCTACAGTTCTGTGGAATATTAAAGTTGTGAACAAATAACCCATAAACCAGAGAATCAGAGAATTTAAAGGAACTTAAGGTATCATATAACTAGAAAATGAGAAATTGGGTTCCCATCAGTCAGATTTAACCCACAGAATGAATAATAGCATAACTGAGATAACTATAAAAAGCAATAAAAGTTTTGTATTAGGGAGATGGTCAGAAATTTTGACTAGTAGACTATAAATGAATTGTAAATAGTATGTGTTATTTGAGAAAATTAAGAAGACTTAGTAATATAAATAAAAAATAATTATAAGCCCGTCAACATTCACAATTTTCCTTTTTTCTGTACACTCCCGTTTTAAATAGCTGAGCTCACACTTACATTTGTAGTTTTGTGTCCCATTTTTTTAAATTTACTACTTCAACCTAAATATCTCTCCATATTTTAAAATTCGGTTCATAAGAATTACTTTATTGACTATGTGACTATGCCATAAACAATTCATCCATTCCCTTACTAATTCAATTTTAGTTTCAAATTCACATACATAATAATATTAAAAATCTCTATGTTTAACCTTGTTATCTGAACCTCAGATGGTTAGCATAGATATCTAGGCATTGAATTCATGGATAAAATTTGTGAACATTTTTATGCTTGACTACATTGTGTCAAGTGTACACCAGAGAAATCCCACCGGTAGTGCACAGGAGGCCCTGCATTTCCAGTGTTACCTACTAACCAGTTTCTCCTCTCCTAAACCTGGTAACTAAACCTTCTCTAAGAAAGCTCCCTGAGAAAGCAATGGAAAAGATGAATATTTGTTGCGACTCTTCTAACATAAATCACTGCTCTGCACAATTCGATGGGTGACCAGACCGTTGATAATTCTTTCAGGTCAGGATTTGAGCATCCTTCAACAAGGCTGTCACCATGGGGCGGGAACAGCATGTGACCACCTAACTTCCTGTGTTCTTTATGAAGCCTACCTTTCTTGTATTTTTTTCCCCATGACTCTTTCCCCCTGTTGCAATTCTATATGTTCAGGCATTCAGTGTCCCCAGTGGCACCCAGCAAGGGCTTACTTAGGGTGCACCATTGCAAAACTTAGAAGACAAGCCTCAAAGAATTTATCTGGTTATATTTATGCACACAATTATACTACAAGGAACAGTGCACATGAAGGTTATCCATGTGGCAATACTCTGGCTAAGGTCCAGCTGGTTTTCTCTTCTACTGTGAGGGCTTCTGGGAGAGCCATCACTCCACCATCTGTCTCCCAGCGTGCTTAGGGAATATAATTCACATTAGAAAAGCCCTGCACTAGACATCGATGTGAGTACCCAAATGCTACGGATTATACTGGCATTTTATTTGACGTGGAAGGAAAGGAGCCTAGTGAGAGGAAGGGAAAGATGAAGAGGACAAACACAGCCAAAGCAAGAAAACAAGCCTTTAGTGCCCTCCCACATCCCTCCCATTGCCCTCGCCTCCCATATCCTAGAACTCCCTCCCAATTTCTAGAATAATTGTGATGAAAACATGTGACGTGCAGCACCTCTAGTTCTTACTCAGTTTTGTTTAAGCAGTGCGAACATTTTGTGCATCCTTTTCTTTGTTGTTGTTTCTTTTTTTAACAGGTTTCATATTTTTAAAGCATTTTTGGGTTTACTGAAAAATGCACAGAAAGTAAGAGAGCGTGCGTGCTTTCTTGTTCCTCACCTCCTCACTGGCTCTCACGGAGCTTCGGAACGGCCTCAGCTGTGGCTGCTGACAGGAGCCCTTGAGGGTGGCCGTGCTCACAAAGAGGAAACAATGGTGGGAGAGAGGCAGCGACTCTGGCAGCTGCGGGACCTTGGTTCTTTCTCAGAGAGAGTGACCGGTAGTGCCGGCCACCCTGGGTGGGTGTCCACAGTTTAAATATTGGTCAGAAGCGAAGGGGAGATTTTCAAGGAGAATTCATTCCCATGAAATTGAATCCAGTTATCGTGGACTTTTGAGGTAAGAGTAAAGAACGATGCGCCCAGTCAGGGGATTTGTCCCAAGTGAACTTCTTCGATCTCAGGTGGTGTGAGATCCCCAGGCAACATCCAGTAAATCTAAGGGCACATGGTTGTGCGTAAAACCCCAAGAACAGAAAATTCTTGTATCAGTTCAGTCTCATAACTATGCTCAGATTTAAGGGGAGCGTCAGGATATTTTCAGAAAATTGCCTGACAGACTTGCTCATTGTGCCACGTGGATCTAACGCGATGAAACTTACTGAGTCTGGGTTTCTTTACCACAGTTTGCTGAGCCTTCTGGTTTCATCAAACCCAGAGGACAAATGAAACATAAAGGTAGACATGCCATGTCCATTCCAAATTTTGGCACCACCAAAAAAAAGAGGATGAACAGTGGAATTTAGGGTGGCAAAGAAGAAGGCCACGAATCCAAGTTGGTGCACAGGGAGGAGGGGAGGCCACATCTCTGATCTGTGCAGATATAACGAGAGCCTTGACCAAATGCTTTTCCAAGGCCAATATGCACTTGTCCTCTACTCACTAACTCAAGAAACCTGATCACAATAAGAAATTAGATTCTTTTTGACCTGACTTGTTTTTTTTTTAGTTCTCTATTTATTTGTTTATTTTACTGTGGTATGACTGACATACAAAAAAGCCATACATATGGAATGTGCACAGCGTGGTGAGCACGGAGATGAGAATTCACCCGCGGAACCGTCCCTACCGCCTGTGCCATAAACTTCTCCATCACCTGCAAAAGTTTTCCTCTGCCCTCCTTGTTCTTGGAAAACCCTCGGTGACTCAGTGAAACCCCCGCACACACAACTTTCTTTTCTAAAGGCAAACAAAGTACTTTATAAATTTGTTGGTTCTTTTTCTGGAAAGGTACATCAGCCTCATTCTTCTCTCGTTTCTTCAAGCTCTACTTCTCTCTGGCATTAGACTTCTTGGAATTTTTCTTAGAAGTTGTACAGTGTTCGCTTTGGGTTTCAGGAGCTGCCTTTTGTCTGTTGCACTTGGTGTTTTAAAATCCGAGCTGATACGCAAGCCCTTTGTATCTGCCCATGTTTTTGTGAGTTTTGTGGACCTTTTCCTTTCATCAGATTTCCTGGTTATTACAGATCAGAATTGAATCATTAGTCCATCTGAGCCATAAGACCTTTAATGTCTCAGAGCAAAGAATACTAATATTTTTGCGATTTTTTTTTAATGTACTTACACAGTCTATGGTACATACCTCACCAGTCCTTTCAGTCCTTACCTTTGCCTCTAACTTCCTTCCTCACATTCCTAAGGCTTCCATGGTACCAATAAGTCAAAATTAAATCCCGGTATTGATTCTCCTTTTATTCACTTGTTCATTACATTACCGCTAAGTTATTGTTATGTCCTGGCAAAGATAACATTACGATTTGTCCTTTAAAGAGTTTACCCACCTGAAAGACCAATTTACTGTCAAGGACAATAAAAAATATCTCAGTTGTCCCAACACCAGTTGTTGAAAAAGTATTCTTTCTCCATTAAATTGCTTTGACACTCTAGCCAAAAGTCAATTGACCATATATATGTAAGAGTTTATTTCTGGAGTCTCAATTGTGTTCCATGGATCTATGTCTATCCTGATGTCAGTACTTCACTGTCTTGATTGTACAAGCAAAAGAATAAAGGTGAATCCCACCCAACACCATACATAAAAATTAATTCAAAACTGATCAAAGCCCTGACTGTATGAGTTAAATTGAAGAATTCTTAGAAGAAAAGATAGAAGAAAATCTTTGTAACCTTGGGTTAAGCAATGGTTTCTCAGATATGACACCAAAAACCCAACACCAAAACCAAATTGGCTAACCTGAAATTCATGAAATTTAAAACTTTAATGCCACAAAAGACACAATCAAGAAACTGAAAAGACAGCCCACAAAATGAAAGAAGATATTTGCAAATCATATAACCTGATAAGGGACTAGTATCCTCAATACACAGAGAACTCTTACAAAACAACCATAAAAACATAAATAGTCCAATTTTTAAATGGGGAAATGATTCTGATGGAAATTTTTCCAAAGGAAATATGCAAGTGACCAGCAAGCATGTTAAAAGATGCCCATAATTATTAGTCAGTAGAGAAATGCAAATCAAAACCACAGTGACATACCACTTGACACCCACTAGGATAGTTATAATCAAAATGACAGACAATAACACACACTGGCAAAGATGAGGAAAAACTGGAACCCTTAGAGCTGGTGGGAACTTAAAATGGTACAGTCACTTTGGGAAACAGTCTGGCAGTTCCTCAAAATTCTAACAACAGTTACCCCAGATCCAGCAGTTTTACTCCTAGACATGTACTCAAGAGAAATCAAGGCGTATGTCCACACAAAGCCTCATACAAGAGTGTTCATAACAGTATTACTTATAATAGCCAAAAAGTATAAACAATTCAAATGTCAATCAGCTGATAAACAGTTAAAGAGAATGTTATCTATCCATACAGTGAAATATGATTTGACCTTAAAGACTAAATTATTGATATATACCACAGCACAGATGGACCTTGAGAACGTCAATGCTAAGTGAAAGAAGCAAGTCACAAAAGGCGACATATCATTTGATTCCATTTACATGAAATGTCCACGATAGGCAAATCCATAGACAGAAGGTGGATTAGTGGTTGTCCAGACTAGGAGCAAGGGGAAATAAGGAATGACTGCTAATGTGTACAGTGTCCTTTGGGGGTGATAGAAATGTTCTAAAATTGATTGTGATGAAGATTTCACAACTCCGTAAATATACTAAAAGCCATTGAATCATATGCTTTAAAAGGTGAATTTGATCGCATGTGAATTACATCTCAATAGAGCTGTTTTTGAAAAAAGTATCAGGTTGCTTTCAGCAGATCAAGACTTCCAGCAGAAGTCCAAGTGCTTGAAGTCCTTTCTTTCTTCCATAGTGTTTTCATGTTACTTTTATACTAAAGTATCACTCAATAAATAATCATTAAGCATCCATTATACACTAAGGTAGAAGCTTCTAGAAATAAACAAGACAGACCCAAAGTTAACATCAGGTAGAACTTCCATTATAGATTAGAAAAGCATCAACTGTAGCCTCCATCCTGCCACACTCACTCCTGTTCTCGTTCCCTTTCTAGTTCAGTCCCTTGAAATCTAAACTGCCTCTCCAAGTGCACAAATGCAATACTATTTCTAAATAATAGTTATAAGATATTTCTAAAGATTAGTTATTAAATGTAAATTAATAAATGTGACCTATCTTCATGGACTTTTTTTTAACCATGCACAAGAGGGTTTCTATATGACAATATTCAATTCAGATCATGTTAAAATTCAATTACATGTAGTTGTCTCTCCTGAAAATCAGTTTTATTGATTTGTTTTAGTCTCCCAAGCTTCCAATAACAATTTATTGGACACAAGGAGCAGTCATATAATTCATCCACATTCCTAATGAATTTGGAAATGTGGGCGTAGAACTCAGTCAATCATCTTTAATACACCAAGCTGTTTCAGCTCTGTCATCACTCATGTTAAGTCATCGGTCTAGGAGCATTCCTGTTGTGCCTTTCTATTAGTCTGCTTTGGCCACACCTGAATATCACTCCCTTGTTAAATCAGTCTATCAAAACAGAGAAAAGAATGCACATGGTGGACCAGGTCAGCACAAGACCCTAGGGACACATAGGTAAGCAGAATACAGTTCCTCCCAGAAGTATACATAGTTTCGTAAGAGATATTAGTTTATTGGCTGTCAACCTGCACATCTTAGCACACTAGTTCTTTAACAGGACTCCAGCTTTTTATCTGAATAAGTAATAGTTGGTAATCAGTCTATGATATAGATATGTACTGGTCAATCCCTGATAAACATGTCTTTTTGTGTGATAAATACACATTCTTGTAGATAATTTCTTATCATTGCATATTTATGAAGTTTTTCCCCTTCCAGAGAACAGGTGATTATTCATCTATAATTTCTTACAGGTTTTATTTTTAACTTTCTATTTGTAGGCCATCAAAAATGTATTCTGGTCTTTGTTTGGGGTAGGGATCTAAATTGACTTTCCCCCTTAATACCTAGCCAGTGTCACCAGTACTTTTTGCTGAACTACCAACTCCTCCTTTGATCGGAATTGCTTCTCTTATCATCTAATTAGTTCTAATATATAAAAGGCAGAAAGATTGATAAAATACAAATTATAATGCCAGCTTTATAGGATTATTTTAAAGGTTGAATGAAATAATCTATGTATATAATGTACTTCACATAATGTACAGTACACAAAAGCTCTCAACAAAGATACTGATCTCTTTAACCCAATGGAGATCACGTTCTGTCCAATCTACACAGGCCTCATTGGGTAGAATGGATTGGAGTAAAAAAAGATCAGTGCTAGTTCTCTATGCTTCCTTCAATGGAGTAGATAAAAGGAATCCTCCAATTTCTCCTAACATTATCAATTTCTATAAATTTGCCACAAATGGTAAAAATGGAATCACCTTTGTTATTATTTAATTTGCATTTCTTTGATTAACTATAAAATAAGAATCTATTCCTCTTTAATGGCATTTTATTCCATTAAATGTATCTTTGTATCATTACACTTTGAGTTATTTTTATATTTCATAGATGCTTGTTGATGTTATATATATAACTCTGTAGACTCTATAGTGTTTTTATATCTAACTCTATAGGCTCTACCTATTGTGTTTTTTCCCATTTCCATTATTTAATCTTTAAATTTGATTGTTATTTCTTTCAGAGCATAATCATTTTTAATTTTTATTAAATTATCTGTCTTTTTCTTTACTACTTTTCTAGGAAAGCTTTTACATTTATAACTTTTATTTAGAAATTTCAAACTTGCAGAAAGTTGAATGTTACAAAGGAAATCTATATACCTTTACCCCAGATTTACCCATCTCTGGCATTTTGTCTCATTTTCTTTATAATTCTCTCTCTCTCTTTCTCTCCTTCTCTCATACATATACATATGTACGCACATACAAATATCCTAAATTATTGGTGAATAAGTTGCATACATCATGTCCCTCTACCCCTAAATATTTTGTTAAATCTTTTCCAAGGAAAATGACGTTCTCTCATATACCCACAGCCCAAATATTGAAACCTGGAAATTTAATACTGATATAATTAGCCAATCCATATTCCAATTCCACCAATTTTCCCCAAAATGTCCTTTGTAGCATTTTTCGCAGTTCAGGATCCAATCCAGGATTACACACTGTTCTTAATAGTTGTGACTCCGTTGTCTTCTAATCTGGAGCAGTCCCTCTGCCTTTCTTTGACTTTCATGGAGTTGGCATTTTGAAAAGGGCAGGCCAGTTGTGTTATAAAATGTCTCTCAGTTAAAGTTGGTTTTCTTTTTTTTTTTTCAAGTTTCCTGATGATTAGATCCAAGTGAAACATTTATGGCAAGAACAATTCTTAAGCAATATGTGCCCTTCTCAGGGTATCACATCAGACATGATGTCCATTTGTCTCATTACTAGTAATTTTAACTTCGGTTGAGTGGTGTCCTCTAGGTTGATCCATTATATAAATGACTGAGGAAGACATTTGAGACTAAATATCCTTGTCTTCACCAAACATTTCCAATTTTGGCACCCATTAATGAATCTTGCTTGGATCAATTATTACAGTAACTGTCTCAAAATAGTGATTTTCTAATCAGTGTTCCTTCTATACTTATTCATTGGTATTCTACAAAGTCATTCTTAAAATCAGTAAACCATTGGAATAAAACCCTGACTGAACATAGTTTATCATCATTTTGTTTTAACCTCTCACCCAAAATTTGTTAAGAGAAGGATTTCATTTGGGAGGGCACTGGCTCTGTTCACAGAAAATAAGGATGTCGCAGTGATTATGGGACAGGTCTGCATTAGTTAGTTGGTCATAGTGTGGTGCACTTGAGCCGGTGTTTAGTAGTTTCAGTTTCCAAATAAGTTTATTAACAGGCACTCGCCTTCCTCAGTCATTACACCAAGAGAAGCCATTAAGACGAAAGAGCTGACGCAAACTCCTGCCACTACTGGAAAAGCAGCTTGAAAGACAAGCCTTGATGACTAAGGTAGGAAGATACCACATTAGAATATGAATGAGTACAAATTACTGTTGATTTTGCTTGGCTGCGTTTCTCCTAAACATCTTTCTGCTAGGAGAAAGAGAAAGAAAAAAATGCTTGTGAATGCCAAGGTCCCTCCATGCTCCATTAGATTTAATTTTCAGAACACAAGTGTACAATCAAAATCAGCAAATTTTTCTTTCAATTTCCATGTTGTCCAACACTGTGCTTATTCATGAAAGCTCACAGAACAAAACAGATTCTGGTTTTGAGTAATAAGTAATTTGGAAAACCTGGTCCTTCTGTGTAATTGACAGTAGAGCCAAGCAGAAAGGACAGTTGATGAAAAATTCAGGACCCTCTCACTTTGGGAAGTCTCGACAGGTCTCCACAAACAGTTTTGTTTTTTAATAAGTTGTCTCCTTCAAAAACAGAGTTACTACGGATTTTATAATTGCTTTTGGGGATACAAAAAAACATGTGCTCCTACAAAATAGTTCATCTTCCTACCAAAATTATGTTCAAACAAAAGGACTTTCAGTGCCTCTTCTTTCAACAGTGAGTTTCTTAGTTATATCAAAATATTTTTTAAAAACATATTTTTTTACCACTTCAACATCACTTTTCAAATACCTTTTGGAAACAAAATGCTTTGAAATAAGGATTTCCAAGTCAGACTTTAGATGAATTCTTTAAAAAATGGAAATTTAAAGCAGAGTTTGACCTAGAGCTAAGCTTTGAGGAAATTAAAACACAATAACTCAAAAGAATCTAAAAATCATCAATAGTTGTGGTTGATATATTGCAGTCTCTGGAGGTCCCCCAAGGAATTGAGAGGGAAGCAGAGGGGTAAATCTTAAACTTCACTTAAAGATTTACCTTTAAGAGTAAATTTTTATTTTGTAGATGAAAATAAACCTGAACCTCCATGCTTCTCTTGTGATAAAAATCCTCTCATAAGGTACATAAATGTTCCTTAAACGCATAAAACCACAAGTCTTACAAAGTCATTTAAAATTCAGCCATCACATTTTGAAGAGAAGTCTTCAGAATCTTTCTAATTGACTCGCAGATAGAAAAAAATATAATAAAAATATCATCAAATAAGCAATAGAAGACTGCATGAAAATTCCCTCAAGGTCAGTTCCAAAATCAATTGGGAGGTGAAACTCATACATATAATAGAAAAAAACCGTGGAAGACCCTGCAGGGAAGATAGGATCAAACCCACTTAAGGGTCTCAAAGGAGCTGCAAAAGTGTTTCCATCAAAGAACACATTTAAATGTGCTCAGTAAATAAAAAATTGATCTAGTGGCTAAGGTAAGCCCAGTTCTTTAACTTACAGCTTGATGACACATAAATGGGCCATTATTTTGGATTTTGTTCTTCAGTTAGGAACTGATAATGTAGGTAAAGGTATTAGTTTGAAGAATTTTTCAAGAAGACATGAGTTTAGTGATTGGGGTATCAACTTAAAATATTATGCAGCAGAGAAAAAATGGAATCGAGCCCACCACATGGAAAATTAGAACCATAGTCTCTGTCGGTGTGATTCCAGACTGAACCAGTGGCCTCTCTGAGTGCCCTAACACACCTCACCTCAGGCTTTCTCTCCAGAGGTGATATACAGGGTGGAAATTGTTGAAGAATTCAATCCATTCTCATTCAGCCAGTATTCTCTATATCTAAGCTTATTTCATAGTCCAAAAATTTCAAAGGCCATAAAAGTTTAGACCTACAAAGATATTGCAGAGAAAAAAAATCTCCCTTCAGCCAAATATGTGTATTTCCCACAGATCTGTGCAGATGTCTATAATGTTCCTCTTGTAGATATATTCCTTTGGCCATGGAGATTCAGGAGTTGGGAGAGTGCACCCAAAGGTCAGGGTGGGAGGCTGCCAAAGTTACGAATACACCACTACAGGTGGAGTCACACAAACTGATCTCTACAATCCCACCTCTGGCCAACAAGATCATTACAGCCATGAGAGTATCTGGATGAACATGTTTTCAAAAGGATTAAAACTATGCCTCTGCTCAATTATCTAAAATTAAGGGGTTGGGCAAAGTGAATTCTCAGCTCTGACATTCTGTAATTTTAGACTTTGTGTGTGGTATAGTAGGGTGCCAAATCTGTGCACACAAGAATTGAATGGGAGGACAACTGGATTAACATGCTCATACCAAGATGTCACAGCTGGAAGACCTCATTAAATGCCATATTCATGATTCAACCTTCTTGCACACCCCCAACCACTAGAGCTTAACTTTTTAAAATTCATCTAATAAGCACGTGCTGAACGCTTACTATATACCAAAGATTTACATTATAGGGAGCTCCTTTTACTCCTGAGACCAATTTTTCAGGCTCAGGAAGGTTAAGGGGCACACTGCAAACATATCCTGACCCCTAAAAAAGCAAGAAGGGCAATGGAATTTGCTATTGCTATTGTTATTATTGTTGCCATTGTTCTTATTTCTCAGTCATCCTCATTTCGAAAATTACCCACCAGAACTTACACCACCTGATCTGTAGACACACGCTTAGAGGTAGCACAGTGCTGTTCATAAAAGCAACCCTTTAGCAAACTCTTTCATACTGGGCTTCAAGAATCATTTACATCTACCGTGGAGACAATCTCTTTAATCTCAAACAGCCCTGATCTTGAGAGGACAGGGAGGAGTGAAAACCAGAACCTGAGAGTAGGTAGGCACACTTTATCCAAGCCTTTCATCTCCACCTCCCAAACCCACACAGCTCCTGGGGACACCCAGCCTAGGACTCCACCAGGCAATACTCATCTCCTTCGTCAGCACTGTCTAAGACTATCCCAAACTCCCAACATTCGGGCCATAACTAAAAACTGCTTTTCCTTCATTTGCTTTGAAGTGGAAGGTGTGTCAACTAGCTGGTCTGGTAAGTGAGTTCCAAGTGGAGTCTTTCCTATAATGTATGTGACCTTCTCTCCATACCCCTGGCTGGATGGACAACATTAACATATCAATGGGGAGTGTTTTCAAACGTGTGAAAGAGGGTGTCAAGGCTTTGGCAAACTTGTAAGCAAAGGCTGGAGGTAAGCAACCCCTGAGTCTCTTGAACTAAAATATACAATTGAGTCCTTTATCTATGTAGTCCAAAAGGATGTCTTCAGTCTTACCCAGTAGAATATAAGGAATAAAGAGAAAAAAATTGTGAACTCAAATCCCACTGGACTTAAGAACCATGAGGGATTTGTATTCATTATAATTGTACTGTTCCCAAGATCTCAAAAACAACCTTTTAAATCAATGTAAATTATGTGATCGTGTGGTCGCCACACCCTGAGGAATGGCACCACTCCTGAATCACACTGGCTGGTATTCTCAAGCTGTACTCCCACAATGCCCTGGGTGACACAGTTTTGATCAAAATGTTCCTTGCCTACATTAAATAACTACATTTTCCCAGTTCACACAAATGAAATATTGATAGGTTTGATTGTTTTGGTCTGAATACTTTTTTTTAATTTTTGGCATTTATTGCTAGTAATTTATACTACAAATAGGTTGTAACCTCTGGAGGGTGGGGGAGGAAGGGGGATTATTTTCTCAGCCTGGGGCAAAATACCTCTGAAAGGAAATCAGTCAAAGGGAGAGATCAAGTGGGAGAAACCCGTTTATTGTTACAAGCAGTCATCCACTTCTGCTTGCCTATCTTTTGTGACCGCTACAAAAAGGGATTCCACCCAACTTCTCACTGGTCCAGATATGCCCTGTTCCCCCTTGTAATCACCTATTGATATGGAGATGGACTACTTCTCTCCACCCCTTGGAAACACCTATTGATATGGAGACACACTAAGGCCAGGGAGAGAGTCTGGATATATTGCAATTTTACTCACATAGGTGTAAAATGACATTTAATTTAAAAGAATGGAAAAAGCAAACATAATAAATACTTGATGAATGTTTACTCTCAGCAGGCACTAAACAAGATTTGGTGTTAGTTTATCTCATTTAACACTCAATAAGAGATAGGAAATATTATCTCTATGTTACAAATTAGGAAACAGAAACTCAGAGAGGTTCAGTGACTTACTTGTCCAAGGTCTTTAATGAGCATGACTGGAAAAGATACCTTTCTCTGAACTCTGAAATTTGTGCTGCCTCAAAAACTATGTAACTGCATTTTGCATCCAAAAAAAAAATGCTCTTTGATTTTAATAGTGAAAACTGTACAGTGGTGTGGGTAAAGTTGCAGTATTTCCAGAATCTCTCTGCTGGCCTTAGTTCGTCTCCATATCAATAGGTGTTCCTCAGGGGTGGAGAGATGTAGCTCGTCTCCATATCAATAGGTGATTACAATTGGGAGCGAGGGCATATCCGGACTGGAGAGGTTGGGTGGGGTTACTTTTTGCATCTGAGTCACAAGAGACACGAATGAGCAGCAGTAGACGACAGTGTGTGGGCAATAAAGAAGATTCTCCCACTTTATTTCTCCCTTTGACTGATTTCGGTTTTAAAGGTATTTTGCCCTGGGCTGGGAACTTATTTTCCCCCAGAGTTACAGGCGGTCCAGCCCTGAAGAAGTTTGAAAACCACAGATTCAGCCTGTATCTTTGGCAGTTTCCCCTCCGTCCTTGTGAGATGGTCAGAAACTGCTAACCAATTTGTTGACTAGAACTGTATAAAAAGCTTCAGGGATTTAAGTGTAAAGATCTCAGGATCAGTAAGGCAAGAGAAAAATTAAAGGATGCGAGGGAACGCTCTCAATCTGTTCATGTACATGGCTTCATTATTATCAACAACACAGACTGAACTCTCCCAAGTCCTTAGGGTTTGGCGAACCCCAGCCACCACCCCTGGCAGACCCCTGCATCTTTGGGCGAGCATGGTGTGCCCTGCAGGCTACAGTTCTATAGGGAAGACTCGAGTCTGTAGTACCCGTGATTCTGAAAAATGATTGTTTCTGTCTGCCTTGCAGCATACGCCTAAGTATGAATTCTATTTCTTAAAACAAAAATAAGTTATGTGGAAGGACCTGGCACGGTAACTAATCAGTAAGTGTTTATTAAATATGATTTGGACTTCTGAGCTGCTCTGAGTCTAGTGCCTCCATTAGCTTTACCAGCTTGTTTTCCCCCTCTAACTCCCCTTCCATTTAAAAAGTCTCTTCTAATTATTGCCCTTCTGTGGACATACCTGACTTAATTACACACTTGTCCCTGTAAATCCCTGAGGGACGGCCTGAGCTGATGAGGGTGATATGTGAACATAATCTGTAAGAAACTGATAAGTAGTTGCTGACTGATCGTGTTGACTGACATAACTTGACACCAGACATTGAAGGCCACCCTTTGAAGGTAAGATGTATTTTGAAAGCAATTTCTGTCTTTCAACAATATTGTTTTGTTTGACGTCTAGCAAGTTGAGTAGAGAAATATTATTCATGCCAGGGCAAGAAATGGAAGCCAGCCCTGAATCCAAGGGAAGGAGGGTTCTTCCCCATTCAAAGGCTGAGACCCAGAAGTTTGGGGAGAAGGGTAAGTCCAGATCTGGCTATCCTGCGGCATCCCATCGAAAAAATGTCTGTGAATGTATATAAATTAGCAAACAAACAACAATGGCTACAAAATCGTGGTGTGACTGAAGAGTCCAGACCTGTCCTCACAACTGTGAAGGGTCGTGGAGCCAAGATATCTCCCACCTTATCCCCAAAACACTATCACACCAGCAGTGGCGGCTGAAGCCTCAGGTCACCAGAGTTGTGCTTAGTGGACAAGGATGACGTCCTGCTGCAGGGTAACCTGGCCAGTGCTTTACATACCCAGGTCACCTAGATCAGTTGATGGTGGATGAAGTGTAGACTGCCAGCATACTTGTGTTTCACCAGGGACAGTGACTCTGGTGGTAGAATAAGACTCCTCTACATACGTAGATGACTTTTTCATGTTCTTTCTTCAATCGTATAGTAGCCAGCAATGATTCCTCGGAGCAGGGAACCATCTGCAGTGTTTTAAATTATGGGAAGGAGTTCCTGAGGAAGGGAAAAGGACATTCATCTAGTAAGCAAGATGACTAATAACAGACTTATTTAAGTTGGATAGAGTAAACAAAAAAAGGTAACCTAATTCTGTGCCCCAAATTGATAAACAAGACAAACGTTTTTAAATGACAAATCATTTCATCTTTCAATTGCATAAATATGTTTTCACTGATTTGGACTCCCCCTTTCACCCAAGCCATCCTCCCCTCCCTGCACTTTACCAGCTGTTTCCTCTTAGGAAAGAATATTCCAATATGCGGTTGTGTATTGATGGCAGTGCCAACGTTGGGGCCAGTAGAAAACTGTCAGCACATCAAATTCAGCACATCCAAGACTGAATACAATCTATTTCCTCCAAACTGGCTCCTCTCCCATGTACCGTGCAGAGTATGCTCACTCTCTGTTCATTTACTTAAGTGTAAAACCTTGAAGGTGTTGAGGATTTCCTCTTCTGTTTGGCCCCTACCTTCACTTGGGCATCCACTTCTACCTGCCAAGCTTCTCTGCATTCTCTCCCTTATCCTCTGGTCCTTCACTGCCCTAGTTTAGGCCCTCATCATCTTTATTCCGATTATTATCCAACCTCCAATCAACTTCACTGTCCCCTCCTGAGCCCCCTATTTCAGTCTGTCTCCCCCTGTCCCTCTGCATGTTTGTCTGCAGAAGAAGACCTGCTCCACCCCAGCCAGCTGGAGGCAATCCCCGTGCATGGCTGTCCAGGCCCCCCTCCCACCCAGTGCCACCTCACCTGAAGCCTCATTCTCCACCCTCCCATGCACAGGCACACTCCAGCCACTTCTCTGCTCTCCAGACACACCTTGCCCTTTCATTGTTCTTGCTTCCCTCTGCCAGAAATAGCTCTGGCCCCACCTTTATCCTGCCTGAGAGATCCTCCTCTCCTCCAGGGCTGGGAGGCAGCAACACTTCGGCAGGATTGTCCCAGCTTGGGAACTTTTGTCCCATGCTTCCTCCACAATTAGGGCATTCTGTCACCACAGAGCCTGCAGTGTGGGTGAGGCATGCCCTCCCCACGGGCAGGGATGGCCTCACCAGAGGAGGAGGGCATTCATGGCATCACTCTGAGGAACAGCTAGAGCCTCACACTGGAAAGCAGAGCTGAGGAAGAAGACATTAGTCTGGACAACGGAGGTCCACAGGGGCTAAGAGAGCCCTCTGATGGTGGGCCGGGCAGGGAGCACCCCTCATAGAGACCGGTGGGTAGCTAGGAAACAAGGTGTCCGTGCAGAAGCGCCAGCCCTGTGGGGCTCACACAGCTTCTCATGTGGGATCCTTGCAAATTACAGCAGAATCACATGGTACTTCACAATACTCCTGAGCCCCACCTTAGATAATAAATCAGAACCTATAGGGATGAGACCCCATAATCTGCATTTTTCTCAGGAGATTCAGATGGACGCAATACTTCTAGAATTCCTAGAATGAGCAGTAAGGTGTCTCACAACAGCACGTGAAGTAGGACAAGCCCACCACACCCAGCCTTCCAGCCTGGATTCCACCCAGGAAACCCATCCCCTGATGTAAAGGAGACTCATTCTTTTCATCAGTGAGTTCCGATAATGCCCACATGGTGCTGGAATCTAGGGAACAAGGTAGGAAGGCAATTAATTGGTATGTCAAGCTGAAAGTTAAGGCAGGGATAGGGTTGAGGAAGAAACAAGGAGAAATTAGCAGAAGTCAAAGAGGCAAAGTGAGGACCAAGGGACTCATCCCCACCTGATAGGGTTTTTGTGCTGCAGATAAATGCAGTAATGATAGGTAGCAGCAGGCACGTGCCTGGGACTCAGCAGATTCTCAGCAGATGTCAACTGCCCGGGACTCCTTCCACGGAGTTTTCCTTTCATGTGCATTTTACTGAGTCTGGAGAAGGTTCTAAAGAAGCTCAGCCAGGAGGCCCACCATCCCCAGCCCACCCTCTGGTGCTGAGTTCACTGGTCTCATGTGGAGGTGGAGGCTCACGCAGCTGGGGCTGCTCTGGGGTGCAGCACTGCTCCTGCTCCCTAAGGCCCAGGACTGCTGGCCTCTGCAAGCCACTCCCAAATATTCTGTTCTTCCCACCCTGAACTGTGCAAGTAAATAAGAGTAACACAGAGTACAGATGAGGTCCAGAAAGACTGAAAGCGAAAAAGCTGTGAAATCCAGGATGGATGTGCAACAGCGTTCATCACAGAATGAGCCTGGGGACTGTCTTCCAGCTTTCCTCAATGTCAAGCAGCTGACATATCACAGGAGGGGAGTCAGTCAGTTCTCAGTCCCCTCCTGGTGTGCAGTACTTGCTGGCTGGGGCTCCCTTTAGCCCGGCACAGGATGACCTGTAGTTCTTTGTAGGTGGCACAAGAGTTTCTCCCAGCATCAAACTGTTAGGCTAAGTGCCGCAAAGACAAAATGTCCAACCTGAACTCATCTTCTCTCCTAAACTTGCTCCTTCTCTAGGACTGCCTCTTCTGGTTAATGGCATCACCGTTTGGCTACTGACTCAACCAGAAATCTGAATAACAGTCCACTCCCCTCTTCCTCTTTCTTTTCTATCCAAAACATCCTCTCAGTGTTAGCTCTTACTTAAACGCAGGGTTCTTCTCTCCTTCCTACCCCCACTGTCACTGTCAGCGGCTCAACCTTTCTCACCTGGGGCACTGCCCTGAGCTCCTGGTTGGTTCTATTTCCTCCTAAGCTTTCTCCCTTCTGATGCATTAGCCACAGTACTATGTTAGTGATTCTTAAGAAACAAGATGATCATACCCATCTCCTATTTAAAAATCTCTACTATTTTCTCCACGGTTTTTTTGCATTGCTGTCCAGAGGAAGGCGCATAGATGATCTTTGTATTGTACATCTGGCATTACAGAATACTGGGTACTCTGGAGGTCCCTGCCTCTATAAAACAGCTTGCTCCCATAACGCATACTGTTTAATGCATTGCTGGGCTCCCGTGATGTAAAAGCAGTGTTCAAGAACAGCGTTGTCCAAAGGAAATGCCTGCAATGATGATAATGTTCTATATCTCTGCTGTCCAGTACAGTTGCCATTAGCTACACACGGCTATTGATCTCTGGAAATGTGGCTAATGTGACTGAGAAACCAAAGTTTTCATTTTATTTAATTATACTAACTACATATAGCTAGTGGTTATCATACTAGACAGCACAGTTCCAGGATCTTTAGAAAAACAAAAAATAAAACCTTATGAACTGAAATCTGAATTTTAAAGGGTAAACAAGCTCAAAAGGTGGGAAAACTGATCCCTGAACTCCCACATTAATCTCTGGACTCTGAAAGGATGCTACGTCAGTTACAGATCAGTAGCACCCCCTGGCTGTCAGAAAAGGAAAATGAGAATCACTTGAGAATAAATGCCTTCAGTATTCCCACGGATTAATTTCAACCAACTACAATTTTACAACAAAATATCACCAAACGTAGAAAGAAATAAGCCACCATAAAAGAAAGTCAGCAGAAACAAAAACAACAGATTTAGAACCCAAGATTTTCGGCTTTGGGATTATATACAAAATATAAAATATAATAACCTTGTGTGAAACTTTTGTTAAGTTAGAGTCCCAAAAATGAACAAGTAGTAAAACCATCATATATGACCAGGAATATTTGAATAAGGAACCAAACAGAAATTTAGAGATGAGATACACAAGTATTGAAATTAAAATTGAATAGAGAGGTAAACAAATTAGACTCAGCTGAAGAAAGAATTAGTAAGATAAAAAGATAGATATGAAAAAGTAAGCAAAAATGAAGTATAAATATGGAAATAGAAAATATCAAAGGAAGATTAATAGACATGGAAGACAGAATAAAAAGTTATATGTCTATTTTGAGTCCCAGAAGCAGAAAACACAGAAAATGGATGAGGTAAATTTGAATAGACAGTGGCTGAGAAATTCCCAGAACAGACAAAATACATGAATCCATAAATTCTAAAAGCACATCCTTTTTAGCAGAACCAGACCCAAGCAAAATTACAAAATAGGTTTCCTTCTCTGCCCCACTAATTCTTGGAAATACCTTTCTCATTTTCAGTGATCCCCTGTCAAGATTCCAGATGCACAGTTTCCCCACATTGCCCCCAGCCTATGCAAGTTTATTATACACACACCCTCCTCCAAACCAACACCTTCAAGATATCAGAGAATGATAATGAAATGATCAGATAAACCAGACTGTGCTTATGTATTTTCTACTAAAATGGTTGCCTTTCCCATTACATAATGCTTTAAAATGATTTTACACTACAGATGTCCCTTGAAGAGTGACATAATTATTGGAATTCAAGGCACAGCTCCAGAAAGAGATTTGGAAGAGAAAGAGCCTCTGAGTGCCCTCAGTTCATCTCAGTTGAGCTGGGTTGCTCCTGAGGTAGATGAGCACCTAACTCACGCACATGTAAGATTAGCTCCCAAACGTGGTGGAACCTCTGTGATCAAAGAGAACTGACTGCATATTTGTTATCAAAATGAGGGTGGGGGTCTCTCAAAGCACCCCCAGCCTGTACATAGCATATATGACCCACATCTAAGGCAACCAACTTATAGCATCCCTCTAGCCACAATTACTGGTTCACAAGGGAATTCATCTATTCAACAAATACTGAGCATTTACTATGTATCAGGCACTGTTGCAGGCACTGGAGATAGAGCAAACAACAAAATGGACAAGATCTCTGTCCTCATAGCTCTTACACTATGGTGAGACTATAAATAAATATTTATTACACACATTTCCTTATAAATTTCTCCTCATACAAGAATATTTGTATGTATACATATACATATATATGTACACATATTTATTTGTTTGTTTATACATACATGTATGTATGGCTGCAATGTGGAGAATAATGGAGGGAAAAAAAGACAGGAGGCAGTTTTGAGTCCATTCAATCACCCAGAGTTTGCAGTTGGGATCAGGATGGTATCAGCGGAGAAGTGGGTGCATTTGAGACATGTTAGGATGTGATGATTGGCTGTGTGAGGGGAAGGGAAGCCATGGAGGGAAATGGTGAGTCCAGTTTGGACCTCTGGGTGGATGGTGTGATCAGAACAAATAAAGGGATGGGGAAAAAAGGAGCTGGTGGATTCAGCTCGGGGTGTCTGTGTCACATGTAGGTGTCCATAGGGAAGTTGGATATGCGGCTGGAACTCAGCTGGGAGCCCTGGGAGGTAAAGATTTGAGAGCAGTCAACACAGAGCTCTAACCAAAGCCAAGGAATTGTATCAACACCACAAGCAGGCCCAAAACAGAACTTCAAAAAATGTGAACATCTCCGGGGCAGACAGAGGGAGAGTTGCAGACTATTGCATCTGGAGGCAAGGGAAGAAAGCACCTCAAGAATGTCCCCAGAAAAGCTGGAGGTCTAAGGCATCGCCAGTTTCCGTGTCTTAAAGAAAAGCTATTTCATAACTGACAGTCGGAGGCCCAGAATAGCGCGGGTATAGTGGGACGAGCAGCGCCATCTAGTGCAATACAAGATGAACAGCAGAGAGAAGAGCAGTTTTCTTGATCACGTTGAGTTGGAGTTGGAGTTGGAATGAGGCTCTAGAATATTTCACAGAAGAAGCATAGCCCCCAGGAGCTCACTTTGATTTCCCCACAAGTCATGCAAGTTCTCCAGTACCGGTAGCCTCCTTACATTGTACCATTTAGATCACAGGAAACGCTCAGACCTGGACTGCGACCCTGGGTGTCCCAGTTCCGTGGAACCTCCACAAGTTTGGGTCAAATCCCCATTCCCCGCCCTGCAGAATGGTCACTGCCTTCCCGAGGGGACTGTGAATTCCCAGCCACCCCTCATTCCAGAATCTTCCTCCAGAGAATTCCCATCAGCACCTCTACTTCTTAGGACTGTTTCTTCATGTCAGCCTTGGCATCATCCCAAACGTGAAAACGAACCCTGGTATGGTGCAGCGTTGAGATAACCACCCAAGCCAGGCAGCCTCACACTACCGAGCATGAAGTACCTCAGCTGAACCAACGTGGAGACGAAGGAGGACTAGACATTAAAAAGCCCTTGTCTTGACAGCATTTTGACGATCCTGTCGTATTACATGGGTTTCCCTTCTCAGCCCTTCTCTTCCCTGACACTTTAAAAGGGAACAATTCTTTTCATATTGTCTTTTATGCAGAATGTGACCCTAAAAATTAATCTTACAAACCAGAATACTTTTGAAAAGAAGGCACCAAAAGCAATTAAAGCTATAGATAGATATATAGACATAGGCATAGATATATGAAGTCTTCACTTGATGGCCAAACTGGTTTATTTAAACTATTTACAATAATTCTTTACAAAAACCATTTTCAAAAATAAAATTATCTTAAAATAGTACGTATCTGTGCACAGTAAGCAGAATGTGAAAAAGAAAAACTTCCTTGATCACATGAGCATTAAAAAAATAACATAAACATAAGCAGAATAATTACTGCATGATTTAAACAGTATTTTAGACATACTCATCTCCAGATTTGTGTCACTAGTATTTTTCTGAAGAATGCAGTTTTTCAGTATGGTTGGTTATTTTTGATGCTTTCATAAAACTGTCAGAAATCTTCTTCAAAGTTGCACTTAGTGTTAAGAAAATTGAAAGTATTGAGAAAATAGTATCTCTGCAGATGCCGAAGTACTTGGTAAGCTCAGAGCAAATTCTGCTGTGTGAAGGGTATTTTCAATTCAAATGTTCTGTACCTCACTACTTAAATAATCCAGCTCTAACAGCATCACAGACACAGTCTCTTTTCCTCTGTTCAGAGCGCATTTACTCAACAAGCCAGAACTTGTCAAATAAGTTACCTCTGTTTATAATTCTTTTGAACATCTCACCACAGTCAGATTAAGGAAAATGGAAGGCCTCAGTCTAACTCTACTTAGGTTAGAAATACAAATGTACTAAATTAAAAAAACAAGTTCTAACAAAAGAATCTTCCCCCAAGTTGACATAATTCTAAAGTATTAGTTTACAGAATTCCAAAATTAAATCTTGTACACATGTGAGCAACTGTTGTTCTTAAATGTATCCAGTTATCCTCTTCCTTTTTCAATAATTAATTGAAATGTCTTTCTGACTTCGAGTTTTATTTTCAATAATTATGATCAGCTAAAAATACCAAAAGCTAAAGTTTTGGGGTCCTCTATTCCTTAAACACTTTTGGTTAGACTTCCAGGTCATAGTGAACAAAATGCAACCAGAAGTAACGGATTTCTTTGCCAAAAACAAGAAGAAAAAAAAAAAAAAGAATATTGTACAACATGAGCCGGTTTACACATAGTTCTTCAAAGAGTCAAGCATTTCTAAAATCCAACTGATGGTGACTTCACAAAAATTCTATAAGCCCTCCGTGTACACATTCAAAAGTTTGCAAATTTTTACAATAGCAACCTCTTTTTTGGTAGAGTAATAGTGTACTTGGATACAATTATTAATTTTATGAGCATCTCAACCAATTCCAAGTTTATTACTGTTTCATGAGGGTTTTTTTAATTTAGGAAAGAAAACTCTTTTCTTTATAACATTGAGGTCACCAAAGTTTCTATTTTTGTTATCACAATACAAATAATTTTATCTTTAATGTTGAACCTTTTAACTCAGTTTACAATTGAATTCAGAGTAAAGTCATATATGTCTCTCATTTGACAGACTGAAATTCCAGAAGTTTTATGAACTAGATGGAAGAAAAGGGAACCGTTACTGAATTTAACATAAATGATTTTCTATTTGAAACAGCTTCTAACACTGATAGAAAGTTGACATCATTAAACTGTTTGGGGCATTCTTCTTCTAATGCAACCAACATCTTTTGGCCCTTGTGCTCAAAAAACTTGGAACTCAAAATGAGTCAACTAATTCAGGAAAATAGTGACATGGTATGACGGAAAAATGGCACTTCCCAGAGGGCTCCATAAAAGTCCCTTCTCAATGTGGTGGACAGATGTACACAATGGAAAGTTTTTCAGCAATTTTGTGACAAAAAAAAGGAAACCCTGCCTTTTGTGACAACAGGGATGGATCTTGAGAGCATTTTGCTCAGAGAAATAAGCAGCTTCCATTCTCAAGTTTCCTCCTGCACTTTCCACCCTACAACCGGGCCCAACCTCTTTCTCTCTGCTTTGCGTGCGGTTCCCTCCCTTGCTTCCCTCACCTGGTTAAGGCCGCTCCTCCCTGAGGACTCAGAGCCTGCCGGGTCCCTCAGATGGAGCAGGAGCCCCTCCCTCTGTGCCCCAGTGCCTTGTCATCACTCCCATCGCAGCTGACGGCGGCTCTTTCCGTAGGACTACGGCCTCTGTGCCTTAATGATCCTTTTATTCCCCACATTTGGGCCAGTGTCTAACATAATAAATGTTGATGCGATGAGTAAAGGAATGATTGAGTTGATAAACATTTTCTTGATAACTCTGTGGACGAGGTGGAGGCAGGAAATGAGAGTCTCGGTTGGGTCGGGTCGTCATTAGGAGGGCCACTTAGCGGTGGCTTTGCCTATTGGATGCTCAATGCAATTTTATTTAAGGAAATAAACAATTGAGCCTGATGTGCTTAGCATTATTGCAAACAGAAGGATAAAGCTCACTCACTGCCTACTGTAACTCCATTATTGGAGCTTGTGTTCCCGCTGCGATCAGTTTTATGGCCAGGAGAACACTGCGCCGGATGGTCTCAGTTCCCCAGCTCGGGCAGGCTGACTCTCTGCCAGCAGCTGGGCAATGATGCCTCCCCAAGGATGGGGACACCTGGTCTCTACCTGGAAAGCCATTGACCTCATTACCCTATCCATTTGGTTTCTTTTTTCCTCTAGGTCAGCAAACAAGAACTAAGAGCAGGAGAAAACACTCATCCCAGCTCCCCGTGACCTGCCTTCAGTGTTTGATTAAATTCAGCAAACAAGACTAGGTTCTTGAAAAAGAAAATCAGACCTGTTTACTTGGGTGCAGGGCACAGAGTGCTCAACTCCCACAGCATCCAAGCTTCTATCTTTGGGCATAAAACTCCCTTTCTCCACATGTCCTCCCTAAAAAATGATGGAACTACAGATGGTGATGGTACTGACCCCTTTTGGACCACAAGTTAACTGAGGAGGAGGCGAGGGTGAAACAAGGGGGCCGAGTCAGGTCTCAGCACATCATCACAGCAGGCAGGATGCTCATCGAGACGGTCCCAGCTTATACCTGTACCAAGAGACCTGCAGAGATTCCCTGCCCCTTGCCAGCCCCTCCCCCTGCACAGCTATATCCTCCTGAGCATGGTCTGTTTCTCAGCAGTCTGTCTGCTCCTAAAATCTATCTACTTCATTTTTTTTTTTTTGTAAAATCTCTTAAAATGAGATCTGTCCATCCTCTTTACAAATATTTACGTGCACAATGCCATATTGTTAACTATAGGCGTGATGTTTACAGCACATCTTTTGAACTCATTCATCTTGCATAACTGAAACTTTTTACCCTTTGAACAATAGCTCCCCATTTTCCAACTCCCCATTTTTCCCTCCTCCCAGCCCCTAGCAACTACCATTCTGTAATTATAGATTCTTACAGATTCCACATATTCAGTGGAAGCATTCAGCATTGGTCCCCTGGGACTGGCTCATTTCACGTAGCATGATGTCCTCCAGGTTTATCCATGTTGTAGCAGGGGTCAGAATTTCCTTCTTTCCTAAGGCTGAATAATATTCCATTGTATGTATAGACCACATTTTCTTTATCCATTCATCCATTGATGAACTTTTAGGTCATTTCCCTCTCTTGGGTATTATAAATAATACTGCAATGAACACAGGAGTGCAAATACTCTTCAAGATGCTGATTTCAATTCTTTGGGGTTATATACCCAGAACTGGGGTTGCTGGACCGTATGGAAGTTCTTCAATTTTTTACTTTTACAGAACCCTCCAAACTGTTTTCCACAGAGACTGCACTGTTTTATAGTCCCACCAACAGCGTATAAGGAAAAAAATCTGTCCACATCTAACTGGCCTGATTTTACATAAGGAGCCCTATCGTAACAAAGTAAAACATTGAATTGATGATGACACCAGCAATGGTAATAGTAGGAATGATAATGATGTAATGATGCCTTATTTCCTTAGCAACTTTTCCTTAGTACTGAACAGGGCCACTGTTGGCCTCTACAGTACCTTTGTGTGAATTTAAAAGAGGTGACCCTTCTTCAGACAGACAGAGCCCCACACCCTGGCACATTGCTGTGTGATGTCAGCCCCCTCACACCCTCTCAGGAGAGTGCCCTTGTGCGGTGATCAACCTACGTAACTGTGCAGTGGCTCTCCTGTAGGGGAAACCCAACAAAGTAAAAGGCTAGGTAGGGAGCCTGCAGGAAGGGAGCCAGGACTGTGCTCATAATTTGACAGAAAAAGCAACCATATGATGTTGATGTTGGTGAGACAAGCTAGTTTTATTGCCTGGATGCTTCCCACCTTCCTCAGTACCCTCCTCTGTGGGACCACTGGTGTGAGGTCCCCGAATTGGCACAGGCATCTCGGTCTCAGGCGATTCTATCCTCCTGCCCACATGGGGCCATACCCATCATACCTCTCCCCCTCAGGGAGGCCAACCCCGGTCCCCAATGTGAAAGAGGAGAGTCTGCTCAGTTAGACTCGTGACCACACTTTTGGGGATGGAGGTACACGTGGCTCTGCGTAGATGGATGGGTGAGAACGGGCTCAAGAGGAGACTTGTCTTGGCCCAGGGGACTACTGGCATCAGAAGACACTGAGACCAGGGCCCGCGCTGGTGTCTCAGCAGAATCAGAGCCCTTGAAGGGAGAGAGGCTTGGACACTGGAATCCGGGCTTCCTGCCTCCCATGCCTGCATTCTCTCCGCAGCACCCACCTGGCAACCTGACCGATCTGAGTTTTTCTCCTCGAGTTGTTTCCCAGGTAAGTTTGCATTTCTGGAGACTTACTCCATGAAGCAACGGTCCTCCAAGATGGAGTGTGAGGAGCCAGTTCAGAAGTCATACGAATTTAAGAGGCAAGTTCCCACACCCTCCCCTAGAGAGCCGCTAAGCACTTTGACTTCCTCAGAAGCTCAGGTAGTACTGCAGAACCTAACTTGGTTCAACACAACATTTCTGAGACTTTTTGCCCATGGACTCCTGTTTTCCCGGCAGACTCTCATCCCCACAGAACTCCTGTTCCTCCAGCACTTTCTGAAATATCGGAAGAATTTTTTTTAAGTCATCCAAGATAATTGTGTTAGGTCTAAGAGACAGCCAAGGCAAGTCAAACAGGATTGCCTGCCCGGCCAGATGCTCTTTCCCATCCACCAGAATTATGTATTGATATTTACTATTTACTCTTTGTGGGAGGCACAAGGAAGCTTATGGTAGAGACAGGGAGGGCTCGCGCCAGGATGCCCGGGTCTGGCAGGGCTCCTAGAAGGTGGCGAGGACTTCCAGGGACACGTGGGTATCTATCTTACCTCTAGGGGAGATCAATGCCGTCTACTGCTTCTGTTCCAGGACTTGTTTAAAGAATAGTCATTTACTATTAGTAAAACACTTTGATCCCCAGGGAAGAGTGCCAGGGACAGAAGCCATTAAACAGGGAAAGGCCCACCCACTAAATCTCTGGGTCAGTTTCAGGTCTAAGAACTAAAACTATAAAAGGAGAGGGGAGAACTTCAAATCTCTGTGAAGAACAAATGGGCCACTGGTGGCTGACTATGATCCCTGAGGGAAAAGCTCAGAATTTCCTTTCTTTAATTTTTTTTGTTTTTTACTGAAGTATAGTTGATAGACAATATTAAATTGGTTTCAAGCATGCAGCACAGCGATTCCACAGTTACCCACGTTGTTAAATCCCCACCCGCACTAGCGCCGTCACTATCACCAGCATAGGAAGATGTTACAGAACCATAAAAGCTCATAATGTTCAAAATATGTATACATTGAACCAGGAATGCTTGAAAAGTAAACACTCCCAGAAGGTTTGCTTATTATGTAAACATTTTATCAAGGTTTCTCTTTATCTACATTCATTTGTCTTATATTTAAAATAATATTTCATTTGTAATGTAAACAGAAAAATACCTGCTCATGAAGGTAAATGGTTTAATTAGTCAAGTAAAAACTTTTAAGGTACATTTTACATCTATCCAAAGACAGAGACTGAAAGTGTGGACTCCGGAGTCAGAGAGCTGGGGTTTAGACCCTAAGGACACCACCTACCAGCCACGTGTGCTCGGCAGGCTTCTTCCTGCCTCTCAAACCCCACTCCCTTCCACCTGAAGCAGGTCCTCAGGGTGGTTGTGGAAGGTGAATTATAATATGTGTCATCTTAGCACAGTGCCCAGCTCAAGATCAGCGGTGGGGTTGATAAAAGTTACAGTTAGAAAAATTAATCCTTAAAAACAATTATTTAATAATAATAGTAGTAATTATTATAATAGGAGTAGTAAAAAATAAAATAATAATAACAATAAAAGATAGAGAGACACCAGGAGAACCACTCTGGAAAAATGTTTACATGCTTGCATAACCTATGGCTCAGTGACCCCATTCCAGTGTGTGTCTCTGTGTGTGCAAATACATATGTTATATATGTATGCATGCATCTTTATCTATGGCCATGGCAAGGCAGCTCTGGCACCAGCACCCCAGCCCTGCCCACCGCTGTCACCAGACCACCCAGTGCCAGCGTGCGCTGCACGGCCTGGTTTCAGTCGCTCCTGATTTTTCCTCCAGGGTCCTGCACGGCTCTGAGCCTCACAGGCATCACCTCATTTTCCTTCCATCACCAGTGAGCACACACTCGTGAATGCCTGCCCTCTCTCTGTCTTTCCACATGGCCTCAGGCTCCAGGCCCTCCTAAAATCCCACTCCCTCCTCAGTGCTTCCTGGGCCCGACCCCCTCAGGCAGCTCAATTTCCGGCCAATGGATGCCAGATGCCTGTGCTGCACCCCCACAGGCCAGGAAAGGGGCCTGGCTGCTCCCGGTGTCCTGGTGGGGACAAGCACAGAGTCCAGCCAAGGAGTTTTGTGTTTTCTGTTTTCCCGAGGGTCAGGCACACACCAATTGCTTTGCCAACATTGTGTGGCCAAGACCCATGTGATGCACAAGCTAAAGCAAAGCCATCCCAAGGGTGCCTGCCTGCATGCGTGGTCCAAAGGCCATAGTCACAGAAGAAGGAATGGGGGCTTTAAGGTCCGAATGAGCTGCAGTCAAACCTTGCTGTTTACCATTTGGGATGCTTTACCTGGTTCCTCTGAGCCCATGTTTGCTCACGAAGTAGATAAGCATAGTGCTGACTCTAGGCCATCGTGGGTAAGCACACAGAGTAACAGCCATCGAGTCCCTTCACACACAACACCTGCCTATGGAAGACGCTCTATAAATGGACCTAACTGAGCTGGTTACATCCAGGGATGTTTTGCTTGACAAGAAAAGGACCACCAGGAGAAGACAACTATTGGGGAGCTCCAGAGTAGAGAACGTATAGCGGAAAGAGGAATTCTTCTAGGTACGTTCAGTGGCCATTTGTCAAGAGCCAGTGCTGTTTGGAAGATGCTGGCATGAAATACAGAGGATTTGAGCTCTGGCTCTGGACTTGCATGGGTTCAAATCTAGCCACTAGCTTTCATTAGCTCTGCGACCTTGAGCTAATTATGTATCTATTGTGTCTCAGTGTCCTCATTTATAGGATGGGGTCATGCCTTCCTCTTCCTGCTTGTTGTGGTGGTTAAATGAGATGAGGTAACCGGTGTATACCTGAACTGGACTGGGCAGGCGCTCGGAAAAAGGCAACTTAATCCTTCCTTCCCAACACCCTTGCATCGTCCTCCCATCCCGGAGACCGAACCCCTCAAATGAGGTGCCCTACACTAGCATTCTCCAGTCACTTTCTTATATTAATAGACATTTTCAGAAATGAGAAAGCCCAGAATTCTTCCAAATCAGGATTTCGGTCTCTTTTGATTTAAAGTCTCTCCATCCACCCAGCTGGGAGCTGGTTCTGGCTCACCAACCCTTAGGGGAGGGGAGAAGAGGGGTGCTTCCCTACCATCAACCCACCTTGATCTTCTGCTTGTCGCTACAACACCCACCCTGTGGGGAAAGGGAAAGGCGAGGGAAGGTGGGAAGGACCTTACTTGACAGGTGCAGGGGAGGTGCCAAATGTTAACTCTCTCCCTGGTCCTCTGCGGGGTTTTGGAGAACCCACAGCCTTACTGGGCAGGTCTTTCAAGCAACCTGCAGGGTCCAGGCTGAACTAATCAAGCCTGGCCACTTCCAAATCTCACTGTAGCTGTCAGCAGGCAGGCACCCTCCCCCGCACTCCCTCGCCTGCCCTTTCTCCTTGCTCTTCCTGAGGGACCCCTGCAGCTGGGATCTGTCCTTCCAGAAGCGTCCCAGTCCCTCCACCGTGGCACTGCTGGCATGCTGTGGGTATGCTTTGCTCTGGGGGCCTGCTCTGGGCATTTCAGGGTGTTTAGCAGAACTCTTGGCCTCTCTACCCCCTAGATGCCAGTAGTAGCCCTTCCCCCAGCCGTGACAGTGAAAATGTCCCCAGACATTGTCCAAGGTCCCCTAGGGGGGCAAAATTGCCCCTGGTTGAAAAGCACTGGAATAGACTAACCCAGGCAAGAGTTAATGAAGAATTTCAGTGCTTTCTGATTCCGGGACACACTCTGGACCCGTGAAACTCCTGGCTTAGAGAGGCTCTAACCTCTCCTGTCCACTACATGCTCACTAAGCTTTTCTCCCACCACCCCAAATTTCTATTTCATAACTAAGAGGATAATGAGCCAAGAGTGGCAACACTTGGTTTAGGCCACTCCCTGCCCCCAGAAGTCCTGGCATGATGGTCTTTTCTTTTGAGGATGTGGAGGCATTTGTCACTTTTTGTACTCAAAATATCCTGCAAAAGGGGACACACTCTATTTGAGCACACCGCAGTAGGGACAGAAAACGGGCTATGCTGGATTTTTAGGTTCAGGGACACTACAACTAATTTAAAACGACTGTACATAATGTGGAGAAAAATGTGCTTAATAAGAAACTACTGATTTCATTTATCTGTGGAATATAAGAACAAAGGAAAAACTGAAGGAACAAAACAGCAGCAGAATCACAGAACTCAAGAATGGACTAACAGGTACCAAAGGGAAAGGGACTGGGGAGGATGGGTGGGTAGGGAGGGATAAGTGGGGGGAGAAGTAGGGGGGTATTAAGATTAGCATACATGGGGGGGGTGGGAGAAAGGGGAGGGCTGTACAACACAGAGAAGGCAAGTATTGATTCTACAACATTTTGCTATGCTGATGGACAGTGACTGTAAAGGGGTTTATAGGGGGGACCTGGTATAGGGGAGAGCCTAGTAAACATAATATTCATAATGGAAGTGTAGATTAGTGATACCAAAAAAAAAAAAAGGGCAGTTCCTGTGAGGGAACCTCCAACGAGTTCTACACAAGAGTATAAAGGGCATATAAAAGTGTAGGCAAACGGTCTGTTTGTGTTTATACAGAGGATCAAAGCCTAATTGGGCTACCCCGAAAATGAACTAAGATACGATATGAAAAAGAACTTCCAACATCAGCACTCTCTGGAAGACTCATGCCAGAAGATGATCATCAAAAAACCCCAACAAAGATCCACGCACTGCTACAGCTGTAGATGCACTCATTCCACCAGTTCCTGGACTTGCCATGGGAATGAGGAAGGAGATATCTAAGCTGGCCTGTGCATACAGTAAAACAACAATTTTGACTGGATCTATACTGTTGGAACTCAATCAAGAATTAGGCGAAGTGCAAATTGTAGCGCTCCAAAGTCTTACAACTACAGACTATTTACTGTTAAAAGAACATAAGGGATGTGAGCATTCCCCAGGAATGGGTTGTTTTAATTTGTCTGATTTCTCTCAGACTGTTCAAGTTCAGTTGGACAATATCCACCATATCATAGATTAGTTTTCACAAATGCCTAAGGTGCCTAACTGGTTTTCTTGGTTTCACTGGAGATGGCTGGTAATTACAGGTGTGCTTTGGTTATGTAACTATACTCCTATTATGTTAATGTGTGTGTGCAATTTAAGTAGTAGCTTAAAACCTATACATGCTGAAGTTACTCTACAAGAAGATATGTCAAAGAATAATCAATCTTCCCATGTTTTCTGCCGCCTGCTACTTCTATAGCTTTTCTTCTTCCTTCCTAATTACAACCCTTAAATAGAATTTGTGCCTCATATCAAATTTACCGAGTATCATAATTCTTCCAAGTGGTAAAGTTACCTCAAGACAAATGCTGGGCATAGAAGCCAGAGGGCATAAATATGCAAAGAAGTAAAAAACTAACCATTTCAAACAATAAGGCTTCTCTCTCACTTATCAACTTTACATTTCCCTGTATGGCCCCGGAAGATGACTGGTTAGCCAGAGACGGGTAAGATTCCTCAAGGGAGGAACAACCTAAGACAGGCACAGTTGCAGAGGGGTCATCAGGTGAGAAATTGGGATCAACAGAGGTGAGGCTTAGAACCTCACCCCCCCTGTTCTGAGAGAAATGTTCTGCATACGAGGATGTTTTATTACCCTTGTCTAGCTTGGATTAACACATAGTCTACAGGCACACACCTGATCATCTACATTTGCTCTCTTACAACACTAAACTATGTTTTCTACCTTTATCTTGTATCTACCTACCACTTCAGCATTTTATTAAAAATAATAATAATAAAGAGAGAAATGTGGTATCCACATATAAATCAAGTATAAAAATCAAATGAGTATTCATATTTGAACTGACTGTTTATAGTTCGTAATGCATGAGCAAAACCGAAGGTTTCTGTGATGACTGCCCTTGTACTGTTCACTATGTAACTTATTCACTATGTAAGAATTTGTTCGCCATGTAAGAACTTGTTTGTTATGCCTCAGAAGATTGGAGACTGACGAAAATTAGGCTTGGGGTGGATTAATGATTGTGCATTGAGCAGTGACTCCCCTATACAGAATTTTATTGTTGTTAACAACCATTTGATCAATAAATATGAGAGATGCCCTCACAAAAAAAAAAAAAAAAAAAAAAAAGTATACACTTCCAATGGTAAAATAATAAGTAACCAGGATGTAATGAATATAGTCAAGATATTGTAACAGCTTGGTATGGTGATAGCTGGTACCTAGAATTGTCATGTATATAAATGTTGAATCACTATGTTGTACACCTGAAACTAATGTAATGTAATACTGTGTGTCAACTACCCTTCAATAAAAAATAATTATCTACAAAAAAAAAAAAGAATTCCAAAACAACTTATGTAGAATCTAAAAAAAAAGAAACTACTTTAAGCATATGCAGCTTACTTAATAAAATCAGATTTGAGGCTTGGGCCAAAATGGGACAATCTGGAGAGAAGTTGCACATCTCCTTACCAGGCCTCTCGTCTCCCTCCGCACTAGCTGGACATCACACTGGCACTCCCCGGATGGAAGGGAGGGAGAAAGACACCAGCTGGTGGGCAGGAAGAAAGGAAGCCCAGGGAACGGGTACAGAAATTGTTCTTATCCCTTTTTATTCTACCTCAATCCCCTCAAAAAGCGTTTATGTACAGAGTGTTTATATAAATGGATGGCTTGGTTCTGTTTCAAAACAATGAATCAGCTTCACAGAAAAAAAACAAGACATGTAGCTCAATATTATTTTATTGTCAATAGCATAAAAGAAATTTGACACTGAACCTTCGGAGCAAGAAGAGAGTTGAACCTATTTACAGTGAATGCCAGAGTAAATGTGCTCTTTTGGTCTTGAATTCATCTGTGAAATTGCAACACAGATAACTTATTAGAACACCTTTAAAAATTATTACTAATGTCAGTTACCAAACAGCCATCTATAGCACTAAACCCATGGGCTTTGAAAATAAATACATGTCAAGGCAGCTTAAGCACCTCCATAGATAATAGTTATAAGTTCTAAAGGCATTAAGCTCCTTTCCCTTTCCCACTCTCACATCAGAAAAGAGACAAGTTCCTTCAACACTCACAAAATTCTTTTGTCGCCTAGTATGGAAGTTGCTGTGCATTTTAAGTCCCTGGTCGTCTGACATGCAAAACCTCGTCCAGTCAGAATTCCCTGCCAGGGGTCGATGGCCGACCAAATGGCCATGTGGAGCAGTCTAACAAATGCGAACGTGACTTTCTAATAAGATCTGAACCTCCCTTCAGGTACTGCACTTCAGCTACTATAGGTCTGCATTTCCTTTTCCAACATTCCAAGTTTTCAGAAAGTTCTGGAAACAAGGTTTTTCATAAGCTGCTGGCACACTCACTTGGCAGCCAAACCTAATACTGTGGCTACCTAAGCAGCTTTATCCATTTTGTTTGATTACATTGTGTGGCAGAAACATTAAGGTGCTGTTCTAGACCCCATCAGTGGAATTCCATAACAGGTACTGTGTGCAACATATTATCTTTCTAAAATCCAAAATCTCAAGAGTTTGAAGAAACCATTGTCCTGTGGGGCTTAGCCTAAGGAGCTGCAGACCTACAGAAGCCTGAATATGAGCCCAAGTTTCACGGGAGCCAGGAAAGTTTAACAGATCCCACATACCACAGTTTCTCCAGTCTTTCTGGGAAGTGAGAATGTCTGGAACATTCTGTATCCCAGTGAAGGAAGGCCCAACTCTAGGAATAAAGTCCTCCAGATCCTCCTTACAGGACTTTTCTCTGTGGAAGACTGTACTCCTGCCAATAACGCTAGATAGTGTGACAAAAAATGAATACATATTTTTCCTCTAAGGTGATGTTTTTTCATTAAAAGCATGGTCTTATATAGGGAGGAAAAGGGAACAAAAGAAAAGATTGCAAAGGAAGGGCCTCTTAGTGTGAGGGCTGCATAGGACAAGTACCAGCCGCCCCCTGATCCAGCAATAATAACAACTTATCGTATTTAGAAAGTGATTCTCTGGATGCAGAATTTGCAGAAAAGTCAGGTGGGACTTAACCTGGGTTCTGCCACTTATGGAGAACAGAACTTGCCAAAGAAAATGATGCTGCGGGTTTTGTTGTGCCTGATGATGTAAATAAATGGGTGGTCGGCATTGAACTCATCCTTGTGCTGCAGGATTCGTGATCCTGGCACCTCTATGGACTCCCCACCATCTTCAGTTATTTCTAAGCACGCTCTGTGAATAACATTGGAGAGGGCCACTCCCTTGGTCTCTGACATTCCAGAGAAGTCAGATGTATTCTCATTAAAGATATTTCTCAGCCCGAGGTTTTGCAGACTAGCCTTGGGGTTGATCATCTTTTCCACCTTAAATTTGGGGATCGAGAGTTTGACTTTGGCATTGGCCATCGTGCTGGCATTGGTCCACCGTGAAAGCATCTCTGAGTTGAGTTGCTTTTCAACCTGAAAGATGAAGAAAGGAAATTATTTTTTTACTCCCAATTGTAAAAGATTGCCCTTGATGAAAAACACAATGTGTCGTTGTGAGCCTAGTTTCAAAGCAGTACAATGGGCCATCAGAGATGGAATCGGTCCCGCACTTTTGGTCTTTGACTAGTTTCTCATAAAGGGCCCACCCAACCACCTCTCCTTGTTCCCCACCTCCCCACCCTGTGATGCTCCCTGTGCTCTGAAATGTATAAGGGCATTTCTTTTAAATTACAGAGTAGCTCTATAGAAACAAATGCATGGATCAGGCACTCATTGCATAAATAACAGTTAAATAAATATAAAATTAGAAGGGTTTTATGCATAACATTTCTTGAATGCTTATTTTCATTTCTCTTCTGGGAAGTCCAGAATACTCATGTACTAGGCATGGCATCAAATTTAATAACTCAAAGCTAAAGCAACTCTTCTTAAAATGAGAATTTGAACCATCTATGATCATTGTTTAAGATCATAGGTGATGAATATCTCCATTTCAGATGGTTATTTTAAAAGTGAGAGATATTCAATAAAACTTAAAATAGTTTAGTCATAAAAATCTTGATTGAGCAAATCTTAAATTGCTCCCCACCCTTCCGGTCTCCCCCAGCTACAGGAGAAAAATTTGTACAACAGACAATGGCGACACCGTGACTGTGACTGCTGTGGGACAACCCTGCCCTGAAGTCACTCATGTGAAATCTGTAAAAACCAGGGGGGTGACAAGGTCACAAGCTGGTCTCCAGTGTGTTGGTTTTGTTTTTTGTTTTGTTTTTTTATGGGTGAAAGAACCATTGGATTATCTCACTAATCTATGAGAGGTTATTTTTCCAATGGATACTATTTCATTTAGACAAATGATCAGGACCAAAAGATTGTCATAAGTGACTAGAATTTTTTGAGCCAAAAGGTATATTCTCTTGCCCATTTTTTATCTGAGAGAGAAGAGAGGGGAGAAAATTAATCCATAACTCAACAAGGTTCCTTGGAAGGAAAAAAAGCTTTCTCCTCTGTTGTACATGTGTTATGGGTCAAATTCATGTGCTGAACTCCTAACCCACAATGCCTTAGAAGGTGACATTTGGAAATCGGGTCCTTGTAGGTGTAATTAATTAAGATGAGGTCCCTAGGGTGGACCCTAGCCTAATGACTGGGGTGCTTACAAAAAGGGAAAATCTGGACACACAGACAGACACAGACACACAGAGAGGAAGCTGTATGAAGACAGAGATTGGGGTAATGTGCCTACAAGCCAAGGCAAACCAAAGATGGCCAGTAGGAGAGAAGCCCGGACAGATTCTCCTTCACGGCCCTCAGATGGAACCGGCGCTGCTGACCCCCCCATCTCAGACTTCTAGCCTCCAGAGCTGGGAGAGAATAAATTCCTTTTAACTAAGCCGCATAGTTTGTGGTACTGTATCATGGCAACCGTAGGAGACTAATAGAGTATATATTCCTGAACATCCCTTTCTGAGACTCAGAAGGTCATTTTCCTTCATTCTGAACTCCAATAAGAAAAAAACAGATATGAGGGTATTTTAAGTAAAATGGAAGGTGGCTGAATGACAACTATAGGAGAAAATGAGGCCAAGGAATGAAGTGGAGTAAAACAGAGAGAGAACAGTTATAGAACCGTGAAGGCTGGAATTATAACTCCTTGAATAAAGTGAGGGATGACACAGAACGGCGACTGAAGCAGGGGGGTAGGTAGGGACTGGGTCAGACCGTCCCTGGAACATCCGGGCCTTCCTGGGTTCCTCAGCAAGGCCCTCCTTCCTGCCCAGGGCCCAGGCCCATGTGAGGAAAGCTGGGAAGTGGGAAGGGAGGGGATGGCTGACGGAGGCAGAGGGGAAGCTAAAACATCATGCCCGCCCCTAGCAGATGAAACCTCTGTTGCTGTCTAACCCATGCGCCTCTAACAACCTGTGCGAAGGCTGGAGCACAATCAGGTCTCGTTTATGCATATGCCTTAGAAGAACTTTCCAAAACCCACTGAGTATACAACACAGAATGAACCCTAAGACAAACTGTGGACTTCAGTGAATAATAAGGCCATACTGGCTCATCAGCTGTGACAAATGTACCGCACTCGGGTCAGGTACTCTGGCCTGGAGTCCATACAGATTCCAACTCCCTAGACTCTAATTCCCATTCCACACACCACTGATGAGTCGGGTGACCACGGGCCAGGTACCTACCCCTGTGCCTCGGTTCCCTCGTTGGTAAGCAAGAGAGTGGTCATAGTTTCTGACTCAAAGGCCTGTTGCAAGAATTCAATGAGATCACGCAGCAGGGAATTTACCATTCCCAGCACATGGGAAGTGCCAAATGAATATTGGCTGTTTTAACATTACCATTCAATAAACAACCACTTCATATGAAAGAGGAAGGCACAGAAAGGACCCTGAAACTCTTGGAGGTGACTCAGCAAGAGGCAGGACCGTGGCCACTCTGCACAGCCTCCCACAGCGCTGTCCACAGGCCTCTGGACCAGCAGGTGGCACCTCTGTGGACACCCGCCTCCCTCCTCACCTTCTCCAGACCCGTGGACCCATCCTCCACGTCCTTGGGTAGCAGGATGAGCATGCTGAGGTGCTTATTTTGAAAGGGCAGCTCTATGATCTTACAATTGATACTGTCGATGTTGCCCATACAGAATGTGGCCTCTGTACTCATCATTTGCACTGGTTTGGTGTCTGTCTGTAAAAGGAGAAGAAATTTGGATGGCTTGCTTTTCAATTTACATAAGCATTACTACACACACACACACACACACACACACACACACACACACACACACACGTACACACATATAATTTGTTCTTGTTGTAGTTACAGATCATTCTGGCTTCACGACCCATCCACTGGGATCCCAACTCTACTGCACCCAACCATCAAAGAGTGTCCCGCAAAGAGTTTATGACTTCCTTTGAAAAGTTTTTCACATGCTTTATAATTCCACATATTATGTATTATAGGAACTATATATAATACTTGATTTGCTTACATAAAACATTAATGCAAACCCACATATGCATTTATATAGCTTTTCCTAATAAAATACCCAATAACAAAAACTTAGCCTAGAGCAGAACAAAATCACATTTGTTTTGTCCTCTGCTCACCTTTGGTTTTGTCACACACACACACACACCCCACACTTTGTTCCCTCCTCCCTGCCTGGCCACCTACTCTGAGCTGAGCCTATGGAGAGAGACTGGATTAGAGATTAGAAAATTGGATTTTAGTCTCAAATGTGACATGAACAGAAGCTACGACCTGAAGTGAGTCAGATAACCTCTCTGGGCCTCAGTTTCATTGTCAGTGGAATGAGAGAGCTGGAAACCAGAACAACCATTACTCTGCAGAGGACAGGAGGGGCCGCACAGGGCAGGGCCGCCTGTTCTACATTTTTTCTTTAAAATATCTGAAATAAAGGAGGCAAAATATAAATATTTTACAAAGATGGTTGTTTGGCACATTGATGTTTGTTCTATTACTCTCCATAATTTTCTATATGCTTGAAATATTTCACAATTTTAAAAAGTGAGAATGTTAACAAAGAAAATTATTTCTAAGTCTCTTCTAGGCCCAATGTACTCCACTCCTCTAAAAAGATCTTAACATTCAGGCTTTTCTCTTCAGGCAGCATCCTAGGCCTTTTCTTCTCTCTATCCCCTTTAATATCTGACCTTGTGTCTGCTACAGAGATGACTGATTATCTGAAGGGAAATTAATTCATACTAAGGAGTAAAAGACTGCTAGTAATTGAGAGTAATTTATCTTGATCTATACCTCCCACTGGAATATTTGCCTATTAATTGAGTCTCTTTGGGGAGATTTTCAAACTTCATATCAGGCCTGCAGGGATAATGTTGCAGTAAAACTTTTATCTGGGGTCTTGGAACAACAAATTGAACCTTCCCCAACACCTCTCCCAAGCAGAACTAGACCTTACTTAGTTTACTTTTTGAACATACCTCTATTGTAGCACTTGCTTCATTTTAGAAATATTTATCTGACTTCTCTCCACCCCCACCCCAACTAGACTGTAGTCAAGGCAGACACCATGTGTTATGGTCTTGGTATATCCCCACACACAGCAGTGACTCGCTACAAATCTTTGGTAGGTAAATAATTGAAGTCTTCAACTCTATGTATAATCAAAAACAAAATTATGATGGAAAAACATATTATTTTTGAAATTAACTGGTAATTCTTCCATTTATTTCCTTTAAAGAAGATAGAGATTTGTCTATAATCTCCATCAAGTTAGAGTGCTAATGGTTTCTAAATCTGCATAATAGTTGTGGCCACCAGAAAACTGTCATTTATTTCACTTATCAGCAATGAATATGGATACAATAATCCTGTTTTCTGAAACAAAAGCTGAGATATATCTACTGAAAACTAAAGACCATCCCAGAAAATATAGTACACACACACACACACACACACACATTAATGTGTGTGTGTATCCACCTTTGTCAGCACTATATTAAACTTTTAATAATACAACTTCAACAATTTAGTCCAACCCTTAAAGGAGACACCAAAGGACAGAGAAAGATTTAGTAACATCACTCAAAAAGTTCAGGGGCTGACAAAGGCAATTCAAAGGAAACAAAGGGAAGGTAGTCCCTCTGTGATCAAAAGGAGGGTGTGTCCCCAGGCTGTTTAGAGTGGCGTTTTATTGCTTCGTCGGGTGAACCACTGAGAGATCAGTAATTTCAAATCCTTATTAAGTCTCTTGCTAGAGTTTGAGTTTCCAGGAGCTATATGACCTAGCTTTATGATTTGATAATGAGAATAAATGAATAGCCCACCTTCTACCTCCCTTTGCAAAAGACACCCATGAACACTTTCTTAAGTATACACACTACAAATCTGAGGGTGGTGGGCACAAAGTCCATGGTGTACTCACTATTATAAGGTTTGAATGGTGTGCTGGGCGGGCCCTGCAGCCATCACAAGAGGCACCACTAGCAGCATGCTTCAGGTTTCACTTGCACATGCTCAGGGCCCCTCTGCCAGCCCTCCCCAGGGAGGAGAGCCACCGTCAGCCAAATACTCTGGGGGACACTCCATGTCAGGAGGTCAGGGGGCCGATGCACAGCCCCCACTCACAGCAGAGGCTGTATACAGTCTCGTTCCACTTCAGCTCCATAAAAGGCAATATTAAGAAAGTCAAAAGCCATGTTTAAAACTCAAGGACCTGTATGGGAAAACTCCAGAGTCTGAAGAATCTAACGTTTTGTGCCTGGTGTCTGAGACACGCCCCTGTGTGCAGGGTCAGTCCCGGCCCTCAAAGGCAGCTTTAAGAAGACCACTGCAATCGGGAAGCCAAACTGAGGGAGAGAAATTGGAAGAAGGAGCTGGCCCCCTCCCCACACACACACCGGGGCACAGTCAGTGTTCACTGGCCTCTCCCAGTGCAAATGTTCGGTGGATCTTGCATGGAGACCCACTGTGGTCTCACAGGTAATTTTGTTTGCTATTGACTGTTGCATCAAACTAACCCTTAGGGATCGGTCATTCATTCAACAAACACTTGCTAAGCACCTTAATATACGGGGGACTGGGCCAGGAATTACAGAAACCGAGATGAATAAGGCAGTACCCTTGCCTTAAAAAGCCCATGCACTAGTGAGATCTAGATAGGCAAATAAATAATTTGATTTCCCTGTGGAAAGCACACTTGAGGTGGTAGAGAGGAACAAGAATAAAACTCCAAGGGCAAAAAGAAAAAGTAATGGAAATGGAAACCAGACCAGCTCACTCAGGCATAGCTTGTATCTTGAAGGTCTTTTCTTCCCGCATTCTGGCACGAAGAAGGTGCTATTATAATAGTTTGCAAAAACAGAAGGGTTAATGGTAGGTATGCTGAGAGAAACTTGAAAACTACAGCTGATGCGCAGGAACCATGAGGTGGATAGGCGACTCCCAGGTGTTGTGCTAACTGAAGCAACAGGCTTGAGTCGGCTCAAGCCAGATCTCATCAAAGGAGACCAAATCACGTGATCATATCGATTCCTGGGACTTCCTAGGTCCTTTGATGAAATGGGTCCATTTTCCGGTCTCAGTTCTTTGGTTTCATTTATAGATGGAGGACTTAACTTATATATATATGAATTATCTCTGACCTGGAATAGGGCTTCAATATTCACCTAACAGTGTTAAATAAGCCTTTCCCACCACATAGGTCTCTAATTATGACCCCCAGCACGGCAGATGAGTAAGTTATACTTTTTCCTTCACAACTAACAAGTACCTCAAAGGATCCTATAAATTAAAATGTCAGAACCATTTACTTCACTATGAACAAGTGACCAACGGCATCACAGAGGAGCTTATTAACCTGGAACAAGATTCCCAAGTGGTCATTGTTTTGTGATGATCCAAAAGCCTCTGATGTCAGGATTTGGTTTGTTTCTTTCCTTTTCTTTTTCTTTCTTGCTAATGGTCCCAAATATGTGTAGCTATTGTCTAGTGGTGATCTGGCTTTACCCACTGGGTTATAAATTCTGTAAGATCTCACTCAGCTCAGACCCTGACGACATTCTGGGAAAAAAAAGAGAGTGTCTGGATTCTGGTTCTCTTTCTATGACTTCCCTCCCAACTGCTCATCTCAGGAAAGGCACACCACTGCCTGAGCCCTCACTTTGATCACTGGAGTGAATTGCTACCATCCCTTCTGCTGCTACAGTTTTTTCAGATCTAGAGAGATCCCGTGACATGCTGCCCCACATACCTTGTTGACTCTGAAAGGACATTCTTTGGTTTCTGATTCAGGAAATTTCTTCATCCACTTTCCAACAAAGTAGGCGGCATTAACCACAAGGATTTGGGTCTGATCATTTACACTGTTGTCAGCTAAAATGTTCTCAAAGTGGCCTGTGAACAATTTTAGGAAACCACAAATTGCACAGGGTTATTCTTCCAAACCACATCTGACATACACATGCCTGTCCTCTCACTGGGTATTTAACACTTGCTGGGGCCACACCATGGAAGGTTCGACGGCCCCAGCTTCTCCTTTCAGAAGGACCTCTTTCTCTCCTTCTATTTTGCCACAACCAGGCTCACCAAACAGACCTGAGCCAGACAATGAAGGCGGGAAGGAGGGAAAATAAAGGAGGAGGAAGAAAAAGGAAAACACAAGCAGCCACATCTGAATGCCTATCCAGAGCCAGGCAACGTGCTAGACATACCATGTGCACAGATCGCGTATTTCTCCCCACTTTACAGACGGGGAAGCTGAGACTTGGTGTTAAGTCACTCGCCCAAGATGACACATGAGCAAGGGTGGGTTCAGCATTCAAGGCTGGGTTTATCTGACTCCAACATCTGTGCTCGGGAATGAAAACGCATGAGGGCTTCCTCCACGCTCAGCCACATGTACTATCTCACAAGGACTCTGTAAGGCAGAGGTCATTATCCCCATTTTATCACCGAGGAAACTGAGACCAAGTAGCTTTTCTGGTTCACTCAGCTGGAAAGCAGGGCTGACGCCAGGACAGTGCTCTCCTCTCCTGCCTGAAATTGCACAGTTGCAGGCAGCCTGCTTGCGCCAAGGTCATAATCACTGCCAAGAGCTTGATCACAGCTGTGATTACTACGGAGCTCAAATCCCCAACAATGCCAACAGTCCAATGGCTCAATAAAATGAAGTCCTCACATTTGAATAGCACTGAGATTTTTTGCAAAGGATTTTCATTTACCTAGTATCTCAGATCCTCATACCACACTCAGGCCCCATTTCATGGATCTGCAACCGTGTGTGAAGGACCCTGCACTGGTTTAATTCTCTGCTGGCACCATCTTAAAATTCTTACTACATATTTAATAAAAGGCCCTGTGTTTTCATTTTGCATCAGGGCCTGCATATTGTGTAACGGGTCCTGCCGATGTCCTACAATGGGTTGAATGTGTGATCATGTGATTGTGTTACTGAAGAAACCAGAAGGCCAGAGGTCTAGGGGACCAGCAAGTGGCAGAACTCCAACTTAAATCTCAAGCCTCTAATTCCAAATTCAGATGTCTTTTCACTTAACTACTGTCTCCAGAAAACCTTTACGTTTATGAAGAATTTTGAAACAAAGGCTCTTGGAAAGACAATACAACTATTTAACAATTCTAAAAGAGAAACTGTTACATAGCAATTCAGACAAGAGCTGCTTTCTGCTTATAAATTTTAAAATTGTGTTTTACCTGCTGTTACTTATAACAGTTTTCTCTTTCCACAGGAAGCCAAAGAAACTTCAATTTGATAATAAATAGGTATGTATACGTTTGTGTGTGGACATACATATCTATAGCGACCACATATTCTCCTAGCCATCATGCAGAATTTGTTAGTAAATATGATTTAACTTGATCCTCAGGACAACCATGTAACAATTCAACCAGGTAACATATGGCCCATTTTACATTCAGGAAACTGAGGCTCCCTGTGCAAATACCTCAGTGAATAAGTGACAGTGGCTGGTTGGACTCTAGGCCTTTAGTGACTCTGCAGTCATAGCATGGCCTGCACTTCCAGATTAAAAACTGGCCTCATGACCTGCCCAGGGCCATACTTCACTGAGGCACAGCAGAGGCTCCCGGAGGGCATGCCGCAGCACAGCGAGGAGCCGACAAAGAAGTCCAGCTTTGAAGCACCAGGAATGTCTGCCAGGGATGAGCTTGATGCAGGAAATGCTCAGAAATCCAAGTGGTTTAATGGCTTGTTGGGCAAAAACTTAGCTTGTTGTAACTCTGGAGAGAGAGAATCCCAGGACAAAATACCTCTAAAACTGAAATCAGTCAAAGGGAGAAATAAAGTTTAAAACCTGTTTATTGCTTACAAACTGCAGTCCAGGGCCGTCTCTTTTTCCTGCTCTGGCAGAAGCAAAATCAGCACTCCCCCTAACCTCTCAGGTTCAGATAAGCCCTTGGTTGCCCAGGTAATTACCCACTGATATGGAGATGAACTACTGGTCTCCACCCCTGAGGAACGCCTGTTGATATGCAGATGCACTAAAGTCAGACAAGATATTCTGGAAATATTACAATTTTACCAGCACTTGTGTACCAAAAAACCCAAGGAATTCCCCAGATGTTCAATTGTATGCTTAGCTGAAAGATTCATGAGAAGGCAGAGTCTGTTTACTTAGCAATTTATAGCAGAATAAGAAAAGATACTTGCCGTCTGTGAGATCCTTTATGGAGCTGTTGATCTGATCTTTCGTTTCTTCCAATTTATCTTTGAAGTCGACAGTTTCCATTTCCTTTGCATAGGGTCTCTTCGTAGAGCTGATAAACTCCTGAAAAACATCCAGTTCATGAAATCACAGAGTACTCAAAGGCTGTTGTCAAACCACTGCGTTGTTCCACAATCCTAACAAAACAATTTTTATATGTCTATGGCTATGAATATAACTTTTAAAATTTGTAACACTATCGTTATACATCAGAAGATTGGAGACTGATGAAAATTGGGCTTGGGGTGGATTAATGATTGTGCATTGAGTATTGACCCCCCTATACAGAGATTTGTTGTGGTTAACAACTATTTGATCAATAAATATGAGAGATGCCCTCACAATATATATATATATAAACACACTTCCAATTGTAAAATAAATAAGTAACCGGGATGTAATGTATAGCATAAGGAATATAGTCAAAATATTGTAACAACTTGGTATGGTGATACCTGGTACCTAGAAATATCATGTATATAAATGTTGAGTCGCTGTGTTGTACACCTGAAACTAATGTAATGCAATGCTGTTGTCAACTACCCTTCAATAAAAAAAAAAAAAAAAAAAAAAATTTGTAACACTATAAATTGAAATTTCCTGTCGAAATCCATGAATTTTTTTGTATTAAGTGTTTCGTTGCTTCTATTCTATGACCATATCAATTATTAGATGCCTCCATCAATTTAATATCAGCTTTGGGGATAAAAAGATAGACTACACTAAATGAACACAACAATTATAATATGGATTTCAATATCAGAAACATTAAAATGTAAATGTGTGTACACACACGTGTGTGTCTCAGAACAGAAGAAATGTACAGAGGAGAGCTCTATGAGCAGAAAATCTTATCCTCACTAGAAGAGAATCTGTAGACCCTTGCTACTCAAAGTGTGGTCCAAGGACCAAGAGTTGCAGCACCACCTGCAAGCTTATTAGAATGCAGAATCTCAGGCCGCACCCCAGGACCATTAAATCAGAATGTGCTTTTTTTAACAAGATCCCTGGGTGATTTATCTGTGCATAAAAGTTAGAAATGTAGCCCTATAAGGCACATACCACTGATTCTAATTGTAATGCTTGTTAAAAATACTAAACCCTGAATCCCACCCCTACTGATCTTGCGATCTGAGGCCAGGAATTTGCACTTTTAACACCCAGGTAGTTCTGATGCAGGTGGCCCTCCTCAGACCACACTTGTTTGTACTATTACTAGCAAAACCACAGATGATAGGAAGAAATGGCTGAAACCACCACCCAGAGCTACCTTGTATAAATACCCAATAAAACCAGTTGGTGATTGATGGAAACTGTTAATTCATCCAGTTATTATTTTTCTTACTGAATTTGAGAATCATCAGGAAAACATTATGTGGATAAACAAATGAGGTGGAGAACTTGAAATGTTGTCCCATATGCCTTGTCATTTAAGGAGAAAGGGGTTTAAATCATGAGCTACCCGAAATCTCCAGAGATACATTTACTAGAGAGTTAATAACCCCGTTTTTCCATTTCTCTCAGTGAGGAAGCTAAGAGAAGGGTGGGATTTATGAGGGTTTGATAGGGAAAAGAAGTCCACAGGTCCCTCTATATTTGAGCTGGATGATGTGATGGCAATTGATCCCTGTGATATTCAACCTCTCCACTATGACTGATTGATTTTTTTAAAGGCTCAAATCATAAGTGAGCATCCTAGAAGTATATTTCAGTGAAAACAAACTTGTGGGTCTAACCATGGGAAAATGCCATTCCTGGTAAAAAGTTATATTTGCTAATTGCTTTAAACCACTTACTGTGGAAGGATTCAGCGATTTGTCTACATAGAGCCGTTTGATTAGTTTCAGTGAGTAAAAGGAACTAAGTTTGTTTACATCCGATGTTACTGTTTGAAATCCAAAGGGCACATCTTTGACGTTTTCAAAATGAAGGACCTATGAAAAGAGAAATTCCATTACCCTCTTGCCAAGCAGCAGATATGGAACGGCCAGCCTCCTCGGAGGCAGAGGCTCCTGGCTCAGTTGTCCCCACAAAGCAAGACTTCTCACCCTTGGCACTCTTAGCATTTCCGGCTGGAGGGCTCTTGTGGCGGTGGCATCCTGGGCATGGCAGGGGTTTCATAGCCTATCCTTGACCGACTAGGGGTGGGTAACACTCCTTCCTCCATTATGAAACCCAAAAATGCCAAATATCCCCAGGGAAAGGGACAAGGAGAACAGAACTGTCCCCAGTTGAGAAACACTTCCGTGAAGATATTCTTCTCTTGATTTAACTATAGGGAAAATTTGCCCTTTCTTCAAGACTATGCTTCTGATGCTCAAACAGAAGCCTTTCCAAACTTGGAAAAGAATGAAGCTGGGTTATAATTTCTATCTAATTTAGAGACCAGAAGAGAGAGATTAATAATACCAAGAGAGACAGTCATTAGGCAGGTATCAGATTCTAAGACAGAGGGTCTCTAGCCAGGGTCTATCCAGTCCCTTTCCTTGCTGTAAAAAGTGCCAAATGGGCTAACGCATCATCTGTGGAAGGCACTACCATAAATGGGGGCTCCTCTAGGTGGGCTGGAGTCAGAAGCCCTGCCTTTGAATCCCAGCTTGTACCTACTAGACATGGTCACCTTGCCCAACTCTTCAGAGTCTCACTTTCTTTAAAATGGACTGAGAATAGCTACTTTCCTGAGTTGTTTGAGGATTACAGATATTGTACATAAGCATCTAAAAGATCATATGGATTCAAAATGTTAATAATTATTCTTATAGTAATATTCTAAGCTACTTAAAATGAGAATCCTATCTTCTAAAGGGCTTATATCCTTTTATTTTGTTTCTAACTTTCCATTTGTTCCAATGGTACCTTTGTGGTACCTCAAAATGAGATGTCAGCATAAGCTGACTCTCCCCTCACTCCCAACAATAATAACTGTGCCCTGATGCCACACCTCGGGTTGATGCCAGTAAATGGGCACCCTGGCACCAATGAGTCACACAGCCTCGGTATTGCAGGGTCAGACTGGCTGGTCAGAGGCAGCACATAACTCTCCTGCCCAATGACAGATAAAAAGTCAGCAAATTAAAGAACTCAGGTAACTACTACTCGGGGACAATTGCAGGGACTGAAAAGACCTTTGCTATTATTACTGATGAGCAATTGCACCACCAGGAAGCTTCCTTTCTGTCCGTCCTTCGATGGGAGGGGATGAGCAACAGGGAATGGGAAACAGCGTCGGGATCACCGGCTGGGGGAGCCCAGACGCCAACTGACGCTCCTCTTCTCACAGCTGAAATTTCTTTTTCATTCCCCCGCAATTTCAAGGGTAAATTCTTCCTCCTGAACCAAATAACATTTCATGGGTCATATTTTCTGGGGATTTATGGATACAGGAAGATGTTCCCTTTTTAAATGCTTATGAGCTCTTGGAAAGAAAGATTCTGTGGAACCTAGAACCAGCAACCTAACAATAATAATGGATTGGAATCAGCAGGGCACTCACCTCTCTATCTAAAAGTAAAAACAGGGCAAGGGAGAAATGGGTCAAAGGTGCCAAAAGAACAAACTTCCAGTTACAAGGTAAATAAGTCCTGGGGATGAAGTGTGCAGCATGGCCAAGGATATACCTGTAAGACTGTGAGACTATCGTTAACAATACTGCAATGTGTATTTCAAAGTTGCTAAGAGAGTAAAAGTTCTCATCACAAGAAAAAAATTTAATTTTGTAACTGTTTATGGTGACTGATGACAACTAGACTTATTGTGGTGACCATTTTGTAATTATACAAATATCAAATTATTATGTTCTACACCTGAAACTAATATAATGTTATATGTCTGTTACACTGCAACTAAAAATAATAATAAAAAAGTAAATGATGACTTAAAATGTAACAATCTGGAAAAATCATCTCATTTGAAGATCTAAGATTTTTACAAAGATAGTCAATCATAGCCAAAAAGGAAAAGAAACTCTAAATATATATATATATATATATTCATATTTGTATATATGTATATTTTACAAATATATATTTGTAAAACAAAATAAATATTTGTATATACACACATAGACACCTATATACATGTGTGTGTGACATCATCTTAGGCCATTCTTCTAAAATGGGGTGCTCAAGCCCCAGGGAGTATTCCCAAACATAAGCACAATCCATCCTCTTATTTATCTCTGTCACTTGAAAGTAGATCATTTAAAATGTTATTCTGTATTGAAATAAGCAGGGATATATTTTACCTATCTGATGTGGATATATTATAGGATGGAATATATTATAAAGCAGAATACAGTCAAGTCTGCTTCTTAAAACATGATACTGTAAATAAATTTTGTGCATAAGACAGTGGGCATAGATTTATACTCTTTCTGGTCAGAGTATTTGCAGTAGAATGTTTAATAATCCCCATCTTGATTGATCCCTATAATACAACAGATATAAAATTGTCATGTAACTTACAGAAGGCCACTCAAGGAAATCATGTGATTACCTAGCAGATCCCCTGACTCTCCATCACAACACGGTACCTGTTCTGAACGTGGCTTGTAGGACATATAATGAGCTTTCACACTTAAAAATATTGCAAGAGTGCTAGAAATGGTGCACCTCTCTGTCCTGACCATGGGGGCCAATTTGTTCTTCCCTAGGCATTGCTTATGTGTTCTAATAAGTCTATTCCCACTCCCAGTAGGAAAAAAAGTGCGGGACTTACCTGTCCAATTTCATTTGCTGTGTCACCTTTGGCACCTACTTGAGCAAGTGATAGGGAGGTGGAGAGACAGATGGGAGAGAAGAGGACATTGCCTGCTGGCTCCTTTACACACAGTTGCTTGAACAGGTCGATTGCAAAAGCTGAATTTGCCAGTTGCAGGGCATCCATTGTGGGCTGGAACAAAACACAAGGGTGAGGTTATTTCCAAAGTGTCTTTACAGTGTTCTCAGCTGCATTCAGCCAACACAATAGAGTTCTACTCAACAAAAGAAGAGAGGAAGGAACTTTCAGTAAATGCAATTTTAAAAGCCAGTGGCAAAGAAACTTGAGAGCAAATATCCCAAGATCCGGATGGTCCAGCATGTGAGGTCTTCTGTGTATACAGCTCTACCCAGAACCTCCAAAGTCAGACCTGCTCGGCCATGATGGCCACTTTCAGGAGCCTCAAGGTCAGCCCTCTTCCACAAGTGGTCAGAACCCTTGACAGCACTGATCAAAATCAGTTGGTTTTATTTATCCACTTTGTTTCTATTGATTTAGGTTAAACCATACAAAATTAAAATTTTTGTAGTTCAATTTGATATTTAGTAATTGTAATGGGTTGAATTGTGTCCCCTCAAAAAGATATGTTGAAATCCTACCTCTGGCACCTGTGAATATGATCTTATTCAGAAATGGTCTTTGCAGATTTAATCAAGTGGCAGTCATTAAGGTGGCCCTAATTCAAGACGATGGTGTCCTTATAAGAACAGGAGAAAAAAACATAGACAGACGTGCAGAGGGAAGATGGTGTTTAGACACACAGGGGAGGCCACGTGACAACAGAGGCAGAGATCGGAGAGATGCTTCTACAAGCCAAGGGACACCGAGGACTGCTGGCAACACCAGGAACTGAGAGGAAGTCCAGGAAACAGATTCTTCCCTAGAGCCTGCAGAAAGAACATGGCCCAGCCGACACCACGGCTTCAGATGTCAGCATTCCAAGAACTGTGGGAGAATACATTTGTGTTGTTTTAAGCCACCCAATTTGTGGTGCTTTTACGACAGCCCTAGGAGACTAAGACAGCAGGTAAAGCCTCAGCAGGGTACCCAGCACAGAGCAATATTTAATCAACAGAAGCTGTTACTGTTTTTGTTGTTAGGACATTCCTACTATGTGGGAGACACTACACACAATGTTAGAAGGATCCACGGAGTCCCTGCTTCTCTGAGTGTGCCATCTCTTTGGACAGATGAGTAGAAAAATAAATGAGTAGAATGTAGAGCTACCCTCGTCATATGAACAAGTATCATGGAGTTAAAGATGAGAGGGGAGAGAAAGCAGCCTCAGCTAAAAGTATGGAGCAGTGAGTGGGCGCCTGGCTTGTCTGAGAATGCTGTATTCTAATGCAGAGTTCTCTATGTGGTTTCCAGAGTCCCTGGCAGTCCCTGAGACCCTTGCCCGGGTCCCTGGGATCAAAACTATTTTCGCAATAATGCTTAGACATTATTTGCCTTTTCACTCTGAATCTCTCACAGATACACGGTGGAGTTTGTCAGAGGTTATATGACGTGTCTTCTATTAAAGCAAATATTGAAGAGAGCTGCAAAAGTGAAAAATAATGATGCTCTTCTCCCTACATTTTTTTTTTTACTTCAGAAAAGTTATTTTTCATAAAAATGTTAAGCATGTTAATATGGAACGGTTGCCTTATTTTAAATGAACCAGTAAATAAGTACTTCAAAATGTTTCCAGTTTTAATTTCTAATTTAGTATATAATGATGGATATAACTGACTTAAAAAAAAATTTTTAAAAACAGCTCTTTGGGATCCTCAATAACTTTTGTGTAAATGGGTCTTGAGTTTTAAAAGTTTGAGAACTGCAATTCTAGTGAAAGGTGTGCCTTTCTTTCTAGTCCAGGAGTTAAGATCAGGCCTGAAGGCACCTCAGTAAAGGGAGCAGTCAGGGCATCCTTTCCAGGAGCAGAGCTGAGCTCCATGGACTCCTTGGGCTCTGCCTGACCCAAGGTAGCAAGTTACTAAGGGACATAGACAGATATTACTATCCCCGGATGACTAGTGCATGGATGAAGGAGTGACACTGGCCACAGCCAGTTTCCACCTCACTGTGTTGCAAGATAATCAAAGCATTTGGACAAATCTCAGCAAATGTTAGTGATACACACTCAGGAAAATGCATCATGAACCATTTTGTATAGTAACTTGCTATCAAAAGTATGGGTACAAGAGTAAAACCTATGGGTACAATTTACATGTCTAATGACTTGTATTCAGAGGGTTAAAATTGCTGCAAATATTTTTTCATATTATTATCACTTCATTACAGAGGTAACTTTTGTTTTCATGAAAACCCTCTACCAATTACAATAAATAAAGAGAATTTTGTTTACAGCACCCATGTGGAGGAAACTACATCTTCTAGTCTCTTTAAAGTTTAAAAGCATCTTGATTTTAACGAGAGAAAAGTGAGATGGAAGTCAAAGAGTAAAATAAATGCAACAAACAAACAAAAAGTTGTAAGAATTTATAGGTAAGTTCCATTTTTGCAGTTTGCCCTAGAATCTTAAACCTTTCAAGTGGGACAAGATCTTATAATGGATCTACTCTGGCTCGGAGCCCTTTCATCACAAATGAGGAAATTGAGGCAGACAAAGATGCAGTGATTCTCCCCAGCCACCCACACAGGGAGTGAAAGTGGTGAAACCAGAGCGGGCACTCACTTCCGGCCAGGCACTTTCCAGCCACACCTCCCCGCCGTGCCTCTCGGGAGCCGTGTCTCTGCTGGCACGTGCTCGCTCAGAAGCCTTTAGAGTTCCAAACTCCTGCATGTCCTGAATTACCCCTTTAGACATACCAAGATATCTTCCCTACTTGAAGAAGCTCTTGGTCTCTTTCTGCCATTTATGCTGCAAACTATTAATATTATAATGCTTTTATTTAATGTGTGTCATGCACTGAGTTAAGCTTTTAGAAATCAAAGGTGAACACAACATGGTTCCTCCCTCCAAGCAGCCGTCAGCTGAGCGGCATGATAGGTGTGATCAGTGTGATGAGCATTTTGATGGGGACACAAATTACCATGGGAGCCCCCAGGGGAGACAGCTCCCTCACAGTATAAATCTCAGCGAGGTCTCCTCAGAGGCAGTGACATCTCAGCAACTCACACTAAAGGAGAGTCCTAAAGGAGAAGCAGGAGTTGGTCATGCAAAAATGTGTGTTAGAAAATAGAAATAACGTACAATCACAGTAATCCACTTCTAGGAGTTTACTTGAAGAAACAAAATCTCTGATTCAAAAAGGTATGTGCACCCCTATGTTTATTACCAAATTATTTAGAAAGCCAAGTTATGGAAGTAACCAAAGGGTCCATCAATAAATGAATGAATAAAAAAGATGTGGTACATATATACAATGAAATATTATTTAACTAAAAGAAAGAAAGAAATCCTCCAATTACAACAACATGGATGGACTTAGAGGATATTATACTAAGTGAAATAAGCCAGACAGAGAAAGACAAATACCACATGATTTTACTTATATGTGGAATCTAAAAACAAAACGAACAAAACAGCAACAGACTCATAGACACTGAGAAGTGGCTGTTGGTTACCTTAGGGTGGGTGAGTGAAATAGGTGAAGAGGATAGAGAGGCACAGAATCTCAATCATAATGTAAATTAGTCATGGGTGAAAATTCAGCATAAAGAATATAGTCAGTAGCTCTGTAACATCTTTCTATGTTGACAGATGGTAATTACACTAGTTGGGGTAAGCATTTAATAATGTGTATAACCATCAAATCACTATTTTGTATACTTGAAACCAATATAATATTATATATCAACTATACTTCAATTAAAAATACGTATCAAAAAAATGTGTGCCAGAGAGAAATGACACAATTCAGAGCCTGCACGTGGTACCAGATGAACAAAGACACACAAGCCAAGTGCTCACTTCTCTAGACTTTCAGCTGGTCACTGGCCCTGCTTAAAGACTTCTAAAGCTTTTAATTGCATCTAAATGAATAGTCCTCAACTTTTCATCTGTAGACCAGTAGTGAGACCCACTGCTGCCTGACAGCAAGCTATAGCCAGACTCACCAGATTCACCAATATTGCTGAGACCCCATGAATAGATCGACCATATATCCCTGTTTGCATAGGACAGTCCTGTATTACGTCCATTGTCCCGACATTAGCAACAGTGCCCTTTTCTCTCTCAGACATGACATGTTTTGAACAAGATATGTTCACCTACCTAAAAATCATCGATCACACATGCAAGCACATACACACACACACACTGCTCTGTGTATAGTCTTTTTTTTTGTTCCTTAAAAACTAATTTTTCACTGGGTCAGGTTGTAGTGGATATCATTTGGCTTGGCCTGCCTCACGTTACAGATGAAGAGAAATGTGAAAAAATCGCCATTTTTTGCCGCTGGTCTTCCGGCAATGCCTTGAGAAACCCTGCCTGTTATAATAACTATAATGGAATGCAAACACAGCCTCCGCTTTCCCCATTCTAACCTCGGGAGGCAAAAGTCAGAGCCAGATTAGGCGATCTTGCAGCTTTTGCTGTGTGAAAAAGTGTCCTGAGGAATAAATGAGTAAACATGTTAAAAGTGCTTTGTTAGCAGAAAAGAGGCGAAGCACCTATTAGTAATGAGGTCAATTGCTTCATTTCCTATGGCAGGAACCTCTGCTTTGCTCAGATATTGAGACGTCCCACTTGTCCCCATTTCTTGAGAAGCCTGATCTCAGCCACTGAGCCATCCCACTGCTGTCGGGCAGTAAACTCCACAGCCTGACAGGTTCAGGTGATCTTTCCTATGATATGCTTCAATGAAGCCAGACTCGCCAAACCAGGGTGCTGAATATTGCTGAGGCTGCGTACCCTCAAAGTCACACACAGCCCAGAGGGACTGAAGTGGCCACCTTCAAGGCATTTAAGAAGCAAAGCAATAAACCTGTGAGTCATGTGGACAATCCTTTCTCCACCCACCCATCAAGGAACCCATCAAACAACTGTACCTATGGTGGGGACTGAGATTTGGGGTCCACCTAATTCTATACAAAACCTCTTGAGTGATGTAGGAGGTAAAAAAGCTGTTAAGAGTAACCATGGTGTCATAGAAAAGTCCACGAATTGTGAGTCTGAAGGTCTGAATTTTACTTTATTTTGGCACATACACAGTTCATAGGCTTCACCTCTGTGAATCTCTACTCCTCGCCTGCAGAGTAAAAAGGGCTGAGCTCAGGGTTGTCTCAGACCCCGTAGCTCTGTGAATCTCAGCCCGATCTGATCATGAGCCTACAGCACAGCCTGGCAGGTTCAGGGGATCTCTCCTAGGATATGCTTAAATGAAGTCATAAAGATTATACCGCTTGTGAGGAAGAAAACTATGAGCCAACCTATCTGAAAAGTTGCCCAAGAATACTCATTTGAAACCTGGAACTTCTTTCAAGTATCCTGAGACCCAGAAATAGGGAGGGAGAACACGTTCAGCCTAGAAAAATATGCTGCGAGTTAATGCGCCCTGACTGATGTTTTCAAATGACAAACAGTACAGCAGTTCCAAGGTCTGAATCTCAGCCCCCCCACAAGGCCAACCGCGAAGGTGAGCCAGACAGTCAAAAGCTTTAATACTTTGTCTCGGTTTTGGGTACCACACCCTTTCTGAAACTAGCACTGCAAAATTTATTCTGAATTACATGGCAGGGCTGACTATGTCCTCAGAAATACTTCTCCTCCCCAAATCGCTGTTGCGCCCCCGCGTCACCACCACCAGAACCTCCCAGCCATGCTATTTCTTCATATTCTTACCTTTTGTGGGTAAGGGACTTTGCTTCCTACATGGCATTCCTGGTTCCGAAAGCTCTGGGAGGGTGATAGGCAACAGTACTGATGCCAAGAGCTTATCTTTGAAAAGAACCACTTATGTGGACTTTGTTCACCATCTTGAGTCAGCTCAAATAATTATTTTTGTTTTAAGAATTCCCCTCGAAAGAAATCACCAGCCCTGCCACGGGCACTCGGCTTACCTGGAGTTACAGCTAAGCTGCACGCACGGCAAGGGAAGAGGATGCACGGCGCAGGAGGCCCTCGAGATGTGGAAGCCAGCCTCTGTGAGGCAGAAGCAGGGGGCTTACCTGAACCCCAGCACCACGCCCACTGCCGCCACGCCCAGCCTGCACCCTCCTCTGACCCTCCCACTTCTGCACGCTCAGCTCTTACTCATGCCTCTTGGCTGCTTGTCCATGATTGAAAAAACTGATTCAAGCTGAAGTTGCTTTTGTCTGCACAGCTTCCAAAGGCCTCTGACGTGCTCAGGCAGGAAGGGGCTGTCGGTGGATCCTGCCTTGAGCTAAATACATGCATATATACATACATACGTACATACGTATATACATACGGGTAACCCTAGTAGCCCGCATGGAAGGGAAGGTGAAACAGTACAGGAAATAGAAGGAAGAAACTATTTGATGGCCTTCCTGGTGGTTAAGATTGCCTGGTTTTGCTCTGAAATCTCTTTGCAGAGCCTGTTTTTGCGCATTCCACTTTTTCCAGCCTCCCTGCAGCTCCTTCATCCTTCCTAACAAATCTGTTCTCAGGAAAAGACCTGAAACTGAGCCAACTGCTTCTCTGCAGAGCTCACCTAACATTCCCAATTGTTCATTTATCACATTGTTTCATAATAATGTATTTATGGTATGGTCTCCTCTATCTGACTGTGAGTATCTTAAAGATAAGGACCAAGCCTCATTCATTTTTGTAACGCCAGCACTTAGTGTGGACTTCATCGACAGTAAGCAGTCAATAAATGCTTGTTGTCTATATGAATAAGAGCGACTCATTTTGGCAAGCTAAGATTGACCGAACCTTGCCCTTAAATCAGAGAGCTGTGTCCATTCGTCCTTTTGATATCTGAATTCCCTCCTCCACACTCCTGTCCAGTGTTTGTCTACCCTTGTCAGAAACACTTGCAATGACATGAATTCAGCAACACCCAAGGAAGGCTGAACATAATTCTGACAGTTGGAAATAAATGTTTATTTAAAAATAGTCAGTGGGAGATGATATACTTATTTGTAGGAAGAAGTATTTGCCCTATAATTTCAAAAATAATCTATAATTTTCTCCTCTCTCTTTTATTGGTCACAAAAACCATATTATTGACCATATATTAAAAAGAATAGGGTTTTCTGCAGGGAGGGAAGAAATGCAGTTTAAAGAGTGAGTTATCCATTCATTCATTCATCATACAATTTTATCATACAATAATTTCCTCTAGTTCAACAAAAGTAATTATCAGCCCAAATATTTAATAACCTAGGAGACTATTTTGTTGCTTTTCCTTAGCTATAGGTTGAAACATTGCAAACATTATAACTTGATTACTCAGGATTCTGGCTCAGGGATGGCTTGACACACCCAGCCACTCCCAGGAACAACTCAAAGGAGCTTTGTTACAGCACGCTTAGAATCATTTTCTCTCTCTTCTTCTCCAAGAAGTTAAATTTCAGCCACAAATTCTTTAGCACTCTCCCCAGATTCCTACAAATCATCAAGTTTTACTTTTTCCCCACTGACAGGCATGATTCCTCTCGATGTATATGACAGCTCTCCATCTAACAGGACTAACATGAATTTTGCACATTTCCAACAATTCACAGAAATCACCAGACAAAATCTCCCACCAAGTCCATCAGGACTGTTCCATCCTTCCCACATGTGGAGAAACTGAATGAGGAAAGATAAGGCAACTTTACCTTAGAGTTTCTGAGAGAAAAAAAAAGTTTTCAAAACCGCAGAATTATCCACCTGGACCCTCTGTCCATTTCAAGAATCCAACAGCTTCACATGCTTTCATGCTTTTTATCCTGTCAACATCTGGTCTTTGAGAAACCTAAAATTCTGTCTATGATAAATTTTATATTAAATAATGGCCTGTTATGGAAAATTACTTGCATGAAATTTTTTTGAAGAAGAAGCCACAAAAAATATATAAGGCAACTTGAAAAACAAACAAAACCCAAGTAAGACAGAAAAAAAAAAAGAGAGAAAATAAGACCCCAGAGTTACACCCCAACCAATTAGCATAAGGGAGGTGATTTGCCTTTAGAATCCTTACACTGCATGTAAAGGCATATCCAAGCAGAAAATTCAATATCTAATCACTTAGATTTGGTTAATGGATGCAGAGAAAAGGGAGGTGACAGCACGGGAAAGAGAATTTACGTCGGAGTTGATTCTGAGCCATACTCCCCTGCTGGCTGGGGATTAATCATCAGCAAGAAACTTCTCTGGGCCTCAGAATCCTGCTAAGAGAAAAGGATGAGGGATGGGGCAGTTGCACTTACGTTCTTTTTAGAGCTAAATGTCAAAGAGAAACAAATCTGCCTTTGTCCAGCCAAAACGAGACTCAATTACTCTTGAAAATGAATAGTATGAAATGCTTTGGATGTGACACAAAAACAAAATAAAAATTACACACAGTAGTTCACTAATGACTGGATTTTAATCCAGGAGGTAGTAATAGATGTGTGCAACCCGGTGACTTCTCATTCAGTTGTTCAAATATTTGCATATTTTCATAATTTTCTTTTCATATGTAATTCTTACAGGACAAAGGAACAAATATAAGAATCAAAATACAACCTTTCCAAAATATCCACTAGAAATAAGAATTTCAACACAGCTGGTAGGAATACAAATTAATCAACTCTTCTGAAAAATAATTTGACCACACATTACCATTTTAATATTCATCTCCTTTGACCCAATAACACAATTTATAGAAATCTTTCATAAGGAAATGATTACAAATAAATATCAATGATTAATGTATAGAAATGTCCATGGTAACATTATTTATAACAGAAAAATTAGACACCAACTGAATGTCCATCAGTAAGGAAATAATTAAATATATGTTTTGGAACAGTAAAACTCGCAAGATGAAGTTGTGTAACACTAAGTTAAGAAACATATATATTTATTTGGGGACTTTTGTCTCTACTGTAATACCCTTAAGGGTTGCTTGATTTTTATATTAACAAATTACGTATGTTGTGTATGTGTATATACCTAAAAGATTTAAAGAAAATATTTCTAAAATAAAATAATTCTAATAGCAGTTCTTTCTGGCTGGTGAAATAAAAGGTGATTTTTATTGTCTTTCTATAGTTTCCTTTATCTTCCAAATTTTCTAGTCACTCTATAGCATTTCTTACAGTTATAAAAATTTGTTTCTTGACAAGTTACTGTCGAAAAGCTATCTGCCACAAGTGGGTCTTTGCATAATCAGCCTCAGCGACAGTCAATTAATTACTAACAGTGCTGCACAATGAAGGCTACACAACTCCAAAAAAAAAAAAAAAAAAAACACTATGTTTCTTAAGAAGTAGAAATTCCAGAGCTTCCTTTGATGAGGTCCAGGACCTCCCACCGACCCAGCGGAAGCCGTCATCACATCCGAGACAGGCAACAGCCCCACCCTCCAGAGATGAGGGGCCCAGCCGAGGAGGACAGGGCCCCGCGGGGTGCGGGCGCAGGAGCGGCTGCGGAGAATCCCGCCCCGGAGCGGCGCAAGTGGCCACAACGAGCCTCTGGCTGCCGCCGCCGCCGCCCCCTCCGCAGCGGCGCCCAGCGGCTCCCGCAGGCGCGGGCCCGGATCTCCGCCCCGCTACCTGATGCAACCAGCGCCGGGCAGGGAGAAGCCAGCCGTCAGCTCCAGACGGCCACCACCAAGTCCCCCTCCCTTGTTTCCAAGTGGCGAAACTTAAGCTCACCACGGCTTGTGTGCACATTTTTTAAAGTGATGTAAGATTTTCTGCTACGTGCCTCATAATAACCATTTTACCTAAATTCTATTTTTATTCCACCTTATCAGTAAAAAAGAGGAAAAACAGGCACGGGGCTACTGAGTATCTTCTCCTGTCACAACGCTAGTAAATGGTGGAACCAGACTCCGTATTTAGATCCCCAAGGTGTATCGATAATACAATACATTCTTGTATTAAATACCATCCTCTTGTGTTTATTCTGAGACTAAATACACTCATATACTGTAGATTATGGAACATACTGTGTGGAAGAGAAGCACTCTTTGTTTTGCTCTGTAAGCATTAGGTCTGTGTAATGACAGCACCAGAGAAGAGAGAGAGAGAGAGTGTAGGCATTTACAACATTCAGAAATAGGACGTCAACTGGCTTCACTTGGGAAATTTTCAAGGAAGCTTGCAAGGAATTTGGGGGGAGATGGAGAAATGTATGAATCAACTTACATATGCATGAAAAGCACAGTGCCAGGCTCCTCAGAGAACTCCTGAGTTCCAGTCCCTGCCTCCCGAAATGAGATTGAAGGTACTACTTTCCACCCAGTGTCCTCATGCCCCCCAGACCTGGAGGACTCCGGGATTTGCCTGTTGTAGCTTCAAGTCCTCTCAGTGTGGAAACTTGAGACCAGACATTTCTTCACTGATCCCTGTCCTGTACTTGTATCCTTTCATTCACACCCACATAGCCTGTGCACGTGAGCCAGTGCCTCCAGGGACCCTCAGCCACGTGGAGGGCAGGACCATGCTTTATTCATCTACACGTCCCTACTCTCCCTCCTACAACCACACAGCACCTTGCACCCTCGATGTTAAATAAGCATGTCTTCAATTTGTGAAAGGACATGTGAGCAGATATTTAGAAGTAGAGAGCAGTTATTTGGCACAATGATTGTTATGAAAGCAATTGGTGCCACTTCCAGGAAAGACAGTTGCTATTTTAATATTTCAAATCATAAAGAATTAAAAATCATAGTAAGTCAATCAAAAGTTTCTTTTTTCACCCATTTAGATCAAAATACTTAAGTTACTGGCTCTACAACACCATTGTGAGTCAGAATCTTGGGGGGCTGGGGGACAAGAAGTGCAACTAAATTGCACATTCCCAGACCCAGATCCCCAGAGATCTGATTCAGTGTGCTTAGGCCTTGGAATCTGAATCCCTCCCAGTGGTTCAGAACTGGTTGTTCACAGATCACACTTTCAAAATCACAGGCGTCTGTCCAGGCCCCACTGACACAGGCAGTCCGATGGTGAGTGTTGAATGTGGCATGAGACTGACTGGTTCCCAGCTCTGCCATTTACTGACTCCGTGGCCTGGTGCAAATTACTAAATCTGTTTGCCTAGGTCTCCTCATCTTTAAAATGGGTTGACATTAGCAATGCCTCATGGGATTATAATCAGGACTAAATGAGATAATGCATGTGAAGTGCTTAGAATAGCGCCTACCACCAATAAGTGTCCAATAGATATTAACTACTATGATTTTTACTCCCTAAAAGCTATAGTGAGGTTAAAAAGCTCGAAGCGATTAGTTTTACCTATGTAGAAGACATGCAGGAGGAAAAGGGTAGATTATTTTTTCAAGTGGAAGAAAATTTGATAGTCTTTAAGCGTGAGATGAATTAAGAAGCATTGGCACTCATATACACACTCACACACAAATACACCCAAACATACACACCTAATTTATGTGCAATTTTCACTTTCTACATTTAGGTCTGTGTCTCTTATGAACAGCAAAGAGCAGCAACAGGAGAACAGAAAAAATAAGAAAAAATGTGGAATTTACTAGTAGTAAGAGAAGAGGAGAAGACTTTGAAGAGGGGAGTATATATTTAACATTTCATATTAAATTTCATTTTAAATAATGGATACTTAGAATTACTATCACTGCAACATCTTACAATGCTTTGCAATTTCTAAGTTTTTATTGCATACCCAGTATTGTCCCCAAAGCAATTTTCTGTTTATCATCTCTTTCAAGTCAGCTAAGTATTATGATTTCTAGTTTACAAATGGGCAAAGTGACATTAGAAATGTAAGTAATTGCTAGTAAAATGGAGTCAAGCTCACACCCAGTACTCAGACTCCAAGCCCTGAGCCTATACAAATACCACACTACTTTGTAGTAATTAAAAAAAAAAAAGTTAACAAATTAATGTGGAGTCCTAAGTATAGCTCAAGAATGAATGAAAATTAATGAGTCAAAAGTAACTCCAGAGATATTTATGATCAGTTTTCTTTTCAAAGGAGATTTTGAGGGGGAAGGAAGCCCACAGAGTCACCACAATGTCCTGACTCACTTGGTTAGAATCCAGCTCCATCCCGCCCCCTGTGCTGGGTGGCCTTCATTGGCGGGAGTCATGGCTGCCTTCCATGATGGGTGTCTCCCCCACCTCCCTCTATTAGGGAGCCATGATTCTTGCACACCCCTAAATTGAATTATGTTGTCGGCTCCACCACATGTTAATATTACAAAGATGATGTATTTGCTCTCCTTACATAAAATAATATGTCTTTGATATTAGTCTTCAGCCTAATTTTTCAAGCTCTTGGTATTCCAGGAGTTGAGTAGCAAACTAATGTTTGTACATTGTTACCAGCCATGACTTCGCCGGAGCGTATCCTTACCCAGGGAAGGAGGAACCTGAGGAAAGTGGAGCACATCTCGGAGTAGATTTGGGGTAGAGGGGGGCTGAGTGCGAATGGCAGGATCCTTCTCCTTCCTCATTGCCTGGATGCCTTTAACTAGCTGAGCAGCCATAACATCCAAGCTAGCTTTCAGTTAGGGAAGAAGAAAAGCTAAGAAGGAATGCATTTCCTCAACAAAAAAAAAATGTCAGTAAATGGGGTCATCAGCACATGAGTTAAGAATTAGAAGAAATGCGAAGTACAAATTACACCAAGAGATTTCTCACATGTAGCATTTGATTCTTCAACTAAAAGTATCTAATACATGGGAGGTATTAGCATTTCTTTTCAAGAAGGAGATAAGTAACCGAGTCATCATAAAGCTCACCAATGGGTTTTAGGTTAGGAGGTGTTGTTTGGTGACTAATACAACAAATCTAGTGTCAGAAAGAGGCTCCTGGATTTCTCCCTTTTGAACAATGCCTCAAGTTAATGTGCTTTTCCCCTCACTCTCCCACCAGGGACAGGACAGTGGCTTTATGCGGAGGAGACAAACTTACCTAAAATGAAAGCAATATTATAAGCTGTTGGGGCAATTATTCTGGGTGGGGAACACAAATTCTGTATGTTCCAGTTCCAAAGTGTTGGGATTATTTTAACTTCAGTATTTCAACAATAAAAAACCCAAGTGCAAACCTTGGTGATGAGAAACTGATTTCCAAGAATTATAAAATCACTTGTTAGATCCAGGCTTCCAATCACAGTGATCTGTCAGCATGAACTATGGTCACAATTGAATGCAAATACTGTGTTTACTTTATACAATAAGTGATCAGCACACACTAAGCAGTTCCATAAACCATATTCTCATCTTTCACGGCAACACCCTTTTAGCTTTGGGCAAATTGCTGTCAAATCTTCAAGCCTCCACTTTCTTATCTTTAAAATGAGGTTAATAACACCTACTTCTTGAGGAGATAGAAGAAATAATTAGCTCTGAAATACTTTGAAGACGAAAAGTGCTACATTGCTCTTTGTGCTAATCGTCTGGCATAAGAAGCTGAATTTTCCATTTGCATTGGCATGTTCTTTGGGAGAACCAATGAGACTGTAGTAAAAGAGCCTGTATGATTAATTCTTGGCAACTGAGCAAGCAAAATATATACTTGTATTATTCTACTATCTTAAAGAATACACTCTCTTAGCCAATTTACTGTTTTGAAAACAGATGCAAAAGGAAAGAGCCCAACATTTATTTTGCCCTTCCTATGCAAATGTCAGATAACCAAATAGTTGATAAAGAGTTTTCTCTTTATGGATATAGTCCAGCTCATGAAAAAATAAGAAATGATAGGATTAGAACACCATTTTATAACCCCTAATGAATTAACACATCTAGGCTATCATCATCAATAGCTGATATCATTACAAAAAAGACACAATCAGACATGGCGTATTTCTTGATGGAAGTATACAGCATCACCTTTCAAATACTCTAGCCAAAGCACACCATTCAACGGTTCAGTGGGAAAAAGTAGAATCTTTTCAACAAACGGTGCTGGAAGAGCTGAATGTCCACATGCAAAAGAATAAAGTTGGACCCAACCACACCATTTTCCAAAATTAACTCAAGATGACTTATATTAGGGCAAATGCTCTAAAATTCTTAGGAGAAAACATAGGACTAAATCTCATATGCTTCTTCATTATGACATTAAAAGCACAAGCAACAAAAAAAAGTAGATGAATTGGACTTGATCACATTGTGTTGGGGAGAAAGTCAGTTTGGAGATGCAGGCAAATCAGCAAAAGCAAAGTCAAGAAAGAAAAATTTTATTGCACTCTGTGACAGAGCAGGCCTGCCTAAGGTTAAACAGACAGGCTGGTTACTGTAAGTCTTCTTGTATGGGGTTTTTGGCAAGGCAGAGTCCTTGATTGACATTCTGTGGCCTTGGGGGCTTGATCAGATTGGAGGATTGAAGACATGGGCTGAGCTCTGATGTTTTTATCTGGGGATGTTTGTCATCTGGGAAGTGCCTGTGCCCTTCGAGTCGCTCTCAGTCCCTGTGGCTTCATTTGATTCATTCTCTGAGTTATCTCTGGCTCTCTGGCCTCATCTGATTCACTCCCTGAGTTCTTGGTGGGCTCCACCCTCTTTTCATCCCCTCATAGCTGTCTTTCTGCCTAACAATTGTGTGAGTAAAGTTGCAATATTTCTAGAATCTCTCGCCTGGCCTTCGTGCATCTCCATATCAATAGGTGTTTACAGGGATGGTGAGAAGTAGGCCATCTCCATATCAATAGGTGCTTACAAAGGGTGGGGATAGAGGGAGCACACCCCAGGAGAGGAGAGGTTTTTTGGACTTCTTCCCAACCAGGTCGGGGAGAGACATCAGGAAGCATGAGCAGGCCACTTCTTGTAAGCAATAAACAGGTTTGTCCCACTGTATTTTTCCCTTTGACTGATTTGGGTTTCAAAGGTGTGTTTGCCCTGGACTGGGAACACATTTTTCCCATCAGAGTTACAAATGGTAATGCCTGACACATGGTAGGTAATGAGCAGATGGTTTGTCAGATGAATTAAAACAAATAATTTGCCACATTTTGCAATTATAGATATCCCTATAGTATGACAAGGACAGAAAGCTTTCCTCTGGCTTCAGACCCCTTAATTATTGTACACCAGCAGGAGCAGCCATTCAGTCCTCAACAATGAAGAGGTCTCTGCAGACTGTTCCAAAGGAGGAAAGAGAAATTTACCCAGGGCATGGATATACAAGGAGTGGCTTGTTTGGCAATTACATGTCACACAAAAGTAATACTTGGTAACATTCTAGGTAACATTCAGAGTGCTACTAAAAATCTAAAACCTAAATTATTAGTCCCTCTTTCCAACTCAAAATCTACCTTTGAAATCAAAGTTTTTGCATTGTGATCCACTGAGAAAAATGCAGAGAGCATAAATATTCCTATACTTAATTGAAAGGAGCCCTGGGCAAAGAGCCCCTCCCTTAATGAAGGAGTTAATGGAGCAGTGGGTGGGGTAGTCAGTGGCAGTGCCCAAACAACCCCAGGCTACTGGACGTTCTGGGTGAGTAAGCAAGAATCTGCCCAAAGTCAAGGCCAAATCCTATTAGTCTGGCAGCCAGTGACCTCACAGGAATTGACTGCTGCAATCACACCCCTTCACAGTGGTTGTGTCCAATCAGATGTGAAACCCTGCAAAGGAGGGGATGAGGGATTGATTCTGCTTTCAATTTTTACACATGAACTATAATGTTCCACTGAAATTCAAAAACAACTATTAAACCAGAAGAAATGAGAGAGAAGCTTTCTGCACAGCCTCTGCCTGGGAGAACTGACTGACATTCATGGAAGCAATCTCTGGCCACAGTTCATATAAGTCACTGGTCTATGTGGGGCAGAATAGCCCTCACTCACTTTCATATAAACAACATTCTTGATAAATCAGCAAGCAGCACTGTCTTTATCTGTTTACAAGGTTGGTTGTGTCCAATTGGTTGATTTATTCATCACATTACATGATCAAGACCTACCTAAGATTATAAAACAGTGTTTAGAAATAAATTTCAATGGGGGGAATTTTTCATCAAGGATTTTGACCATCCATTTGAATTCCAAGATTGAATCCAACAAATTTATGTCGGGTAGGGGGTGTTTATAGCATCTTTTGGTAGAAGGTGACAACAAGACATATTAGAAAAGGTCTTTGGCCCCAGGAATCCATTGCTGTTTCCAACATAAATATATACCTTCAGATTAACAATGAGTTTTCTGAACTTCAGCTTTTCTTTTTAATCTATTGAATTTGGATAGTTACACCAAACTCATAGAATTGTGAGAGTCAACTAAACATATTAAGTTGTAAGTACATACACACCATTTTCCCCATGTCTACAATAGAATGCCAACTTCACCCTAGACATTTGGGTGTCTGTGAGGTCACTGGCTGCCAGACTCACAGGATTTGGCCTTGACTATGGGCAGATTCTTTCTTACTCACCCAGACCTTCCAGTAGCCTAGGGTTGTTTGGACACTGCCAGGGTGTCCTTCCTGCCCAAGCTGCATGTTAGAATTAACCTGGAAGCATTTCACAAAGATGGTGTCCAAGTTCTACCTGGAGAAATCCTCATGTAATTGATCTGGGTGGGACCTAGGCATCAGTATTTTTGAAAAGCTCCTGGGCAATTCTAAATGTAATTATAATATATACTGCTTGCTTTGGTAATGAACGATATTTACATAGTTATAACAATGAAAACATCAAGTGTGGGTTTAACCAGAAATTGTGATATAAGTGTATTGGGTGGAAGTGAGGATGGAAAAGAGGTGAGGGTGTCAGAGGTAGAAAATTCTCATCTACCATAAAAAGAAACCATGAGATCTTGTGGATTGAATTGTGTCCCCAAAAAAAGATATTCTGAGGTCCTAAACCCTGGTGACTAAATGTGACCTTATTGGTAAATAAGGTCCTTGCAGATGTAATCAAGATGAGAGCTTTAGAATGGGCCCATGTCCTTATGAAACGAGGGAGATTTGGACACAGGAACATGCATAGGAGGGGCTCTTTGCCCAGGGCTCCTTTCAATTAAAGACATAGCAGGAGAATGGCCATGTGCAGGGAAGGATGAATGGGCAAAGCATCGAGGATATTTAGGCCAGTCAAAATACCCTGTGTGATACCATTCGATATGATCAGTACATGCCATTATACATTTGTCAAAATCCACAGAATGTACAAACCCAGGAGCTAACCTTGAGATGGATTATGGTCTTTGGGTGATTTTGATGTACCAGTGTAAATGCATCACTTGTAACAAATGTGCCACTCTCGTGAGGGGTGTTGACAATGGGGAAGGCTGTGTATGTGTGGGGACGGGGGTGTATGGGAACGCTCTGCACCTTCCTCTCAATTTTTTAGTGAAACTAAAACATCTCTGAGAAAAATATAGTATATTAAGAAAATGGGCCTAATCATGGGGTTAAAGTCAACATCAACAGGAATAAGACAAAGTGAAATCATGTGCCACCTGATAGGACGCAATGAGAGCGCAGCCTCATTCTGGAATACTTCCGCCAAAGACATAACCTGAGTGCAGTCACGATGGAGAGTCAGAGAAACTAAGTTCAGAGACATTTCCGCAAATAACTGGCCTGGAATCTTCAACAGTGTCAAGACCATGAATGTTAATCTCTACTGGATGCCTGTCACCAGCCGGAGTTGGCAGGCACTGGGGATACAAACATGGAAAGCACGGGACTCTACTCTTAAGGAGCTCCCAGCCTAAGCAAGGGATCAGGCATGCACAAATGACTGGATGGACCTTCCGGTCAAGTGAAGTAAGTCTTCAAGTGGTCCGACTGTGTTTAACAATATGCTTTTGGAGATCGCATGTCACTGCCATTAACAAAGCCTTAGTAATAACAACACAGAGGGACAGCTGTAGGAGAACCATAAGGCTAGAGATGCAACGTCCAGTGTAACCATACCTGTCATGCCAGATGCCTTAACTCTGTCTGCAAAATCAGGGAATTAATACGAATGAGTATTATTAGATTGGACAGGTCCTTTGGTGGCAATTGACAGAAGAACAAATTTGCCTAAACCATTTTTGGGGACAGCAGAGGCCCCTGAGCCAAGTAGTGGGCAGGTCAGGAGTCTACCAGGATTCGACTCCTTCGGAACTTTACCCCATGAGTCTCACCTTGATCTCTCTCTGCAAGTTGGCCTCAGTCTCCTGCTGCGGGGGAGCCTTCCCAGCCAGCGGGGACACAGGTCCTGGTGGCTTCAGCCACACATCACAATACACCATCACCAGAGAGCACAGGGCTCCTCCCTGCCAATGCCACTCAGAAAATCCTCAGGGAAGTGTCTCGAACGGCCCCGGGCACAGGTCATCTCAGACTAGTTGCTGTTGTGTGAGACTGCTAACAAAAGAGTATCTCCTTAGAGATTCTTGAATTCAAATTGTTTCATTGGAAAGCGAAACACCCCTCAAATGCCCTCCCAGAGACCTTACAGCAGTCATTTTTATGATTAAGCAATACTTACTTTAATATTAGCAGTAAATCAAATATCTCCATTGACTTTGGCTTCACTAATTTGAAATTTATTCTGTGGTTTGTATTTAAAAGTTCAAAATAATTTGTCTTTTTAATAGTTATGATACATTAAAATTTATATATATTTATATAACATATAAAATTTATATATATTTATATAATATATAAAATTTATATATGATATATATTAATTTTTTTCATATTATATGAAAATACAATTTCATATTATATGAATTATACCTTTTTGTTTAGTTGACTAATAACTGTAGATATTTTAGTTTACTATCTACTGCTCCCATAAAATGTCTAGGAGAATTCATTCATTTCCCCAGAAGGCAGGATGTTTGGCTTTAGGATGGGACCGGGCACAGTTCCCATGGGGTTTGTTCCAATCGAGGATCACCCAGACAGGCCACTAGGGGAGAATCACCACATTCCAGTTTCTAGAAATGAATGTTATTCTGTCACATATCTGAGAAGAACATTTCATCATGGCATGGAGCAAGCCCTGTCTTCAGCGAATCTTGGCTCAACACAATGAACTTGTGCTTTGAGGAAGGGGTGGGGGGATTTGAGGAGTTTGGGGAGACAGCAAAAGGGTCATACTTCAGGTCCTCAGTCACCCCAGGAACGGGGCTTCTGAACTGTACCCTTTAGGAATGAATGCTGACTATACGGACCCTTACTGACATCCCCTCTGCCTTAGGGATGAATGTTTGTGTGGTGATAAGAAATAATGCACATACGTATTCATTTCCAGAGGTGTATTTATATCTTAGGGAACTAGAAGCTGAGTAATGTGTTTCCCTGGGAACCCGTTTTTCTAACTTCCGTCAGCCCAGGGATGGCCCCACATGTTTCTGCCAATGAGTGACATCATCGCTGCCTCATCAGCACATATTGAAGACACTCAGCTGGACCCACTTGGACATACTAGGCTTGGGGGGCAGTGGGACCAAATATTTCTACAAACTACCACATGCTTTCAATTTATTGCATTCTCCAATGTTAATTGACTGCATTTATTTAGTTTATGGTATTTACTCGAGGTTAAAAGAAAGTTTTAATGCTCAAGCAGTAAAATAAGCAAGCTCGTTTCCAATCACAATACTCCTTAAATTGAATAAATGAAAAAATAAGAAAAAGAGTTTTTAGAACCACAGTAAAAAATACCAGATAGAAGACAAGCTAAGTTCTGTGTGCTCTGAAGTCCTCCCTCTCTGCCCCCACACTCCCCCTGACTCAGTTCCAATATCCACCTTCCTTGGTTCTTGGTACAAACCTCTGGCCCTACTTCTTCCCAGGATCGCTTCTGTGTCCTAACTAGCTCTAGCCCTCCCAAGACCCACATCACCCCCATCCACCGCCTCCCACTCGGAGCCACTTTAGAACCCCTCTTTTGTGAACACAAAAGGGAGTTTTGTGTGATGTTATTACATGTGGTTCCCACTCTTCACGAGCATCTTCATTTACACTCTCAGACCCTCCCACCTGCCCCTGCCTGGCAAGAATTAATCAACAAAGATGTTAAAAGGAGTGGAGTGAGGCAGAAAAGATGTGAAAAGAGAAATAATAAAGCTGAGCTGGCTCTCTTAGCCCCACCTCCACCCCAGTGAAATAAAAGACCCTCTCATTTGGGGCAGAGGAGGGAGTTCTGGAGAAGGAACAAGAGCGTGGTGCTCGGTGTGGCAGCCACGGTGAGCTGGGTTAAATAAAGGCAGAAGGAGCAGATCAGAGCTGGTCGCCCACAGTATTATGGTCTGATCTTCCCTACAATGCAGTTGATTTATAGCTAAAGTAAATGGGTTGCTTTACTTGGAACACAGCCTGCTGGGCTTTCTCTCATAGGGACATGTTTCTGCAAAGAAGCCCCATGCCCATCTGCTGGCATTGTGCCTGATCGTTAAGGCCCTGTTTAAAACTGTCCAAATTCTCTATTTTACTTCAGGAGAAAACTCAATCCCACTTGGGAGAGTTCAATGAGAATACTCCTTTTAAAGGAACTTGACCGTTTCCTTTTAGTTCTCCCAGTTAGAGGCACACTTGGAGACAAGGTTGACCAACATGAAGACAGGGAAATAAGAGGAACCTCAACATGGAAGCACAGTCTTGGGAGGGTGGGCGGCTTGCTGGTTATGATACAGGAACAGGTGTGGGGAGGCGGCAGTCCCTTGCCGGATGACTCCCCTGGGCGGTGGCTTTGGTTGCCACTGGTGGTCCACACCTTCTTACAGCAGCAGCCTGTGGACTGCCACGTGCCTTGTTTAATTTATGTATTCCCCACACACTGCCTGGAATGTGTCAAACGCTCAAGACACAGAATAGAAAGGTGTAGACCTTATCCTCAAAGATTCCCGGTCCAGTGATGAGACAAGCAGGTGAATGCGTACAGCCCACTGTGGGACTGGAGGGACGACAGACCGGTGGGAGCGCCTGGGGCAGGCTGAGGGCAGTGGCCCAGGCTAAGGAGGGACCAGGACAGGGAGAGGAAGAGTCTGGAAATGGGAAAGGGGGCCTTCCCGGTGAGGATGGGGAAGGGAGGGGGCTAAATCCTCAGCGCCCAGAGTGATAAGCCAATAGATCAAAATAACTCGGGCTGAAAAACCCAGACATAGAAATACACGCATGCTCTTCAGAGGATTGGAAATAAGTTCTAAAATGACCAGTTCCAAAGATGTGAAAGAGGGGGCCTCTGGGAAGAGGAAAACTGGAAGGTAAGGGGGGCTGGTGCTACAAAACTCATACGTGTCACTGCCAAAACAAAAATAAAGGAAAACACTCAATAAAACCTCACTTGGAAAGCTGCATAATATTCATCACATGGAGATACACTGTTAAGCAATTGTCTATTGTTGAGTATTTGAGTTGTTTCTGGTTTTCCCTCAGGCCAGGCCATGTTGAACAGCTTCATCCACGGACTTGCTCTGCATCTCTGATCACCCAACCAGGGTAGGTTCCCCCTGTGGGGCAATAGAAGGTGGACACTCTTCGTGCCATGCCCCTTCCTTATAACCCATGGCGCCTTCTAATCAAACCTAACAAAATGTCCCTTGAGGACAAAGACCTTCAAGATCAGTAGTTTATTTAGTTTAACTATATACTTATAAATTATATATGTTCATCCATTAGTTTAATATTATGTATGCATGCATTTATGTTTAACAAGCCCACCCAGGCTCAGACCCCATGGGAAGGGGGAAGGAAAGCAAGCCAAGAGTAAGACCAGCCTTCTCAAGGTGTGTCAATGTTCTGGGCCCAGGACAAAGCAACCCCCTGTCCCCTCCAGCTAGGCCTGTGGAGCATGCGTAGAGCCTACAGCTAGGGGCAGCAGCTGTCCTGAGAGCCGTCCAGATGGAGAGACAAGATCCATTACTGACCATCCAACAGGAGCTTGGCACAGCGTGGCTTGCCACTGCTACCATTCTCACAAGTGTAACTGCTGGTCCAGAGGGTCTAAATCTTTGAAAGCTCTGGGCACATATCAGGCCACATTCCAGAGCCTTTGTACAGTGTTAGAGTTCACCAACAATGACACAAGGAAAACACTAACCTCTAGGCTCTTGCAGGTCAATTTAGTAATGTTTGATGGTCCTCTTCTGAACAGATCGAGAATTGTGAGATGCAGACCTGAGCTATGAATTGTAAATTATGAAACAGCTAGTGTCACATCTTTCGCGTTCCCTGTCCTGGCTTTAGGAGTTTCTCTAGTCCCGTGCAGTTAGCCATACTGAGCACCTGAAATGCAGCTACAAATGGAAAGTACACCTGGATCTCAAAGACAGTGTGTGACAAAAGAATGTAAAATACTTCACTAATTTTTTTTTTATATTGACTACAGGTTTAAGTGGTAATATTTTGGATATATTGAATTAAATAAAAATACATCATTTAAATTAATTTTGCTTGTTTTTGTTTTACTTTTTTAAATGTGGCCACTAGAAAATGGTAAGTTACATAGATGGCTCCCAATTGTGCTTGCAATATTTTCCTATCAAACGGCATTATTCTACAGAGAAGTATTTTTCACTGCAACTCAGAGAACTGCAGGCCAAGATTTACTTTGTAGCTGGTTTCCTAACCTGTGTTTTTTCTTGTTCTTGTCCTGAGGCTACGACAATCTTCAAAGAGGGAATACGACACAAGGTAAACTGCTTACTTTTGAATTCCTGCGTCACTGTAGTTTCTGCAAGTGGCCAGTAGAAGGCACTCTTACCACACTTAAGACAAAATAGTTCATACTGTTGGAAAAACACTTTTTCAACACTTCTGGATTGTTGATTAATAGGTAGACTGAACTAAGAAAATTAATTTACATGGAGTGGAAGAATTCCTTTAAAATCTGAAGATGGATCTGACATTAAGGAACAATTCTAATAGCCAGCAATAATTAAAAGGAGCAATATTTGAACTCTTGATTTTTTTTTCCAATCCCCTTTGAATTACACATTTTAAAATAATCTGATTCCTCTTCTCTGTCTCTAGATATAGAAGAGTGAAATCCCAAAATTTCCTGATGTAACTATTTCATTTATAAAGGAGCTTTGTCTTTTGTCATTTGTATAAAATATTTACAACAAAAGGGTGACTTTGTAGTTAATATTTAATGTCCTGTCATAATTAATGTTCTTAATGGCATTACTCTCTTGAGGCTAATTGTGCTTGGGTTCTGCTTCCCCTTGGAACCTTCTAGTAATATTTGGATACAAATTAGTTTAACCTGATAACGCCATTACTCAGAGTTCTTGCTTGCAAACAAGAACTGACTTTGTTTAACTTGAACAAAGGAGAGGGAATTTGGTGAAACGATGTTAGGTCAATTGTAGAAATGAAGGGAAAGTAAGAGAATCAAGTTCAGAAATTAAGCAGGAATAAAAGGAGGCCAGAAACCTCCCCACACACCACTGGCCTGCCACTGGCCATGGCCACACACAGGGCCACCCACTTCACTGCTGGCTATGGAGTCAGACCTCACTGCTCCTAAGGCTTTGGGCCACTTGCTCAGGATTCAAAAGCTCAGACAAGAGTGCTCAGGCTGAAGCTGTGAGTTCATGCTCTGTCCACCAGGCAGACTGCCCCCTCCGCCCTCTCTCTACCCTGGCCTCCACACTGAGACCCAGCCTCTCTCTTCTGCTTGGACAATCTGGGTATTATAGGTTGAATTGTGCCCTCCAAAAATAGATACATTCAAGTTCTAACCCCAGTACCCATAAAAGTGACCTTATTTGAAAATAGGGTCTCTGCAGATCTAATCAAATTCAGGTGAAGGCATACTTGATTCCGGTTAGCCCTGTATCCTAAGTGGCTCATGTCCTTGTAAAGAAAGGGAACTGTGGACACAGAGGCTCAGACACAAGAAGGACACAATGGGGCCAGAGGCAGAGATTAGCGTGACTTGTCTACAAACCAGGGGAACACCTAGGGTTACAGGCAACCACCAGAATCTAGGAGAAGCAAGGAAGGACCCTCACCTAGGCCTGCAGAGGGAGTGTGGCTCTGCCAACACTGATTTGGGACTTAGAGCCTCCAGAATGGTCTGAAGCCACCTAGTTGTGGGACTTCGTTTTAGCCACATAAGGATACTAAACCACTGGGGCCCCCTAGACAAGAGAAGGTCATTTGGAAGCTGGGCCACCAAAACCCCAGACACAGTCTTCTGCTTTATGTGATTATGCATTTGACAAGATTTCTTTAAAATTACTTTTCAAATTATTTCACTTTATCACAGAAATGTTTCAGAAATAACAAAGATCTCAGAAATCTATAGATCTACTACATTTGGATTTGTTCACATAAATACATTAATTTATTTGTGAATAAGTTCTAACACAAATTAATAAGCTATTGAGATAAGTATGATGCAAGCCCACCTGTCATGTATGTATTTATGTGCAGAGGGAAAGGTGGCATCTCACAGTTTTCAAGGGCTTGCTCCCTCCCACTACAATTAAGTTCCATCTTAATTGGCACACTAACACTTGACTTTGGCTTTAACTGTTGAAGAAATTGGACTTAGCACAGATATGTGGTCTGGCCAAGCTCATGCATCTAATAGATGACACCCACTTTTCTTCCCTGTGCTAAGCTAAAATCAATGTCCACAGCAAAGATGAACTTATGAACCAATTAGGAGATAAGAATCTTCTGCAAAACCTCTCTGAGAAGACCATGCAGAAACCACGTGGTCAGCACCATCCTGCCTCCACACCTGGTCTGGCCTCTGCCCTCCCTCCACCAAGGGCCAGCTCAAGAGTGTGTCCCTCTCAGTAGTCAGAGCAGCTCTTCTCCCTCCTGCAGCATTTGCTACCTGTAACGCTCAGCTCACGCCTGCTTCTCAGGACTGTCTCTTGCTGATGTCTCGTTGCAGGAACAGATAGTAAACTCTTTGGGAACAGGGATCATGCCATATTCAAGGAGCTGCCAGTGGAACACCGAAGCTGGAAACGCTCCCAGTCAGTGCTCCCCTGCGAATGCCAACGACAGTCCCAGGTCCAAGAACAATGAGACAGGTGCTCACAAGTGGGATAAAGTAATTAGTTCAGAGTTGATTCCGGAATCAAGCACAGCTGTGTAAAATTTAAAGGGTTTCTAACTTTGCATCTTATAATGATCACTGTTGGTGCAGACAAAGTGACGGGAAGTGGCCGAGGTTGGCAGAAACCTGAATGATGTTCCGTGTTTGTTTGAAAGAAAGAAGAAGCACCCACCTGTAGCCAGATGTAGCAAAAGTGCAGAAGCATGGAGCAGTGGGAAGGCAAGGTGCGAAGGATGCTGACGAGAAAGAGAAACCTGAAGGAATGATTGAGGAAAAGCCAAGGTAGGAAGAAGTTGCCCCCAGCCTACACTGTAGCCCTCAAGTTAACTTGGGGTCAGCAGGAGCTGGCCTACCTGCCTGCAGAAACCATCCATGGGCATTAAGAGACAGAAGTAATTGTAAGATCTGAGTGAAAGACGTTACAAGGGTAACATCCAATATCTTTGTAAAATAATGGACTCCTACCGGAGTCCATTAGTAAGTCCTCCTAAGATGTTAGACCTGATCACCATCTACATTACAAAAGACAGCATTATTCTGATCTGCCAAAGCAATGCCCTAGAGACTGTGGATCGTTATAAACCCTATTTTATTTTCCCATGGGAATAATGCTATACCCTGGCATCAGGTAGTCCATAGAGGTAAAAATAAAACGCACCAGCAGTTATTGAATGTCCACAATGGGCCGGACATTGTAGTTCTCTCTCATCTTTGCAGTAACCTTGTAAAGTAAGAATTATTAGTCCAGTTTTGAAGATAAGAAAATGAAATTTCACAGCAGTTAAGTGCATGTCCTTGGGTCTCACTTCAAGATCTCTAATACTTTCTGTTACACCACTGTGCCTCAAAAACCTGGCATAGAGGCAAAGATGAAACTCTAAGCATACACTGTAATTTCATGTAATACAATTATGCTCTGCTTTGAGGGATTGATTCAAAGCAGCATGAGATTTTAGAGATGATCTAGCTCAACCTCTTCACAAAGTAAAGACAATAGAAGCTACTGATCTTCCAAAGGTCAGAAGGCAAGGGAGTGGCATAGCTAAGTATAGACCTGGGGTCTTCTGATTAAATTAGACCACATTTCATCTAAAACTCTCTCTTAACTCTAAGAAAGGCCACAAAGCTGTTGAGTCGAAGAGTCAAGATTAGAACCTGGGACATCCAGACTCCAGGCCCAGAAAGAGCTCTTCCCACAGACACAGCACAATAAAATGACAACATGCTGTTGGCACTTCAAAAGTGTGTTTGTATTGTAATACCTATTAGTTATGCAATCAATGGACAATGCAGGCCTTTTTCATTCTGGCAATTTAGAAGGAGCTTGGGAGGTTAGATGCCTTTCACATAATAGTCAATTCAATTTAGATTTGTTGATTGACATGTTGTCCACTTGGATCAATTACATGATGCTTTACACTCCCCGGTCTTTGAAGAGAGCCAAATTCTAAATAAATCAATGGCTTCATCTCTCTCCAAGGTATATATTTCCCCTGACCTTAATCTACCTCCTTAGGGGCTCCCTTTTCTGGAATTTCTTACTAGCACAATAAAAACATTTTCTTTGGGGTTATTCCTTACCTGGGTGGGGGTGGTACACTTTCTCTTTTAAGATGGAATCTGGATCTTTTGCTTCTATAAAGTCTTCCCAGTTTAAAAATGGGCCCTAAAACGTGAAGAATGAAGCTGAATGTTTCAGTCTTTTCACTTTTATTTGTAATTTCTCCAAGCATGATATTTCTTACTACAGTGTTTTAACAACCTGTAAATACCTGATCCTAACAATATATGGAAAACACTTGTCATTACATTACCATTTGCTGCTTTGGCATATGATTTTTAAAGACTCAAGTTGCCGCTTAATAAAATCTATCACAAAATTGATTTTCAGACCGCTACCAGCTGTCCTTCACATGTTACTGAGTGTCTTTTACGTGACGGCTGTTTGGCCCAACACTTTATCGCACCGGCTGGGTAAGCTGAGGAAATCTCCAGGAGTACTGGGGTAGAGAATGGAATTTTCCAATGAAAAACACAGCCATTTTGCAACTTCAAAAATATCACTGGCCAGGAGTTGCCCTTGAGAGTAGTTTGTCTGGCATAGAATAGCTTGTTTTCCCAGCATGACTTTAGGATATAATTTGGTAATGAGATCATTTGGCAACCTTGAGCTTTAATACAGTGAAATTAAATAACCGAATTGGCTGTGGTTTTTAACCTATTCTTTCGCTTCCAAGGTAGAACTTGGCCAAGATCATGAATAAATGCTTGAGTTTCCAAGACTTTGATTTTGAAATAATAATTTGAATAATACAAAAGGACCGCTCTCCTCAGTAGCACAAAGTGTCTTTATTTGAACAAAGGTAAATGCCTTCATCATATTTGAAGTTTCCTTTCCAGGCACAGTTCAGGCCCAGCCTCTTTTATGTTCACTGCAGCCAACATTTCTCACCACTTGTTTAAACTCTCAAAGCACACATTGTATTTATCATTCATTTTGACCAATGAGGACTGCTTTCTGCTTGTATTTGCTTTGCTTTTCCAACCATATGAGTTCTTGGGAGAAGGGGTCATGTTGGGCTTACTTGGATTCATTTAAACATCAGATTCAGGCACTGCATACCTACTAGGAGCTCAATCAGCACCATTTGGTTGAGTGAAAAGTATTATTGTTTCAAGCATAGGTATATCACCAATTATATTGTCTCTTCTAAGTGTCCCAGGGTTTACATCTATTTACACGTATAAATAAGAATTTCATCCCACATGCTTTGATCCCAAAGTCTATCATAATCACAAATGAGTAGGGATGGAATATTAAAAGTCTGCCTAGTTAAAATATTGACCTTAGGTGCATTGAAACAGCAGCTTCCAATAAAACATTTTTTTGGATTTTCATTTCACCAATTGAAATACATCATTTTCAGATATGTTTTTAAATACAAAATAGAGATATTAATAAATCAGAAAAAAGAAAGTTGCCAATTGATTTTCAATCTTAAGGTAGTCAGGTTGAACTTTTACTCAGGGGTCCCCAAACCTGACCCCACACGCCCTCTACCCGGCATATTACCTTCATTCTTTACTCAGATATTTACCATAATGCTATTCACTAAATGTGCAGCTAGTAATTGAACCATGAGGTTTCTCCATGTGTCCTTCACACAACCACAGCCAAGTTATTTTTTCTAACCCAAGGTCTTTTTTAAAATGTCTGCAGCTGTTAAGAATATGCACTTTGAAAAGGAGAAAAGGAACATGGAGCAATGCTTAAGGTCTCAGCAAAGATTTGCTTCAAGTTGATACCAATGAGCTTCTAAAACTATTTTCAAAAGAAAAAAAACCTCTAGTAAACACATCATGCTGGAGCCTCTCTATCAGAACACGTAATTGCTACTCTGATGATGTATTCATTTTATTTCGCTTAATCTTGTTGTTGAGTTGACTTGATTTAGCAATCAAATGGGACAATGAACAACTAATTTAGACTGCAATTCCTGGGAAAATGTTCATTTCACTAACTAAATGCAAAATTCCTTTGCTAATCTAGAAAGTCATTAGCCTGATGATGGCATTGCTGCTATTTGGGAGAACATGATATCCAGTGCTAAAAGCTGTTCTGAGATTGAATTTAAATTCTCCTAAATCCTCCTGAAACCAGTCCACAAGGAGCAAATGGAGGTTGATTTTTGGATAAAAAATGGCTCCACCCCAAATCTTTGTGCTGAGTTACTTGTAACAATCTTGAGAGATTTTGCCTGTTCAAAAGGCAACATTCTGGAATGAGTCATTCTGGAAAAGGAGCTCGCAGTGGGCAATAAAAGCTTCTATGTCCAAATCAAATTTGCTGCTAGAATATGTATTTCGAAAGTATACAGACGGGGTTCCTCTTTGTAAACCAAGTGATTCCTCTCCATACCACTTCCCAAGGCAGTGATATATAATGAAGCCTTTGTTTATAAACATCTGTCTTCAGTGACTCCATTTTTTAAATAAAATTTTTGTTACCTTAATGAATACAATATTTATTGTAGTCCTGTAAAAGATAAAGTATATACCTATATGCATATATGTGTATGCAAATATATGCATATGGAGTACAAAAGATAACACAGCTCTTATTTTTAGCCCTTTTCTTTATCTTTAATTTCAATCTTGTGAGACCCGGAGTAGAAAACCCAGCTAGGCCATGCCTGGATTTCTGACCCACAGAAATGGTGAGATAATAAAAGTGTGTTGTTTTAAGCTGCTGAGTTTGTGGTAATTTGTTATGCAGCAATAGAGAACATATATAATAACATCTTCAGTGATTGTTTCTAAAACACACAAGCATTTGCTTAAAAGTGAGGAGGATAAGCATGACTAACTCCTGACACTGTCAGCATTACACGGAAAAGAGGTGAAAAATCACTGTTTGCAGATGTTTTCATTGCTTATCTAGAAAGCCCAAGAGAATATATTGATAATCTATCAGAAATAACATGTCTGCCAAATTAATGTACACATACCTACAGTTTCCTACACAGAAACCATAACCAGCTAGTAAATGCAAAAGGAAACACAGCACCAATAACACATAAAATACCCAGAAATAAGCCAAGAAATATGTTCAGAAACTAAAGAAAAAAACAAAACAAAACTCCACTCAGACACATACCAGAAGACATGGATAAAGACACACCATATGCCTGAAATCTGAGGGAAATTCATTACCATAAAGGTGTCCATCTGCCCTAAGTAATCTATCAATTCAATTCCAAAATACATAAGCTTTTTTTTTTGGTATCATTAATCTACAATTACATAATGAACATTATGTTTACTAGGTTCCCCCCTTCACCAAGTCCCCCCCCCACATACCCCATTAGTCACTGTCCATCAGTGTAGTAAGATGCTGTAAAATCACCACTTGTCTTCTCTGTGTTGCACAGCCCTCCCCATGTCCAGCCCCCATTATACATGCTAATCCTAAGGACCCCTTTCTTCCCCTCCCCCCTTCTCCCTCCCTTCCCAACCATCTTCCCCAGTCCCTTTCCCTTTGGTAACTGTTAGCTCTTTCTTAGGTTCTGTGATTCTGCTGCTGTTTTGTTCCTTCCGTTTTTCCTTTTTCTTATATTCCACATATGAGTGAAATCATTTGGAACTTGTCTTTCTCCACCTGGCTCATTTCACTGAGCATAATACCCTCTAGCTCCATCCATGTTGTTGCAAATGGTAGGATTTGTTTTCTTCTTATGGCTGAATAATATTCCATTCTGTATATGTACCACACCTTCTTTATCCATTCATCTACTGATGGACACTTAGGTTGCTTCCATTTCTTGGCTATTGTAAATAGTGCTGCAATAAACATAGGGGTGCATCTGTCTTTTTGAAATTGGGCTGCTGCATTCTTAGGGTAAATTCCTAGAAGTGGGATTCCTGGGTCAAATGGTATTTCTATTTTGAGCTTTTTGAGGAACCTCCATACTGCTTTCCACAATGGTTGAACTAATTTACATTCCCACCAGCAGCATAGGAGGGTTCCAGTTTCTCCACAACCTTTCCAGCCAACATTTGTTGTTGTTTGTCTTTTGGATGGTGGTGATCCTTACTGGTGTGAGGTGATATTGCATTGTGATTTTAATTGGCATTTTTCTGATGACTAGCAATGTGGAACATCTTTTCATATGTCTGTTGGCCATCTGAATTTCTTCTTTGGAGAACTGTCTGTTCAGCTCCTCTGCCATTTTTTAATTGGATTGTTTGCATTTTGTTTGTTGAGGTGCATGAGCTCTTTATATATTTTAGGTATCAACCCTTTATCGGATCTCTCATTTATGAATATATTCTCCCATACTGTAGGATACCTTTTCGTTCTACTGATGGTGTCCTTTGCTGTACAGAAGCTTTTCAGCTTGATATACTCCCACTTGTTCATTTTTGCTTTTGTTTCCCTTACCTGGGGAGATATGTTCATGAAGAAGTCACTCATGTTTATGTCCAAGAGATTTTAGCCTATGTTTTTTTTTTCTAAGAGTTTTATGGTTTCATGGCTTACATTCAGGTCTTCGATCCATTCCGAATTTACTTTTGTGTATGGGGTTAGACAATGGTCCCGTTTCATTCTCTTACATGTAGCTGTCCAGTTTTGCCAATACCAGCTGTTGAAGAGGCTGTCATTTCCCTATTGCATGTCCATGGCTCCTTTATCGTATATTCATTGACCATATATTTGGGTTAATGTTTGGAGTCTCTATTCTGTTCCACTGGTCTGTGGCTCTGTTCTTGTGCCAGTACCAAATTGTCTTGAATACTGTGGCTTCGTAGTAGAGCTTGAAGTTGAGGAGTGAGATCCCCCCATTTTATTCTTCCTTCTCAGGATTGCTTTGGCTATTCAGGGTCTTTAGTGTTTCCATATGAATTTTAGAACTATTTGTTCCAGTTCGTTGAAGAATGCTGTTGGTAATTTGATAGGGATTGCATCGAATCTGTAGATTGCTTTGGGCAGGATGGGCATTTTGACAATATTAATTCTTCCTAGCCATGTCCTTTCACTTTATCTCTAGATAAAAGCCTGTACCTTGCTCTCCTACCTTGAGTGTCTGTGAAGCCCGTTCTTCGGCTTTGTGAAGAAGAACCCGGCATCGGCCCTTGGGAGCCGGACAGGCAGTCTTGATTGATGTGCTTCCAGACAGACCAAGAAGCTGCTGTTCTCTTAACGGTTTCACGCCCTCTTGAACTCTCTCTTCAAAGTCCTTTTCAACTTTCCCTTACGGTACTTGTTGACTATCAGTCTTGTGCCGGTATTTAGCCTTAAATGGAGTTTACCACCCGCTTTGGGCTGCATTCCCAAGCAACCCGACTCCGGGAAGACCCGGGCCCGGCGCGCCGGGGGCCGCTACGGGCCTCACCTACATAAGCTTTTTAGGTGGAACTTGACAAAATGACGCTAAAGTTGATATGGAAAAGTAAATGTAAGAAAATCTTAACTACCCTGAAAATTACTGATAACTAACATTTTGTGAGTGTTAACTGTGTTCCAAGCCCAAATCTGCTATTCTGCTTTATGCCAGGCTCATTTAATTCTGACACAGCCCTAGTAAACAGGTAGTACGACCATCCCCATTTTATAGATGCAACAAGAGCTTAGAGATGAAGGCATTGCCTGATGTGTGCTAGAGCCAAGCTTTGAACTGAGCATTCTCACGCCACAGCCTGAGCCTCTAATGACTAGCTTTCCATTCTGCTTAGATTGAATCAGGAAGTTCCACGAGTACTTCTGAAGTACTTACAATACCGAAAATGTATCATAAAGCTACTGTAATAACAATTTTTCTGGCATAAGAATAGGTGGTGGACAGAGAAGACAAGCAGTGATTCTACATCTTACTACGCTGATGGACAGTGACTGTAATGGGATTTGTTGGGGGGACTAGGGGGGGCCCTAGTAAACATAATGTTCTTCATGTAATTGTAGATTAATGATAACAAACAAACAAACAAAAGAATATGATAGCACATAAAAAAAAAGAATAGGTGGTGGAAAAGAATAGTTAAAACACAATCAAGATTTCAGACAAATACCTGTGAGAAACTGGTGTATAATAAAAGTAGTCTTTCAAATAAGTGAAGAAGAGATGAATGTTGAATAAATAATATTAGGACAACTGACTACCCATGGAAATAAATACAAATAAAACAACACATCTATATTCTGACCTTAACTATTACACAGAAATAAATTTCAGAGAAGGCAAATATTTAAAAGCAGCAATGAAACCTTGAAAGTACTGGAAGAAGGTACAGGCATATTGTTGTTTTAAATAATCTAAGGCTGAGTGAGAGCTTCCTAAACATAACAAAACAGAAAAAGGAAAAGAATGATAAATGCGATGATGTGGAAACTTATATCATAACCAAAAGAATAAAGTAGAAACATATTTGCAACACATATAACAAAAGTAATACTTCTCTAACAATCAAAAGACTCCAATAAATCACTAAAAGGAAGAAGAAAAGATGAATGCAATTGGAACAATTTATAGAGTTCAACACAAACATAGAAATACAATTTTTTAAAAATTTCTTGTTGTGGGGAATTTCAAATACACAGAAAGATAGATTCAATGAACTCTGCTCCCATTTCCAGCTACAATAGTCCTCAAGTCATTAATTCCTAGTCACTCTCGTTTCATCCATACTACACACACACACACACACACACACACATTCCCAACCTACCCACTCCTATACTGCATTATTATAAAGCAAGTTATTTTATTTGTAAACAGGTCAGAGAATATATCTAAGATTATAAAATGCTATTTTTCCTATTGTATTGGCAAAGATCAATTAATTGGAAGCAAATAAGTTGAGGGTCTTGACAGAGGGAGAAAACTAAAAATATAGCCCATCCCTGATATTCCCTGAGAGGGAGGAAAAAGGGAATTCTGGGAAGAGATCAATTTGATTTCCTGCCTTCCTTCAACAAGTAGAAGAGGATCAGCCACCACAGAATACTGAGTCTTGCACCAGAGAACAAGGGGCATTCCTGGAGGCAACTATCGGGGAAAAGACAGGTTGAGCAGGCGTGGGGAAGGTGATTTAAATCTGTGCTCCAAGTATTTGCAGTCTGGGGGATGATGCTGTTAGTCTGCAAAGTTCTCGAGGACAGGCACCCCATCTTTTCTTCTTTGCTAATGCCTCACAGCCTAGATGCTCACACATAATCAAAAACAGCAAATGTGCTTCAGTCTCACACACCCTCCCTCGCGAGGTGACTAATGTTGACAATTTGGTTCCCAAACCTACTTGTCAGTCCAGAAGCCCTCTGTGGCTTCATGAGAATAAAACAGTAATTGAGAGAGGGCTGGGCTACCAGGGTTACTGTGCACATTAAGAAAGGGATGCTGTTGGATGTGGAGAACAGGTCTCTTGCCTGAGTCACTTCTTTCACCTGATCAGCTCTGTCAGGACTTTGCCTTCCATATAGTCATGTTCTAGTTCTGGGAGGGAGCTGGTGACTCAAAAAGCAGAGACCCGATTTCTCGGCAGGCATGAGTGGCTGTGCAGGAGATGCTGGGAGGGCTCTGATATTATGCATTTCCTCTAAGATGGTCTGAGTGAGATGGATCCAAGGTTCATCCTGGATGGCGGGACAGAGACCCTATTGACGCCGAACCCACAAATGTCATCTATCAGCCAAGTCAACTGACCTCCTTAATCTTCAAAGCCCTTGATCAGGAGCAGGGAGACCTCATTTCGTTCAATGCAACTTGGCTATTTAAGCACATACTCTGTGAATAGGAGGAGTAAGGGTTACAGGGTTATAAAAATGAGTAAGAGGAAATAAGATGATGTACTGGTGATTTTACAGTGTAAAAAGGAAGAATGCTAAGTGGGCGAGGCTAACAATCTTTGAGTAGCTGCTATGCTCCATACACTGAATTCAGCACTTAGCATGGATTATCTTAAGACAGCTCAAGGTCCAAAGTTCAGAGAGGTTTTGAAGGCTTCTTGAGGAACTGACACCAGAATGAGCACTTGAAGAATAGGTATTATTTTAATAGGTGGATTGGTGAAAGCAATTGAGGGAAGAGCATGTATTGATCAAAGTCCAAATATGGGCTGGGCTTCAGGAATGGGGCATGTGCTGTCTAGCCCTGTTTAATAAAATGTAATGCTGTTGCCGTAGCCTCTTACTTGATCTTCTGCCTCTTGTTTCCTCTCTCAGTCTTCAAACAACAGTGAGGTGATTTTCATAATACCAGTATTGAACCAAATCAGGACTCTACTGTCAACCTTCTTCTAAAGAGAAGAAAGTTAGGGAGAAGGGGAGGGAGGGCAGGAGAGAGGGAGGGGGGATCCTTTCAATGAATCCTTACTTCCTAAAAAGCAAAGTCCATACTCCCTGTCATCCAAAGCCTTGAGCACCTGGCAGTGCCAACTGGGGCATCTTGAGCCTCCTCTCCTGCCTGTGGCTCCTTCCCCAGAGCTCCCCCTGCTTCCTACGTTCCAGCTATCCCTCAGACATTTCATGTATTTCACTCCCCCATGCCTATATTCATGCTTTTCCTTCTGCCTGAAATAGTCTAGCCTCTGTCACTTTACAATTTAAGCATCAGTTTAAGTGACACTTTCCCTAAGAAATTCCTAACCACTCATTCCAAATTGAGTGTCTCTTCTGTGGTCCCACAGTGCAACCTGCCTCAATTCCAGCGCTTGCCACCGTCTATCTCCTAAATTGCATCTGGAGTCAGATGACCTGGGATCAAACTCCAGCTCTGCCACTTCAGAGCTGCAAGGACTGGGGAACTGCCATCTCCCTAAGGTTTAGTTCCTTCATTTGTAAAAATGGGATACTTAAGAGCTACTTCACAGAATAGGAAATAAGATGATGTACTTATTATTAAAAAGAAAGTACTTTGTAAACCATTGCATGTATAACACTTTTACATTTTTTAACATGATGTGAAAGGTTAAAAGTTTTTATTCCAGTAGAATATAAGCTCCCAAGAACTGAATTTAACAACAAAAACCTTTTTATTTTAAAATAGTTACAAAAGAGTTGCAATGATATATACAGAGAATTGCCATGTACTCTTCACCCAACTTTCCTGGCTGATACCATCAGAAATAACCCGGGCATATTGATTAAAACTAAAGAATTAACATTGGTATAATATTATTAGCTAAACACGGACTTTATTTGGATTTTTATCAGTTCTGCAACTAATGTCTTCTTGTTCCAGGATCCATCCAGACTCCCATACTGATGGTAGTTGTTGTGGCTCCTTAATTTCTCGCAATCTGTGACAGTTTCTCTTGTCTTCTTGTCTTTCATACTGTCATTTTTGAAGAGCACTGATTAGGTATTTTAAAGAATTAGAAAAACCCTCAATTTGTGTTTTTCTGGTATTTTTCTCATGACTAGACCGAGTGTATGAAATTTGGAATATACCACTGATGTTATCCTCCTCGTTGCAAATTAGGGACACATGAGCAGGACTTGTTATTGGTGATAAAAGAAGGATTTTTGACTGTTTAGTTAATATCCGGCATCTAAAAAAACAGCCTGGCATGTGGTGGTATTCAATAAGTAGCTAAATGAGTTCTCTTTTTACTGTTAATTGTTTGTCTTCCTCTAAACTGTAAACTGCTAAATGGCAAAAACCATCTCTTACTCATCTTCATAGTTTCCTACTGTCTAGTGGACTTGGTGTTCAGAGGGTGTTCAGTTTTTCTTGTGGGAAAACCCCGTGGTTTTTGTAGATCTCTGGGAGGTGGTTCTAAAGCCTGGGCAGGATTGAAGCCGTTTCTCTCCTGTTGCTCTCTGAAGCTCAGGAGAGGGCTTAGATGAGTAGAGATGGAGTAGTGAGAGAGAATATCAGGCTCTTGAGGAAGTTCTGCATGTAGAGAAGAATAAGAAGGGGAGATGGTGAGGGAGATGTAGAAAGAATACTAGGACAGTATGCCAATGAGATTTCAAAGACTGGGGAGTTGACCCGAGCAAGGAGGGGAGGGGCAGGAAGCACTTTATTTAGGAGACACCAGAGGACTGGAAAGAATTTGGGAGTGAGTGGGAAATAAAATGGTGGAGTGATGAGACATCTGTTTTACTTTCCTTTGAGAAGCTTAACTGTGAAAGACGAAGAGGACTATGGCTGCAAACAGAAAGGCTGAAGAAAGATCTTATTTTCATTCTGCCACTCATCCATGACTTGGGTGATCTCACATAAACCACTTCGCCTCTCGTAGCTACTACACGTATCTGATCGGCCTGTTTCACAGGACTTGTGTTCAGAGGCCTGCTCCCCATGAGACTGTAAGCTCCTCAAGGGCAGCACCAGTACTTGTTTTTTATTTAACGTTAGCAGGGACTCCTCGGCCATGACATTGACCCCTGAAAAACGCTTGTTGGATAGAGCGTAAAGCGTGAGCCATGACTAACGCATACTGAGGTCTTACTGTTCGCCAGGCACTGTGCTGTGAGCCTCGTCGTGCATTCTTCACAACCTTCAGGAGGCACTACAATTACCCCTTTGATGAAGGGGGATGCGGGGTGAATGGAGGCACCGTGACAGCCTCTCAAGTCCCCAACCGGTGGAGCTTAGAGGCAGGAAAGCTTTTTTTTCACTCAAACGCCATAGAGCGACAGAGAACGCTTAATGATGTGGAGTGAATGGAGCCAGAGCCCAAACCCTTCTCAATGTATAAGACATTTGAGGAAAAAAAAAACAACAAAAAATGGAATGCGTCCTCTATCCGGATGGATACCCAGCCCCTAGGCCGGAAGCCGCAGTGCGCCTGCGCCTCGCCTGACTTCCGCCAGGCCTCGGCGGGCTTCAGTGACCTCTCTCTCTGGGCCTCGCGATGCCAGGGGAGCAGGCGAGACCGGGATGACTGGGGACTGGGTGGCGCGCGGGTTGATGACGCCAGCGGAAGTGCCGAGGCGAGAGGCGGGGCGAGAGCCCGGAGGGTTTCGGGATTGCGGAAGTTTGGGGAAGAGGGTCTGGAGGCTGCTGGTCGCTGTGCTGCTTTGGAACAGATTCCAGGAGGGAGGCCGCCGCTTGCGGTCCGAGAGCTACCAGCCTGCGCACGTTTGAGGAAACACCGGGGGCGACTCGTCCAGCGGTTGGCCTCCTTTGCCCTCGTTCCTTCACGGGGAACCGCCTCGGATCTCAGCCATGGCATCCAGTTCGCCCAATCTCCAGGTATCGCTCTTCGCCCGCCCCGTGAAGAGCCGGAGCCGAGGGGAGGCGCGGGGCGTGGGTGGGGGGCGGGAACGAGGGAGGAAGTGGCCGCGCCCCTGGTGCGGGGCCGAGGCGGCCCGTGCCCGCGCCACCCCGCAGTGGGGGGAGTCCGGGGCTTTCCTCCCGATCCCCGGGTCTCCTGAGTCTTCTAGCGGGCGTTGGGGGTTCTTGACTTGTTGAGGCTTTCTTTTTTCCTTTCCAAACCAGCCGAGTTTGAGCCAAAGCTTTAAACGAGAGGCACATACGTTCCAATCGGTGTAAGGAAGATTGGAAAGAAAGTAATGTTTGCAAAGCACTGCTCTAGACCGGTTGAAAATAGAGTGGTCCTAGTTCTCAGTTTCTCTAGCTGGTATAACTAAGCCCTTTTTTTGTTGTTGTTTGAGCTGTCAGGTGATAGAAACGTGAGTCGGAATCTGAGGAATCCGTGAATTGAGTTTCTGTACACCCTCCTGTGGCCCCCAGAATGTAGTATGTAAGATCAGGAAATATTCTTGGTATCTTTGCTCCATCTCCCCACCTCTACTGCAGTGAGCAAGATGCTTTGTACATAAATCATGGAATCCCAAGATTTTAGACCTAATTGTTAGACCTCTGTGGAATGGAGTTACTTGAGAAATTTCCAGAACCATGTCTTACATTCCAAGAATGGGTCTGGGGCTTCTGTGGGGTTTTAGAATGTAATTTAACCTTGAGGAGTCCTAGTTAAGTAGGTCAGTTTGGGACAACATATTGAATCCTTGTCTTGGTCTTGCAGTAGTTAAACATTAATTTATTGAGTGCCTCATGCAAGCACCAAGGATGATTGCGGACCTGGGGAGGGGCTTGCTTGGGACTTTTATCTTGAAAACCCAAAAGATTATGAAAATAAATGTCTTACATCATTCACAAAATATTGCCATTGCAACTGTGACATATATTCTCAGAGTAAGTCATGTTTTGGTGTGGAGGGGGGATCATGGGAATGACTGTAGCACAGAGAAGGCAAATAGTGACACTGTGGTGTCTTACTACACTGATGGACAGTGACTGCAGTGGGGTATGGGGGGGAATCGATAATATGGGTGAATGTAGTAACCACATTGTTTGTCCTGTGAAACCTTCATAAGAGTGTATATCAATAATACTTAATTTTAAAAAAGTAAGTCGTGTTGATTTGTGTATCTTTTCCAACAAGATTGCATTAAACTATGATAAAACAATCTTCACTTAACATTTTTTTTTGTAGTCTCATTCAGAAAGGGTCTTTTTGGTAAATGTACGTGGAAACAATATTGGTTATTTGATAAATGTGTTCTTTACGTATCAAGGTGTTTTCTTTTGAACTGCCCATCCAGTCTTTATCCCTGTTGGCTTGTCAGTTGTCTTGTTTTATGCCACCAGCTTTTCAATTGCCAAGATTTGGCATGTGATTTAGGTATTCTTCAATATAATTTTCATCTGCTTACTGATTTCTTTTGCAAGATTTGCGATTTCATTCTGTAATCAGTTTGAGTATCAGTATTTGAGTTGATTGTTGGGTGTTTTCTAATGAGTCAGAGTTTGACCCTTGTTAAAGGCATAGTTGCTTGTGTGAAACGGAGATAGGTTGAGTTATAATTTTATCAGCAGTTGGACCACAGGTACTCTTTCTCAATATCTTTTCAACCTTCTACTTTGAAAATTTGGATGAATAATATTCATATGGTGAATAACTTTCTCACTGAACAAGGCAAAATTCCCCTTATTGTAAGACAGATGCTTACAATTGAATGGAGGAACGCAGAAAACTAAAAATCAAAATTGTAAAATAATGCATTAATGCTGTAGTAGAAGTTAGTGTGGGTAGGCTGAAAGGAAGGGCTTATCTACCTTAACTCTTCAAGGATAAATGAGGAATGTTCCTCAGAAAAGGTGATGTGAGCTTAGTTACCCTTAATTGTCTGCCTCTTGTTTGAAATGCTGTTTTTATTCCTCAGAACAACTCTTCAAGGTGAATGTTATTCCAGTTTCCCAGTGTGAGAAACCAAAGCTTATAATAAGGTTATGATTTGCCCAAGACATACAGTTAATTAGTGTTGAAGATAGTTTTCAGTCCAGGTTTATGTGCTAACGAGTTTGTGCTTTTTTCACTCTAAAGTTGAGCCTCCTTAGACAAGAAAGTGGGGGTGCATTCTAGGCCCAGGGAAAGAACATGTATCTCAGTCTGGAAGTGTAATAAACCTTGGAGAGGGTTGTGAGAAATTGCAAGGAATGCAGTATGCATAGAACTCAAAGTTTGCTCAGTCCTAAATATGCCCTGCATTTTGCTAAGTCTTGGAGAATAATAAAATAAATACATCATCCTTGATTTCCAAGGGCTTATATTCCCATGTGAAAATAATAAAGTGACTAATGAGAAACTGTGTGATCTTTGGAATTATGTACAAGAGGCAGTAGAAATTTAGAGGAAGCATAGGCTAGGCCACCTGGCAGTGTTGGGGAGGGGACCCCTGCAAGAGGTCTGTGACTGTGCTGAGTCTTAAAGAAGCTTGAGTCTTACAGAGAGACAAGATAGGGTGTTTCAGGCGGAGAGGACACTGTGTACCGAGGCATGAAATCTGAGTCATCTGCGTTGTCCCAGTAGTTTGGTATGACTGGAACCGAGGGTGTCAGGCTCTATCACAGAAGAGGTGTGTGCCATGTACAGCTGATTGGTCCTCATCCTGCCAAAGGTGGGATTCATAGAAGGTGAAGTGCTCAGGTTTTTGTTTTAGAATGAAACTGTCCTGTCTATAGGGGACAGCTTGTCTGGGAGCAACTTGTCTTGTAAGCAGGAGAGCAGTTAGGGGCAGGGTCCTATGTAATGGCAGATGGTGAGGTCCAGAGAAAGGATCGATCAGAGACAAACTGAAGAGGAAGAATGGTTGGGCTCAGGTCTGCTCGTAGAAAGAGAGGGGGGTTCTGGGTTTTCTCCCCCATTCCTAGATTGGCTCTCTCGGTAGGAATTGCTTGGTTCTGGGATTACAAGAGGGGTGTGTTTGGGGCCAGGGTCATCTTGAACTTTCTGAGTTTGAGACTGGGGGGGCAATCAAGGGAGAATGTCCCGTGATCAGTTTGTGTAAAACTAGACAAGGATACATTTGTGTAGAACTAGAAAGAGCTGGCCTGGAAATAGGATTTGAGAGTTAGCATACAGATGGTAGCAGAGGTTATGGGCACCATGGAGAGTTCATAGAAGGAGAAAAAACAAGGATCCGGGTAGACCCTGTGGAATATTAGCTTTAACTGTTGAGGAAATTGGACTTAGCACAGATGTATGGTCTAGCCAGGCTCATGCATCCAGTAGATGACACCCACTTTTCTTCCCGTGCTAAGCCAAAAAGAATGTCCATAGCAAAGATGAACTTATGAAACAATTGGGAAATAAGAATCTTCTGCAAAACCTCTGTGAGAAGAACATGCACAAACCATGTGGTCAGCACCATCCTGCCTCCGTGCCTGCCCCTGCCTCTGCCCTCCCTCCACCAAGGGCCAGCTCAAGAGTGTGTCCCTCTCGTAGCCAGAGCAGCTCTTCTCCCTCCTGCAGCATCTGCTACCTGGAATGGTCAGCTCACACTTATTTCTCAGACTGTCTTTTGCTGATGTCTCGATACAGGAACAGATCTTAAAACTCTTTGGTAACAGGAATCATGCCTTATTCAAGGAGCTGCTACTGAAACCATCAAAGCTGGAAACACACCGTTCAGTGCCCACTTGTGAATGACAACAGGCAGTCTTCAAAGTAGAAGATGAGGGAGGGAAGCCTGAGGACTTGGCATGTGAACTATAACCAGAAAGGAGGCTATCACACATCTATCTGGGGAAAGAGTGTTCTAGGCAGGGATCAGCAGTGCACAGACTGCTGGAGTGTGGAGGATGAGAGGGTTTCAGGCGAGGTCCAGATGGAGCCAGGGCCCAAGCCTCTGAAGGCCTTGAAGACCGTGACCCAGCATTTGGGTTTTATTGTTGGTGGTGGGAAGCCATCAGAGGGTGCCGCTCACTCATTGCTGAATGGACTTCAGGGTGTCAAGTGTGAAAGCAGGCTGCCCTTAAGAGGCTAGGCAGTGGTTTTGACAAATGTGGTAGGGGATTGAAGTAGGGTGGTAGCAATGGGGACAATGAGAGTTATATTCCAGAAGAATAATAGGCATTCCAAAACCATATGAGACATAACTGAACAGGGGAAAAAACAGATGCACATCTCCTCAAATCATCATCTTTGATTAAAATGTGGCATGCGCTGTCCAGTACTGTCCAGGTAGTTTCATGTGGCTATTTAAAACTGTCCATACATAAAATGTAAAACTCACTCCTCAGTCACACTAGCCATGAGTGCTCAAAAGCTGTATGTGGCTAGCAGCTTCCATATTGGACAATGCAAATACGGACATATCCATCAGCAGAGCAAGGCTGTCATTGGTAGCACGTTTGCAGCTGGATTATTAAATACTAAGAGTTTTTCTTTAACAAAGTGGTGCCTGAAAGAGGGCTGACTGCAAAGAGGTGAGTGGCACAGCAATTCAAAATAAGAGAAGAAAATAAGAGCCAGAATAAGAAAGAGCTTGTTTCTCCCGCATGGCTTGGACACCGAGCCTTCCAGGACCATTTTTATATGACCAAGTGGACCAGACCACCCGTTGACTGTGCGCTCTGACTCCACCCTTTATATTCTGCCTAGCTTACCAGACTTCTGAAGATTTAGGTTTAAGTTTAGGCTGTGAAATGCGTACTACTGCATTTCATCAATTCTAAAACATACTACTGCTTTTCTTCCCTCCTGCTGCAACAGATGGAAGGCCTGTTCCTCCCATTCACTGCTTCACCCCATCTTCAGGCAGTCCATGAGCCCCTGCTTCAAAATTCAGTACTCCTACAAATGATCGGTTTTTAGATTGAGTAATTTTTTCTTATCTTAATGATATGCTTATTTTTAATGTAGTATAACCATGGTCATTTTTTTCCACAGTTCTTACTTCTGCTGAATGCAATTTTACTGCATAAATTAATCCAGGTGGAATGTTTTAGTAAACAGTACTTGCTCCTTCTTTAATGTGTGTGCATATTTTTAAATATTAAAGATAGATTTTAATAAAATTTTATTTTGAGATAAATGTAGATTCACATGCAGTTGTAAGAATGCAGAGAGAGCTTACCCTTCACCCAGTTACCCGCCCAGTGGTGGCACCTTATAACACTATAAGACGATATTACAACGCAGATGTGGACATTGATACTTTCCACCTGTCGTACTCAGATTCCCCATTTTACTTGTACTCATGTATCTGTGTATTTGTGTGTGTGTGTGTGAGCGTGTGTGTGCACACTCACATGTGCAGGGTTCTGTTGCATGGGTAGTTTCTGTATCCCCTACCACAGTCATGATACAGAATAGTTCTGTCCACACAGATCCCTCATGTTGCCCTTTTATAACCAGTCACCTTTCTCTTCCCCCCATCATCCTGGTCTCCTTTCACTACTAATCTGTTCTCCATCTCCAGTTTTCTCATTTTGAGAAATTGTATAAATGGGATCATAAATATGTAGCTGTTCGGGATTGATTCTTTTCACTTAGCATGATTCCCTAAGATGCCTTCAAGTTGTGTGTATGATTAGTTACGTTCCTTTTGGTTACTGAATATTACTCCATGGTATAGGCATAGCACAATTTGTTTAACCATGCCATCATTGAAGGACATCTGGAATTTCATGTACAAGTTTTTGTGTGAACCTGTATCTTCATTTCTCAGGGCTAAATGCCGAGGAGTGCAGTTACTGGTTCATATGATAATTGGATGTTTAGATTTGTTAAAACCAACAAACCAGCTTCCCAGAGTAGCTATACCATTTTATCTTGTACCAATGTATGTTCCAGTTCTCTGTGTGCTCACCACAATGTGGCATTATTGTCACTATTTTTATTTTAGCACTTCTTATAGGTGTGTAGTGATCTCTTATTGTGGATTTAATTTGCATTTCCCTAATGGCTAATGATTAACAGAACATCTTACTGTGTGCTTACTTGCCATCTCTGTATCCACTTAGGTGAAATGTCTGTTCATGTCGTTAGCTCATTTTCTACTTGGATTCTTTTTAAACTGTTGAGTTTTCAGAATTCTTTCTATAGTCTAGCTACTAGTCCTTTCTCTAACATTTGGTTGGCAGATGTTTCTCCTAGTCTGTAGCTTATCTTTTCATCTTTTGAAACGGATCTTTTACAGACCAAAACTTTAAGTTGTATGAAGTCCAGTATATCTTTATCTTTTTTTGAGATATAATTGACATAAACCATTATATTAGTTGCAGGTGTACAATATGATAATTGTATTTATTGTGAGATAATCACCACAATAAGCCTACTCAGCATCTGTCACCATACAGAGTCATAGAAATTATTTTTCTTGTGATGAGAACTTTTAAGGTTTACTCTCTCAACAACTGTCAAATATGCAGAACACTATTATTAACTATAGCCACCATGCTGTACATTACATCCACATGACTCAATTATTTTATAGCTGGAAGTTTGACTGCTGACCCCTCTTCACCCATTTTGCCCACCCCTGCCTCTGGCAACCACTTACTCTGTTTTCTGTATCATTAAACTTAGGTTTTGTTTGTTTTTAGATTCCACATGTAAGTGAGATCATAGGGCATTTTGAAGAGGCATCATGTACCTCTTCCCGTCTGACTTTTTTAACTTAGCATAATTCCATCAGGGTCCATTCAAGTTATTGCCTTCTTTTTTTTTTAATGGTTGAATAATATTCCTGTGTGTGTGTGTGTGTGTGTGTGTGTGTGTGTGTGTGTGTGTGTGTGTGTGACATTTTCTTTACCCATTCATCAGTTGATGGACACTTAGGTTGTTTCCGTATCTTGGCTATGGTAAATAATGCTGCAGTGTACAAGGGGGTTCATGTATCTTTTTGAGCTAGTGTTTTTGTTTTCTTTGAATAAATACCCAGGAGTGGGATTAATAGATTTCTATTTCTAATTTTTTTAGTAACCTTCATAGTGTTTTCCATAGAAGTTGCACTGATTTACATTCCTACCAACAGTATACAAGGGTTCACTTTGGTCCACATCCTCGCTGACACTTGTTATTTCTTGTCTTTTTGAGAAGAGCCATTCTAACAGATGTGGCATTGTTACATTGTTACATTTGTTAGATGTATCTCCTTGTTTGATTTGCATTTCCCCAATGATTAGTGATGGTGAGCACTCTTCATGTAGTTCTTGGCCATCTGTATGTCTGTCTTCTTTGGAAAAATATTCAGATCCTCTGCCCATTTTTTGATCAGATTTTTTTTTTGCTGTTGAGTCATGTGAGTTCTTTATCTATTTTGAATATTAACCCTTTATCAGATAGATGATTTGCAAATATATTCTCCCATATGGCACGTTGCCTTTCCATCTTGCTGCTGGTTTTCATTGCTATGCAGAAGCCTTTTAGTTTGATGTTATCCCACATGATCGTTTTTGCTTTTGTTGTCAAATCCTAAAAATTGCCAAAGCCAATGTCAAGGAGCTTACTTGGTGTGTTTCCTTCAAGCAGTTTTATGGTTTCAGGGCTTAGGTTCAAATCTTAATCCATTTTCAGTTAATTTTTGTGTATGGTGTAAGATAGTGGTCCAGTTTCATTCTTTAGCATGTGGCTCCCAGTTTTCCCAGACATCATTTACTGAAGAGACTGTCCTCTCACCGTTCTATATTCTTGGCGCCTTTGTGTTAAAGTAGTTGACCGTATACACACGGGTTTCTGTCTGGGTTCTCTGTTCTGTTCCTTTGATCTGTGTGTCTGTTTTTATGCCAATACCATACTGTTTTCATTTTTTCTTTTTATATATTGTGCTTTCGGTGTCAACTCCAAGTACTCTTTGCCTAGCCCTAGATACGGAAGATTTTGTTGTTTTTCTGGAGATATAAAATCTATAAAACTATAAAAGTTTTATGTTTTGTATTTAAATCCATCGTCTATTATGAGTTAGTTTTTGTACGAAGTGTGGAGTTTAGCTTGACAGTTGAGATTCTCTTTTGGGTTTTTGTTTTTGTTTGTTGTTTATGGCTATCCAGTTGTTTTGACACCATTTCTTTAAAAGCCCATCCGTTCACTATTCACTTGCTTTTGTATCATTGTCAAAAGTCAGCTGGACATATTTGTATGGGTTTATTTCTGGGAATTTTTTTTAATACTACAAAAGTTTTATATGTTCAATATGGGCATTTTTAGAAGATACGAAAAAGCAGGAAATGAAAAACATTAGTTCTTATCAAGGTTAAGTTCTGTTAAATTTCCTTTACATCTTTATCCTGTGCTTTCCCTTTTTTTTCTCATTTCAAATACTTGACTTCATGCTATGTGTAAAAATTGTATCTTGCTTTTTAAAAACTTCCATTACAAACTTTTTTCGCATTATTACAAATGTTTCTTAATATTATTTTAATGATCCTATAATATTATGTTCTGTGGCATCATTTTGCTGTTCAAAGTTTAAATTTCAAGGTTTTGGTGTTTTTTTTAAAGACTTCTCTTGTTACTATCATTACTCAGTAAGCCTCTTAGTTAATTGCTGAGTGAAAAGATTTGGATATTTTTCAGATTCTTGATATTTCATTGCCCCATTGCTTCTGAAGGGATTTTACTCCATTTACATTTTACTCTTGTTATATTCTATAGCTATAGCAACTTCGGATTTTTGAGAATTTCCCTGAATGCTTTTAGTTTGACTTTTCATATTATTCCTATTATTACTTACTAGCCTAAGCTTGACTTTTGTTGAGTAAATGTTATATGAGAATCTTAGTGATTGGTACAAGATAAAGTAATATTTAGATAGTATTTACCTGTATAATTTGCATGTTATAAATACATATAATTTGAAATAAAATACAATTGTGATTTAGGAAAAGATGGATTTGTTTTCAGGTTGCTTTTATTTTAAAAAAAATTTTTAATATGATGATTTACTTCAGACTTATGCTTATGCTTTCATTTTGATGGTATGATTTTGCCTCCTTTCAAACAGAAAGCAATAGATCTTGCTAGCAAAGCAGCCCAGGAAGACAAAGCTGGGAACTATGAGGAAGCCCTTCAGCTCTACCAACACGCTGTACAGTATTTTCTCCATGTAATAAAATGTAAGATCATTGTTTGTTTTTTATTTAAAAACACCAAAGGAAAGATTATTCTGTTTCATTATAAGAATTGAAATACGAAACACAATGCCAGAAAATTCTAAACCATCAGTTTAGAAAAACAATTTCCCACTTGCTTGTTAGTAATTTTAAAGTACCCAGTTAACAAATGTGCCCAGGTATCATAGTTACTATTTGTTCACCTAAACATAGTAAAGTGTCATGCAGTGAGTGGAAATAAGTTTTTATTTTATTGGTTATATATCCAGTTTATGTAATCTGAGCCTGCTTATGTTCTAAGCATCTTCTGAAAATGCTCTTTTTAAAATAGGTTGGGAGACGTTTTATTCATATATATTCCAAATATGTATTGCATGTTTACTGTATGCCGGTAACTATTCTAGGCACTGAGACACAACAGTGAGGGAAAAAATGGATAAAAACCCTTGCCTTCTTGGGTCTTAAACCTATTGCTGAACACACATGAAATAAGACAATAAAAAATTACATTTCTGGCAAACTTAAAGTTACTTTTAAATGAAAAATCTAGCCTGATAATTTAGGACTCTCCTTTGAGCTTCCTTATTGAATTTTGAGGTTTTCTGTCAAATTAAGGCAAAACTAAGAATGCGTCATAATGTATAAGATACATGGAGATATTCCCAGGCACTGCATATATTGCTGAAGTCTGCTTTTGACAAAGCCCTCATGGAGGCCTGTATGTAGTAAAATTACTATGCTGGTAATATACATAATACACGGGATTTCTATCACTTTTTATACTCTGAAATAAAGCTTATGTAGACGTTAATGGAAATGTTTAGTATTGCTTTACTTAGGTTTGTCTTGTAATTGGTTTTGAATGAGACAAGCAATTTTCAGCTATCTGCACAAAGTAAAAGGGAAGAGTATGAAATGCATGGAATATTAAATAATGTTTTCCATTACTTAACATGAATTTATCTAGTGTCTTTTCAGATCTCTTTCTGACTGAAACCCACTGTTGGCCTCCAACTCTACTGGAGGAAGTAGTAGAAAAAATTAATAACCCTTGGTTATGACCTAAAAATGATCTTTCTCCCTCCCCCAAAATAAATTTTCCTCATTTAAAAAGCATATCTAGAAGCTTAAAGCTTTTCCTTTAAGATCAGGAACAAGACAAGGATGCCCACTTTCCCCACTTCTATTCAGCATAGTACTGGAGGTCCTAGCCACGGCGATCAGACAACACCAAGAAATAAAAGGCATCGAGATTGGCAAGAAGAAGTTAAACTGTCCCTGTTTGCAGATGACATGATACTGTACATAAAAAACCCAAAAGAATCCACTCCAAAACTACTAGATCTAATATCTGAATTCAGCAAAGTTACAGGATACAAAGCTAATACACAGAAATCTGTGGCATTCCTATACGCTAACAAGACCTAGCAGAGAGAGAAATCAGGAAAACAATTCCATTCACAGTTGCATTAAAAAGAATAAAATACCTAGGAATAAACCTAACCAAGGAAGTGAAAGACCTATACCCTGAAAACTACAAGACACTCATGAGAGAAATTGAAGATACCAATAAATGGAAACTCATCCCATGCTCATGGATAGGAAGAATTAATATTGTCAAAATGGCCATCCTGCCCAAAGCAATCTGTAGATTCTATACAATTCCTGTCAAAATACCAACAGCATTCTTCAACGAACTAGAGAAAATTGTTCTAAAATTCATATGGAACCACAAAGACCTTGAATAGACAAAGCAATTCTGAGAAGAAAGAATAAAGCTGGGGGCATTATGCTCCCCAACTTCAAGCTCTACTACAAAGCCACAGTAATCAAGACAATTTGGTACTGGCACAAGAACAGACCCATCAACCAATGGAACAGACTAGAGAGCCCTGATATAAACCCAACCATATATGGTCAATTAATATACAATAAAGGAGCCATGGATATATGGATGGGGAAATGATAGCCTCTTCAACAGCTGGTGTTGGCAAAACTGGACAGGTACATGCAAGAGAATGAAACTGGATTATTGTTTAACCCCATACAGAAAAGTAAACTCAAAATGGATTAAAGACTTGAATGTAAGTCATGAAACCATAAAACTCTTAGAAGACAACATAGGCAAACATCTCGTGAATATAAGCGTGAGCAACTTCTTCCTGAATGCATCTCCTTGAGCAAGGGAAACAAAAGCAAAAATGAACTCGTGGGACCACATCAAACTAAAAAGTTTTTGCATGACAAAGGACACCATCAACAAAACAAAAAGGCATCCTACACTATGGGAGAATGTATTTATAAATGACATATCCAACAAGGGGTTAACATCCAAAATATATAAAGAACTTACACGCCTCAACACCCAAAAAGCAAATAACCCGATTAACAGATGGGCAGAGGATATGAAGAGACAGTTCTCCAAAGAAGAAATTCAGATGGCCAACAGACATATGAAAAAGATGCTCCACATCACTAATCATTAGAGAAATGCAAATTAAAACCACAGTGAGATATCAACTCGTACCAGTAAGGATGGCCAGCATCAAAAAGACAAAGAACAACAAATGCTGGCAAGGATGTGGAGAAAGGGGAACCCTCCTACACTGCTGGTGGGAATGTAAGCTAGTTCAACCATTGTGGAAGGCAGTATGGAGGTTCCTTAAAAAACTAAAAATAGAAGTACCATTTGACCGGGAATCCCACTCCTTGGAATTTACCCAAAGAGTACAACTTCTCAGATTCAAAAAGACAGATGCACCCCTATGTTTATCGCAGCACTATTTACAATAGCCAAGATATGGAAGCAACCTAAGTGTCCATCAGTAGATGAATGGATAAAGAAGAGGTGGTACATATATACAATGGAATACTACTCAGCCATAAGAACGAAACAAATCTTACCATTTGCAACAACATAGATGGAGCTGGAGGACATTATGCTCAGTGAAATAAGCCAGGAGGAGAAAGACAAATGCCAAATGATTTTCCTCATTTGTGGAGTATAACAATGAAGCAAAACTGAAGGAACAAAATAGCAGCAGACTCAAGAGACTCTAAGAATGAACTAGTGGTTACCAAAGGGGAGGGGTGTGGGAGGGCGGGTGGGGAGGGAGGGAGAAGGGGATTGAGGGGTGTTATGTTTAGTACACATGGTGTGGGGGATCACGGGGGGAACAGTGTAGCACAGAGAAGGCACATAGTGGATCTGTGGCATCTTGCTGCACTGATGAACAGTGACTGCATTGGGGCATGGGTGGGGACTTGATAATTTGGGTAAATGTAGTGACCACATTGTTTTTTCATGTGAAACCTTCATAAGAGTGTATATCAATCATACCTTAATAAAAAATTTTTTTAAAAAGCATATCTAAGTTTAAACCTGCCTATATAGAATACTTACAGAAAATCTCTTATTTCCCTTCAATAGATGAAACACAGGTTGATAAAGCCAAGCAGAGTATCAGAGCGAAGTGTACAGAGTATCTTGATAGAGCAGAAAAACTAAAGGAATATCTGAAAAAGAAAGAGAAAACACCACAGAAGCCGGTGAAAGAAGGACAGCCAAGTCCAGCTGATGAGAAGGGGTATGTATTTTAGAGTGGTAGATTTTACTGTTACCTAATTAAAAGATAAAATTGAATTTAATATGTGAAGTAAATTTCTTTTGTTCAAACTAGGTGTTGGCAAGCCAGAGTCATAGGCCAAATCTGTTCTGCTTCCTGTCTTAAAGTTTTATTGGAGCATAGTCTCAGGCGCTTACCTACTGTCTGGGCTGCTTTTGTTCTATACCAACAAAGTGAAGTAGTTTTGACAGAGACTGTGACTCACAAAACCTAAAATGTTCACTGTCTGGTCTTTCACAGAGAAGGTTTGCTGACCCCTAGTTTACCAAGCTTGGATGACACCTTATACAACCCTTTCTGACCTCTTGGTAGTAGTAGGAAAAAGCATTTGTAGAAGAGGCACTTGGTTCTTTACCCTGACCATTATGTAGTATTGAAGTTTAAAATTATAGGTGTGATCTGTGAATTAAATCTTTGACTAGCAGTATTGACTCTTGGTACTAATAAGCACATGGACAAAATGAAAAATAACTCCAGTAATATAAATACGTTTTAGGATCTCCTGTGAAGTTTTTGGATGTGGGTTTCCATTGCATTTGCTTTTATTTTGCCATTGTAAAGAAAGCAATGCAGCATAATTTGTAAACATTAAAACCCAATTTTGAAATACCTTCCTAGATGGAGGATACATCACTTACAGATGCAGAATTTACTTATTCATCACCTAATATGTGTGTCTCAGACTCTCTGTTAAGCAGTGGGACGTATTCTACTCACAGCCTCTGACCATTCTGGGTGATAATATACTCTTAGGGAAAGGAGACTCTGGGATGGGGTTTTCTGGTTGGATCTGAAAGGCAAGCAGTTCTGCTTGGCTTTACAGAATGCGATACTCATATCGTGGAACTCAGTTACTTGGGTAAATCCTCTGTGGCCCCTGTGAGTGGGGTGCCCTGAAGGCAGTGCTTTGGGGGCTCTGTGGCCACCACCCAGGCCATTTTGAAGGACATGAGAAATATAAGAAGTAGAGCTGACTGCCTCTACATGGGAGATTCTGAAGAACATGATACGCTCAAGGTTTTATATTCTCTGTTGAAGACATGGTCAAGGAACAGGAAGTTCCTGTAACACTGAAGAATATTTTATCTTCTGCACCTACAGGATTGACATAACAAATTCGCACCAGATTCAACCTCATCAGGTTTCTTCTATGAAAGTTGGGGCATTTCTTGGAAGACAGGGACTCCAAAGTTGAAATGCAACTACTGGGAGGAATTCAGTTGACTTCTAGTGCTCAGACCCCCGACTCTCCCTGAGACTCCCCTGCCTGCAGAAATGTTTGCTTCCTCCCTGTGAGTTGAGGCTCTTCTGGTCTTGCTTGGAGACACCGAAGTCGCCTTTCCTGAGATGGTTGCCTACAGGCTGATGCCACTTCTTCTATATTGAACAGCATGACCCAATTTGGGTAATTTAAGCAAAAAGGGACTTATTACAGGGTATTACCTTACATACAGATTTGAGGGGCTGGGGAATCCAACTTGAATGCAGTTTCTCCACTGGGGTTGTTCTGATAGGGATCCCATTTCCACCAGCTACCCTGCCAAGCCCCTGCGAAGCCAGGGAGTGGGCAGTAGGACCTCTGCTGCAGCCCCCTCAGCAAAGCCAGTGCTTGTGCCAGCAGCCTGCTCTTGCGTGCAGCCCCCACCTCGCTTGCTTCTGCCTCCTGGAAGAACTTTGATGTCTTGTGAGCCCTAGCTGCAAGGGAGCCCGGGGTGGCTCGGTATTTTTTTTAAATAGAGTCTTTACTGGACAAGAAGGGAGTGTAGGAGGTTGGAGTGAGCGTCAGGGGAGTCAGGGTGCAGTCTCTGCCTCACCCGTACCTGCCATCCTGTGATAACCAAAGCACCTTTGGGGATAAAACCTGTCAAGCTTTTTTATCCCCCTTTATATCCTACATGGAAAAAATGTTGTAAAGCTGTATTTTTTTGCTTTTTCACTCAACATTGTATTATAAACATCTTCCCAATAAACTTTCTGTAACATCATTTTTAAAGATTGTAGTGTATTCTATCAGATGCTAATCCCTATAATTGGGCAAACATACTTGGGAACAGTGTGGGCATGATTATCCTTATGGTCAGCTTCTTGAACTTACTTTAAATTACTTCCTCCAAATAAATGGCTGAGTATGAAATGTCTGAGCTGACCTCCTTCCTTGTTCTTTGGATTCAATTTGTTTTCATCAGAAGCTTCATTCGTCCTTTGGAATCCCCAGACCAAGGGTTATCGATCTTTGTACCTGATGTAATATTCTGGGGTTTTTCCTCCTAGTTATGGCTTTTTCTAATGTAGTTTGCCTGTTCCCGATGTTTTTATTGTTATTTACAGCTCTCCTGTAATGCATCTTAAATCTTCTGTGAAGTGGATGTGGAGCGTGCATTTATCAATTCATATATACCGAGGTGTCATGGGAATTGAGAACTAAGTCCTGGCTTCATTCTGGTCTTTTGCCCCTTTCTTGTTGTGATTCCATACAGATGGATAGTATGTCTGCTTACTACTTCATTTAATAAATTCTTAAAAGTAATAAGCATAATTTTAATACAAACATCTTATTTTGCCACTTAAAAATCTTTCAGGTTAATCTTTTCTTCATTTTTTGCCTTATTTAATAGCAATGAATGATCACTTGAATATATTAAATTCTTTTTATTAGGAATGACAGTGATGGGGAAGGAGAATCTGATGATCCTGAGAAAAAGAAACTACAGAATCAACTTCAAGGTTGCTTTAGATTTCATTTTTAAATTTACTGTCTTATTTTTTTTTTAAATCATAGTGAATTGTTGGTTTCTTTTCCCTGTGTTTAAAGAGGTTCACAAGCTGTCTTTGGTTCCCAGTGGTCACATACTGGCTTTGTTTAGACATATTTTCATAGGATTTGTTGTACAGGATTTCTAATAGGTTGGGTTTTTTTCCTTGCAGTATGAATATTATTGGTTTTATATCTGCCTTTAGAAACTTGTCAGTCTTTTTCCTTTTTGTCTTACGTGCTCCCTTTTGGAGAATGTAGCATTTATACTATTAGCATGCTACGAAGTCTGGTGGTGCTGAAAATCCTGAACTGCCAGAGGAATAGAATGAATTAGGACTCACACTTGGCTTTTATTGCTGTAGCTTATTCATTGATGGTTTACTTTGTGTTTCCTGTTCGTCCTCATCTTTTTATCCTATCTCAATGTTGCCATTTACGTATCTCTTCCAGCTTTCTCTCTTTACTTTCCATACCTGTGGAAGCCGTTGGTTTCTTCTCCCTGAGTATAGTGGCATCATGGAGAGAGCATTGATTTTGGTTGCATTCAGGTCTGGATTCCACTCCACTACTTAAAAGCTGCCTAATCTTGGTCAAGTTCCCCAACTTCTCAAAGACTCCAGCTCTAAAATGGAAATTAATAATACCTTCCTCCCAGGGCCATAAATGATGAATGGCAAAGTAAAAACTGCCTAATTATTATATCTGACAAATTTTAGGGACTCAATAAATGGCAGCTCTGTGTATCCAAAAAGACATCCATTTAATGCTGGCATCTTTAGTCACTGAGACTTGATTGTTCTTTGATATGTTAGCTCATGATTTTTCAAGGTGAATTTTGTGTATTATGCTAATTTGAATATTGCTGAATAGACTGCATTAATAGGGGAGGATTTCCATTATGTCAGGGCAGCCTTGATTAGTGAGTGATGAATATACCCAGCTCGCTAGACCTTTAACCTTGTTGTTCTAGTCTCTTCATTTTGGTAATATTACCAAGTGTTAAATTTACAACCTCACTGGAATGTAAAGGAGAATACTATAAAGATATTATCTTGAAAACACTACAGTTAATGAGGATATTTTTATAGGCCAAGGACTTCAATTGTGTATATAGTTCCAAGTCAGAAACTGAGTTTCCACTACCACACCATCATTGCCTCCCCGGAGCAGTGTGGGCGCACACTTGGAGCTCAGTAAGGTTTTGTTGGGTAACCCCAGTGATAGTACCAAGGGCCTTAATTTCAGTTGCAAGGCAAAAAGCTCTTTTCTGTTTGTTCTTTTGATTTTCTTCACCCTCTCTGCACTTCCCCAAAGTAAAAATTGGATTATATCTTTGATTTTGAAAAATATACAGCCCAATTTTTAATATAGGATTTTTCTTTGAAAATCAATAATGATAAGGACCAAAGATTTATAAAAAAAAAATGCTTATAATATTTAATGAGGGAATTTATTTGGGATTTCAGAATGAAGTAGAATATGAAAAGCCTTTTAATCTGAATCCTTTTTTCCATTTATTAATTGAAGAGTTTGCTGATGGATTTCATTGTATAATATCCTTTTTTGAATCATCATTTTCCTGAAACAGTATTTTAACTTTTACTTCTCTAAGGGTTATGACATTAGGAGTAATATTTGGTTATTCAAGTTAGAGTTTATGATTTGAATTTTCTGTTAAGTAATTTTGGTATTCAGTGGCTATCTAAGGCTAAATAACATATAAGTATAATAAATAGCATAATCAAAGACTGGATGAGTTTATGTAATTGGAAATAATCAAATTATTTGGTGTTATTTTCTGATAATACCTCTTCTCTATTTTAAGTTTACAAACGATTTACTGATGTCTAGTAATTAGTGTTATTATCTAAGTAATCTTTTATCACTAAACATTCCAAAGTCATCTTTAAACTTTAAAAAGTATTAGCTAAATGTGAAGATAAATTACGGCATATTTAGAAGATTCATTGCAAAAACCTGTAGTTAACCAGATAATGCTTATATATAAAGTAAATTTTCTTTCATCTAACTAACACAAAATCCTATCAAATGATGTAAATGTTTTCTCATGAAGGGTTACTAATCTGATTGGAACATAGAAAAGAAAGAGTGAATTGGCTTTTTTTCTAAATTATACTTAGTCTGAACTTTAAGAATGTAAAGTGTTTATGATTTCATTTAATTTTAATCTGTAGCTAGAGATTTTCATAATTAAGGGAAGTAAGTTGCAGGGTATATAACTACTCTTAAAATAATAGATGATCTTTCCTAGCAAGAAATACCCATAAAATTAATTTTAAAGATAATCAGTAGATTGTGTAAGTAGCAGTGTTTTGTTATACTTAAAACAATTTCACATCACCTTAGAACAGCCTGCTTTGTCGTTTATAGTTTAACAGTTCTGTGTACTAGAAAACTGGAAAGGCTTTTGATAAAAGAAAACTAGAAAGTTTTGCCAGTAAGCTATATTAAAATAAATTTTTTGCTCTCTTGCTGCAACTGTTATGATGGCTTTTGAATATACAATTCAAAAACTAAATCATATAAAAAACTTTGTTAATGCACAGAAATTGTAAATAGATCTATTTAGAAGCCAAATAGAAAATTTGGCAAGTCTCAGGAAAGCATTGCAGTTCTACAAGAGTACATTTTCTTTCTGTACTCCATCATCACTTTCCCTTCTCCCTTCTATCTTTTTGTCCATCCGTCTGTGTCCAGTTAAAGTTGTTAATGATATTTTCTTTCTGTGGTTAAGGAGAGCATTAGATCACCATTTCTCTGGTTAAAAGGAGATAATAGTAGATCATTCCCATTGAAAAAATACTTTTGATACTCCAGAGCCAGTGTATTCAAACATTATAACCACCTAATGTAATGTTTGGCGCTTTTCCAAGCACTCTGATAGTCATTATGCCATTTGATCCTTATACTAGCCTGTCTTAAGTAGTTTGGGCGATGGTATTATTTTCATTTCACAAAAAGGAAGTGGAAACAGAAGAGTTAGGTGACTTACCTAGGTTATCTAGCCGCCTGCCCCAGTTTCCTGACACCTGCTGGCTTCTCTCTGACAGCTGCTTCCGCATCACACAATTTTTAAAAGGCTTTTTAGATGATAAACATTCCCAGACAATTTTACAATGTCTTTAACATCAATATTTCATGTTGTCTTCTAAATTTAATAGAATACTCTTTCTTAATTTAAAGGTGACGTAATTTTTTGTAGGTGCCATTGTTATAGAACGACCAAATGTGAAATGGAGCGATGTTGCTGGTCTTGAAGGAGCCAAAGAAGCACTTAAAGAAGCTGTGATATTACCTATTAAATTCCCTCATCTTTTTACAGGTGAGATGACTTAAATAATTTTCTGATGATACTAAAAAAATGCAGATGATTGAGGTAAATATGAATTCTTGCTTCTGTATTATAATAATCTTAAATAAATTCTGCTATAGGAGTTATAACCTTAAATTGTTTTAAGTGTTACAGAGGTGAAACACCTTTACACAGAGATACTTATTTCATATCTACATAATATATGTAGTGTACTGTAATTCCAATTCATTTGACACCAAATGCTGTAGTGTATTTTTTTCTCTACATATATGTATAACAGTAACAATATTATGCACAGCAGTAATAGTAGTATAACTCCACTCCGGTTCCCAGATCCGATCCAACGTGCGTAAGTATGTGGGAGGGGTCTTCCCACACATGCTTAACACCAAGCAATTCTCAAACACCAGCAAGATGTTAGAGAACTCAACTCAGTTTTGATGTTACCTACTCAGAGACAGCACCAGATTCCCCAGGCTAAGGGCTTTGTCCTCCAAGACTGCCCTCCACCCCCACTCCACACTCTGGTTGCAAGCCCCAGGCAGTTCCCTGTGCTTCTGACCCACTGGCTACAGATTGGAGGTTTCCACACACCCCACTTTAGGTTTGATTAATCTGCTGGAGCTGCTCACAGGACTCAGGAAAACACTTAGGTTTACCAGTTTTTAAAGGGTACAAGTTAACAGCCAGCCAAAGGGAGACATAGGTCAAGGTCCCAAATAAAGAAGCTTCTATCCTGATGGAGCTTGGGGCCTGGCTCGGTGGCACGTAGAGGTGTTCTGGTTCCTCCAGCAGGGACACTCTCGGACTGAGAAGCAGGGTCGGGCCAGGCAGAGCAGAGTGGAGAGAAGATAAAGCTCCGCTGGGGGGTTTGGTGAGGGCTTCATTGCCTAGTGATGATTGACTAAGTTATTGGCCATTGGCTGATTCAGCCTTGAGCCCCTGCCGTTGGGTGGGGGTCCAGAAGTCTCTCTAACGTGAAAAAATACCTCTTTCACCTTTAAGACTCTTAAGTGTTTTCAGGAACTATGGATGAAGACCAAATATACACAGGAAATACATATTTGGTCATAAAAGTGACCAAATATGTATTTCTTATTACTCATTATATCACATATATGTATGGCAAAACAACCTGAAATGAATGTCAACTAGTAAGCCGTAGGGTAAATCACTGACATGCAGTGGAATACTGTGTGCTCATTAAAATATAGTGTATACTGACATAAAAAGTCTGGATCTACTTTATAATTGACATGGAAGAATGTGCACATACATTGTAAAGATCAAAAAGGAAGTTATAGAATATGTATAATCTGAACTTCCATTTGTTAAATAAATGGGTGTGCTGAGAAATATAGAAGGATTGACATACAAATGTTAATATATGCCTAGGAGATGACACTGTGGGTGATTGTTACTTTTCCTTTGAACTTTCATCTGAAGTTTTTGCGGTGGCCATATGAAGAGTTATTTCCACTTCTTAAAAAGAGGAGTAAGAATGCAGATGAAGTACCTATCCTCTAGTAGCAGAGGGACAGCTCGTTCTCAGTGTGAGGACAATATTACTAACCCCCCATCTGGGTATGGCTGTAATTATAGCTCCATCAGGAGGTCATTTGTGCCAAACATTCTTTTCACATTGTCCTTTTTGTCACTGATAGCCTGTGTTTGTGGTTTCGCTGTACCCACAGTCTGTGGAACAGAGGTTTTTCCTTTTAAAAACAAGCTGGTTTATCTAGAGAAGAGGCTTGTGATGGCCGTGTCAAACTGAATAGGTCTAGACAGTGATGTCATGTAGAACAGTGAAGAGCCGAAGAAACCGCGGCCACCTGATGTCCATCTCACTTTGACATATGACTTACAACCTACCTGCAGGAATATGAAGCAGTATAAAGGTTGACATCATAAGCCTATAAGTACAAAAATATGGTTGATTTCATTTTTATGTTGTATTACTTATACCAGTGTTTCCCAAACATGATCTCTTAACACATCATCTTCATGAATTTTTCTATGTATGTGTATCATTATTTATTTTTAAAATATTATTCTTTAAATCACTCACTTTCATATCAAACTTTTTATTAAAGTATAACAAATATACAGAGATATGCAAGATCTCATAACTGTTCAGCTTCCTAAATTATACAGAGCAAGTGTGCCTCTGTAATCATCACCCAAATCAAGAAGTTTTACCAGCAATCCAGAAGTCCCTTTCTGCTTCTTTCCTCCCCAAAGGCAGTCATTCTCTTGAAGCGTAACACCATAGGTGGTTTTGCCCATATTTGAATTTTCAAGTCATCGTATTTATTTTTATGTAATAATTTTATTGTAAAAGATTGCTTTGTGTCTACAGTAAATGGAAAACTAGTGACTTTCTAATAACATTTTAAAAATATTTAAATAAAAAGCATTTGTATACCACCTAATAACACTTCATATGCCACCAATGGTATGTACCACACATAAGGGAGCAGTGACTTACAATTGCAGACATTTAAAATAACAAACAGAAATCAAGTTAAAGTTGAGGCTTTCATAACAATACTTAGTTTTGTCATTAGTCATCTGCATATCATTCTTATGCAAACACCATATACCCAGCCTCAGTTTGCACTTAGCAGTTTTTTAAATATATATTTGATATTTCATTAACAGGTGTAACCTAGTCTGGTTTATCTTGGGCAGCATTATAATTTCTCATTAAGAAAATAGAGCTACGAAGAGTTGATTTGGTCATTTGTTATATTTTCGCAAAACTCAGATTTAGGGCAGAGCCCCCTAATCATGACCCAGCCATTTGAGTAACAGTATGCTGCATGTAACAATAAACTGCATGCTTCCTTGTGGAATTAAGAATTGAATAGAACTTTGCAAAGGGTCAACTACTGTTAGTTTCACTCCTTCAAAAGTCATAAATATGTAAAAGAAAATATTTCCAGCTGCCCTTCTATGGAAATAATTTCTCCTAATAAGCATTACGTGTACTCGATGATAAGGTAGTGCCTTGTAACTGAGTTCTTTTTCCCCCACTAGACTGTATGCCCATGGAGGGCAGAGATCCTTTTGTATACATGGTTCTCTTGTCTGCACATTGTGGTTTCAATACATAGTGGTTGAATGAATGAGGGAGCAAGCAAATGAATTTCCTGTTAAAAGGATTATATCTGTGTAAATAGTTTTTGACAAAGTAGCCTCAAGGGAAAAAAAATCACATTTAAGATATGTTACCTTAGATTGATTAAAACTTCTTTTCAATTCTGCTAATGGCTTCACAGTATACTCCAGTGTGATGATACCTCTGGTAACTGCAATCAACAGTTTTGAAATTCTTATGTTATTTTTCTAATTCAAATTTTAGGAAAGAGAACACCTTGGAGGGGAATCCTGCTGTTTGGTCCCCCTGGGACAGGAAAGTCCTACTTGGCCAAAGCTGTAGCAACGGAAGCAAACAACTCGACATTTTTTTCAATATCTTCCTCTGACCTTGTGTCCAAGTGGCTGGGTGAAAGTGAAAAGTAAGTAGTGAATTGATTTTTTTTTTTTCATTTGCTTATATCAGTCTATGAACAGACTTCAGAGAATTAACATATATGAGTGTTCATTTCTTGTCAAATTAGTCCCTAGTTTGGAATTTATTTTGTAGGCAAACGATAGTGTTTACAAGTAGTTCAATAAACCACAAAGTGAATTAGCCAAATGTAGCATTCTTATTTTCCAAATCAAAACATGATTGGACTTATTAATTTATAGAGTTCCTGCAATATTGTATATTGTTTTGTTTTAGTCTTTTCATTATGTCATGTGTCATTTACTGTTTTCTTTGGTAACTGAAAGCTTTTGTTTATTTTTAGGCTAGTTAAGAACTTATTCCAACTTGCCAGAGAGAATAAACCTTCCATTATCTTCATTGATGAAATCGATTCTTTGTGTGGTTCAAGAAGTGACAATGAAAGTGAAGCTGCACGTAGAATTAAGACAGAGTTCCTAGTTCAAATGCAAGGTAGTGTTAAAGATTTTTAAAACAATTTCTATTTATTGTAGAACTGTTGTTATAACAATAATGGAAAAAAAATTCAAGCAAGATTTCTTATTCTAACAGATAAAGGGTTTATGCCGTATTTCATTCTTGATTATCTTCTAAATGCATACATTATAAAATGTTATATTATAGGACTTGGTATAAATAGTAAAAAGATTCATGTATTCACCTATAACATACTAGGAACAATATCAATAAAAGGCACATGTAGACATCAAATGAAATCATCCCAAGAAATATTTTGAAAAGAATATTAATAGTATTTGTCCACAGTCTAGCAGATTTGATTCTTGGGAATATTTGCATTGTATTTTAATAATATATTTGATTAAGTACAGTTTTTTCCATAGAGGCTCTCAAGATGAGCCACTTTAACATTAAAGCACCACATCCTTAACAACATACAGAAAAGGTTTAAAGAACACTAAAATGACAAATTATTAAAAATACTACTTACTTTATACAGGGGTTGGTGTGGACAATGATGGAATTTTGGTTCTGGGAGCTACAAATATACCCTGGGTTCTGGATTCTGCCATTAGGAGAAGGTATGATGATACAGTACATAATTTTATTTCCTAACTACATATACAACAAGTGAACAAAATCCCCCCTTTTGTGTAGTGAAGAAACATTGTGATAACTTTTCAGAATTTTTTCTTAGTGTGCCCTAATCCAGATACACCCCCTGCCTTGGGGGAAGAGAGGCAGATGTTGGTTTGCCTGCTGTAGAAGATTTCTACATACTGGAATCTTTCACGTTGGAAAATCTACTACTTAATGCTTACCTTTAGTTCTGATTAAGTATAGTGGGCACTGATGCTTCAGAAATTTACAAATACAGCTTGATACTTCAATGAAAATCTTCATATAGAATTTTAGCAAAATGATATTTATACAAGTTAAAGTATGATAGCCATGATATATTTTCAGTTAAACAAGTCATGTCTATAATTTTTTAATTGAATCTGAAACTTGAGCTTGAGGGAAGGCATACAGACTCATTACTTTTCACTTCTTCATAGTTCCCTAGTCCATTCATCCAAGTTTTCATAGAAAAAATTACTAGTGTTTTTTTGCTACTTTTATCCCATTCACTTGGTAATTTGCTAGAATACTAGATTACCATCTAGTACCAAGAAAGGAAATGTACTAATTAATTTTGGGAAAAGGCCTAATTCTGAACCCATCTCTAGAGATAATGGAAGCTTTTAAAATTCTTCCCACTGCCAGAGAGAGTTACCTGGAGGGAAAAATGACTTCGCAACCACTGTAAATTGTCTCGTTGCTTCCTTCCCCTCTCCAAATACTGGAATTCTGAGAAGGCAAGCAGAATTACTGTCACTAAAGCAGTGCTCGTTTATCGTATGGTAGAATTACTTGTTCTGAATATACCCATTATAGTAGAGTGGGAATTTAGTGTATGTTTATGCTATATAAGACTTTGGGTAACTTTACTGTTTCGAATTCAGAGAATTATTTTGTCATTTCTTATTTCATATGGCTAATCATATTTATCCCTTGATCAGGCAGGAGTTCAGAGCATAGGGTATGGGAAACTCTAATCCTGTAGGGCATGCCATGTCATGAATTCTAGACATAACAAACCTTATGGCCAAAATAACCCAGAAGCCGTGTGAAAAAGATGAACCGGTCCACACTGGTCCCCTGGCTATTTGGGGTTTACTTTTGTTAAAGTGTTCATCATAGGGTAGAATTACTTGTTCTGGTTATTTTTCCCTTTATTTAACTTAAATGTAAACTTTAAAGTCTGACACATAGGGGCCCATTTTATTTACTCAACTTTGTATAAATGAGAATATCTAAGTATCTTGTTTCTCTTGAAAAATCCCAATTTTCTATTGAAAATATATTTAGTAATAATTTTAATGTAATTTTCTTTCATTTTAAGATTTGAGAAGCGAATTTATATTCCTCTGCCTGAGGCCCATGCCCGAGCAGCAATGTTTAAGTTGCATTTAGGGACCACCCAGAACAACCTCACAGAAACAGACTTCCGAGACCTTGGGAAGAAAACTGATGGTTATTCGGGGGCAGACATAAGTGTCATTGTGCGTGATGCACTTATGCAACCTGTGAGGAAAGTACAGTCAGCTACTCATTTTAAAAAGGTAAGGAACTTTTGTATCCATCCTGCCATATATTTTAAAAATCAGGTTTCAAGACCATCATTGATTTGCCTTTCTAAGAATTTTAAGAAGGTTTCAGTTTCAAATAAGTGAATTTATAGAATAGACGTATTTCCATTTCATTGAAAATAAGTTCTCCCCCAGTTTATTAATAGCTACTGTTAATCTTTGAATTTTCTGTGCAATGGAAAGTACTTATTTTGAAGTATTTATTTTGATATAAGTATAGAGACTTAAATATATAGTTACATCTGATGTAATTAGAGTATCCTTGAGCAGAATCTGGTGGATTTTTACCTCATTAGCAAAGTAAAAATAATAATAGCTAATACTGTTTAAATATTCGTATGCCTGGTGCTGTGTTCTCTCCTTTATTTTACTGGTTGATTTAGCCCTTTCAAAAACTCTGCAAGAGGTGCATATAGCCACCTATTGATCATTGATCTGAGATTTAGGTGTTAACATGATTAAATGAGGAATGCTAGCACAGTTTGCCAACATACAACTAGAGAGGCACAGAGGTGTCATTTTTCTCTGGGTAAGATGTATTTCAGAATCAGAAATGTCAGCTGTTTTGCTCCCCTGCCTATCCTGTGCATTGTTTTGTCTGAATGAATGAGTTGAGTTTCTATGGTTAAGATGGAGTCTTGTAATAAAAAGACTGGTCTTAGGATATCCAATTTAAGTAACAATGGAGTAGATAATTTTGACCAGACCTTTTACTGAGAACAGCAATATCCAATATTACTCAAGAACACAGATGTTGAAAATTCTGAAAAACCATTAGCAAACTTAATACAGAAAAATATGACAAGAGTAATATATCATGACTATGTTACATGTGTATGTCTATTATATAGCACAATAAAATATTTTAAATGATGAGCTTGAATTAAAACCTGAATGTGAAGCCTGATTCCACAGTCTACTTGTTATATCTCCTTGAGCAAAATTTATTTAAGGCTCATTTTTATCATCTCTGAAGTCAGGGTGAAAGCACTACTTTGAAGTGCTCTTGTGAGAATGAAATGAAGTAATAGTCATAAAACACCTATCATGGTACCTGACTGGCCTGGTAAATACTACTTCCCTCCACGGCTTCAGCCACTTCATTACTGACGGAAATATAGTTACAGTAGGCTCAGGATCAAGCTATGCCACAGCCACTGTAGTTTCTTTAAATTCTCTTTGCTGGTTAGACACTGTTGGCTTTTAGGAACTTAGTCCTCTCCTACCCAGAACTTTTTATTCATTCTCCATATTACTGCCTGAGCTGGCTCTTCTGACCCTGGAGCCAGGTGTGTGTGAGGAGGATAAACATGAAGCTGACAAGTCAGTGTTCACATGAGACCTGTATCACCAGCTGCAGTAGCTCTCTCTATGACTCCATCCTGTACTCCTTTTTTTAGGGCTAGTTATTCCAATTAGCAAGAAAAATTTGCTTGTTTATTTAATAATCAAATCACTATAAAGTACTAATGTGGACCCAGAGTTAAGTCAGAAAATACAATAGTCAAAAAACACAAAAATCCCTGTGGCTGAAATTATTGTGAGAAAGGACAGACAATAAAATACATATAATAAATAAAGTGAGAATGTTTCTCTGCATCTATCCCAATCCTGACATATTTAAGATTGATCATTGTAAATAAATATTTAAACAAATAGGAAATCAGACCCCAATTTGATACAGATTTGTTGCCATCTACATATTTACATATGACTCTGTCACAAAGGTTCTTTTTCTGGTTGTTTTAAAACTTTATTTTAAATCAGTTGTGAATCATAAAATAGCACTGAAATTACAGTTAGGATTTAATTTTGTACTTAAATTTGATGAGTTTTTGTTGAAAGAGACAGAAAGATTTAGTAATTTCTCACTAACAAGTCTTCCTAATATAGAAGTTTCTCAGCTTTGAAAAAGAGAGAACTTGAGAGAATTCTGAGTATATCTGCTTTTGGTCTCTAAGACCACTTCATAAGCATTAGAGAAAAAAGAGAGATCTTAGCCACATGTAGCTATTCTCTTTTTTTTTTTTTTAACTCATTTTCTCCTTGTGACCATGTTAGTAATTTATTGTAGGAAATTTCAAAATACTTTAGAAAAACATCGAGGAGGAAAGATCAGGCAAAATCTATCCCATAACCCAGAGGTGACAACCACTTTTTTATGTATATTACTCTTTTCAGAAAGAGTAATATTTCTGAATTTTAACAAAACATAACATGGTATTACATCTTCAAATTTTCTGATAATGGCCTAAATCATAATGTTTATTTAATTTGTTCAAATAAATATTTCAGATTACTATTTATTCCAGGTTCGTGGACCTTCACGAGCTGATCCTAACAGGATGGTAGATGATCTGCTAATGCCGTGTTCTCCCGGTGACCCTGGTGCCATTGAAATGACATGGATGGATGTCCCAGGGGATAAACTTTTGGAGCCAGTTGTTTGCATGGTTTGACGTTTTGTTTGCTTTAAGAAAGATTTTTAAACATTATACTTTGTAACAGAGAAAAAAAATTTTCACTTATGTAAGATGAACTAGAAGATGTTGGTATGATCAGATATGTTTATGTAATACTAACTACTCACTTAAAAAGTTGTAAGCAATAATTGAAATTTTTTTTTAAATATTTGAAATATTATCTTGGACCTTTGAGGAAAATCTAATTCCCAGTGGAAAAGCTATTTTTCAAAAACACACAGGTTTCTGACCTTTAAAGTTCTTCTATCTAAGATAATATTACCAAAATGTTCATATGTATTATATAAATTATTGTCGACTTAATTAAAAAGTAAGATTGGTGAAAATTTTTTCCCTGTATTTGAGATTTTGTAAAATACCTAGATATCCTAATGCATGTATCTTAGTATTCATTATGGTTTTCTTTTTTACTCCTCAAGGCTTTCTAGAAGGTTTCAATAATGCAATGCTTTAAAAATAGAAGTTTGGAAACAATTTTTATTATAAAAATTACATTTCTATAGTTTATATTGAAAGAATTAAAATTATAAAACTTCATAAGGTATATTATTTTTAGGGAACTTACTGAGATTGTAAAGGTACATATATTATGTTTGCTTTCTTATTGATGAACACTCAGTTTTTAAAGTCTTCTGCTTCAGTTACAGATTTTCAAAGAGATTTATGTCACAATTAACGGTAACTTCCAGAAGAGGAACTTTTACGTGATATGTAGACATAGATATATAGACATGTATGTACATGTAAATATTGATATATGTGTTAATTAACCATAAGGCTTATCTGAGAAGTTATTCAGAAATGCTTTTTTGTTTCAATCCTTGATATATGTTTAAAGGTTTGGTTCTTTTGACAATTTTCATACCATTTTACAGGAGACATAGCCCAGAAGTTAATTTTTTAATGAATCACTGATATTAACATATTCTCTTACCATTTTTATCTCAATTTTAACTAATAGTTAAAAATTCTGTTCGATTGTAATTAAATGGCATTCTGTTTCACATAAGTGAATCACTATATTTTAGATTGCACTTGGTGAACTACCCTCTTGTTTAAGAAAAAACAGATAATTTCAGAAAGAGATGAGGTGCATTCTTCAGAGGGCCTTGATCCTCAGGCTAAGCGAATTATACCTCTGATAGGTAATGGGGAGCCACTGAAGGTTGTGATTAGGACAAGGCAAACAAGCAGTTGAAAGTTGCTGTGCAAAGGAATAACATGATGGAAGATGTCCTTTAGAAAGAACAAGAGAGTTTATTGTTGGTAGCTTATGACACATTACAAATACTCAGATTTAACCTTAGATGAAAGTAATAATCATGATGATAATGCAGTGATTTTTTAATTTAATTAAATTTATTACTAATACTCCCCCCTTCTTTTTGCCTGACAGTCGGATATGTTACGGTCACTGTCTAACACAAAACCCACAGTCAATGAGCACGACCTGCTGAAGTTAAAGAAGTTTACAGAAGATTTTGGCCAAGAAGGCTAGACCAAAGACAGCAAGGAAGACATTATCTTTCTTTTGTAGGTATTTCTGCCTTTCTTGGATGGCGTTCAGATTATTTCCAGCAAAACTCTTAACCACAGAGAAATAATAGATCTCATTTCAGAGTACCTTTATATCTACTTTTGCTCCATTACCAATTAAATGCTCCTGTTAACAACAATTACAAGATACTGGATTGTAAGGAAATGAGTGATACATGAATGGCAAAAAATAGAAATTACCCAGTAAAAAGAGGATTAAAGTTGATTAAGATACAAGCGTTTTAAATTGCATTTGAATCTTTGGTCTTTGCAAAGAGCATTCATTTTTTTCTTTTTTTTTAACTGAAGTGAAATAGGGCATACTCATATTTTAAAATTAAGCATCGATATCATCCGTGTAAAATTTATTTAGTTTACTAAAAAATTAAAAATAATAGAATCTTTATTCTCAGGGATGGGCAGTAAAACAGCAAAGAGCACTGTGATTGGGCTTGACAGATTTTTAATTATTTTCTAGCCAAGGCTCTCATTGATTTTGGATAGGTTGACAATTTTCTCCATGTAGGTTTAAATAATTTCTTTAAAGACAGCAACCTTTTATATTTAACTAAATAATACCTTTCACTGTGCAATCTGAAGAGAAAGACTTTCTAAATTTAGCATTGTGTTTATCTTGGAGAAGAAAATTGTCTATTTCAGTGTCTTTTCGTAGTGAGATTGACCAAAACAGATGGTAAATAAATATGTACTTTTAAGTAACTGTCATAAAATACTGTAATGGGAACCTTTATTAAAGGAATGGCCTTGTTTTGGATTATGGAAAATTTCTTTTAGGTGTATGTGTACATATATATATATATATATATATATAATTTTTTTAGTATAGGATAGCAAGGGTCTTGTCTTTTTCCTTTTAAGTTCAAGGAACAGTTTGTCCTGGCCACACATATGTTTATCAGTGTAATGCTTCATGAAGCTTTAGAAATGAGCTGATGTATCATTAATAAAATACAAACATGATATTACGTTATTTTTAATATCTTCAAATAATCTGAGGGTGTATGTTACATACTTAAGCAGCAACACAAAGTTGTGCCTTGTGCATTTGCATTGGCTGTGTATGCAAAGGGTTATTACTAAGTAAGCTAGAGTGAGGTAGGTGACTGAATTAGTGTACAGTTCTACCTTGCAAATGCTGTAGAATTTGCATTTTAAAATACATTTGCACATTTTACATGATTGCTATGTGGTTGCCTTTGGGTTCTGTACAGATTATTTTTGTTAATAACAAATGGAAATCATAGGCCTGAAATACACTGTTCTTGTGTGAAGTAAATTGATATATAACCTACTATTGGCTATATCCTGTCTGTTCTTCTTATTTGGGAATCTTCTGTATAGGAGAAAATACTATCTAAGTTGATTAGATACAAAGACATCGTTAAAATTATTAATTAAAATGTATACATGAAAATTCTGTTGCTCAGCTTTTATGTGGGAGTTGGAAATTAACTTGGCAGACCAACACTAATATTTTGTGGATGTCTTACAAGATAATCTGTATACTTCATCAGCTCAGAATTATATAGTATTGCTATTAATTATATAATTAGGAGAATTAACATAATTATGCTATTATAATTATATAATAGTTGAAATCCAGAATTCTTTGTAAATGTAGAATTTGTTCTGAGGAAGTGCTTTACTTAATTTAATCACATAACCACATAGTATGTAAGAATAGCATTAAAAATAAGTGAATACTTCATCACACTTAATTCTTAATGTGCTTTGAGAACTATATCTCCATATCCATGTCATTTCTAGCCTAGCTCCAATATTTACATTATATTTTCTACATTTCTAGAATCTAAAAGTATTAGATTTATTCTTGAATAGGCCATTTCCCATGCGTTTTTTAATGAACAAATAAAATACTCAGAGGAAACTGAATGTTCAGGCTCTGTTTGTCTGGACCATTATGAAATTTTGGGGAGATGTTTTCCCAGCCTACTTGAGCATCTCTATGATATCCTGGATATTTAGGAATATTTTTTGTCTCAGTCTGAAAACTCTATAAGGACCTTCATTATGAAGTACTTTAATAGAAAATTGACTTTTGTGTTCACTGGCTTTACATGAAGAAAAAGCAGAATGCGTGTGTTAATAGGAAGTACCATTTAGCTGCGTGCCACCTGGGTAGTTAAGAAATCGAGCATACCTCCCTGACATTGTGGCTGTAAGAGCTGTTGCTTGGCAGTGCTGCAAATGAAGCTACATGGAGAGCCCAACACGGACACTGATATCTCAACTTTGTGAGCTCTCAGCTATGCCATGTGCTTGCTTTCCTACCTTCACATGTTCATTTATGTCATTCTGTTACTATAGTACACTGTCCTTTCTTCTTTTCTCTGCTAGTCAAAATCTCATTTCCATTAAGACTTAATTCATGACCCATATACTCTCTTCCAAGAAGAATTCCTAAACTATCCCCATACTGTGACAGCGAGTTTCATTACCACTAAGTTGCTACTACTGTCTTAAGGTTTTTCTCCAAGTTTCTAGCACATTTCATGACTCTCATCTGGATCATTCAGATTGTACCTCAGAGAGTAACCTTTTCCCTTGCAGTTAGCAATAGTGCTGGACACTAGTAGGTACTTTTAAAAGGCTTGAAAAAAAATAAGGGAGTTATAGCTCATTTTTATCTACTTACTGGATAATCTGTGAGACGTTACCTAAAATAGATAAGTTGAAGTGGCTTTGTTCTTGCTGGTCTAGGGAAGTTGTGATAAATCTCATTCTTGGCTACTGGGGACCAAAATCAGAGATGTGCCAGAGCTGCTCACAAGAATCAGGTGTGCACATCTCTTCCCAACTGTGAGGTCAGTGACATGAAATCTGCCATGGTGGGAGTATTTACACCACAAAAAGTTCTGTTAACATGGTGCAGTCAACACAAGGACTCTAGTTTAAAATTGAAAAATTAATGTTATTTACCATACTTATAGAAATAAAGGAGAAAAGTTATAGTCATAAAAAGCATTTGGTAAAATCCATCACCTACTTAGATTTAAAAAAAAACAAAACTAGGAATGGAAGGGAGCTTAATTTAATATAAAGAGCATCTACCAAAATAAAAAAGCAAACACCATACTTAATTGTGAATCATTGAAAATTCACTCTTCGGAGATCAGGAAAAAGACAAGGATGCCTGCTAGCACCACTTCTTTTCAACTTCATGTAAGAGATTCTAGCAAGTGCTGGAAAACTAAATAAGTTGAGGAATTAGAAAGGAAGAAACAAAATTCTTATTCTCAGATGATAATTGTCTATATAGAAAATCCAAATTAATATAAACTTACAATAAATCTGAATTCACCAGGGTTACAGGATAGAATACAAGATTAATAAGAATTACTGTTTCTATATCAAACAATTTGAAATTGAAATTATGAAAATACTGCCAATTACAGTAGCATCAGAAAATACCCAATACCTCTACATATGAAAGATGTATAAGACCTCCAAATTTAAAACTATGAAACATTACCAAAACAAACTAAAGAAGACTTGAATAAGTAGAGATGGGCCCTGTTTGTGAGTCGGAAGACTCATTCTTTATCAAAAACACCAATTCAAACGAAACTGATCCTAGATTCAGTGCAATCCCAAATCCAGAACTGGATGAGATAATGATTGATATACATATATGTATGTATATATGCCCAGAAACAAAAATAGTTCCTCAATAGATAATTTATGATAAAAAAGAAAAACTTCTGTCATTTGAGTCCATTTTTATAACAATATATTTCTCCTAGCTGTATCTTTCTGTCCACTCATCCATAACCATTCATCCGGATACGTGCACATATACATAAAAAGGTATCTAGAATTATTTCCATCTTTCATTTTCATTATGTTACTTGTGGGTAGTGAGATTAGGGTTGATTTTTTTTTAACTTCCTGTACCTCCTTCCTTCATCTCCTTCATGTACATTCTCAGACCATACCTTTTCAATGAGACCTTCCCTGGTCATCGTCCTTAAAATTACAGTCCCTCCTCATGCTCCTTATACCCATTCCCTGCATTATTTTTCTCTGTAGCATTTCTCATCTAACAAACTGCATAATTTGCTATTTTTCTTAGTTTATCCAACTAATGCATGTGTTCCATGAGAATTGTTATTTTCTTGCCTGTTTTTTTCTCTGCTGTATCTCCAGCATCTGGAACAGTGCCTGGTACCTGATGGGTGCTCAATAAACATTTATTGAGTAAAAGAATCTTTGTACTTTTTTCTAAGTTTCAATACTTTGCAATAAGCATGTATAATTTTTGCCTCTCCCCCCACCACCAATTTTTTACTTCTTAAAAAAGAAAAAGAAAATTAGGAATGAAACCAAGTACACCAAGGAATTAGTGGCTAAGTCTGGGTGATAGAAGTATGGATACTTGTTTAATATTTTCTTTGTTTTTATCTTTAATTATTTTAATTTCCACTAATTAAATAAGAAAAAGGTTTTAAGGAAGAATTACAGATTGACAGCTGATCACAAGAATTTGTCTTCTCTGGAACCCCATAAAATAACAAAAGGTTTTAAGGAGAAAGAGAAAAACCAGGACAACAAAGATACTCATCAAACAGATGTACCTCAGGGGAGTGCTGTTCGTCCACACTGCCTTCCTGGCTTGGGGAGAGCTGTGGCCTCGCACTACAGGATCCAAAGTGGGGACAGCCTCTTTCTCTTCTTCACTTGGCAGCCGTCACCTAGACCCTTGACCAGCCTTGGCTTGTCGGGTGCTGCTCTCCAGGCCCTTCATTCTTGATCACCACAAAGATGGCAGGACAGCAAAAACTGGATCATAGCAGTATCGGCAACATCAGACTGGGAATCTGGTAGCTCGTGGTGAGACAGCTAATTACATTACTGTCTGCGGCCACCTGGGATGAAGTGCCCAGTGAGGACAAGACCCTGGAGAACTACTTTGCGGCTGCTGCCAACCAAAATGAAACCGTGAGAACTTAAAGGACTGCTAGGGTGGGAGTCAAGGCAGAATGGAAACCCATAGATCTTCCATGACAACATGGAAAGATTTCTTCCATCCAAAGGACTAAAGTAATCAGAAGTGAAACTCAGTGTTTGATCCTGCAGGGTGCCAAATTATGTCGCTGAATTCACAGATTCACCAAGTTTTTGTATGTGAAGGTAAGGAAATTTAGTAGGCAAAGAGCAGGATCCATACTATTGGAATGAACAGTAGTTTATACCTACTTGAGGGAAAATTGGCATGTGCATGTCTGCCTTTTTGTCTCCCTCTCCTTCCCTCTTTTCTCTACCTCTTTTTTGTTCTTCTCCCTCCCAATTCTTCCCTGTTTCTGTCTCTCTCAGCAATAGAATGCCAGCCAACAAATGGAGAGAGAATGACAGAATTTAACTATCGTGTGCCAACCTCTGTGAAATGATTGATCCAGACAAGCATCATCAGTGGATGCTAAAACTGTTGAGTGAAAAAATATTTACATGGGATCTGTCTCTGTAGCAACTCACTCAAAACCATAGTGACTTTGGGCACCATTTATTACTTCTCCTGACTCTGCAGTGGAGAGGGCTTACCTCCGCTGCACGTGATGTTGGCTGCAGTGGCGTAACAGGGCTGAAGAGTCCAAGATGGCTTCATTCACATGTCTGGTGTCTCTGGCTGGGCTGACTGGGCCTCCACGTGGGGCTCTCGCTCATCAGTAGTCCAGCCTGAGTTTCTTTACTTGGTGGATCATTCCCAGGAGGGCAAAAAGAGATGTTTTAAAGCCACTCAGGGCCCAGGCCCAGAAATAAGGAAATACCACTTTCGCCACATTATATGAGACAAACCAAGTTACACAGCCAGTCCAGAATCAAGGGATGAAAAATCGATTCTACCTCTTGAAGAGAGGAGTGGCATATGCAAACAGGAATGGGAAGAATTGTTGGTAACAATCTTCCAACATTTCAAAGTGCAGCTCCCAGATTACATGTTGCGGAGGGGAACGTGATCTTTGCGATGGAGAACGTTGTCGCCACGTTAGCCAGGAAACCAAACAGCATCCCTTTCAAGGCACGGCATGAAGTGTGCGCTGCCTGGCGGGATGCAGTACAGAACACACAAGGTGTTTCTGCCAGAAATGTGTCATCTGAATCCAGTCGTCATAGACCTAACTGCTGCTGGGCCTTAGAAGTTGGGACAGAAACAACAGGGTAAGGAACCAGTCAAGAGAAACTGGCATCTACTAGGCCTGGTCTCCAAAAAGTCTATGTCACTAAACAAAAAACAGGTGGAGGGACTCTTCTAGATTGAAAGAAAGTGAAGACACATACCCAATAACTCAATGCAATATCTGAACCTGGATTGGATACTGGTTTGAGAAAAAGCTATAAAACAATTAGATAATTAGATAATTAAAGAATAGGAATGTGAACTAGATAGCAAGTAGAGTTGTTGCTGTCTTGGTGTGACAGTGGTGGTGTGGTTGTATTGGTGTGTGTTGGCCTCATTTTTAGGTGACCCACCCTGAAATACGCCCATATGTAGATGAGATGGAGTGCTGTGATGCCCACAACTTACTCTGAAATTGTACATATACACACACACCTCATCTGAAGCAAATGTGACTAAATAAAAAAGACTGAAGGATTAAAAATTATTCTTGAGGCAGTGAAATTTGGAGCCAGTTTAAAAAACACATGGTGGTACAATCTGTGACTAACAATATTTCCCAAGCAGTTCACACAGACCCATAAAGTAATGTATGAACAAGGTCATGGAGCTGTCCTCATATGCCACTGAATGCTATTCTGGCTGTGAAAGCAGGACATTTGAATGTAGGTATTCCTTGATGGGCTGTGGTTGTGTCTTGGAAAGTTGCCTGAACTGTAAGACTTATATCCTGTTTTCCCAAAGGCCTCTGTAAAGCTGTCATTGGATTCTTAAAGGAATGATTTATGGCTTAAGACATACAATAGTAAAAGGCTTTTTGGGTTCTTAATTGCAACATATGTCTTAGGCTATAAATTCCTTTTAAGAATCCACTGACTTATAGGAGCCTTTAGAAATTCAGTATTAAAACATGAAAAAGTATTGTCATGCAAAAGAGCTCTGGATTATTAAGTAAAAACATTGAAAATGGAAGAACTTGGTAGCAGCCACATGACAGTGTACAGGGTGATTAACAAGTGTGTGGGCACAGCACCAGCCGACCAGAATGGCGGTCTATTAACAGCTCTTAGTCCCAAGGTGATATTTCTAGAATATTACTAAAAGTATACACACACACACACCTTTCCTCTAAGAACAGTTCTCATGCTCCTATTGGTTTGAGTAAAAAGTAGAGAAAGCCCTTTGACAATTCTAAGAATTGAGGTTGTGTTAGAATTATGGGCACTCAAATGATGACAAGTCTTAAATTTCAGTTCATAAACTCCAGTAGGCAGAAATAACCATGTTTCTACATTATCATTAAGTCAAATCGAAATCTGCTGTCAGGAAAGCTACAGTTAGTCTTTATTATACCTCTTCCTCAAGGGATTGTACTGAGGTCTGAGGCTTGTGGGGCCCTCAGAACAGGAGATAAATCTCTAGTGCTTCATCTGTCACTGACATTTCTATCGTTCAAGGCCATCAGTGTTCTTCAGCCCCCTGTCCATGTCAGGAAAGCTGAGAATCTAGCCAAGGCTGGAAACCTTGGTGCCCTACCGTCTGAGGTTTGGCCACTGGGAAGAGTGATGTGAGAAATCCGCCTCGCTCCCTGTGGTCTACAAAGTCCTGCTGCTGCTCTCAGAGGTCTTTTGCTTAATCTCTTCAATAATGAGACATTAGGATTTGTTGAGGGGAGTAGGAAGAAAGGAAAATATTTTATGGGTGATTATTATTTAGCCTGTTTACACAGTGCAAGGAGAGCCAGCCACCTTCACACACAATGGAGGAAAAAATACACAGAAAACTGTCTTAATAACCCTGCCACTGTTGGTAAGGTCATGACAAGACTGTGAGGAAAGTGTAGAGCTAAAACTCTGAATGAGAATTATTACTAATTAAAATGTTTTTCTTCATGTTCTTATTTCCTAAGTTTATGAAGCAGGTATTTGTGATCATTTTTTTGGTAAAATATACATAACAAAATTTACCTTTTTCCTATTTACAAGTGTGTAATTCAGCAGCATGAAATATGTTCACAGTGTAGAGCCATCATCACTATCCATTTCCAGAACTTTCATCAATCTAGATAGTCTCTGCCCATTAAATAACTCCCCACCCCACCAGCCCTGCAACCACTATTCTTTGTTCCTCTAGGAATTTGTCTGTTCTATATATACCTCATATAAATGGATATTTGTCTTTTTTGTAGGCAGCTTATTTCACTTGGCAAAATGCCTTCAAGTTTCATCCATGTTATGGCACATATAAGAACTTAATTTTTTTCAAGCTGAATTTCATATTTTGTTTATCCTTTCATCTCTTAATGGACATTTGGGTCATTTACACCTTTGGGCTATTATGAATAATACTGCTATGAACATAGGTGTACAAGTCTCTGCTTTCAGTGTTTTGGGGGACTACACCTAGGAATGGAAGTGCTGGGTCACGTAATTCTGTGCGTAACTTTTTGAGAAAGCACCAAATTGTTTTCCACAGGGATGGCACTATTTTGCATTTCCCTCAGCAATTCATGAGGGTTCCAATCTCTCCACATCCTCACCAACACTTGTTATTTCCCATTTTTGTTTTGTGTAGGTTTTTTTTTGTAGCCACCCTAATGGATATGAAGTATATTTGTTATTTTCAGAATCAGAAAAAAACATAATCAACAATTTATATAGACCACGAATGAGATGATAGCCTGCTTTAGAGTGATGGCAATAGGGAGGTAATCCCATTACATACATGCTCAGTCAGTCATGTCAAGACCATCTTCAAAACAATTTTGGATTTTTTTTTCATTATGGGTTTTTTGCATTAATTTTGATTTTTTAAAAATACTGTCTTAAACTATTGTATAGCTTGATTTCTGTATTTTCTTGGCATCTCCTTAAACTTTACTCCTGAGTCAAGTGCCGTGGTCTCTTCGCCCTTGTTTTGTCATGCAGTGTTTTGTGGACTGGAAGCACAGGTGGAGTTATTGCAAGTAGTGTTACCTTTGGTTGACTAGGTTTTTCTTTGTAAACCTATCAAATTCATAGGCACACTTCACATACTTTACAGCTTTTGAGAAAAGAGCTCCAACTGATGTGCAGGCATAGTACTGCCAGTGACAACGAAGTCATCATTCGGGGTTTCCTAAGTGGTTCTTGACTTATACCAAAAGTCAGCTTTTTCTGTAGTCTAAAATGTGTTGGGGGTCTGAAATCTAGCCAGCTTTATTTCATCAGCTTTGGTATAATTCAAATGCTAGAATTTGAAGAAAGCACAAATTACATTTCATAATACCTAAGAAGGGAATCTGTCAGGATAAGAGTTGGGTGATAGGTGTTACAAGCTGGGTTTTTCACTAGCCAACCAGAGGAGTTTGGGGAGCAAGATGTTTGATATAGATCAATACCTGTGAACAGAAGTGGGGGGAACAGAACTGGGCAGATGTCAGAATCTGCAATTTTGGCAGGCTCAACATGGGTGGTTCATCTCTGCTCCATGGGGTGTCCCTGGGGTATACAGGGTGGATTTTTTAAATAGTTCACTCACATGGCTGGCAAGTTGGTGTTACTATGGGCTGGGAGCTGACTGTGACTGGGCTGGAGGCCTCAGTTCTTCACATGGACATCACCACAGACTGCTTGAGTTTACCCAGACTCAGTTTCAGGTTAAATGTCCCAAGAAAACCAGGGAGAAGCTATATGGCCTATTGGAACCTATTATAAGTCCTACAGTGTCATTTCTGCCCAGTGGTCAAAGCAGTCGCAAAGGACCACCCAGGTTGAAGGGGAGGGGACACAGTCCCCACCACTCATTGGAAAGAGTGTCAAGATCATTTTAGAAAAGAGCACATGGGATTGGGGATGTCATGGGAGCCAACTTTGGAAGTTATAGTTCCCTACAAAAATAATTATTGTATTAATCACTTCTGTGCATGGTTTCAATGAAGAGCATACACAGTTTTGTCATTCTTCTCTTTTTTCCAGATTATTAAAATACATTTTTAAGTCTCCTGACTTGAATCATTAAAGCTTATATTTTGCATGTATTTGGTTAGGTCTGGTTTCATTTCATTTTTCTAATTGGTTTGCAACCAAAAGGAAATATAAAAGGAAGCTGGATATTCCACACAGTTCGAGAAGCGCTGGGTTAGCTAAGAGTGAAGGCAAGTACTGCCTGGTGGGTGCCAGTCATCCCTGCTGACACTGGGAATGCTTGAGACTCAGCACGCACTGTGGAAGGCCGGAGAGATGCGGTCAGCCATCCGTGGAGGGCCGGCCTTGTGTTCCCGCTTCCTGTTTTTATGACTCTCATTAGGAAACGATGTATTGCTGTGTTTGCCTCTAGTTACCCTTATCCCTCTACTTCCCTTGAGAGTATCTTAGTCCTTTACCATAAGCAATGACATTTGCAAACGTCCTTTTCTTTCCCAATTCCCCTGATTTGAGTCAGTAATATATTAATGTTTACTTTCATGAAATTAAATGGCTATATTTATTACTTGATTTGTCAACTTTAGTATCCTTGGACTTCAGTTACAAATGAAACAATTAGTATAAGTCACTGACTTCCAGGTTTTCCTCCTTCCCCTCCCAAAATATGTTTCTTTTATTATTTTTACACTGTTAAGGTATGTAACATTCATGTATCATTTTTAATCTTAGACCTTACGTTTGTTTTAGTCTTTGTTCTTCGACTAAATATATTCATTTCTCAAGTTTCCAAAGACGGTCATCTTACTATATTTTTCCCATCATGTTTTGGCTGGGTGGAGTTCCTTCCATAGTTGCTATATACTGAATGTGTCCCCCAAATTCCTGTATTAAATCCCACTGCCCCGAATGATGGTTTTTGGAGGTGGGCCCTTTGAGAGGTGACTTTGGTTTCATGGATGGTATTAGTGCTCTTATAAAAGAGACCCACTGAGCTCCCTTCTCCATTCCACCATGTGAAGACAGTGAAAAGGCACGGGCTCCCACAGAACACCCCATCTGCCAGTGCCTTGATTTGGGACTCCCCAGGCCCCAGGACTGTGAGAAATAAATTTCTGGGGTGTATAAGTCACCCCTCCTATGGTATTCTGTTATAGCAGCCCAAACAGACTAAGACAATAGCCTTAATACTTTATTCAAGAAGCACTCACGGGGAAAGTATTTGCTTCCTTATTACATATTAAATGGGTGAAATACAGATTCGCTGAATCTAAAACCTTGTTTCAACATTCCTTTCTTGATGATCTTATAGATGTATCATAGTTCTTTTATGTTGAATGTCACCATGGAGAAATCTGAAAGCAGTCTGATTCCTTTTATAAATAAGTGACCTGATTTTTTGCCCACTGACTGACTAGTCTTCATTCTTTTAAAATCCTATGTTTTCTCTAAAGAGTTTGTAGTTTTACATTTAAATCCAGGACTCCTGTATTAGGTTCTTCAGAGAAACAAAACCAAAAGAAGATACATGTACAGAGATTTATTAGAAGGAATTGGCTCAACATGATCATGGAGGCTGACAAGTCCCGAGATCTGTAGGGTGGGTTGGCAAGCTGCAGACCCCGGAGCAGGCAATATATTTCAACTGAGATCCAAGGGCAAGAAAAAAATCTGGTTCCAGTTCAAATGCCATCAGATAGGAATCACTGTCTCTTGCTGAACAGTCAGCCGTTGGTTCTATTCAGGCCTTCGACGGAAAGAATAGGACCACCCACATCGAAGAGGGCAGCCTGCTTTAGTCAGTCCACTGATTGAAGGCTTGTTAACATTCTCAGAGAAAAACCCAGAATGTTTGACCAAATAGCTAGACACTCCATGGTTCAGTCAAGTTGACAGAAAATGAACCATCATACCATCCGAGTTAATTTTTGTAGAAGATGTAAATTTCAGGTTGAGGTTCATTTTTTGTTTTTTGTTTTTGTCTGTGGATGTCCAATTACCCCCCACACCATTTCTTGAAGAGGCTGCATTTCCTTCATTAAACTGCTTTTGTGCCTTTGTCAAAATTCAGTTGGGTGTTTTTGTGTGTCTGTTTCTGGGTTCTACTGATCAATGTACCTGTCTCTTTGCCAATACCACACGGTCTTCATTGCTGCATCTATATAGTAAGTCTTCTTATCAGGTAGACTGATTCTTCCCACTTCATTCTTTAAAAAAAGATGTTTTAGTTATTCTAGTTTCTTTGCCTTTATGTATAAATTTTAGAATAATCTTGTCCATATCTATTTTAAAAATCTTGCTAGGACTTTGGTAGGGAGTGCATTAATTTGGGGAGAATTGACCTTTTTCCGCAATTATTTTTATTGTGATAACACATAACATAAAACTTTCTATCTTCATCATTTTTAAGTGTACAATTCAGTGGTATTAATTAAATACATTCATATTATTTGGGCACAACCATCACCACCTTCATCTCCAAAATACCATTTTGCAAAACTGAAACTGTAGCCATTAAACAAGAACTCTCCATGTCCTTCTCACCACCAGCCCCTGGAAACCATAATTCTTTTTTTCTTATTCAACATCTTAGTGAGATCATGCAATGTTTGTCTTTCTGTGTCACAGTATTTCTGTGAAATATTTTCATATTCACTTAGGATAATGCCCTCCAGATACATTTATATTATCACAAATGGCAGGATTTCCTTATTTTAAAAGGCTGGTTAATATTCCGTGTGTGTGTGTGTGTGTGTGTGTGTGTGTGTGTGTGTGTGTGTGTATCACATTTTCTTTACCCATTCATCCACTGATGGACATTTAGGTGGTTTTAAAACCTCTTACAGGGACTACAGTCCTAACAGGAACTACAGTTAAACTGGGAGGATACAGAGCTGAAATGTTGGGATTAAGGTGAAAGTTTGAATGAAAACTGGAATGTTTGAATAGACTCTGTGTGAAGTGCTTGGGTCTCCTTTATGCGAATGTACATGGGGATGGATTTTGTGTCTGATGGGGGAAAGATTCCCCTGCCTAGTATTGTAAAACAGAAGGCAGATAAAACCTGTTCTTGGGGCAATATCGATTGGCCATGCTAGATGAGAACCAAGAACATTGGCCAGCCCCACACAGGTGGTTAATTTTAAACCTGTATAGAATACCTAGTGGACAAAACATGTTATAACACTAGTGTCTGGTTGGTTAATTGAATTTGGCAGAGCGCATATTCCACATCTGGAAATGTTGCTAGATCCTGTCCATAAAAACACTTATGGTCCTGGAATCCCACTCAGACTGGGGCTCACGGCAGTACTGTGAGCACCACCTATCAGTGGCCAGAGAATTTTCATTAAAGAGGCAATTACTAGCTTGCTATTGGACATTACCTGAAACTGCCCTGATGACTGAAAGACATTAAACAATCTTGAAACCTGACATACACATCTTGGATGATGTTAGAGAAACACTCCAATGAAGGAGCAATGCCAGCAGAATTCCATCGTACAACAGGACTGGTTTTGCAGGAACATGCTACTAGGGGATTGCAGAGAGGTACACATTTCACAAGCAGATCAAATTTTTTTCCCCTAGGGCCAGCTTTGGAATCTGAGAAATTGCTGCACCTGTGCCACTCAGGCAGTGCCCTATGATCAGCTTTCTACTGGCCAAAAAGAGTGGCTTGAATTATGGATGCCAGTTTCAAGGTGTATGCATGGCCTGGTGTTTGCAAAGTGACTACTCTGATTGAAGAAGGTTAAAAAAAATCAGCTCAGTGGGCTGAATCACATGCTGTGAGCCCCTACGTTTGGGTTTTGAACCAATTCATGGGAAGGGGCTAATGTCCTGGCCACATGATTAGGTAAAGAACAATGGGAAACTGGCCTGCGGAAGGGATGCCTGTAGAGGGCATGGCTCTGTGGAAATCACTATGGAGATTCAAGGGCTACATTAAAGTAAGTTATATCTCTCTTCATCAGAAGAATGTCCTTGTAGGGTCTGCAGGTGACTGGCACCAGGAAGCAGGTATCCTGGTGTGCACACTGAGGATCCAAGTGGTGGTATGGCTACATTTTCTCTTTTCCTCCACATTGCCTCAGCTTCTCTCCCTGATGCAGTGGTTCCAGGGGCCAGGGAGGGCATCAACTGCAGGTGCTGGAATCAGGAATGATTCCTAAGTAAGAAACTGTAACTGTTCTTCGAAACCTTTATACCAGAATTCCTGAAGGCAGATGAGGTGGAGTATGCCTTCAAGTGGCAAAACTGGGATTGATAGTGAGTGTGGTTGTATAACCTAGTGGTTGAGAAAGCCCACTAGTTGTGTACCTATGTTTTCCTGCCGAATATGAATGGGAGTGGATTGAGGGGGAGGCATTGGCTAGACTAGGATTAGAGCTGGAAATCTGGAACAGCTTAGTTCTAGGCTGAACCAAACATCTCTACCAACAGGAAAGTTCTAGTAAAAATGAATCATCAACAGAGAAGGAGGAAAAGCAGCTGAGGGCAGAAGACTGAATAAATGGGTTGTGCAGCAAGGAAAATCCAATATTACATTGATGCCTTGAGGGAGGCTCAGAGCAAGAGTGGATATTATTTCTTCAGAGAGCTCCATTCTATCAGCTGCCTAAAAGGGCGAAGACACTCCTGTTCTGGGAAATTGGTGGGAGTTGAATGGAAATCTGCACACCTGAGTGGCACTGCTTTGGGAGACATTTTGGTTTTATGGTATGATGATGAGCTGGTTGATGACTGAGTGAAACTCTAGTAATGAGCCACTGTCTTTTGACCCCTCATTTTCCAGTGATGTCTGCTACCCATATACAAAATGGTGTGATACTGGCATTGTCTTGTTGGTAGAACTGCAGTGCTGATATTGATGGGCCAAAGTATTGGAAAATTGAGTCAAGAGCCTTACCCCACATTTCCTCCTCCAGATGTTAGGTATATGTTTGTTTTGCTGTTGGAGAGCTTTGGATAGAGGCCAGGTGGTGGCCTGTGGAGTAAAGAATTTGGTCTTGCCCAAAGAGAAGGTTTGGTCTTATGGGAAGTCATCTATGTTAGGGGTGTTTTTGTTTAGATGAGGGCTGGCCAGACTGGATTTTAAGGTGGGGGCTGGCCGTGCCAGAAAGACCAACCAGGTGATTTAGGTGAAAATTTTGTAACATGCATTATCAGCTGACCTGGAGACAGACTTCGCCCACATGAGCAGTCAATCAATCATGCCTATATAATGGAGTCCCAGCAAAAACTCTGAAGGTCAGATGAGATTCCCTGGTGAACTTCCCGGGTTGGCAATACTCAATGAATACTGTCACAGAGGGCCGCACGTCCTGACTCCATGGGAGACAACAACAGTGGCTTTGTGTTAGGAGCCCTCCAGACTTTGCCCTACTTACATTTTCCCTGAGCTGACTTGGCCTTAAACCATAGCCATGAGTATAATGACACTCAGTTGAGTTCTGTGAGTCCCTTCTAGAGAATTATCAAAACTGACGGTGGTTTGGGAGTCTCTCAAACTTGCAACTAGTGCCAGAAGTCTTGGGGACTATGCCCTCGAAGCTTCCCCATTGGGCTAATTCTGGGCTATAAGTTAAGAAAGAAGAAGAACTTGGATCAATTCCTTTGCTCCAAGCTCTTTAGTATTTCTAAAAACACAACAAAAAGGAAACACAGAAAAAAAAAATGTACCTTGTGCAAATGAAAACCACAATGAAATGTCATTCACACCCACAAAAGGGCTATCATTAAAAAGCTGGTGATAAATGTTGGTGAAGGTGTGGAGAGCATACATGGTTGGTGGGAATGTAAAATGGTGCAGCTGCTTTGCCAAAACAGTTTGGCAGTTACGGTTAAACATAGTTACTCTAAGATCCAGCAATTCCACTCATAGGTACATACCTAAGAAATGAAAACATATGTCCTCACAAAACCTTGTACATGAATGTTCACAGCAGCATACTTCTTAACAGCTGCAAAATGGAAATAACCTAAATGTCCATCAATTGAAGAATCCATACATGAAATGTGGTATATCCACAGTAGAATATAACTTGGTGATAAAAAGAATGAAGTACTAATACACCTGCACAGCACGAACCTTGAAAACATTATGCAAATGAAAGAAGCCAAACAAAAGGTTACTTTTGTATAATTCTGTTTATATGAGACACCCACAATATGCAGGTCCCTAGAGATAGGATAGGTAATTGCCTAGGGCTTGCGGATGCGGGGAGGCACGTGGAGAAGAAAGGGGAGTAACTGCTAATCGCTACAGGATTTTTTTGGGAGGGTGGGGAGGATAACAAAATGTTTTAAATGTGGTGATGGTAGCACAATTCTGTGACTACCAAAAACCAATTATGCATTTTAAATCAATGAATTGTATGGGCTATGCATTAGATCTCAGTAAAGCGGTTAAAAAAAAGAAACAAAAAACTATGCCGTGGTAAAGATGAACTTCGAACTCCACGAAATTAAATTACTCGAGTGATTTTCTTAAAACTCCACGTAAGGCTTTCCCGGTGTTCTGAAAAGCGAGGCTAGGCCGTGACCGTTTCCCGAGCCCGGCATTTCAGAGCCCGACCCTGGGCCCTCCACCCTGCAGCAGGGTTGGGGCGCCCGCACCAGCGATGGCGGCGCCCCCGGATGCTCCCGACAGCTCCGGCGGCCGCGCGGCGACCAGCCGGACTCGCAGGCCCCAAGCCCCGCGTGCGGCCGGGCAGGGCTGGAAACCTGCGCCCCGCGGTCCTAAGCAGCACCCGCGCCAGCACGGGGCGCCTGCCACAGGGGCTGCAGGTGGCGCCGTGGGGCCACGCGCCTGCGCCCGGGAGGCTCCGGGGGACGGTGCGGAAAAGCGCCCCGCTCTGAGGCCGGGGACCCCGGACTCCCAGCCGCTGCGGGCCCGGGGCCTCCCCGCCCCTGGAAGCCCCGCCCCGCCGCGGTCGCGCCCTCATCCGGCTCCTCCTCTTCCCCTCCGGCCACCGCCCCGCCCCGCCGCCCGCCAGTCCCGCGCCTGCTGCGCGCGGCCGCGCGTGATCGCCGGGTGCCGCCAGTCGTGCGCCCTGTGCCTGCGCCCCTGGCCCGGCCCGGCCCCGCCGCGCGATGCTGCTGCTGGCGGCCGCCTTCCTCGTGGCGTTCGTGCTGCTGCTCTACATGGTGTCTCCGCTCATCAGCCCCAAGCCCCTCGCCCTGCCCGGGGCGCATGTGGTGGTGAGTGGCCTCCTGTTGCTGCGCCCCCGCCGCCGCCTGGCCGACTCCGCCGCCCCGAGCCCCTCGAGTACCCCACAGTGGCGCCCCGGCCCGCGATCGAGGCCAGGCCGCCGCCGACCTAGTCTCCTAAAAGAGGGTCACCTGCCGCCGGCCCCCCGGTACTGCCTCTGAGAGGGCAGCGGGGACCCGCCCTCCACTGCATCGGGCTCCTCCCTGCGCGGCTGGGGACAGCGCCAGCGAGCCGGGTCCTGGGGCTCCAGGGGCTCGGGAGCCTCCCGTTAATCCCCGGGGCATCCCTGGGATGTGTATATTTTTGTCCTCAGTTTTCCCGATGAGTCAACCGAGGAACAGAGGGGCCGAGAAACTTTGCCAAGGACACCGCGGTCCGTGGCTGCGCGAGGCGCGGGGTGCGGTCCCGGCCGGGTCTCGAGGAGGCGGGCGGCAGGGAAGGGGGCCCCACAGCAGCCAGGACCCTCGGGGCAGCTCGGAACTGGAGGGTGGCCTGGCGAGTGACAGAGCAGTTGCCAAAGGAGTCCAGGAAGTGACTCACCTGGGTAGGAAATTGTCCTGACCCCGGTGGGCTGCGTCCTGGCGAGCGGTGTTGGGACGCTTCTGCTCGGTGCGCCCCGCGCATCTCTCTGAGCTCAGCCTGGGTCGACCGAGTGCTGTTGCAGCGCAGTCGTCTGCCATCATTTCAGAGTCACTAGGATGAGCTAAACGACCTGCTAGTGCTTTAAGGATGAAGGGGATGTGGAAGGGTTTGGTTGTGTCCTTCCGGAAGCTCGTGTCTTCCACGATCCCTTTTCTGCAGGTCTGGCACCTTTCTGAAACAGAGAGAAGGCTTCCTTACCTGCGACCAGCGCTCCATCAGTTGCAATGGCTGTCTTGCCCGTTTTCTTATTTGGGTCGCACAATCCCCAAGGCACGCCAGAGGCGGGAAGGCCTGAGTAGGAAGAGTTAGTTTCTAAGCTTGCAGGACAAACCCTCGTCCTGGTGCGGGAGGTGACCATGCCACCTCCGCTGAGATGCCAGCCAACCCACTGAGCTGTTACAGGCCAGGACGGTCATTTATTTAGTGCGCTTGAAATCTGGACAAAGCTTTGTGAATGAGGAAATGTTACTTTCTTTAACTTCTCCTTTGTAAAACTTATCAGTGTATTTCCAATGCCTGCTATACCTGATGTGGGAGACCGATGAGGAGGTAAGTGTAAATTCATTAAAAAAAGGAAGGGAGAGAGAGGCAAAACTTTGCAGTCACGCTGCATTCTGAAAGAGTCACATCTACAGAGGAACTGCTGCCTCAGAAGCGTGGCTTTAAAAGTTGGATTCTTTCACAACTTAGGTTTGCAGAGCATAATTTGTTAAAATGTAAAGCCAAAGCAGTAATGAAAATTTTCATTCCATATTTATATGGGAGTTTCACTTAACCTTGTCTCTAGTTGGTCCAGCCCCATCCTGCTGCACACCATCAATAAGATAACGAACAAGCGTGTTCCGATAGACCAAGAAGAATTTATTCTCACCATCCTGTTTTAATATGCCACTATAAATAATGTGAGGATGACACGAATAATTCACGTGATGTCACCATCTGTCTTCTTGTCTCATGTCACAGTTATTTTTCTTGAGATGTGTTTGTCCTCAGAGGGGCTGGGGGAGGAGCTGATGGAAGAGTTTCTGCTTATGTGGCATCATGAAGAGACTTAGGTCATAGCTATTGTTTCATTTTTAGAACAATTCTTCTGTACTAGTGATAGCTCCCTACTGCAGTGGTAAAACTGCAGAAGTCTACATGGTCTATACTTATTTTTAAAAAACTGCTTAACTGAGTTGGTGAGAACTGGAAAATCAAGTCCTCCCTTGTTTTGGAGATGGCTGGGAGCAGCTGTCCTTGTGGCAAACCACCCCCTCCCTTGCTTCCCCTTAGTAAGAGGTGTTTATGATATGATTAAAGAGATGGTAGCATTTACGCAGTATTTGCAATGAATAGTAAGAGGGAGTGATAAAGAAGGGAAATTAAACTGTTCATTCAGTGTCCCACATCTGAGCTCAACTTACCCATCGTCAGGCAATGCAACCCATATTTACCATTTTTCTCAGATATTATGAAAGTCTTTTACATTTTCTTGTAATATTTGGAATAAACATAGCCTAAAAATAGCTGGTTTAACTATAAGGTTAGTTTCCCATGAACCATGATCCAAAAGTGCAAGGGTCACTTGTGCACTTGTGTTCTTGTAGACAAATCCTATTAAGTGATCAGGTTGCACAGTTCTTTTGCTGGGCAGTAAATTTACACAGCTAGCTTACCTATTACAGTCTAGAAAAAGGACAGTGGTAATAACAGCTAAATCTACATAACACTTTAAAGTATATACATTTTCTCAATAACCTCATAACTTAACTTCTGTTAATTCATTGAATAACAAATAGGAAAATTTTACAGGTTTTTTGCATTGTACTTTTCAGACAAATGGGTACCGTACATCATTTTGCAAATTAATGTAGGCAAGTGTTTACTTAGTAACTGCTTATGCAGGGTATTGTCCTCTGAGCGAGGGAGATAAATGGGACTCGGTGCTCATCCTCAAAGAACATACCATCTGGCCAGGGAGCTGAGACATGTGAAAAGTAATTGTGCACAGGGAGAAAGTAACAGGTAAAGAATGGGGAAAAGCTTCTTGGAGGAGGGTCATTGGAACTGGCCTTTTCAGGGTAGGTAGGATTTGGAGGTGTAGGTATGTGGAGGGGTATTGGATGGAGGTACATGTAGGCAGCAGAAACAACGTCATAAAACATTCGGGACATTTTTAGGGGTCCTGCTAATTGCTATGGAATTGGAATGTCTGGTGAAAATTAAACCAAACAATTCATGGCACATCTCAATGGCAAAGAGTTTCTTGGGGACAACTGTTAGCTGGGGCAACAGGTATATTTTTATGGTAAAACCAATGTAGATAATTAGTTAATTACCAAAGAAAGCTCCTTCATGGTGGGAAGTTGAGGCTAAGGAGAAATAGGGGCTAAGAGTCCATAGAGAGTGGGCTCTGTGTAGGAGGGGTTTAATGGTGATTTTAAAGTCATGAGATGGGGTCAAATATGTTAATTTCAGCATGAATTATATCCAACAGTAAAATATTTGAAATAGCCTAAATGTCTGATACAGGGAAGTTGTCAACTAAGATTTATACAGCTATTTAATATATTATTGTGAGGCTTTTTAGTTTTCTGACATAAGACATGTTGATATAATTTTTTTAAAGGTAGGATACAACACCATGTTAGGACAGATGTCTCTCTGACTCTTTTCCACCCTGGTCACCTGACAACCCCCAGGCCCTCCACTCCCTTGCCCCATATTACATCATTTGCATAGGGAAAATGACTATAGAAAGATAATGTTGCATTTGTCTTATTAGCTAAATATTCACTGAGTCCTTCCTATAAGCCAGGCACTGTGCTTAGAACTAGCAATATAGGGGAGAGCAAAAATAGAGTTGACATTTTTATGGAGTTTATGGAGCAGTGATTGGAGAGATGGTTGTGAATCACATAACCCCACAAATAAATGCATGGCTGTCTGATTAGGTGAGTGCCATAATGTAAAGGAAGAAAGGCTGCAGTTCTAAAAAGTGGGTTGAGGTGAGGGAAGGGACAGTTAGTGAAGGCTTTCCTGAAGAGGTGATGTTTGAGCTGAGATTTAATGGGTGAGTAAGGTGCCAGCTAGATGAAAAGAGGGGAAGAGAGAGCATTGTTGCTAGAGGGAGTGGAATGTGCAAAGGGCCTGTGGTTAGAGGGTGGGGGGAGCATGGAACTGAAAGCCAGTATGGTTGAGCTACAGCTGATGAGGAGCAGGATAATGCAGGAAGAAAAGCTTTACTTCTCAGTAATTTCATGCGGTCACATATTACTATAATTAGCTAGCATTTAAAATGTTTTTACATGTTGGTGGCTATTTGTTTTCATTGTTAAAGAACTAGTCATGCATTGGAGATATGCAATAAGGAGATAAAATTCAGTTGGATTTGGACTCAGAGGTAGACTACTGTATTATTTATTAGCTAGACTTATAGGACACTTTCCTGCCAGTGAACTCAGAAAAATATTACAGTTTAGTATTGAGAACAATCAAAACAGACGGCCCTGCCGACAGTGTAATCTTTCATATTTGCACTTCATTACATCTGGGATGAAGAGAGTACAATAGCTAAAACTCTAGTTCTTTTAGATTGGTTTTAGAGCCCATCATCATTTTTTTAAATCAACTTCACAGAAGGGAAATTGCAAGTGCTGAGCAGGTGTTATTATTTTTGCTGTCAGGTTACAGGAGGCTCCAGTGGCATCGGGAAGTGTATCGCTATCGAGTGCTATAAACAAGGAGCGTTTATAACTCTGGTTGCACGAAATGAGGTAAGTCTTCCAGGTATGTTATTACCAACTTACTTATTCAACTTTACATTAGTCAAAGAGGCTGTACAGACGTTCTGTAGAGTCCGCGTCTATGTTGGGGCTTGCTTACATCCCTGGTCTGAAGAGGGATTCTTGAACACCTGATTGTTTCTCTTACTCAGGGCAAAGACTTCTTGGTTGAAGGCAGGTCAGCTCCACAGATATTTGTGTAGTGCCAGCAGCTATTACACGGCATCAGAGACGCTGCAGATCTTGAGAAGGGAGAGGCTAAGACATACTTAAGTAGCACACGTGCCTGTCAGAAGCCACCCGCTCAGAGGTGACGGCAGAGGCGATCTTGGAGTCTGAGTTCTGAGGGATGTGTAGGTATTTCTCTAGAATTTGCCTGTGATATGATATTCATCACTAGTTAAACCCAGACCCCTCAGTGGAATCTCACTCCTCCCCAGCAGTTTAGCGAAACAGGTGTTTTTCTGTGTCAAGTCGGCACAAGCCCGTTTTTTCCCCACGGGTCTGTTATTTCTCCAAAGCTGTTTCCATGGCCTAATCCGGTGGCACTATTCACACAGTTGCAGGTCCTCTAGCTCCGTGGAGGTCCGGGGACATGACCGTGGCTGGAGTGTCACGGCTATTCTGCGCCAGTGTGATGCTTGACTCATAGCGGGCGCTCAAAATCTATTTGTTGAAAGAAGCAATGAAGGGAGGGCTGATGGAGGGAATGGGGATGCAGCGCGGTGGCATTTTGGGGATTTTTGGACTCAACTCTGCCAAAAGAGAGCACTGGAGTGGGGACTGCCCGGGTAGGGGTTCACAGCAGCCAGTGGGAAGGGCAGGCCCCGGAGGGCCTCTGGGGCAGATGTTTAAATAGTGACACAGTTAGGCTTGGATGTTCATAGCGTTTTTTAAAATCAAGCAGCTCAGAATTAGCTACCTTTTATTTATACCCTGACTTCTCTAACAATGAATTTGCTTCATCCTTGAAGCCACCTTATGGAAAGGAAAACCGAACTTTAATAAAATGGCATTTTGTGAGATTGAAGCAATGCCAATGTTTGACACAAGATAGATGAACAGGGAGGCAGGAGGGTGGGTCTCCCCGTTTCAGGTGCTCAGAAGCTCATTCTGTGGTCTTTGTATTGCTGGAGATGAATGAGCAGACAAGCCTTTGGCATCAAAACATTCCTTATTTTCTAATTTAATTTTTTATTCCGACTTTGCAAAGCCAAATTGCATATGTCTTTTTGAACAGAACAATGTTATTTTATTATGGACACAAATTTGTGTTTAGAAAACCTTTGTGTCATCCCAAAGGACTCCTCCTCTCTTGTTCTTCTCTAGCTGTCATGATGTATTTATTATAAGTTTTATAGCAACTTAAGATACTGTAAACTGATACCTGTCTTCTCAGAAAATGAGTAAAATAGGCAAAATTGAGACCTTGGAAGAGCTACTCAGTTACATGGGTAGCTTTGAGTATCTTAAGATTATTTTTGGAAATAGCCAGACATGGATTTACCCAGTGTATCTGAGAAGTGGTTTTTACCAGAGTGGTTTTTATAGTAGAGGATGAAAATACTGGACAATCGCTTACAAAAGTCTTCTTTGACATGGAATCATATGTATCTTTAAGGTCGGGAAGCATCTCATACCCATATGGTTCTTATTTTACATCACAACTACATAATGTCAGATCAGAACAGTTATCAGAAATGATAGGGTGACCGTCAGCAATTAATACTGGTAATTGGGCTTTTGGAGTTCATTTCTTTTTCCATGACCTTTCTATGCAATCAATTAAAAAATGTGCTTCACTTAGTCATAACTTACTTTTTAGCTTCTTTCTTTTGTTGACGATGGCCTGTAGCTCTGCGGTGTAGGTAGTGTGTGTTCTTTAAAATTTAGTAAATTCGTACACAAAGAACTGCTGCTTCTCTGGATTTTAAACAAACAAACAAGCAGACAATCACCAGGACTAATTGTTCTCTGTTGCTTTCAGGACAAGCTGCTGCAGGCAAAGAAGGAAATTGAAAAACACTCTATTAATGATAAACAGGTAAAACCGCTGTCTTCAAGATGCATTTTCTGTACTAATCAACCCAGTTTCGTAAGGGTTACTTTCACTATGAATAGTTCTTGGAAGGCATCAAAATGCATATTAAACTGTTTTTAAACTGGTGAAATTGTTTGAATTGTCTAGGAGTTCAGGTTATTACCAAAAAAAAAAAAAAAAGACTCTAACATATGTATATACACAAATGATCAAATAACAATGTTTAACTAGAAAATTATTCCATTTCAGTTATTTATTTAACTATACAAACCCTTAAGGGGAAGAGGTATTAAAAATATTTTTTGGTAATGGAATTGTTTGATGAAGAAAATAGTGTGTGTGTATATATATAATTATATTTCAGTATAAAACATAATAACGCATGAATCACCATACACGCCCACCCAGGGCCCTGGAAGCCCCCACTGTGAGCCCCCCTCTGCTTCCTCCTCTTGTCTCATCCCACGAGTCAGCCCCCAACCTGATTTTTGTGTTGCTCCTTCCTTTGCTCATCTTTATAATTTGACCATGTATATGTATGACCCTGAATAGCACATTGCTTACTTCCACTTCTTTTTGAACTTTATGGCATCATTCTTATTTTCTTCGACCTCTTCACTGAGAAATAATTCACATTTTTCTCTGCTGACAGCACCATCTCTCCGCCTTGGACTTCTTCATCAATACCCCTGTCCCGTCTTCATCTATCAGAAGGCTTTAGGTCATGGGGGAAGTTCATGACTGCCACACTGAGGGAGGGGAAAATAATCAGGTCTGGGGAGTTTGATTCTTCTGCTGGACCCAGAATGGGCTTGTTGGACAATTTAGCAAGCAGTGTCCTGTGGGCATTTTTTTTTCCTGGTAATTTGTTAATTCTTTTTTTTTTTATTTCATATGTCTGTGGTATAGATTTTATTTACAGAACATGATCTAATATTATAAAAAGGTGTGTTTAAAAATTAATCCTATGCTTCCTACTCCCTTTAAAAAAAGATGTTTTCTGTGATAATATAATATAAAATCCTAGGATAACCCCTCCAATCTGGAATATTCCAGGTTATATTTGCAAAGGGGGCTAAGAAGTCCTTTTCTTAGGAATTCAATCATTTGGATGGGGTTGCTTCCTGCATGAAGGAACCCTCCTGCCCAGTGCCTCAGATCCTGAGGGCTGGGTAGAGGGTCAGAGCAGCCACAACATTCCTTTAAGCCAAAGCCTGATCCAGAGCAAGATCCTAACTCTTTTCAATTCTGTGAAGGCTGAGAGAGGTGAGGAGGCTGCTGAAGAAAAGTCTGAAGCCAGCAGAGGTTGGTTCATGAAGTTTAAGCAAAGAGGCCATCTCCGTAATAAGAAAGTGCAAGGTGAACAGCAAGTGCTAATGCAGAAGCTACCCCAAGTCATCCAGAAGATCAAGTTAAGATAATTAATGAAGGTGGCTGCACTAAACAACAGATTTCCAGTGTAGATGTAACAGTCTTACAGTGGAAGAAGATGCCATCTAGGACTTTCATAGCTAGAGAGAAGTCAGTGCCTGGCTTCAAAGCTTCCAAGGACAGGCTGACTCTTTTGTTAGGGGCTAATGCAGCTGGTGACTTTAAGTTGAAGCCAATGCTCATTTACATTCCAGAAATCCTAGGACTGTTAGAAATTATGCTGAATCTACTCTGCCTATGCTCTCGAAATGGAACAACAAAGCCTGGAAGACAGCACATTTGCTTACAACATTGTTTACTGAATATTTTAAGCCCACTGTTGAGACCTACTGCTCAGAAAAACAGATTCCTTCCAAAAGATTTCTTTTCATTGACAAGCACCTGGTCACCCAAGAGCTGTGATGGAAATGTACAGATTAATGTTGTTTTCATGCCTGCTGACACATCTGCTTACAGCCCCTGTATCTAGTAATTTCAACTTTCAAGTCTTCTTATTTAAGGTGTGCATTTTGTAAGGCTTCAATGCCATAGATAATCATTCCTCTGATGGATCTAGACAGAGTATATTGAAAACCTTTTGGAAAGGATTCACCATTCTAGATGCCGTTAAGAATATTCATGATCAATAGGAAGAGGTCAAAATACCAACATTAACAGGAGTTTGGTAGAAGTTGATTCCAGCCCTTACGGAAGACTTTGGGGTGTTCAAGACTTCGGTGGAGGAAGTAATGGAGGAAGTAACTGCAGATGTGGTAGAAATAGCAAGAATTAGAAGTAGAGCCTGAAGATGTGACTGAATTGCTGTAATCTCATGATAAAACTTGAATGGATGAGGAGTGGGTTCCTATGGATGAGCAAAGATAGTTTCTTGAGATGGAATTTACTCCTGGGGAAGATGCAGTGAAGATTGTCAAAATGACAACAAAGGATTTATCATATATTATGTAAACTTAGTTGATAAGGCAGCAGCAGGGTTTGAGAGGATTGCCTCCAATTTTGAAAGAAGTTCTACCATGGGTAAAATGGCATCAAATAGGACCACATGCTACCGAGAAGTCATTTGTGAAAGGAAGAGTCAATCAGTGTGGGAAACTTCACTATTGTCTTATTTTAAGATATTGCCACAGCCACCCCAACCTTCAGCAACCACCACTAGGTCAGTCAGCGGCCATCAACATCAAGGCAAGACCCTCCCCCAGCAGAAAGATTAGGACTTGCTGAAAGCTCACATGATGGGTAGCATTTTTTAGCAATAAAGTGTTTTTTAAATAAGGTACATACATTGTGGTTTTTTGACATAATGCTATCACAAACTTAATAGACTACAGTATAGTGTAAGCATAGCATTTATATGCACCAAAAAAATTCAGTTGAGTTGCTTTATTGTGGTATTTGCTTTTTTGCGGTGGCCTAGAACTGAACCTACACTGTCTCTGGGTATGCCTGTCCTGGGTGGGCTCTGAGACTCGGCTTCATGACCCTTTGCCTAGCGTGTCTGTGAGTGGCCAGTAAGTCCAGAGTCAGGGATCTCAAGCAGGCCTCAGAGTAAACCAAATGTTACCTGACTCCCAACTCAGCACAGGCCCAGATTGACCCTTGGACTTGTAAGATAATGTCACCTGGCTCAGCCTCTGAGCAGGAACCTGAACTAGGGCTTCTGGGAGTAGATATTGTTTGCTTGTCTCTTCATTCCATGTACTGATCCTGAATCCCAGTATGGCAGTCATGACTCTGATATTGCTCCAAGGGGAGTATTTTTTAAATGTATTAATTAAGTTTAGTGTTCTCTTTTTAACAATTGAAGATATTAACAACTGAGATATAATTTATGTATTCTTTATGTGATTTATGTATTCTTTTTAATGATTTGAGATACAATTTATGTGTAATAAACCACACCCATTTGAAGAGTACAGCTTGATGGCTTTTGACAGGTGTATACATGTGTGAACCCACCCCCGAGACCCAGTTACAGAACATTCCCGTTACCCCAGTCTGCCCTTAACTCTCTGCCATCCATTCCTCCCTCTGCTGCTGGCTGCCAGTGATCTCAGACCTGTCTGTCACTAGATTAATGGCATTTCAAGAGCAGCATGTTTACATTTTTTGTATTTCCAGCTTTATTGACATATAATTGACAAAAATTCTATGTGTTTCAGTGAATAACACTGATTTAATGTATCTTTACATTGTGAAATGATTACCACAGTCAAGGTGATTAACACCCCCATCACCTCACAGTTATGTTTTTTGTGTGAGTGTGTTGAGAACACATAAGTACTCTTCATAAATTTTAAATATACCTACAATATTAGTCACTGTGCTGTACATGAGATCCCTAGAACTTAACTCATCTTATACCTGCAAGTTTTCTTTGACCAATATTTCTTGAGACATTCTTTTGAGTTTGTTCAAAATGATTTTCTATGAAAGCTGCCCAGAAAACTCGGTTCTACAAATCACATTATTAGCAGGTTCCAAATGCTGCAATTGTACATCCAAAATTGTACTCCCTATTGGAAAGAATTGCCTTTAACTGAAAAAAATTTCTTTAAAAACAGTTTTAGACACTGCATAGCTTTGATGACTTTTTTCTTTTTCTCCAGGTGGTGCTTTGTATATCAGTTGACGTAGCTCAAGACTATAACCAAGTAGAGAATGTCATGAAACAAGTAAGAAATTGGGCTGATTGGAAATAATTCGCTCACCTTTCTATTGGTTCTTGTCATTTCAGTATGTGACTTGGAAGTGGTAAATCTTCCCTGTAGGTTTAATAGTTACATATATTTTATTTATTAGCACTGATTTGCTACTAAGTGAGTCCTCTTTTCCCTTTCTTAATGCCTGCCCTGACGAACTTCCCAGGCACAGGAGAAACTGGGCCCAGTGGACATGCTTGTAAACTGTGCGGGAATGTCACTTGCAGGAAAATTTGAAGATCTTGAAGTTAGCACTTTCGAAGTAAGTAAATATTTGATTTTTGCTCATTGAGGTTGCGCATATTCTAAAAGCAGAACAAAGCCATAAAGGTGAAAGCTTTACAGGTGAAATGCATTCAGATTTAACAGCAACTTTAGACAGCTAGAGGAAGGTTTTGGTGCCAGTGCCATGACCTTGAGGCTAAACAAGTCTCTATAGACCTTGGTTTCCCCAGCCATAAATGGGAATGAAACCTCCAGGGCGACAGGACTTCCTGTGACAATTCACTGAGGCCATATGGTAAGAGACTTCTTTGTAAGCTAAGAGATGGTAGATTTTCAAATCAAGATAAAAAAATAAAGCATTATTTTGGTTTGTATTTTTAAACTGGTTTGACCTGGAACCTCTCTTAGTAAATTTATTTTAGCTCTAAATAAATGGACATCAGATTTGAAATCCTTAGGTGCAAAACATTTTTTTAGTTGACGTATCAGCCATCTTTTTCTTGATGTTTTGTTACTATGCTGAGCCTTCATCATAGTGGTGGGTTTGAGTGCTTTACTCTGCGAAGTTAAGTGACATTCCCCTTTTACAGAAAAGCAGACTGCTGGGGCAGGAGTAGATGGCTGGCTTCAGGTGCACTGTGAGAAAACACCATAAACTGTGATTCAGAGTCAAGTCTGCAGAGTCCAGATGTAGATGGACACAGAGTGGTGACAGATGTATACACGTGTGAACCCACCCCCGAGACCCCCGAGACCTGGGACTTGAGTGTTTTACGGCTCCTTTATCACTTATGCATAAAAGATAGTTGTTTGGACCTGAATACCTTTACCTGTTAGTAACCAAAGGGAGGTTTTGAAAAGTATTTCAACAGCTGTGTAAGGAATCGGTTGGGGGAAATAGATGTGGTAGTGGTCTGCGCATGAAATGGTGAGGTAGGAGACTCCAGAGATGGCCAGCGAAGAGAAGTAGGGGTGTGTGTGTGAGTGTGTGTGTATTGTGTGTGGGCATGTGAAGGATGATAATGTGGGGAGAATGAGCAGACTCCCCCGGCTGAAGGTCGAGGGCAAAGAGAGGATCGAGGTGTAAGTAGTGGCATGGTTGCAATAAAAAATCCATGGCTGTAAAGCCAGGACTTTGGGAAGCTGGGCAGGTCTGTTTCGTGGGGGGAGTTAGGTGGGGGGCAGAGGCAGGGATGTGCAGATGTAATCGAGGGAGTTTTGTGGAGGCACAGAACTGTGAGCAGGAATAGACCCAGCAAAGTGTATAATACCAGGTGAGTGTGTTGTGTGGGTGTCCACGACACGGAGAAGATGTGAAGCAGGTGAGATGAAGGGAGAAGTAACAAATGCATGTAGAATATGAAGCATGTTGAAATATAAAATTGCCAATTCTAACCTTTTTGAAAACTCACTTTACTCTCAACTTTGATCTCCCATTCACACGATTTCCTTCCTGCCCTCTCTGGTTTTAAAAAATAACAACTCACGATTCCTTTCTTTCCCACACCTGTGGTCACCCACAGGGACTACAGTTCCTCTGCTCCTCAGCAGCACAGCCCAGGAGAAAAAGAGGTGGAATCAGGCATCAGACTAAACCAGTTTTAAGCCTTAGCTTTAGTGGCTTCGAATCTGTTTACTTGCTGTGGGATCTCAGGCTAATCATGTTTCTGGCCTGGAGCCTCAGCCTCCACCCTCCCACTCTGCCTGCATGGCCCGCGCGGGCTGGGGGTCACAATGTGCACATATGCGTTGCCCGGGCCGAGGCTGGTAAATGTTGTCCTGCCCGTTTTCTTCATTCACAAACACTCGAGAAAGCCTCTGGTTTGTTAAGTATTATTCTGGGTCTTGGGGTTACCAAGGTGAGCGAGAAAATAAAGTCTTGGCTCAGGGCAGGGAGGCAGGCCCCACAGGAGCAGGCAGATCAGTGCATAGCTTCAGCCCGGTTAGGGGCTGCGGGGAAGGAAAAGGGGAGAGGGGCAGAGGCTCCCGGAGGCGGCTTGGGAGACCCAACCTCGGGGCTGTGAGACCTGAAGATGGGTGCAAAGAGACCAGAGAAGAGATTCCAGGTGGGAGAGCATCAGCTGCAAGGGCCCCAGGCTGGGAAGAGCTTGGCAAACTCAAGGAAGGGCCCAGATCTGCTGGGGCCTTGGAGGCCGCCACGAGGGTTTGGACTTTAGTCCCCAACCTTTGAAGGGGGTTAAGCTAAACGAGGCAGTAGTGTGACCTGCACTTGGCTCTGAAAGGCTCTCTCTGCCTGCTGTCAGGGAGACTTAGGAGCCATCGGGGTGTCAAGGCAAGCGATGGTGCTGTCAGGATGTGCTTGGAGGTTCGGTTGTGGGGGGCCCGGTACAGGCTCTTCATCAGGGAGCTGCTTAGAACACACAGTGCCGCATGGGATGCCTTTTCGCAAGATACGAGTTCATTTTTGCTTAAAATGAATTCTGTTACTTATGTTGTTTTGTTTGATTGCATTGTTTTGATTTGCTTCAATTTTGCTAAGGTTCACATTGCCTGGACACAATACCTGCATGTGTTGTCACAACTCATTGCTGGGAGATTTGAGCACGCCCTGTGTGACTCCCCAGGGAGGGGACTCTTGGAAACTTGCACATGATTTCCTCTGAGCTTTGACCCAGGTGCCTTTGGCCCCTGCTGATTCTGCTTTGTGTCTTTCACTGTAATAAATCTTAGTTACATGTACAACTATGTACAGAGTCCTGTGAAGCCTTCCAATGCATCACCAAAACTGGGGGTGCTCTTGAGTAATGCCAGCACACGTCCCTTGATTTTCCTTTTTAATGGTTCTATCTTTATTGGAGTTGTATCTTGTTTTATGTACTTCGGGATAGTTATTTTCGTGTTTGACTGAGCTCACATTCTCTATAGACATTTGGCAAGAATGGACATCTAACAATATTGAGTCTTCTAACCCATGAGCATAGTATTTATCTCCATTTCTTAGGTTTTCTTTAATTTCTCTTAGCAGTGACTTGTAGTTTTTAGTGCATGGGTCTTGCACATGGCATTTTAGTATTTCATGTTTTTGATACTATTGTAAATGGTACTGTTTTTCATTGTAATTTCTGAGTGTTTATTGCTAATATAGAGAAATAGAATTGATTTCTATGTATTGATCTTCTAGTCTTGTTAAATTAAATTATAGTGCTCCCTGGGTTTTCTGCATCCAAGATCATGTCATCTATAACAGCTTCACTTCTTCTGTATATGCTTATTACACTGGCTAGAATTTCCAGTATAGTGTTGAATAAAAGCAGTGAGAATAGACATTCTTGTCTTATTCCTTATCTTAGGAAGAAGGCATTCAATCTTACTATTAACTGTGATATCAGCTATAGTTTTGTCTTTGTTTTTTTGGTAGATGACTTTTTAAAGTTGAGTTCTAGTCCTACTTTGCTGAGTTTTTGTAAGAAATGATATTGATTTTGTCAGATGCTTTTTCTGCATCTGTTGGGATGATCATAAAGATCTTCTTTTTTGTTTATTAATATGGTGAATTACATTGATTAATTTCCAAATGTTAAACCAACCTTGCCTTCCTGGGATAAGCCCCACTTCGTTATGATCTAATATGTTTTCTATGTTCTTGAGGGATATTTGTTTTCTTATAATGTAATTTACTGGTTTTTGTATAGAGGTCATGCTGGCCTCATAGCACGAGTAGGGGAATATTCTCTCCTCTTCAATTTTCTAGAAAAATTTGTATAGAATTGGTATTATTCTTTCTTAAATGTTTGGTGGAATTCACCAGTGAAGACTGAGGTTTTCTTTGTGGGAAGTTTTCTAGGTTTAATTCAATTTCCTTAATAGACATAGGTTGTATCTATATTTTTCATCTATTTCTGAGTGACCTTTGGTAACTTGTGTCTTTCAAGGAATTTGTCAGCTTCACCTAAGTCATTGAGTTTATTGGCACAGTCACTCATCATATTCTCTTATTTTCCTTTTAATATCCAAAGAGTTTGTAGTGATGTTACCTTCCTCATTCTTAATATTGATAAAATATGTCCTTTCTCTTTCTTGACCAGTATGACTAGAAGTTTATCGATTTTATTGATCATCTCATAACCAGTAGCTTTTATTGATTTTTCTATTTCATTTATTTCCTCTCTTATTTTTATTAAGTCCTTATTTCTGTTTGCTTTTGTTTTAATTTGCTCCTCTTTTTACAGTTTCTTTAAGTGGAAGCTGACATTGATTTCAAGCTTTTTTCCTTTCCTAATGCAGATATTTAGTGTTATAAATTTTGACCCAAATCTTCCTCTAACATCACCCCCCAAATTTTGATACTTTGTGTTTTCACTTTCATTCAGTTCAAATTATTTTAAAATTCTCCTTTTCATTTCTTTGGCCCTTGTGTTATAAAGTGTATGATTTAGTTTCTAGTATTTGGTGGATTTTTCTCTTACTGATTTCCAATTCAATCCTGTCGTGGTCAACAAACATGCTTTGTATAACTTAAGTCCTTGTACATTTTTTTGAGACTTGTTTTATGGCCCAGAATATAGTCTGTCTGGTCGCTATTACACTTGTACTTGGAAAGAGCAAATATTCTGCTATCCTGTGTGGTGTTTTCTCTCAGTATTGGTTAGGTCTAATAACATTGTTCAAGTCTTCTGTATCTGCACTGATCCTTGTGCAGTTATCCTATCAGTTATTGAGAGTGGGGGATGTACTCTCCAATGATGATTGTGGATTTGGCTTTTTTAAACAGGCTCTTAGTCAGTACTCCTGCCCCTTTTAGCCGCACGCGCACACTCTTGCCCCCAGAGATTCGTGGTGTTCCTTGAGCCTTTTAGGGGTTTCGTGGTACAATCTGCACTTCAGTTTCTCTTCTCCTTGTTCAGCATTCAGCGTTCTGCTAAGTTAGTTATCACTCGTCTTCTGATGTTCAACTTCCCAGATGTTATGCTATTACCTTCTTCCCTATTTGTTCTTGTGGATTCTTGTCTTAAAAAATATACATATATATTTTTACTGAGATTTTAGTGGGGTCTATCCAGGGAGCTGAGGTTTACACTTGGGTTCAGTGTGACATCTTTTTTAAAATACTTTTTTAGAGCATTTTTCTTACCAGAACAATACAGTGATCTGAAAGGGCATTTTGGGGAAAAACATGGAAATCCCAGCTTCCCAACACAATCACAGTTTCCTATATATGTGACTGGTTTTGCACCTGTGCGCGTGCAGTTTTATTTAATATTTGAAACAGTCACACTGTAAATACAGCCTTCCCTCTGTCTTTTTTAAACTTACAGAATAAATACTTTCTCCTGTCCTCTTAGTGTTTCTGGCCATCATTTCTAAGTCAGCTAACATTCCGTTGAGTTTACATTTCATGATCGACTCTGAGTGCCCCAGCAGAGTGTTTGGTTTCACATGGTGACAGATCTTATACTTTCCCAATACTTTTAATAAGGCAACATTTTAAGGCAAGTATTCTTAGATTTTTCAAGTTAAAATGCAAGGCTTTTAAGAGTTCTTGGGATGAAGGGAAAATACACTCTTGGTGCCTGTGTAAGCTGTGAGAGCCTCAGTTCACTGAGTACTTCCTGTGGGTCAGAGGGTGCGCTGGCACTTAACTTGTGTTTCCGCCTTCAGCCCTTGCAACAGCCCTCTGAGATAGTACAGATAGTGACCCTTTTTTCAGCTATGGAAATAAATAGAGTGTCTGACTTTCTTTTTCTTGATCAGACAGGGAGAAAGTGGTGGAGCTAGGGCTTCAACCCAGAGTCCGTGCTGTCAGCCACTGTCCTCGTCTCCTGTGGTCCTCCGGAGCGTAGAACCACAGCGCTGGAAATGCTGGAGGCTCTTTGCTGAAACTGTCTTTCAAAAAGGAGTACCTGCAAAATGCAGGGTGCTTTTTATAAGGAGAAAACTGATTTTGACCAGTTTTCAGCAAAAACGTAACTGCTGTTGCCACTGTGAGAAGACAAGACTAGTTTGAAACAGGCTTCAGAAGGTAGACCCCAAGCATCACAGCCTCTTTACAGGGTCATTTAATCGTTCGTTCATTCAGCAAGTCTGCTGAGCTCCCAGTCGCTTAGGCTCCATTGAAGAATGCAGGTCTGGACAGCGGAGAGAATTCGCTAGGGGCTCAGCCCTGAGGCTTTGACCCTGCACGCTCCTCACCTGGCCTCCTTGTTCCCCGCAGAGGCTGATGAGCGTCAACTACTTGGGCAGCGTGTACCCCAGCCGAGCAGTGATCACCACCATGAAGGAGCGCCGGGTGGGCAGGATCGTCTTTGTGTCCTCCCAGGCGGGGCAGCTGGGGCTGTTCGGCTTCACGGCCTACTCCTCATCCAAGTTTGCCATCAGGGGATTGGCAGAATCTTTGCAAATGGAGGTAAAAGCTGTATTCAGTAACACATTTATTTCTCAGCTCGGCAACCTACATTTTCCTTCAGTTTTGTAGCTTTTTCACACGTGTTCTTGTATTAAGCTAGACATTTGTAGATTGGACATTAAAGAGAATTGACTCAACCCCTGCATTTTGCAGTTAATATTTTTCATGACATAAAAATTAGAGTTACGACAGAAGCAAAATTGTTGTGAGGTTTTTGCTCGCTTAATTTAATTCACTACTAATATCCTCATAGCATTATTGGGCTGATCCTGTATGAGTATGCATAAGGTTAACTAGATAGTTTATTCTCTACAGATGCTTCTTTAACCAAAAGATCTGCTCTTTATGACTGAATAATACAATGAGCATGTGTTTGAGGGAAGAGCTGAAATCCGCTACTGTCTCACTCTTAGTTTTTAGACAAATCATTTAACTTGGTCTCAGTTTCCTTATCTGTGAAATCAGAAGGTTGGATTAAAAATATCATTTGATTCTCATAATACTTATATTTTAATGTCTTTAAAAAAATATTGATGACAGTGAATGCCTTTTATTTTCACAGTTAATGTAACATTTTTTGGAAGAAAGGTATGGTTAGGATTAGCACCAAAATAAGTGCTTGTCAGGACGTGACAACCTTACACCTCATACATGTGAAGCCGACTTCTGTGTTGTCACCAGTATGCTTAGAGAGAACCACACCTATCTACCCCAAATCCTACACTGGAAACGCAATGTAAAATTCCTCCAATTGTAGTGAATACAGAAATATGACACTTTGTCATGATGTTAAAAGCCCAGAAGAGAATTCACTGTAGCCAGCCTTCTTATATACAGTAAGAGTGTGATTTAGGGATCCCGCTTGATTTATATCAGGAGTTGGCCAAACTTCTTCTGTAATGGGTCAGATAGTAAGTATTTTAGCCTTTGAGGACTAGATGGTGTCCACTACTACTCAAGTTACTACTCAAGTCTCCTGTGATAGCAAGAAAGCTGCCATGTACAGTTTGTAAATGAATATGTATGGCTGTATTCCAATAAAACTTTATTTGTAAAAACAGGTGGAGGACCAGATTTGTCCCAGGGGCCATAGTTGGCTGACCCCTGGTTTAGAAAATCCCTGAAAGAGCCCTCAATGGTGTGTGACAGTGTCATGCTGCCTAGATATTGAACAGACATTGAAGCACAGATGAGTTGACCCATCAGTGACAGAATCCTGCTGTGCCACTTAGAGACTGATATACTGTGCCTTTCTCATCCTAAAGGAACTCTCCACAAATTTCATTTTCATTAACCTGTTGAATCCTCTTAATCAATAATAGGTCATTGTAGTAGGTTTGGCCAAAAGGTAAAATTCAAACAAGAATATTGGGATTTCTTTTGCAATTTTTACTTTGGAAAGTCTCTTTGTGAATAACCATTTTATTTTTATAAATTTTGTAAACTATGTGTGAGGCAGATGGTATTATTATACCTTATAAACAAGAAAACTGAGTTTTCAGTAAGTTCATTAAGTTGTTCAAAGCCATATAATTACTTTGAGAAAGAAGTGGTAACAAAACCTATACCTCTTGCCTTTGCCTTGTGGCACCCTGTCTGCTTCTCTTCTGCAGCAGATGTTGCTGTAATTCAGGTCAGAAGTTGCATTAATCATCTTACTGGTTGCCTCAGCCCTTCACTTTGGTCTCAGGTACCTAGTCGATGAAGGGATGTTTTGGAAATGAACTACCTGCTCTTTGGAGCTTTTTGTCCCTAAGCCTTACCTTGCAGAAGATACTTTAGGACTCAGGAATTGAGGCAGAGAGTGTATCTGGGAGGCCTATTTTCACCTCAGTTAGGACAGAGATGGTTAATAAAGAAGAGGGAAAAGAAAGTGAGTTGCTAGTATAGACAGTGCCTGCAACCTCTTTGTGACAGGTGTGACTCACATGCTGCAGGTGTGACAGGTGTGACTCATGTGCTGCAGGTGTGACAGGTGTGACTCACCTGCTGCAAGGAGCTGGCCTGGCCTTGCAGGTCAGCTTGGTGTCTAGCCATAGCTGGGCTCCATTAAAAAATGTCCTCATGTAAACAAACAAAAAGTAAACATGTACCATGAAAAATAGGTTTTGGGTGAAATAAATTCACTAATCAAAATCGGTCGTTCATAGGTCTTGCATCAAAACAGTTGTTTCCCTACAAACTTCAATGTGTGTTTTTGAAACCTGGATAATTCAGTCTGTTTTGCCAGGGTGGATGTGCTCTGTTTTCTGTGAGCGAATCAGACCTTATAAAATTACTCAAACTCAAAGCACTTTTGATAATCGTTTTTGGTTTAATTCATGCATAAATCTTCCTGTCTACCCAACCCCATGCCCCAGAACTGTAGAAGGATCCTAGAAATGTTTTATGTACAATGAATCATTTTGAAAGAATGCTTTGTTGCATTTTTTTGAGTCTTTCTTTCTTTCTTTTTTTTAAGTCAGTTTTTTAGATACAAATACATCATTTAAAGATTTCAAAGGTTAATCTTTTTGGAAAGCAGACTTCTGAGGTGGGTTATAGCCAGAGAAGTGGTAGCAGAGACCAAGTGAAAGAGAAATAGGTGTCCTCCTTTCTCTCCTGTCCCGATCATGCCCCGACTCCATCGATCATGCTCACTCCATCTGTTCCCACCACAGGGTGCAGATGAGCTCGGGCTTACACTCTGAGCTTCACGGCAGAAGCTCTGTGCTCTCCCCAGCCCCCTTGACTTTGTTGTGATGGAATGAGGAACAACACAGCTTAGGTGTTAGTGATATGGCTTTACTGATAATAAATCAGTTCTTGAGCAGGTGGTTGTCTTTCTGGTTGAGGCTGAAGCCAAGTGGAAGGGAGGAGATGACAGTTAGATGGGAGTCGGGCAGAGTGGAGGACCGAGAAGGTGAGTGAAGCAGACAGGTGCTAGGCAGGCAAGGGGTCAGTGACGTCCCTGCTTAGACATTCTGAGACAAGTGGTGACCTCTAGGAGTCAGCACTGCCTTCGCAAGGACAACTGAAGCCAAACTCACCTCATTTCCTTTTGCTGTGATTATGGGGCTAATCGATTAAAGGAAGGTGTAGATAGAGTTTAGTGCATTTTGATTTTAGCAGATTATTTGGCCTAGAGTTTCAGGAGGCTCTAAGTTCCAAGAAGGCAGGGACTCTGTGTTGTCCACATCCTTATGCTTTGCTCTTAGAACAATACTGGCACACAGCAGTAATTCAGTAAGTACTCACTGGATGAATAAATAGAATGCTGAGGTTACCAGTCACTGGAGGTATGCAGTCAAGGGTTGAGAGAGTCATTTGGCCCCATGATTATAGAGAGGATACCAGTACCTGGAAAGGGATTGGACTGGTTTCTCTCAGCACAGACCATCTGTGCCCACCCCAGGAGAAAGCTGCTTTGAAAAGCTGTTTTAACCATTTGGTATCTCAGCCATCACCTTGAGTTTGAAAAATGCTGTGTTGCGTTAGCTTATGCACTGCAGTCCATCCTTATTCAGGGGTGAGGGGCCGCAAGGAGGCGCAGCAGTGACCCTGTCTGAGCGGCTGGCTCATCCTCCACGTGGGCTGGCTAATAACTACTTCCTGCTTTTTTTGGTGGTGGTGTTCCCTGATCTGTCCCCAATAGAGGGCAAGGCTATGGGAGACGGTCTTTAAAGTCATGATCTCGAAAACAAGTGTAAGAGAAATCACTTGCTCATCAACCTCACTGCCTGGCCTGAATCCAGAGCTGTGTATGAGCACCACTGGGCCTTGAGGCTGCATGCCCTGTCGACGCTGAGTGAATGAGCTCTCTCCACCCTAGGCGCCCTGGGTACCGATAAAGACATTGCCCTTTGTATTTGCTCTCTCCAGGATGGCTGGCCTGGATCTCCTGCCCTCATGCCTCTCCTGAACCTTCTATCTCCTCCCACAGCCTTTGGAACTATGCTTCACAGAGGGAGCGAGGGAGACAAAGGGCTGCTGGGACAGCTGGGACCCTGGGGTAACCCCAGAGGCTGTCACCTGAGGAAGCAGTATCGTCACTTCCCAGTCTTCTTAAGACACCCAGTGGCCTGCCTTTCTGCCCACTGCCTGCTACCCAGGGTGTTTCCCTGGGGTCAACCAGGGAGCCAGGAGCAAACAAGTCATGGCAGAGATTCTGATGGGCTGGACCTCTGCCCTTAGAGTTGCTAAGAGTCACGGCGATGTAAGAGTGTGGGCAGGGTGCTGCAGAGCAGGGTCTTTGTGAAGGGTGTGTCCTTGCTGACTAGCAGGAGAATCTTCTGGAATTGTTGGGGGCATGTTTATATGTGGAGACCGACGGCAAGGTAAACGAGCTGAGAAACTGTTCTGGGTAGAATTCCAGGTAGGGTGAGATAGCTGTCAGGAGAAGCTGGGCAGGAGTTTCTACAGATACATCAGGGGTTTCTACAGATAAACTAGGTTTGCTGGGGAGGGGCTCGGTTTGTCTGACTTGGGGTTCCACCCCAGGAGAATCCTGTTTGTTGGTTTTGTGGAGGAGGAAGTGACTCACCCCTAATAGGCAGGGCTGGCTATCAAGGGAGCTCCTGAGCAGGCAAGCTTCTCAGGGGTTCCGTGCAGCTCAAGAAGGGCAGAAGAGAAGAGGTTTGAATGATTTCAACAAATTTTATAGATGAAATCAATATAATGAGAGTTCCAGAAGCAGCCGTGCTTCAGTCTGACGGTGGAAGAGCATACCTATTCCATGGCTGTGAGCTCAGGGCTGAGTGGTGTGCAGGGCTGGGGGAAGAACAGGTCGCCTTCCTATTAAACCATCTGCCTTCGTCATGGACAGGGCCTTGGGTCTCTGCTCATTACAGGGGAGAGGTTAGCATGAGCTCTTTGCCTTTATTTCTAAATGATCTTCATGGATAGGAATTTCCTGACTCGGTAGTAGCTCTCCGCTTACAGAATCACCTTGTTGGTCTTACCACCTTTTGAGAAAATCGGTGCAGTATTATAACAGTTGCCTGGCAGCCAGTGTAGGTTGGTAAGGAGGATGCAAAATTCTATTATTTACTGAAGAGTTAACTGTTGTTTCTGAAATGCAGGTGAAGCCGTATAATGTCTATGTCACAGTTGCCTACCCACCAGACACAGACACCCCTGGGTTTGCAGAAGAAAACAAAACAAAGGTAAGCATTCCCCACATCCCATTGTCTTTAACATTAAACCCCTTTTCTGATTTTCTGTCTTCCCACCCTTCAGCCTGCCATCATTTTCATCAGTCAGAAAATTGAGTTTCTTTCAAAAAACGGAATTTTTTGTTTTATTTCATATTAATTAACTTGTTAGAATTAGTGTTTGTGTTGGCATTGGCTCTGCATCAGAGGGCAGCTGCCATGCTCCTCACCGTCTGGGCCCCAGCCAGGCCCACAGCGTTTTCTCCCCCTGCGCTCGGCCACACCCGAGCCCTGTCTCTACCTTGGGCTTTGCTCTCCCTGTCCTCTCTCTGGATAGTCCAATGGCTTGCTCCTCCCTCGCTTCTGTCCATCTCTGCAAAGACATTATCTCAGGGAAGACTTCCCTGACTTCCTGTATCTCAAATATCGCTCCCCTGGGACGTACACTGGGCTCCTCCCTGGCTTTATTTCTCTCCATAGTGCTTATCACCCCTGGACATGTAATTGTATACAGTGACTTTGAGTCATTCTGAGCTGCATTTAAACATTTAAATCGTGCACGTCGTTCAAAGGAATCTCCTCCTTTGTCTTGACACATTATGGACACTCTCTGAGCAAACAAAATGGAGAAGAAAGAAGCCGATCAGAATTTATCCCCTTGAACTGGCATTGATTGGTTTTCTTCTCTTTTATAGTGATGCTTACTTAGTAAGTGTGAATGTCCACAGCATAAAAATTGGCACTTATCTCCGGAGACTGTATATTTGCAAAAAGATGTTTATGATGTAGATCATAAAATTTAGATCATACTTTCTTCCCTGTTCATTTCTCTTCTGCTCTGCCTTTTAAAATTGCTACTATTTCAAAGAAGTAGATTTAAGCCAAGTGCCCTGTCTTAGAATAAGCAGGGAAATGCTAAGCAGATTTGCGACATGTGGTGAGCAGTCCTTTAATTCGAAGCCAAAGCTGACAAAGGGTGATGATTTCCCTGTGAAGATCTGATTTTGATGTGAAGTTCTTTTTCCCCCTCCATTAAAACATTGGATGGACTTTGGGTAAATCAAATTCTACCTTGGTGAGTGGGCCCTTTAGGGGGCGCCGTAGTGCTTTTAAATCTAATGTGCATGTGGTCCTCGCGGTTAGGCCCGCCCGGAGGCTTGGAGATTGAGGGGTGGCACCTTTAGAAAGAAAGAGAAAGAGCCCTTCTCTTAATTTGGGTTCATCACAAAATACCTGACTTTTTGAAGTGCTGTGCTTTTCTATTTTAAGAAAATACAGTCTGGTTTTTATTTTTATTCTTTTGAGCTACATGGTAAAATTTACAATTTTGTGCAGTTTTGAGTCTTTAGTTTTGGAACTTCTAATTGAAACTCCCTTTTAAAGAATTTTTGAGCACATCTGTGCATGTCACCACAAAGATTAAAAAACAAGCAAAAAAAGACCCTGCCCGCAAGGAACTTAGGAGGTAAAAATGCACCTACACATGTAGTTGTAATACATATTAAGGCAGAAATGTTCAAAGACAAGATGAGAAATGACTGCCAGTTAAGAATTCAGGAAAGACGGTTTGAACTAGGTGGCAATCGAGATGGGTCTTTAACCATGTTTGAAGAAAACGAGGCTAAGATTTGGGGATCTGGCACCTAGTAAAGAGCACACAGCCGCGCCCGGGACCACCCGTGTTCCCTTCACTTGACTCCCTGCGGGGTCCTTTAAGAAACTGCTTTTGCTGTTGAACGGGGGCTGGGCTGGGGCTGACCCTGCCCCGGGCCTCAGCTCTCTGCAGCTCGCGGCCCTCGGCTGGCATGGGAGGATGGTCAGAATGACCAGAACAGAGACTCTGGTCAGAGGAGCAGACTTGCCCACAACACAGGGTCTAGGCTCTGCATACTGTCGATCAAGTGTTTGACCAGCATTGAGAATTCAAAGATGGGGTTTTTCTGTGATGTGCTGTTTTAGCTTTGGTAGCCCGCGCTGGAGCCAAGCCCGCCACACATGTCCCACAGAGGGTGGCAGGGCCTCCTTGTCTTGCTTCAGCTACTGGGCTGAATTGTATATACTAACTAGACAGATGCTGATTTAGAACCCAGACGGACCTAATTCTAAAGACAGAAATCTTCTCAAAGATAGGAAACGAATTATTTATAAACTGAGGGAGGAGGGGCTATAAGAATTATTTATTTTTTTGATTTAATGGGCAATAATGGTATTGGTATATCTATTTTCTTCACCTTTAGCCTCTGGAGACTCGTCTTATTTCAGAGACCACATCTGTTTGCAAACCAGAGCAAGTGGCCAAACAAATTGTTAAAGATGCCATAGTAAGTAAAATCTTTTTTTTAACCTTATTAACAGTTGTCATACTGTATGTCTAAAAAGATATTTATACCAGGGCTTATTTCAAAACATAAGTTATTGTATTTTCTTGGTCCATTATATTGATATTATCTAATACTGGACCCTATTTTTCTTCCCATAGATAGTTTATTGATTCCATGTTAATTAGTAGGCTCCCGGAAACTAATTACAGTTGACCTTTGAACAACCCAGATTGGAATTGCATGGGTCCACACATTTTTGCAGATTTTCTTCAATAAAAATATTGGAAGATTTCTTTGGAGATTTGCAACAGTTTGAAAAACCATTTCATTTTCTCAAGCTTACTTAGTGTAAGCTTACTTTTTTTGTAAGAATACAATATATAATACATACAACACACAAAATGTGTTTGTATGGCTTCCCATCAACTGTAGGCTATTAGTAGTTCAGTTTTTGGGAAGTCAAAAGTTAAGGATTTTCGACTACATGTAGGTTGGCACCCCAAAGCCCCATGTTGTCCAGGGGCAACTATATATATCTTAAACTCAGGAACAGGTTGGTCAGTAAGGATGTCTGGGAATTTTGGTTCTTTAAAAAGAAAACGAGACTTACCTGTGATGTATAAATAATATATACTCTGTCCTCTCTACGGAATGTTGCCTTCTTTCTTCTTCTCCACAGTACTTTCAGTTAGAATATTTTAGGTACCTATTTGCTAGACTCACTGATGAAGGAATTTTTTCCCCCTACCATCCTGCTTCTACCCCAGTATTGTTTTCCCAAATGTTTACTAATACGAAAGTGCCACCATACCGCTGGGCCATTATCCTGTCAACCCAGCAAAAAGTGCTTCAGGGCTGCTGAGTTTATTTGGAGTCAAAAATGGTGTCTTTGGAACCATGTGCTATTTTGTAGAATAACATAATGTGCTGCAAGCTCTGACAATATTCCTGTTAACCCACATGCAGGAAAACACACATTTATGAGGGAGGTCTGTAAGCTGTAGGCCCACCTTGAGTTGAGGAAATTTGGGGACCACTGGAATGAGAGGTGGCAGCATGCTGTGCAGCAGCCCAACTGAGCAGAATACAAGAAACATTAAACTCTGTTAAAACATGTATAGGCGTGGAAGAACTTTGCCCTGGGTTCAAAGGCATAGAAAGATGGCACCAGTGTGAAGAGCAGACTATTTTTCCTGCTCTTCTCAAGTCAAAGCAAATCCAGTCTTTTTAATGATCTGAAATCGCTCATCGTGCTTGGGCAGGATTCAGTCTGGTGGCTTTTTAAACATCTTCATCTCTTGACCACTTTATATTCTAAGTCATCGATAATCCCAGAGTTTTTTGTTTACATGGATTACATTTATTGATACTTGCTATATTAGAATTTGAAACTATATAATTTTTTTTTTTTTTAATAATTATTTTTTATTGAAGGGTAGTTGATGCACAGTATTACATTACATTAGTTTCAAGTGTACAACACAGTGGTAGAACATTTATATACATAATTCTAGGTTCCAGCTATCACCCTACCAAGCTGTTACAATATCTTGACTATATTCCTTATGCTATACATTACATCCCGGTTACTTATTTATTTTACCATTGGAAGTCTGTCCTTTTTTTTTTTTTTTTTTTTTGTGAGGGCATCTCTCATATTTATTGATCAAATGGTTGTTAACGACAATAAAATTCTGTATAGGGGAGTCAATGCTCAATGCACAATCATTAATCCACCCCAAGCCTAATTTTCATCAGTCTCCAATCTTCTGAGGCATAACAAACAAGTTCTTACATGGAGAACAAATTCTTACATAATGAATAAGTTACATAGTGAACAGTACAAGGGCAGTCATCACAGAAACTTTCAGTTTTGCTCATGCATTATGAACTCTAAACAGTCAGTTCAAATATGAATACTCATTTGGTTTTTATACTTGATTTATGTGTGGATACTACATTTCTCTCTTTATTATTATTATTTTTAGTAAAATGCTGAAGTGGTAGGTAGATACAAGATAAAGGTAGAAAACATAGTTTAGTGTTGTAAGAGCAAATGTAGATGATCAGGTGTGTGCCTGTAGACTATGTGTTAATCCAAGCTAGACCAGGGCAATAAAACATCCACGTATGCAGAAGATTTCTCTCAGAACAGGGGGGGTGAGGTTCTAAGCCTCACCTCTGTTGATCCCCAATTTCTCACCTGATGGCCCCCCTGCGACTGTGCCTGTCTTAGGTTGTTCCTCCCTTGAGGAATCTTACCCGTCTCTGGCTAACCAGTCATCTTCCGGGGCCATACAGGGAAATGTGAAGTTGGTAAGTGAGAGGGAAGCCTTATTGTTTGAAAAGGTTAGCTTTTTACTTCTTTGCATATTTATGCCCTGTGGCTTCTATGCCCAGCATTTGTCTTGAGGTATCTTTACCACTTGGAAGAATTATGATACTCAGTAAATTTGATATGAGGCACGAATTCTATTTAAGGGTTGTAATTAGGAAGGAAGAAGAAAAGCTATAGAAGTAGCAGGCGGAAGAAAACATGGGAAGATTGATTATTTCTTTGACATATCTTCTTGTAGAGTAACTTCAGCATGTATAGGTTTTAAGCTACTACTTAAATTGCGCACACACATTAACATAATAGGAGTATAGTTACATAACCAAAGCATATCTGTAATTACCAGCCATCTCCAGTGAAACCAAGAAAACCAGTTAGGCACCTTAGGCATTTGTGAAAACTTATCTATGACATGGTGGATATTGTCCAACTGAACTTGAACAGTCTGAGAGAAATCAGACAAATTAAAACAACCCATTCCTGGGGACTGTTCACATGCCATATGTTCTTTTAACAGTAAATAGTCTGTAGTTGTAAGACTTTGGAGTGCTACAATTTGCACTTCTCCAAATTCTTGGTTGAGTTCCAACAGTATAGATCCAGTCCAATTTGTTGTTTTACTGTATGCACAGGCCAGCTTAGATATCTCCTTCCTCATTCCCATGGCAAGTCCAGGAACTGGTGGGATGAGTGCATCTACAGCTGTAGCAGTGCGTGGATCTTTGTTGGGGTTTTTTGATGATCATCTTCTGGCATGAGTCTTCCAGAGAGTGCAGATGTTGGAAGTTCTTTTTCATATCGTATCTTAGTTCATTTTCGGGGTAGCCCAATTAGGCTTTGATCCTCTGAATAAACACAAACAGACCCTTTGCCTACACTTTTATATGCCCTTTATACCCTTGTGTAGAATTCATTGGAGGTTACCACACAGGAACTGCCCTTTTTTTTTTTTTTTTTGCTTTGTTTTTGGTATCACTAATCTACACTTACATGACGAATATTATGTTTACTAGGCTCTCCCCTATACCAGGTCTCCCCTATAAACCCCCTTACAGTCACTGTCCATCAGCATAGCAAAATGTTGTAGAATCACTACTTGCCTTCTCTGTGTTGTACAGCCCTCCCTTTTCTCCTACCCCCCCATGCATGTTAATCTTAATACCCCCCTACTTCTCCCCCCCTTATCCCTCCCTACCCACCCATCCTCCCCAGTCCCTTTCCCTTTGGTACCTGTTAGTCCATTCTTGAGTTCTGTGATTCTGCTGCTGTTTTGTTCCTTCAGTTTTTCCTTTGTTCTTATATTCCACAGATAAGTGAAATCATTTGGTATTTCTCTTTCTCCGCTTGGCTTGTTTCACTGAGCATAATACCCTCCAGCTCCATCCATGTTGCTGCAAATGATTGGATTTGCCCTTTTCTTATGGCTGAGTAGTATTCCATTGTGTATATGTACCACATCTTCTTTATCCATTCATCTATTGATAAACATTTAGGTTGCTTCCAATTCTTGGCTATTGTAAATAGTGCTGCAATAAACATAGGGGTGCATCTGTCTTTCTCAAACTTGATTGCTGCGTTCTTAGGGTAAATTCCTAGGAGTGGAATTCCTGGGTCAAATGGTAAGTCTGTTTTGAGCATTTTGATGTACCTCGATACTGCTTTCCACAATGGTTGAACTAACTTACATTCCCACCAGCACTGTAGGAGGGTTCCCCTTTCTCCACAGCCTCGCCAACATTTGTTGTTGTTTGTCTTTTGGATGGCAGCCATCCTTACTGGTGTGAGGTGATACCTCATTGTAGTTTTAATTTGCATTTCTCTGATAATTAGCGATGTGGAGCATCTTTTCATGTGTCTGTTGGCCATCTGTATTTCTTTTTTGGAGAACTGTCTGTTCAGTTCCTCTGCCCATTTTTTAATTGGGTTATTTGTTTTTTGTTTGTTGAGGTGTGTGAGCTCCTTATATATTCTGGACGTCAAGCCTTTATCGGATGTGTCATTTTCAAATATATTCTCCCATACTGTAGGGATCCTTCTTGTTCTATTGATGGTGTCTTTTGCTGTACAGAAGCTTTTCAGCTTAATATAGTCCCACTTACTCATTTTTGCTGTTGTTTTCCTTGCCCGGGGAGATATGTTCAAGAAGAGGTCACTCATGTTTATGTCTAAGAGGTTTTTGCCTATGTTTTCTTCCAAGAGTTTAATGGTTTCATGGCTTACATTCAGGTCTTTGATCCATTTTGAGTTTACTTTTGTATATGTGGTTAGACAATGGTCCAGTTTCATTCTCCTACATGTAGCTGTCCAGTTTTGCCAGCACCACCTGTTGAAGAGACTGTCATTTCGCCATTGTATGTCCATGGCTCCTTTATCAAATATTAATTGACCATATATGTCTGGGTTAATGTCTGGATTCTCTAGTCTGTTCCATTGGTCTGTGACTCTGCTCTTGTGCCAGTACCAAATTGTCTTGATTACTATGGCTTTATAGTAGAGCTTGAAGTTGGGGAGTGAGATCCCCCCTACTTTATTCTTCTTTCTCAGGATTGCTTTGGCTATTCGGGGTCTTTGGTGTTTCCATATGAATTTTTGAATTATTTGTTCCAGTTCATTGAAGAATGTTGCTGGTAGTTTCATAGGGATTGCATCAAATCTGTATATTGCTTTGGGCAGGATGGCCATTTTGACGATATTAATTCTTCCTAGCCACGAGCATGGGATGAGTTTCCATCTGTTAGTGTCCCCTTTAATTTCTCTTAAGAGTGACTTGTAGTTTTCAGAGTATAAGTCTTTCACTTCTTTGGTTAGGTTTATTCCTAGGTATTTTATTTTTTTTGATGCAATTGTGAATGGAGTTGTTTTCCTGATTTCTCTTTCTGTTGGTTCATTGTTAGTATATAGGAAAGCCACAGATTTCTGTGTGTTGATTTTGTATCCTGCAACTTTGCTGTATTCCGATATCAGTTCTAGTAGTTTTGGGGTGGAGTCTTTAGGGTTTTTTATGTACAGTATCATGTCATCTGCAAATAGTGACAGTTTAACTTCTTCTTTACCAATCTGGATTCCTTGTATTTCTTTATTTTGTCTGATTGCCGTGGCTAGGACCTCCAGTACTATGTTAAATAACAGTGGAGAGAGTGGGCACCCTGTCTAGTTCCCGATCTCAGCGGAAATGCTTTCAGCTTCTCGCTGTTCAATATAATGTTGGCTGTGGGTTTATCATAGATGGCCTTTATTATGTTGAGGTACTTGCCCTCTATTCCCATTTTGCTGAGAGTTTTTAACATGAATGGATGTTGAACTTTGTCAAATGCTTTTTCAGCATCTATGGAGATGATCATGTGGTTTTTGTCTTTCTTTTTGTTGATGTGGTGGATGATGTTGATGGACTTTCGAATGTTGTACCATCCTTGCATCCCTGGGATGAATCCCACTTGTTCATGGTGTATGATCCTTTTGATGTATTTTTGAATTCGGTTTGCTAATATTTTGTTGAGTATTTTTGCATCTACATTCATCAGGGATATTGGTCTGTAGTTTTCTTTTTTGGTGGGGTCTTTGCCTGGTTTTGGTATTAGGGTGATGTTAGCTTCATAGAATGAGTTTGGGAGTATCCCCTCCTCCTCTATTTTTTGGAAAACTTTAAGGAGAATGGGTATTATGTCTTCCCTGTATGTCTGATAAAATTCCGAGGTAAATCCATCTGGCCCGGGGGTTTTGTTCTTTGGTAGTTTTTTGATTACCTCTTCAATTTCGTTGCTGGTAATTGGTCTGTTTAGATTCTCTGTTTCTTCCTGGGTCAATCTTGGAAGGTTATATTTTTCTAGGAAGTTGTCCATTTCTCCTATGTTTCCCAGCTTGCTAGCATATAGGTTTTCATAGTATTCTCCAATAATTCTTTGCATTTCCGTGGGGTCCGTCGTGATTTTTCCTTTCTCGTTTCTGATACTGTTGATTTGTGTTGACTCTCTTTTCTTCTTAATAAGTCTGGCTAGAGGCTTATCTATTTTGTTTATTTTCTCGAAGAACCAGCTCTTGGTTTCATTGATTTTTGCTATTGTTTTATTCTTCTCAATTTTATTTATTTCTTCTCTGATCTTTATTATGTCCCTCCTTCTGCTGACCTTAGGCCTCATCTGTTCTTCTTTTTCCAATTTCGATAATTGTGACATTAGACCATTCATTTGGGATTGCTCTTCCTTTTTTAAATATGCTTGGATTGCTATATACTTTCCTCTTAAGACTGCTTTTGCTGTGTCCCACAGAAGTTGGGGCTTAGTGTTGTTGTTGTCATTTGTTTCCATATATTGCTGGATCTCCATTTTGATTTGGTCATTGATCCATTGATTATTTAGGAGCGTGTTGTTTAGCCTCCATGTGTTTGTGAGCCTCTTTGCTTTCTTTGTACAGTTTATTTCTAGTTTTATGCCTTTGTGGTCTGAAAAGTTGGTTGGTAGGATTTCAATCTTCTGGAATTTTCTGAGGCTCTTTTTGTGGCCTAGTATGTGGTCTATTCTGGAGAATGTTCCATGTGCACTTGAGAAGAATGTATATCCCGCTGCTTTTGGATGTAGAGTTCTATAGATGTCTATTAGGTCCATCTGCTCTACTGTGTTGTTCAGTGCTTCCGTGTCCTTACTTATTTTCTGCCCAGTGGATCTATCCTTTGGGGTGAGTGGTGTGTTGAAGTCTCCTAGAATGAATGCATTGCAGTCTATATCCCCCTTTAGTTCTGTTAGTATTTGTTTCACATATGCTGGTGCTCCTGTGTTGGGAGCATATATATTTAGAATGGTTATATCCTCTTGTTTGACTGAGCCCTTTATCATTATGTAGTGTCCTTCTTTATCTCTTGTTACTTTCTTTGTTTTGAAGTCTATTTTGTCTGATATTAGTACTGCAACCCCTGCTTTCTTCTCGCTGTTGTTTGCTTGAAATATGTTTTTCCATCCCTTGACTTTTAGTCTGTACATGTCTTTGGGTTTGAGGTGAGTTTCTTGTAAGCAGCATATAGATGGGTCTTGCTTTTTTATCCATTCTGTTACTCTGTGTCTTTTGATTGGTGCATTCAACCCATTAACATTTAGGGTGACTATTGAAAGATATGTGCTTATTGCCATTGCAGGCTTTAAATTCGTGGTTACCAAAGGTTCAAGGTTAGCCTCTTTAGTATCTTACTGCCTAACTTAGCTCGCTTATTGAGCTGTTATATACACTGTCTGGAGATTCTTTTCTTCTCTCCCTTCTTGTTCCTCCTCCTCGATTCTTCATATGTTGGGTGTTTTGTGCTGTGCTCTTTCTAGGAGTGCTCCCATCTAGAGCAGTCCCTGTAAGATGTTCTGTAGAGGTGGTTTGTGGAAAGCAAATTCCCTCAGCTTTTGTTTGTCTGGGAATTGTTTAATCCCACCGTCATATTTGAATGATAGTCGTGCTGGATACAGTATCCTTGGTTCAAGGCCCTTCTGTTTCATTGTATTAAATATATCATGCCATTCTCTTCTGGCCTGTAGGGTTTCTGTTGAGAAATCTGACGTTAGCCTGATGGGTTTCCCTTTATAGGTGACCTTTTTCTCTCTAGCTGCCTTTAACACTCTTTCCTTGTCCTTGATCTTTGCCATTTTAATTATTATGTGTCTTGGTGTTGCCCTTCTTGGATCCTTTCTGTTGGGGGTTCTGTGTATTTCCGTGGTCTGTTCGATTACTTCCTCCCCCAGTGTGGGGAAGTTTTCAGCAATTATTTCTTCTAAGATACTTTCCATCTCTTTTCCTCTCTCTTCTTCTTCTGGGACCCCTATAATACGGATATTGTTCCTTTTGGATTGGTCACACAGTTCTCTTAATATTGTTTCATTCCTGGAGATCCTTTTGTCTCTCTCTATGTCAGCTTCTATGCGTTCCTGTTCTCTGGTTTCAATTCCATCAAAGGCCTCTTGCATCCTATCCATTCTGCTTATAAACCCTTCCAGAGTTTGTTTCATTTCTGCGATCTCCTTTCTGGCATCTGTGATCTCCTTCCGGACTTCATCCCATTTCTCTTGCGTATTTCTCTGCATCTCTGTCAGCATGTTTATGATTCTTATTTTGAATTCTTTGTCAGGAAGACTGGTTAGGTCTGTCTCCTTCTCTGGTGTTGTCTCTGTGATCTTTGTCTGCCTGTAGCTTTGCCTTTTCATGGTGATAGGAATAGTCTGCAGAGCTGGGACGAGTGACGGCTGGAAGAACTTCCCTTCTTGTTGGTTTGTGGCCCTCCTCTCCTGGGAGAACAGCGACCTCTAGTGGCTTGTGCTGGGCAGCTGTGCACAGACAGGGCTTCTGCTTCCTGCCCGGCTGCTATGGAGTTAATCTCCGCTGTTGCTGTGGGCGTGGCCTGGCTCGGGCAGCTGCTCCAAAATGGTGGAGTCGCGTTGGAGCAGGAGCTGCTGGGAGGCTATTTATCTCCGTATGGGGCCTCCCTGCTCCCTGCAGCCCAGGGGTTAGGGTGCCCAGAGATCCCGGATTCCCTACCTCTGGATTAAGTGGCCCGCCCTGCCCCTTTAAGACTTCCAAAAAGCACCCGCTAAAACAAAACAACGCCCACCAAAAAAAAAAAAAAAAAGAAAAAAAAAATTTTTAATTAAAAAAAAAAAAGTTTTTAATTAAAAAAAAAAAAAAAAAAGGTGGTCGTTCGTTTTTCTTTATTCTCCGGTGCCAGCCTCAGGCCTCTGCTCACCGGTCTTTCTGCCCTGTTTCCCTAGTATTGGGGTCCCTATCCCTTTAAGACTTCCAAAAAGCGCTCGCCAAAACAAAACAGCAAAAAAGCAAAAAAAAATGGTCGCGCGCTTTTCTTATGTCCTCTGTCGCCCAGCCTCCAGTGCTTGCTCACTGTTCTTGCTGCCCTGTTTTCCTAGTATCGAGCGCCCTGCACTCTGGCCCGGATGGCTGGGGCTGGGTGTTCGGCAGTCCTGGGCTCCGTCTCCCTCCCGCTCTGCCTGCTCTTCTCCCGCCGGGAGCTGGGGGGAGGGGCGCTCGGCTCCCGCGGGGCCGGGGCTTGTATCTTACCCCCTTCGCGAGGCGCTGGGTTCTCTCAGGTGCGGATGTGGTCTGGATATTGTCCTGTGTCCTCTGGTCTTTATTCTAGGAAGGGTTGTCTTTGTTATATTTTCATAGATATATGTGGTTTTGGGAGGAGATTTCCGCTGCTCTACTCACACCGCCATCTTCCGCCCCTCTGAAACTATATAATTTAAAAAGTAGTATTTCATTTAAAATAATAATAAACCCATCATATTTTAATGTAATATTTTTACAGTTATTTTTCAAAACAGAGCTTTAGTGGGAAGAGTGGCATTGTTTTACAGTTTACCAACCCCTTAATGTATGTGTTAATAGAAGTCAGCTTGTTTCTCATAGCTGCTTCTGTGTTCAGACTGTTGTAATACGTTGTTTGGAATGAAGGATATAAAGAAAATCTGGCCTTACATAGATAGGTAGTTGAAAAGGGGAGGAATATTTTATAGGCTTTTCAAATAATTGTGGACAATCTTTTTTGATATTAAACCCAAACTGGAGGAATAATAGTTTCTTAAAGTTTAGTTGCAGTATGGAATTGGAAACTACATTAGTGAACTTTTTGTTTGGTTAGATTAAAATCCATTGGTCTTTGCACTTTGAATGTTTTGCACCCATTCATGATTTTGTAGTATTATGCATCAGTCATTTGGAAAATATGGGCTCCTCTAATATTACTGCTGATCTTCTACAAGCCTTTACATATTGGGAAGCTGACAGTCACACAATGGCAGACAGAAGTTTCCACAAATTTGAATTTTTCCTTGAAAGCTCAGATTTTAACATTGACCACAAGAGCTGCCAATTTTCTATGAAGTGACAAGCTCATTTCATATTCATTTTCCACAACATAGCTTCCAAATACCCGAATCTGAAAACCTATTTTCTGTCCATGGTTCTTTCATGTAAAAATGTGTTTCCTGAAAAAAGCAGGAGGTTTCATGACTTAAACAGTTGGCGGTGGTCTTCTCTTCAGAGCAACCATCCCCCTCGGTACTGTGCACAGCAGAAAAATGCTGAGTGTGTTCTTCTCTTTCAGTCACACAGACCAGTGAGGAGACAGACCTGCCCTGAAGGGTTGAGCTTTAGTAAGATGATGGATTTTACTTGCTTTATCAAGAGTATTTTACAGTAACTCCAACATTTTACAATTTTTTAAAATGTTTTTAAAATTTCTGTTTTCCTGATGTATTTATGAATTACTCCACGTGGAGAGGTGTCATTACTGTGGTTTGTGCTAATGAGCCAGCCACTTTGCCTGTGAGGGCAGGTGTCATTCAGCGAAAAAGGCTATTTAACGTCTTAGTGTCATTATGGTGGTGGTTTCGTCCTCACAGACGGGCTGACGGGTTCAGGACAAGCAGAGCCCATGCCGAGGGCCACCCGTCTGGCCATTCCAGCCCATCTGCCAAGGCCACGTTCGTTCATGAGCCCCGGTGTGTGCGTGGTTCCCCATGTATCCCACCTAGAGAGCACGACACCCTTCACTGTTTCTGATGTACTGCCTCAGTTCTGTCCCATGTTTTTACTGTTGCCTCTTTTCTCTTCCTTCTATTTCAGCAAGGGAATTTTAACAGTTCCATCGGCTCTGATGGGTACATGCTCTCGTCCCTGACGTGCGGAATGGCTCCTGTAACTTCTATCACTGAAGGGCTGCAGCAGGTGAGTGATGCCCAGGCCCTCAGACCGCGGGGCTGACAGACAGTGCTTCTCATCAAACCTGGATGAGAAAAGGCTAAGCGAAGATTTAGTAACTTTGTCCAAGATGGGAAGAATTCTTATGGAAGTGTAACTTTTTCTCTTCTCCTAGTCAGGGATAAGCAAATAGGTTAAAGATGTAACGTGAGGAATTTAGACTTTGAAGAAGCTTTCTGCCGGGTGCTGTGAGCACAGAGATGAAACGCTGTCTGCTGCTGCTGGGGTGTTAATGTGGGTTCTCATCTGAGAGTCACTGAGAACTCACCTCTTATAGGTGAGCCCGGTCACAGGTAAGTAAGCTTGGGGAGATAAAAGCCAACACAATCCCCACCCTTAGGAAAATTATAGTTCGTCCAGGACACAAAAGTTAACTGCTCCTTGATATTGTCATGTTGTGTTTGCTGCTGGGGAACCCGGTGAGGCAACCTGACTGGTAGGTGAGTGAGACTGATGAGAAAGGTGCTGTGGTACCACATCATATAATGCAAGTTCGAATAGAGGGATTGCTCCGAGACCCCCCCGTGGGTGATGGAGGACGGATGGCAGGCAGGGAGAGGGAGGGGGCTGCCTGAGGAGGATGGCTCGTGCCAAGGCGGGCAGTCACATGCAGTGGGCGGTGTCCGGACTGACAGTCCGGGTGGCCCGCTGTGGCTTCCCCCGTCCTCGCTCCATAACAGACCACAGTTCTGTGCTTCTCCTCGAGGCCGACACCGGGTCATGTGTGAGCTCTGAGGACGGGTCCACACCTCTGCCTACACTGCCACTGGGTGGCCTGTGCCTGCACGTTCCAGGGACTTCAGTTCGCCCAAGAGGGACAGACGCGCGATTCTGCATGGTCTCCTCAGGCCGCTCGTCCTTCTTCTTTCTGTGACGGGTGCTCAGTCTACAGCTTCAGCCTGTGACTCTCCTCAACTCCAGTTCCACTTACATCCTTTACACATTCTCCCTGGGCTGTGACTTTGCGTCTCCAGTTGAGCTCGCCTGCAAAAAATGTTGTTGTTTCCCCAGCATCCTGCCCCCCACCTCCTGTCACTGATTCTGTGAGCATGTTGGTGGCCGCCCCAGAGCCCCGCTGGAAGGCGGGGTGTCGTCCCCAACTCCCCTCTCCTGCCCCTCACATCAGGGGCCAGCCCCATGCTCTCTCCTTCCGGTCCCGGGCCCGCTGACTTCTCTGCCCTGCTGCTCTCCCACCATTCAGCCTGGGACCCTGCAGTCCCATGGCTCCTTGCCTGAGCCCCTGCTCTGCCAGCCAAGGTGGTAAATTGAGGGCCCAGGGTCCTATATAAAACGTTTTGGCTGGTCCATCTGGAATGAGCGTGCATGGTGAAATAAAATAGCTTTAGAATTAGATTTTACATAGAAAGTCCAGATTTTGGACTTTTCTTGGAAAATCAGAAGGCCTGCCAGCCCAGGGTCTGCTTTCTCACCTGGCAGTTAACAGCTGGGATGAGTGGCAGGTGCTCCGATTCCAAGGCCATGGTCCCCCAATCCTGGTGGACTGCCAGCACCCTGTGCCGGGCCCGGGCATGTCAGAGCATGCCATCATGTGTTCTCAGTGGTTTTCCTAAACTGCCAGTCACCTTGCATAGCAGCGTTCACGGGCTCTCTGCACCCTGGAGGTAAAGCTTCCTGCCCGTGGTGTGGCACAGCCCCTGACCTCTGATCCCGCTCACCCTCCTGGCCTCTCCTGCTTTGTCTGTCCCTCCCTCCCCTGCTTCCCTTTGTCTCACCAACTTCTAATCTTCCTTCAGATCTCACTGTAAACACTGCTTTTCCCAGAAAACTTCAAGACTTGGTTGAATACCTTGGACTTAACCCCAATTTTTACACTTGATTATGCTTTTTTCTTGAGGCTTTTTCTTGCCTTTCATTTTTTTATTTTAACAATAGACTTCATTTTGCAGAGTAGTTTAAGTTTTATAAAAGATTGGAGTGGAAATTACAGAGTTGACATGTGCCCTCTGTTGCCTCCCACCAGTTTCCTCTATTAGCAGCACCTTGCATTGATGTGAGACGCGTTGCTGTGGATGAACCACTATTGAGACGTGACTTATTAGTAACTGAAGTTCGTGGTTACATCGGGTTCACTCCTGGTGTTGCACATCCATCCTACAGGTTTGGACAGGTGTATAATGGCACGAACCCACCACTGCAGTGTCAGGCACAATGGCTTCCCAGTCCTAAAAGTCACCTGTGTGCCACCTGTTCATCTCTCCCTCCCTCTCTCTGAACCCCTGGCAACCTCTGATCTTTTTGCTGTCTGCATAGTGCTGCCTTTTTCTTGCTTCCCTATAGCTTTTACACCTTCCAAAGTTATCCCTACATACACTTCAGAGAATCAAATCATTTTCAAGGCATGTTATGGAAGTAGTGGTCCCTGCTGCACAACCCCCAGGTCACAATCACTTGCTGCCCTTTAGCTGGTCCTTCTGACACCTGCCTCCGTCTCTACTGTATGGACTCCGTGGCCACGTCCCTGTGTTGCTCAGCTAGGGACCAGGTATTGCCTTCTACCAGGAAAGATGAGGGCTCCGTGGTCTTTGGGCCTTCCTCTTCCTGCTTACCCCACCTGAGCCCCATCCCTCCCTCCCCTTTAGTTGCATTGGGATTTGGGTTAGACCTGTATTTGAGATGATGATTATTATGGCTATTTAAATGCTATTCACAGCTGAGGTATGTATTAACACATAATTAATTTTCCTTTCTTATATAAACTTCTGTTTTCCCTGAAATTGCTATTGGCCTTTTTCTATATGTTATTAATAATGACTGTCTTCATCTTCTCTCAGAAACATCAGATACTCTATCAGTTTCACCTTCTGGAAGGAATTCCTCCTGGAACCTTCTGAGCTGCGCATCAGGGCTGGCTGCCCCCATGTCTGTGCACAGCTGATCCCCAGCCTCCCCATCATGGACCTCCTAGGGGACCCCTCTGCCTCTCTTGGATTGGGTCCCCTGTCTCTTGTCACATGACACTGTCTTTCTTGACCTCTCACATGTTACCTCTTTTAGTAGCTTTCTATAAAAAAGGGTGCGTGGGAAGCAAATTTTTGGAGATCTTGCATATTAGAAAATGTTTCTATTTGTAGTTTTATGCCTTTAAAAAATTCCATCTAGAGGTGCTGTAGTATGAGCCTCTCAGTGGAAAGAGTGAAGGGTTAATGGACATGGTCATTTGCTGTCTTAACTCTGAAACAGTCATTGCCTTCCTTCAGCTAATTGTCTTTCCAGTTACCGAATAAGCTCGAAGAGGGCAGGCACCCTTTCTCACCAAGGTATTCTTGGCACCTGCCAAAGGGTCTGACTTTTGTGATCAGAACATAAATCTTAAACCAAAAGCCTTGATTATAGTTTAGATTTTGGAATGCTGGAGTAGATCTTCCTATTATAACCTAAGACTACTAAGAATCCCCTTTATGTTCTTCGTATGATTTGAGTGTATTAATTGGACAAATCCTGTGTTGTTGCCTCTCGGGCAGCACGTGTTCCCAGTGGTGCCAAGTAGACAGCTCCTGTTCACGGTGTTCTCCTGACTCTTAAAAAGTTTTCATTACACTTGTCCTTGGAGCGGATTAGAAGATGTATCTTAGAAACTATTATTAGAGACATACCCTACAACTGCTTGACATGAGCTCTTGTATTGTCCTGTTGGGTAGGCTCATGGTCTGTCTTTACCTTGCAGGTGGTCACCATGGGCCTCTTCCGCACAATCGCTTTATTTTACCTTGGAAGTTTCGACAGCATAGTTCGTCGCTGCATGATGCAGAGAGCAAGATCTGAAACTGCAGGCAAAACTGCCTAATTCTTACCCCTTGGAAAAAGACTGTTTCTAAATAATCTGAACAGCTTGCTGCTAAATGGGACCCAGTTTTTGACCTATAGACACTTATGTATTGCTTTTGAATGTGTGATTGGACAGTGCTCTTCAGAACCCTGGCTGCAGTCGAGGGGATGGAAGCTCAGCCACAGACCATATTATTAATACTATGCAAATACGGAATAGGGGACCATTTGATTCTCTCAGGCGGAGAGGTGATGACGGTGTGAGACCTTGTAGTATGTAAGCAGGGTAAAGAACAGAATTCCAGAGTGATCATTTAAAGTTTTTCTATTTATTCTCCCCCTCCCGCCCCCCATCAAGATCATATGCAGAAATGTACTTTATGACACATAAGAGATCTTGTGGACTTTTTAAACCTTCTATGAAAGGCAGGCAGTTGATGGGTTTCTGGGGCCTTTTTCTTTTTTTTCCCTTTTTAACTTGGTGTATTTTATTCCAGATGAATTTTATACATTGCTGGGGAGTCTGAGTGCATCACGAGGTCCCTGACTCGTGCTGCCATCGGACACTCATGGCTTCTCTCTGTTTGATCCCAATAAACTGCAAGGGGGATGGGAGAGGGCAGTGCCGTGTAAGCGAAGGAGGTAAATATTTTCCAGTAGGAAAAATACTGCTTTCTTGTCTTCTTTAGACTCGAATGCTTAGGGCATTTTTCATTTCTCATTCGTGGGGAAAGGCAGCCTCCTAAAATGTTTTCTGAAGAGAAATAAAATCTTAGATCCTTCCAAGTTTACGGTTTCCTCCGTAGCCATGATGACCCGCAGCTCACCCATCGCAGCGTCTTCTCATCCTCACACCTCTTCCTCTCCAGTTTTGCTTAAACTGCTGTAATATTTTTGTACAATTTTTTGACTTGACCTTTAAAATCAGTTCATGAATTAGTTAAACGACAAAACTCAGAAGCGTGACATTCTTTTCCTCATAGCATATATGTAGCTTTTAAGAAAGGCTCGATGGTAGGATGTTTAAATCGTACTCATTAAGAAAAAAAGTAGGACAAGGCCGATTTTGAAGATACTCATTTTTGAAACAACATGATGGCCCTGTTCTTCCCGGGACTCTCTGACTGACCCTGAGAACATTGTCTCGGTGCCACATGTTTCAGGAAGCCCCGTTGGCATCCCTGGGAATCCTCTTGGCCCTGTGAATGTTGTTTCCAGATTCCAGGCCCTGTTGCTCAGTTAGTGGATTTCCACAGTAAGTGCCTCTGATGAATCTTAGCCAATGTCACCTGCTTCATCCTGTCATTGTACATGCTGCTCTGACTTCAGGACAGTCACCATCATTGTGACGCTATGTCCCTTCCTTCTTGCACACACACAGTACTCACATACTATACATACAAAAGATTAAAGACTGAAAATTACCTTTTTTTGCTCGAGTTTCTGAACCTCTTGACTTCAAAATGACTTAATTTTTTTAATGTAAGATGTTTAATGGCTTCATTCCAGTGTCTTTTTTATGAAGATCTGAGAGTGGCATATTTTAAACACCAACAGAGAAGAAATTATTATTTAATCTGTAAATTGCTCAGGATGACATCACTGCAGTTTGTAGGGGTGGGTTGATACCATAATGGTTTCATGAATTTTTCAGTCTCATGTAACTCTCGTTTGCAAACTATGTTAAGTCATACTGAGCAGCCTCTAAAATGCAGCAATGGCTTTATTTTCCTGTTCACAGAAAGCAGTTATATTCATGTCTGGATGTTTCTCAGTTTTACTCTTTTCTCATAAATGTTTCTTGAATCTTGGCACTTTCTACTGGTCTATGTGAAAATCTAGCCCGAGATGCTATGTCATCTAATAAAATTAGGCAACAATAGTTATTTCAGTATACATTTCTCAAGATATCGGTGTGGACAGTACTGCCACCCCAAGGTAATCTACTGTCCACTGTCTTCAGATTTAAGAGCCCCTGTTCTGTGGCGGGAGGTAATGCCCGCAGCCCAGCTGAAGTGTAGGCATGAGGGCAGATTTGTGGAGATCGTAATGCCAGGAAATGGCTTCTTGTCCAAGATGTCAAAAGTCCACAGTCTGTGTCCAAAAAGTTTTGAAAACTTACGTGTTTTCTTTTTTCTTTCTAAATTTGGTGCCATAATTCACTGGATAGCAAAACCTGACTTGAACTGATGTGAGACTGTTGTGTTTTTATTTACGCCACTACAACTACATGGACTGTATTAATTGTGCCTGAATTGCCACTGGTTGTAGGTATCGCCCCAGATTCTGTGGAGATGTTTTGTCCTATCCAGTATATATCCCAATCACCTTTTTCAAAATCCAAAAAAATGATGAACTCTGAGACATCTGGCTCCCAGGGTTTTGGATAAAGAATTATAGACATTGAAGCAGCACCACACAAAGATCTATGACTTCATCCAAATCCTGAAAGTACTACAAAGCAAATTCTGTTTTTTATCTTTTTTGGCTCAATTCTTGCACAACTTTTTTTCACATTGACTTGTTTTTTTGCTCAGGGGAAGACAAAAAATGCCCTGAATCAGATTAAGGAAACTATTGGCTTTTTTTTTTTTTAAAGGATTGCACTGATTCAACACATTCTACTGTACCCAGAAATGGGTTAGACTTACCTGTGGCAGAAGGAGTTAATTATAAATCACTGTGTGTGTCCAACAACAGCTTATTTGTGAGTTGTCTGTGCTGGGTTTGCTGTAGTCTTACCATGTAATTGTGAGGGAGTTTTATTTAAAAATGTTTAACGTCATTCAGCCATAGAAATTCCAAAACAGGTTCAGTGACCTTTCATAATTGAAAAAGGTATAAAAAACCGTCCTCGTTTCTTTTTACGAAAACAAAGTCAAGGGAATCGCTCATTTCTACGTTTTTAAAAATCTAATTTTCATGGCTGAAAAGAAGAAATTACAAAAATACTGTTAGTAATGGCCTCTCTACATGAATACTTAGACATGTTTAGTTACAAGTCTTCGGATTTGTAAAACCATACATTGCTCATTCTTGGAAGTGAAATGTTGAGAGACTGTTTCTAATATTTAGATGACAGAAACATTTTGGGTAATAGTTGCTTCAATTCAAAGAATTGTATGTCTTTGTCTTTCTGGAAGGCAATACCATAATAATTTTCTTTTGCTGAGTTATCATCAACGTGTAATTTTATTATGTCATGTTCTAATTTAAACATGTCTTATGTCAGGACACTTAGATAATCATACTTTTTGACATAAGATGCTTTGTATCTTTTTTCCTTTAGTTCATAGTAACTCAGCTTTAAAATGTATGTATTAACCGTAAACGTCCATATTCTGGATTAAATCTTGTTCACTGCAGTGATGGCAGATTTGATATTTTGAAGAGGAGATAATAGCTATTATATTTTACACTTGCTTTATCTGATGACTCTAAAGGCATTTTTAAACCAGAGTGCACTTGGCTATTTTGATATATATTAGGTCTTGTGTTCGCTACTTTAGAAGCTTTTGTGGCAGAATTGTAACCTAATTTTCATATCTTGTATTTCTGAACCACAACAAAAAATAAATGGGGAATAAGCCTTACAGATTTGAAACTTATTTTTCTAGAAATTTGTGTTTTTTTAGAGAGACATGCACAAACATAAATCTCTCCCATAATGTTATCCTAACCGCTTGACTTTTATCATTTTCTAGGAAGAGGTATTTCAGAGTAAGTACTTGGTGTACTCAGCTCTCGTCTCAAATGTGTTGTGTGTTTGTATGACTCTGATGTGGGATATATGAATAAAAGGGTAGGAAATGTGGCATTTAGTAAAATTTCTTAAGAAATTATGTTTCATATACAAAAAGATTTCCTGTACTTTAAACCTTTATAGTCTATTAATGAAATAAGTCTTTGACTCTGAAGGGCATAAAAGACTGATATGTAAAAGAGCATGCCTTAATATTTCTCAGTCCTTAAATAAGAAAATTTGGGTCACATCGAGAAGATACACCTTGGTCCTTTCTTTAAATGTGTGCAATTTATATGCATAAATGGTAAATGATGTTACTACTGTAATTTTTATATTTGGACGTTTAAAAAGAAAAAAATATTTCCTGACTTTCTTCCAGTCCTGAAGTTATACTATCTATTTTCCCTCATTCAGCATATTTATTGAGTACTTATGATGGAGCTTGGTGCCCAGGCCCTGGGGATAAAACTGTGCAATTTGTCCCACCCATGTAGAGATTACATTTTTTGTTTCTTTTTGTCCTGCTTCCTTCATCCCTCTGAAGGCTCCTAGACATCTTCCTGGACAAAGAGGAGCCACTCGCCATCCCTTTCTTCAGCCTGAATTTTATGCCACAAATATTTGAATGTCAGGCACTATTCTAGGCTGGGAAATAGTGGTCCCAAAGGAAAAACATGGTCCTTGCCCTCAAATAGTTTATAATCTAGAGAGAAACATAGGCCAGAAATTACACTGTGGATCCAACAGTAGCTATAATAACTAACATTGAAAATGTAACCCATGCCAGTCAGTCATGAGGCTTTATGTTTGACACATTTAAATCATACACTAAAACCTTGTGATTACTACTCTATAGCCCCATGTTATGTACCCGGGCACAAGCATGGGAAGTTAAGTGATGAGTCCAAGGTCACAGCTACTAAGTGATGGAGCCAGGATTAAAACCCATTTTCTGATTTTTAAGTCTGTGTTAAACCTCGGGCCACAAGTGGAACCCTTGGGCTGCCCAGGAAAGTCAGGTATGGTCTCACAGAGGTGCAAGTTCTTGAGATTAAATTTGGGGAATGAATATGAATTTGCCATGAGAAGATTGGGTACATTTTAGAGAGGTGAGCAGATGTGCAAAGGCGAAAGACGTGAGAGATCTTGACGTATTCCGGAAAACACACGAAGTCAATATAGCTGCAAGGAGGAAAAGGGGAAACAGGCACCCAGGTGGTAAGATTGGGCCACATCATTCCTTACAGAGGATTTGAGATTTTAGCTTCTGAAGAACTTTAAGCACAAACATAAAATGGCCAGATTTTAGCTTTAGAAATATGGTTCCCCTTGATATTCAGGGTTTGCTGAGAACCCTTGGGCTGTGGAGGAAACGACTTTTACTAGTTGGAAAGATACCATGTTAGAAAAATACTGTTATGAGTTGAGTTGTCTGCCCTCAAAAGAGGCTGACGTCTCTCCTGCAGTACTGGTGGCTATGATCTTCTTTGGAAATAAGGTCTTTGACAGATATAGCCAAGTTTAGATGAGGTTATTAGGGTCCTAATCCATTATGACCAGTGACTTTATAAGATTAGGAGGAAACAGAGACACAGGGAGAATACCATGTGACAACAGAGGCAGAGACCAGACTGATGCAGCTGCCAGTCAAGAAATGCCACGATTGCCAGCTACCACCACAGGCCAGGGAGAGGGAGGGGAAGGTTTTTCCCTAGAGCTTTCAAGAGGGAGCATGGCCCTGCTGACACCTTGATTTTGGACTTCAGCCTCCAGAATTGTGGCAGAGTAAATTTAAGCACTATAGTTAATGGTACTTTGTTACTGCAGCCCTAGGAAACAAACACAGTAACCTTGATTTTTCTAAGTGTGTTCATGAGCATTCATATCTGGGAGATGCTGTGCTCTGTGCTAAAGAGTATAAGAGAATAAACATCATTGCACATAAGAATGTAAATTCTTTGCCCATTCCCCCTCAGTGTTGTGGTGTGATATTGTTTGGTTCTATCACTGCAGTTTCAATCCAGTGAGAGCAGTAGGCAGTTGAAAAGTGTAAGCAAGTTCCTATACTTAGTTTATTTCACTTTGAGCACCAAGTCATTAATTTGAATGGAAAAGTTGGCAGGAGTCAATTCCCTGCGCTTGTCTTTGTAAACTAAAAGTAAGCATTATTTGCCCACTGTTAAACTTGCACAACAAAATGACTTATCTATAGTTTGTTGTCTAGTTTCTTCACTATAAATGTTGCTTCGTTATTCTAAACATTTTTTTTTTGAGGTTCAGGACCCACTATAAATTAGTCCGGTGGGTTTCTGATTTCGATTTTCTTCTATGCAAGCTGCATGGACTCCTGGTTTGTACTCTCCCTAGTCAGTTAGTTTGGTTTATAGATTTATTTCCACTTAGGTTTGCTTAAATGGTTTGGGGTCATGTTTTAAATTTTTAATTCTTTCATTTTACCTAATAGTTATCAATTCCCTCTCTGTTAATGGTGTCTTTCCTCATTTTAAATAAAAAGTTTAATAGTTGGGAAGATTTAATATATATGCCTATATTGAACATTAGCATGTCCAGATTAGAATTATGTTCTTTTTTAATTTCATAGACCTTGGAAATACTTATATTGGTGAAAGATAAAGACAACTTCCTGAATTATAATGTTAAACATCAACCAGTAGGTGGCGAAAACTGGCAATAGAAAGCTTTTTGTTTGGGAGATCAGAGAATAAGGAAAACACAGGCCTTTCAGACTTGATACAGTCTCCATTCCCTGCACCTTGTTCTTTCCTCTTCCTGGTGCCCCCCCACTCCTAGAATCCACCCAGGAAAAGCTGGCAGAAAGGTGGTCCACTGGCTCTTAAAAGCCAGTGACATCTTAGGAAGTGAAAAGTCTTCAGTGCATACATTTATAAGATTGTTGGAAGGCGTCAGTCACAGATCTAGGATTCAAACCCAGGGCTGACTCAGGCCAGTCCAACCACCATTACCTCACCAATACCCAGAGACAAGCGGTCATTTCACACACTCCCTAGGAATACTTGCCCTAATGCTTTTAGGTGGAATCTAATGAGAGGAATGTTTTTACTCTTTCAACTAAAAGAGTATTCAGAACACTCCTGGACAATACATAACTTAGTCCAGGACTGTAACATAGACCTGTCCTGAGAATGTTTGGGTATGGCCCAGATGCCACACAAGAAATCAGTCTGAGAGAGCCTGTAAAGAGAAGTTCTCTAGGAGCAAAGGAGGTGGAAAATAAGGAAGTGTTTCTTTCTCTGGGAATGGGGGATCCGTTTCCTTCCGACTGCCTCCTTTGCAGAAGTGCAATCTCTTTTCCAGTGCTGTCCTCTCATTTCCTCACTCACATGCTAGGTCTCAGAAGCACTAAGGCTTTCAATTCCTCTTAACTAATTTTGGGGGTTTATGACAAGGTTCTGAGAAGATCCCTAAACCATAATATTGTAGCATAAGTAGGGGTTTCTACTCTTTGTATGAGAACAGATATCCCAGGTCAGTTGGTGCCCAGTGTCTATCTCCAGGCCAGACCACACCTCTGCACTGCCATGGATGAAAGGGGACTCTGTCACAGCAATCAGAGGGCAGGAAGGAGCGTCTTTCTTCATTCTCTCCTCCTAGGATAAGTTTGTACCAGGCAGCCATCCATACATGCAAGAGTTTGTCACATTGACTGGGTATGATAAATGAAGAAATGAAAGTAATTTGCTGTGCTTATCTTGCTTACAAACAAGTAAATGCTTTGATTTTAGACCAGTAATGAGAAGAAATACAGTGTCAGAATATTTGTACACATTGCAGTGTTCATTTGGTAGGTTTGTACAATCACAGTAATTGAGTCCTTTTAAAAGTAATTGTGCTTTTAGTAAACATTTTTTCTCTTCGTGCTTTATTTGTCAAAGACTCTTAAAGATAACATAAACACATGAGACTTGCTTGCCCTCTCTGCTTTTCTCCTAGGGGGAAAATTCATGCTGATGTGCTTGTGTGTTACATGTGTGCGGATAACTGGAGAAGGTGCGGCCATCCAGGATTGGCTGCTAGGCGACCCTGGAGGCCTGCGGAGTCCCACCCAGCCCGGGGTTAGGACTGTGGGCCAGAAAGCTGCCCTGTAGGCTCCGCAGTTGTCCATCCCTAACCCAGTGGCGAAGCTGTTAGGAGCAGAGGAAAAACATTTTCTTAACCATTTAAAAGCTCTAGACAGCCCCGACTCGCCCTCCCCTGGCCGCTGAGAGCTACGCCGGCCTTGGCCGCGGATGGTGTTTCCAGAGTGCGTTGTGTGTGGACACCTAGGAGGCAACTGGAAAGTAAACACGACGCTTGGGGCTTCCCTCGTTAAGGGACGTGCGGGGCCTCCTGGCTCCGAGGGAGGGCAGCGCCGAGGTCCCCTAGCTCGGGGTCAGCAGCGGCCTCGCTCTTCTCCCCTGAGGCCGAGCGCTGGCAACACGCTGTGTACGGACACACACACACACACACGGACACACACACACACACACACACTCGGCCACCAGGGCTCCAAGAGAGCCCCGGCGCTTCTCCAGCGCCCGTTTTCTGGGCGCCCCCGTCCAGAGGCCGCCGGCCCCGCCGCGTGGGCTCCCCGGACGCCCCCGGCCCCTCGCGGACCCCGAGCGCGCGCTGGACCGCCGCAGGCCCGAGGAGGCCCCTCGCACACCCAGCGCGCCGCGGCCGCGCGGGAGGCCTGCTCCGCCCGCGCCACCCACCGGCCGGCCTGGCGCGCGGGCGGGCGTGCGAGCGGGCGGGGGCCGTGCAGCGCGCCCTCCCCGGCGGCGGCCCCGGGCGCCATGTGTTCCCGGCGGGGCGCGCCGCTCCCGGCCTGGCCGCGGCCCCTTTAACCCGGGAAGGGGCGCGGGCCGGAGGGGGCGGCGGGGCGGCTCCGAGGAGGGCTCTTTCTTTCTTCTTTTTTTGAATGAACAGTGTGACGTACGCACAGGAAACCAGTCGGTTAGAGAGAATGAAGTAAGAGGCCGGCCCCCCCGCCCGCCTCCTTCCTCCCCGCCCCCTCCCCGCCCGCCGCGCTCCCGCCCGCCGCTCCCGGTCTCCCCGCCGAGCCGCCGCCGCTGCCGCCGCCGCCAGCGAAGGTGCCGGGCCCCGGGCCCTCCCCGCCGGGGCGGCCGTCATCGCCGGAGCGGGTGCGCGGCGGGAGCGCGGGGCGGGCGGCCGCGGGCTGAGCCGCCGCGCAGGAGCAGGAGGAGGAGAAAGGGTGCGCAGCCCGGAGGCGGGGTGCGCCGGTGGGGTGCAGCGGAAGAGGGGGTCCAGGGGGGAGAACTTCGTAGCAGTCATCCTTTTTAGGAAAAGAGGGAAAATATAAAGCCCTCCCCCACCGCCGCCTTCTCCCCACCCCTCGCCGCACCACACACAGCGCGGGCTTCTCGCGCTCGGCACCGGCGGCCCGGGCGCGTCCTGCCCCCATTTATCAAGCAGCTTCTCGGGAAATGCATTTGCCGTTCGGAGTTTAATCAGAAGAGGATTCCTGCCCCCGCGCGCGGCTCGTCCTGCGGCCCCGGCCCCCGTCTCTCTGCTGTGGAGGCGTGAAGCGGTCCCGTGGACAGAGATCCATGTCCGTGCCTGCGCGCGTGTGTGCGTGTGTAAATTGCCGAGAAGGGAAAAATCACAGGACTTGGGCAAATACTGGACTGAAAATTGTAATTCATCTGCCGCCGCCGCTGCCTTTTTTTTCTCGTGCTCTTGAGACCTCCGGTTGGGATTCCTACGGCTTGACATTTCTGTGAAGGCGAAGTCTGGGAATCGTACTGGAAATTCTCCTAATTTTTACACGCCCCCCGCGCCCCCAACTCCTGATTCATTGGGAAGTTTCAGAGCAGCTATAACCGGAGAGTTCTGAAGATTGATGGAATCTTTGCCTTATGCATTTGTTTTGTTTTCGCAAAAAAGGAAACTTGACAGAGGATCATGCGGTCCTTAAAAAATACAAGTAAGTTCTTAGCACAGGAAATTGATTTAATGTAACTTTTCAATGGAAACATTTGCGATTTTTTAACTTTACTTGCATTCAAGTAAGTCTAATTTCCAGGCAGTTTGATACATTGTTTTTAGCCGTGTGACTTTTGCGTATACGTTCTGCTTGCACCCAGGGTAGGGAGTAAAATGCACCTGATTTTGACCTTTTTTTTTTTTTTTAACCTTTCAGCATCACGGAAGAAGCAGACTGATATTAACAATAATTATTAATAGTGTGCCTCATGAAATAAAGATCCGAAAGGAATTTGGAAAAAAATTTCCTGCATCTCATGCCAAGAGGGTAACACCAGAATCAAGTGTTCCGCGTGACTGAAGACACCCCCTCATTCAAGAATGCAAAGCACATCCAATAAAATAGCTGGATTATAACTATTCTTTCTTTCGGGGTGTGGGGCTGGAGCGGGGGGCGAAAGGTGCTTTCGGTACCCGGCTGCTTTTCCTCGGGGGAAGGATGGCGCACGCCGGGAGAACAGGGTATGATAACCGGGAGATAGTGATGAAGTACATACACTATAAGCTGTCGCAGAGGGGCTACGAGTGGGAAGCCGGAGGTGCGGGCGCAGCGCCCCCCGGTGCCGCCTCCGCGCCGGGAGTCTTCTCCTCGCAGCCCGGACACACCCCTGCGCCCGCCAGGACCTCGCCCCCGCCGCCCCCGGCCGCCGCCGCCGCGGGGCCTGCGCTCATCCCCGTGCCACCTGTGGTCCACCTGACCCTGCGCCAGGCCGGCGATGACTTCTCCCGGCGCTACCGCCGCGACTTCGCCGAGATGTCCAGCCAGCTGCACCTGACACCCTTCACCGCAAGGGGACGCTTTGCCACGGTGGTGGAAGAGCTCTTCAGGGATGGGGTGAACTGGGGGAGGATTGTGGCCTTCTTTGAGTTCGGTGGGGTCATGTGTGTGGAGAGCGTCAACCGGGAGATGTCGCCCCTGGTGGACAATATCGCCCTGTGGATGACTGAGTACCTGAACCGGCACCTGCACACCTGGATCCAGGATAACGGAGGCTGGGTAGGTGCATGTCTGGTTGAATGTTGCGTCCGAGTTGGGCCTCTCAGGTCTGAGAGGCGGTGGCTGGAGTGTGGGTGGGCTCCTGGGCCACGGGCAGACCTGCGAGCCAGGGAAATAGAATCCTGTTTGGTGCTTTGCATCCTCTTCCCTTGTGCAAAGTTCTCCCTGCCAACCCAGCTGTGATCCATCATTCCTTCTTCCCGCCGAAAGTGTTCTCCTTGCTTGCCAGCTGTTGAGATTCAAAGATCCAGCATTTCCTACCCAGTAGGATCTTGAGATAAATAAGATAAATAAGAAGCGTTTCTCATGCTGGGGGTCCAAGGATCCCCCAGCATCACAGTTACTCCGCCTGTGTAGCTTGTTGAAATCAGAGTCTTCAGGGACCACTCATGAAATGTCCGGGCAATCTGCATCTTAAACAAGCTTCCCTGAGCTTTCTTTGCACTAGAATCACCCAATTAGAACAGTCTCCATCCAAGAACCAAAGGCCTGCCTTTTGTGACTCACTTGGTCAAATCTACCTAAAGAGGAAAGCCAGTGTAGCCCTTTTCCCTGGAAAACTTAGCTGTGTTTGAAAACTTTCCAAAAGTCCAGGGACTCCAACCTACAATGTATGCCATGTTCCCAGTGGGCATGGCTGAGTGTCTAGAGGAACATCTGGCACTGGATGCTTTCTCTCATCACTGACAATTTCCACTGGCTGCAGTGCTTTGTGTATTATTTCTATGGCTGCTGTGTGATTTTGAAGTTCACTGGAGTTTTAGTGTCTTTTACTTTGCACCACCTAGAATCATTCAGTGGTCTCTTCCACTGGAAAAAAAAAACACTTGTATCTGCAGAATCTATAATAAGGCTTAGATGAATTATTAGCTATGGATTCCCTCATGCACTGACTTCAGTTGAAGTGATCGATACCTGTGGTTTTGAAACACATCTGTGAGATGACTTTTTTTGGTTCTGCGCAGAGCTTCCATCATGTTGCCCTCAAGTTCTTTTTGTGTGTGTAATTCTTTGGAGCAGGAGGTACAGATCCTAAGACTGAAGATTTGTAAATTGAGACCTATACCACATATCTAAAATTACTGACTTAGGAAAAAGTAAAAGGGATAATTTTTATCTGAAAAATTCTTCAGACTTTTGGTTTTAATCTGAAAAATCATCTTTGAAAAAGGATGCAGTTCAGTGCTTCCTTTGACAGTCTCTGGGGGGATTACTGATGTTATAGGACCTACCAGGAGCAAAGAGCCTAGAAATCACCACAAGTGGATTTGATTTCCAGAAGCACATTACAGATTTTACTACAGTTTACAAAATGTGCTAGTATTAAGGGGCCAAAAAGAAAAAAAGCCAAGAAAATAGATGACTGACATGAATAGCTGATCCTACTTTGCCAAAATTGACAAAATACTGATACCATTGCTCAATGTTTAGAAGTAAAATATTCCCATTGGTACCTCTAAAATGTAAATGTTCTTTGTGACTTGTTTGTTTGTTTTTGAGATCTGTGTTGTCAGATCTTTAGTAATTCTGGAAGAATTCACTAAAGGCTGAAAAGAATATTTTTGTTATGTTTGTTTTGGTTAAATAGGTGGTTTTATTTTTAACCATCACCGAAGAGGTTGGGATTTCCAGACTCCAAAATGATCCTTTTTAAGACCAAAGTAAAACTGACTTAACAGTTTTATTATTTAATATTTTTATGAAAAAAATATTAAAAATTTTTCTTTCTAGTTGAAAGAAATCCAAAGTAATAACTTGTCTACAGAGTAATTTAATAAAAAGATGGGGAACAGAAACATATGTTTATGATAGAAATTAAGATCTGTGTTGCTGACTTGTAGCGTATTAACATCTCATACAGCTGAATTTTCTTTTAAGTGAAGGCTAAGCTTTTCTTCTTCAAAATGGAGTGTTTGTAGTAGAGCCTATCTTTGTGGTCAACAGGTATCTGAGGTTGATAAATGTAGAGGCTACATTTTATGATGCCAAACCACAATGACATACATGATAAAAATTTTTTGACAAATCCCCTTATAGTAAAAATAAATCATACAGAAGCACAAACGGCTAATGGTAAAACACGTAGTTTTCAGGGCAACATATAGATGGATGACTATATAGGAAAACAGGAGTTTGGCAAAAAAAAAAAAGAAGTATAATCAAGAAATGCAATCATAAATGGACACTTTGGAATGAGTGGTAGCATTTGGGAGTTATAAATGATTTTCCTATCCTTTCAAATGTGCATTATTGTTCTCAGTTTTTATTTTGGGCATTTGGCATTTTCCTCCAAATTTGTATCAGGCTTGCATCTCTAGAAATATGTTGCATCTTATGGTGTAAAGTACTCTTAGTAACAATGGTAAAGTTTCAAAAGAGAGCTAGCACATTCTTTTGACATTTGACATGCACTGTTTCCAGGACTCGGCATATCAGTTTATCTACCGCATATGTACTAATGGGGGCTTTAGACTTTAATCCTTTTTTTTCCTTCACTGCTGCTGCTGCAAAACCAGAACCTTCTGAGGCTGAGGAAAACTGTTTGTATTCCATGTTCCATAACTTGGAGAAAGCAGGGCCTTGGAATCTTGGAATGAGAGGTGTCTGAGAGATGGTCCTAGAAGTTACAAACTAAAGACTACAGAAGAAATCAGTTATAGAGTGGAGTGTGGCATTATTCCTAAGTCTGAATAAAGCATTGTGTGCATCCAGAGAGACACAGGACAGAGGGAACAGCCAGACAGTTCTAGGAAATGTCTAAAACCCTGTTGCTTGCTCAAAGTGTGGTTCACAGACCAGCAGCACGGGCATCGCCTGGGAGCTTCTTGAAGATGCAGAACCTCAGGTCCCACCCCAGAGCTACTGAGTCAGAATCTGCAGTTCACACAGTTTACAGATGTTCATATACACATTAAAGTTAGAGGTGCTGGCTACTATCATCTACCATTGACTCTTGGGGACATCTTTTAGGAAGGATGCTGCTCTGGGATGGATCCTGCAGTGTCTCTCTCTGGTGGCCTCACGGATCCATAGCATTACTTGGAATACTGGATTTTTCCCAGTTGTCCATTAGCATAAGCTGACCCTTAGAAGAAATGGGTTAGAATGAAAGAGAGACAAGATATAAACTACTACAAACTCGGTCTTCTCAAGGATGGTTTTCATGGTAGCTATACAATTTGTATGGGCATTAGTGACCCCATTAAAGTAAGGTAGCTTTTCTACTCCAGTTAAAGGCAGGGGATTTGGCTCCTTTAATAGCTCCACTGGTTATTATTGTAAAACATGTAACACCGTTTAAATTCTGTGGAGGAGTTTAGTGGCCCTGAGACTGCTTCCAAGGTAAATGGGCTCTTGCAAGCAATGAGTTGAGATTCAGGCAAGTTGAATGGTTAGTAAAAATAGATGGCACTCTTCAAAATGAGCATCAGGACAGCATTTATCTTTGTTGTCTCAGAAGAGAGTGCGATGTGGACCCCTGAGGGAATGTGATGGCTTAACCAGGAGACTGGTTTCATTGTGCTGGTGAGAAGGTGGCACAGCTTTTTCTTTTTGCAGTTTAGGAAGACAGGGACTGACTTCCCCACATCTAGCAGAGGTCAGCTTCCTTTTTATTAGCTGGTCAGCAGGCAGTTTCTCTCTTCTGTATGTAATCCACATCCACCAAAATGTTTGATTAACTGGAGAGCAATACCATACTCATGCCAGTGTACAAAATATGGGAAAAAGCTTCATTTTTCTAGGGACCAAGTAGAGGCTGCTTATGGCCACTTTTGGCAGCAAAATGATGGGATTAAAAATAGCCTGAAGATGATCCAGTCTTAATATATTTAATGACGAACTTTCCTTGGAAAAGTGCATCTCCCTGCCTGCTAAGAATCACATGATGCTTCTCAATAATTGATTTGCTAGACATTTGCTGGTGAGTGATTGTATTTGGGGACCTTTGTAAGCTTTTATAGTTCACTCAGTTTTCTTTTCTGTTGTAGGGCCTTCAAGTGTTCGCTGCTATTTAGTACCTTTCGAAAACATGGTTTTCTTTTGTGCATCCTGTTAGTTTAAGCTGTGCTTTCTAGTGAAAACTGATTGATCTTTTTTAGCAATCTTTGATTGAACTGGTACATTTCAGATTGCTTAAATGGCATTAGGCCACACAGCACACCAGGTAACAGGAAGACACCGATTTTTTCTTCTCTCTATTCCTAGAACTAGTCAGCTTTTTGGAGGACCACTCTAAAGCAGGTGTTTGGGTGCCAGGTATCATAATAGTGGTCTCTTCTACTGGCCGCTTCCCCACACCCATCCCTAAGGCCAGTCATCATGTCTTAGCAGTAGTTGAGCAAAGCACTGTTTCAGCAGAAGTGCATTTGTGCTAGAAAAACAACACTGTCTTTGTAGTGTACAAGTAGAAAGGTTTTTTTCCCCCCAGAGATATATTGTATTTGAGGTTCAAAGGTTCTGTTAAACCTTTTTAAGGTAATCTAATATCACCTTATTCAGGTACGGCAGTAACCTCGCAAGCTGTTCACCCTTTTGCCCCGCTACGTACAGGAGACCACTGAGTGAATTCACTTCAGTCTGAAGCTTCTCTTTCATTCCTCTTCGTTTGATACAAACAAAATTAGTGTTTTACGTATAAATGGGATTAAAAAGGAAAATCATCCGAGGGCTGAGGCCATCACTTGACCGACATGCTGGCGAGTCTTACATGTGCCCAGCCCCGGGTTAGGTGGAGGGTAAGGAAGGAGAGCTTTACCCCTGTCGTGGATGACCTCACAGGCTTGTGCTGTAAGTGTCTTAGTAAACACAGTCACCGCCAGCCCTGTAAGTGTGATCCTAGACTCTCAGATTTAGAGGGGAAAGAAAAAAAAAAACTAAGTATATGTTATTTTGCATACACCTCAATCTCTGTCTAAGTTATTTCTAACCATATGGCTGTTCATGTGTGCGTTAGGCCTGTTTTAAATAGGAGGAGAAATGCAGATAGCTTCAAAAATACTGCATAACACAGATACATGCTTAAGAGAACTGAAAGGCAGGGGGAGTTCCCTTATTAGATATTTTCCCATTAAGCACTCCACATACACATTAGGAAGACTTAATAAACACTAGTCTGCACAAGGCTCCGATTAGAATGATGATCATAGCTTACTTCAAAGAACTGCCTTTCTTAAAATCATTCTTGTACACTGAATAATGCAAGTTGACTTTGAACCAGAACAGGGGTCTTCCTTTGGGAGAGGTTAAAAAAGCTTTTGTTTTGTTTTGGGTTTGGGTTATAGTGTTGTTCTGTTTATTAGAAGGCTTTTCTTCCAAAATGCTATTGGTGGACATTCCCAGCCTGCTGTGGCATTCATGTTCTTGAAGGGCAGGTGTTTGTTTACCAGCTAACTTCTTGTGCTTGTGGCTCTTTTTCTTTAAACGGAGATTATAAAACTTCTGAAATTACAGCAAAGCCATTTTCATTTTTTGAAGTATTTTTGTAGGTTGCTGCTTGTTCTGTTATATGCCTAACTCTGTAGTGCCAACATGATTTCTCTGCTGTCTCCTTGCCAAACAAAACACAAGCCCAGCGGTCCTTCAGTGAGAATGCTGATTGAATGATTATTTCTATCTGTCCAAAGCTGCTGGGGCTTTCTCATCCGCTCACCCCAATCCCCATGACTGTGCCCTCCCTGCCTGTCATCCTACCGCAGGGAGACTTCCCAGTGCAGCTCCTTTATACCTGCTGACACCTGAAGGGAAGGATTCACCTGAGGAAAAGAGCGTTATGCCATGAGACCAGCAAGAGGGAGCAGAGGGGGTCTGATCAAAGCTAGAATATCACCCCTACTCCAGTCTTGCTACAGCAGGGCTAGGCAAATTCTGCCAACAGATACGATAGTTTCCCTCCATCATGAATTCCAACCTTGTGCAGGGAAAAGATAGAATCTGCAGGCAGAATGTGTACTTGCTCTGATCTCTGCAGTGTGAGATTAGAGTGGGGTTATACTCTAGCCTTAGGTAAGTTTTGACTAGCCAAACGTAACTAAAATAGCTTAGACTAAAGACTACTTCCCCAAATGCCCCCTTAAACATGTTTAAAAGGGAATCTCCCTACTATGCTGGCGTGGCCATTTATAGCAAATATAAGAGCTAGTTGGGTGATTTTTTTTTGGGCAATGGACAGGTGCTATGAGAAAGTTCAGGATGGAATGTGCCCGTCTTACGCATTGGACATGGCGCATGTACTTCCCTGGGAAACTCTATTTGGAAAATTTGTGCTTCCTTTCTGCTCCTTGTTTTGCCTTCAGAATCTCAGGGATAGAGCCATATTCCATTTTTAGTTAATAATCAGCTCATCAGCCCTCTGGGGTTTCAACGTAGTGAGTCAGAAGCTTATGACTGACTCCACTCTCCTCTTCACTATGTCTCCGGAAAACAATCCAAGGACCCACTGTGTCAAGTGAAGCTTTAATTCTTCAAGGAAGATTTTTCCACTGAGACCAATACATCTTTCTTGTGACAGTTCCAGTTATTATATTTCTTTATTTTTAGCTGTCTTTTGTTAAGGAAGAGGGTGGAGAGTTTATGACTTTAAGTGCTTGGAGCACCAAAGGATCGACGTTGGCAAGTCATCTTTTCTTGACTTTTCTCAACTCTTCTCAGCTGATAACTAAGATTTCTTCTGCTTTACAATCTTTACAACACGATGGATGTTATATCTATGTAAAAACTAGCTCTGAAATATAATTGCAGCCAACTATTTCACTCAGCTGTCTTAGAATATTCTGAGGGAATATGGGACAAATACTTAACCCTCCCAGTTCAATGCTGTATATAATTGCCTCCTTACAATTAGGATAGGAGTAAAATGAATTACAAATGATATCATGAGCTTTAGATACTGGTTTTTTATCTCTTTGGGAAAAAAAGGTCCATAAAGAATGCCAGTTGGGACTTCGGTGGCCAAAATTTCAGGACTATCTCCTAGCTCTTTCCTTTATGAATTCTTGCCAGCATCTCTCTCTCTCTCTAACACTGAAAAGTTTCAGAGGTGGCTTGAACTGTTTTATAACAATATTATAAGCATAGTGAGGCAGAGTCCCTTACTACATGTTAAAGTAACAGTATAAGAAGAAAACAAAGAAGTGTTAAGGAAAATGAGCTATTGTTCACAAAACTTAACTTTGAGTTCCTAGTAACAAGGGCAGTATTGGAAATGGAAAGGGTTACAAAGATCTTTTTATTTAGCATAGCATTAACTGTTTTCATTGAAAAACACTTATTAAGGCCCCACTATGTGCAGAGCTGCCTGCCAGGTGTTTTAGGTGAGTAAAAAATTGTGTAAGATACCCTTTGCCTTCAAGGAACTTACCAACCAGTAGTGAGACTAAGATAGGTATGTAAATTGCTGTAATCCTTGACACTCTGTAGTGCCCAGAGAGATCCCATCCAGCCAGAGGGGGCTCCGGAAGAGTTTCATGCGGGAGAGCGTAGGTGGGAGGTACAGGGAGAGGGCATTTTGGGTAACTGGACTTGAGCAGTCCAAGCAGGCAGGAGTAAATGAGGCGTGATCGGGGAATTGTAGAGTCTGATTTGACGGGACCTAGAGATCTCTTGTGAGATAACACCGGGTCCTAAGTTGAGAGGTTTGTATTTAAGTCGGTAGGTGTTAAAAGCATATGTTGGGAGAGTTCTGAGAGAAGGCGGATGTGTGGGCCTGCAGGAGATTGACAATAACTGAGGCTGGGTAGCAGGAGGCCAAGCGGGAGGTCCAACCCTGGTGCTGGCAAGGGGAATAGACAAGACAGGGCAGAGGTGGAGGAGAGCGCGGCAGTGGAGGCAAAGGGTGGCGATGGGTTGAGTGTGAGGAGGGCGGAATGGAGGGAAAGAAGCAGAGGACTCAAGTTCGAAACCCAGGTGGTTCAAAACCCAGATGGAAAAATGGGAATGCTGTTTTGTCGGGTGAATGAGAGGAAATTAATTCAGGGACATTTTCAACTTGGGCTTCGGTGTGGATACCCAAGCAGACGTGCCCAGCAGCGGCTGGCCTTGAGGATCTGGAGTTCAGGAGAGAAGCTGAGGCTGGGATACAGCATATGGCTTTTCTCCGAAACCATGTAGATTTCCTGTTCGTTCTCTTCTTTCATTTCCTAAAGTGGCCCTAACTCCACTGCTGATTCTGCCTTCTTTTAATGCTACTCTTTCCCCACCATCTTCTGTAGACTTCTGTGGATTGGATTAAGGTGAATAACTTGGAGTTTCACTGTTCAAACGTGGCTCCCCACGACCAGTTTATCTACTTAAAAAATAATTCCACTTGAGTCCAATTTGCATTTTTCCGATATCCTAATAGTATCCCCTGTTTGTGGAAGGCTTATAAAATCAGTGTTCTTCTGTCCTGGTACTTCCTTATTTAATAAGATATTTCTCCTATTAAATTTAACCTGCACCTAGCATGGTAGATAGTGCCCATGACTGCTTACTGAATGAATTAATTAGTAAAATAGTTGTGATAGGTGCACTTTGGACATCTAACTCTTCCTAACCAACTAATGTTCTCTCCCTCCCCTTATTACCATATTATAGTGTGTGTGTGTGTGTGTGTGTGTGTGTGTGTGTGTATTCCAAATGTCCTATCCCACAGATATACTAATACTTAATAGAAATGAAAAAAGAAGAACACCTATTAAGTGTTTTGATTTCCTACATCATTGAATTGACAATGTCATTCACACCTAAGGAGAATCTTCTAGATTTTGCTTTGTATTAAACATTCAACTTTAATAAAAGCCCATCATGCTAATATTAGACACTAGCCTCTCGATTGTCACATTATATCTACTATACAAAGAATGAATACATGCAATCTACATATATGTGCACAGTTGCTCTCTGTCCTCCTATTTCAAATCTCAAGCCCAGTCCAGACTCTGAAAGCCTTGATGTCCGAGACTACTCATCACCTATTGTTAAAAGAACCAGTGCTTGTCCAAGGTTCTCACTGTGGAAACAAGGTGGTTTCTCCCTTCTGATTAGTGTTGTATCGCTCAGATGAAAAAGAACTATAGCATAAAACACACAGGAAGAAGGATCCTGAGTTCTACTCTCAAAACAAAATCAGAGCTTAGCTTTCCTAGACGGCTCCAGACCCTGACCCACAAGAAGACCTCCAGAGTTGTCATGAGCAAACCGCTGGCCTGGCAGCTTGGGGCTAAGTTCTCTGTACCAGCAGAAGCAAGCGCTGTAGCCTTTCTGTGGTTTCAAGAACTGGTGGAATTTGTATTTTGAGAATCCTTATCCCTTGGCATGAAGCAAACTCAAAGCATTATTGCTCATCATTTGTCATCTGTTTGAGAAAGACTGTATGATTTGTTTACTTGTAATGAAGCTTGACCATACTTCTCCAGGGGCTTTTTAAAAAGAGGGATGTGTCAGCTTGCAGCTCTGTCCCCATGAATGAAACCACAAGCAAATTCTCTTCTCTCGCCCTTCCTCCCCCTGGTTTCTTCAGTGACCATCTGTGCATTATGTTACCACTGCCAGACCCTCTTCAAGTGGCTTATCTATGAGTGAATTCAGAAACTTCAAATTATAAAGGACACCCAGATAATTGGCCTGTTCTCCGAAGTATCTGTCCCCTGTGCTGCTGCCAGATTCCCTCCTAATGAATACATCCAGTGACAGTGGGGTTCTTGAGTTTGTCTGTATCCGTGAGGAAATGAACCTTCCTGCTTTGTAACAGCTTGTGGCTCTGGGAAAAAAAAAAATGACATCCATTGCACAAGTTTCCTTTGAATGCAGTTTTCTTTCCCATAAATGATACTTCGAGAATACACTTAAGGGGTTATTAGTTTTCTATTTCATGCTTGGCCTGTGTGTGAGAATAACACAAGCTGTCACTGCGAATCAGTAGCTAAACACGCTTTGTCTGGTTAGTGTGAGCATTTAATATTTGGCTCAATTAAAAATTAACTGATGAAAGTACATGTCAAATGGAAATTGAAAATACCTTTTGTAAGGAATCCTGAAAGGGCATGACCAATGAGTGAATGAGTGATTTTAAGATGTGGAGACTGGGAGCAGGGGGCGAACAGGGTGGATTTAATATGAGTTGGGACATTTAACTCTTCTTTCAAACCTTTCTACCTGTTTGGCTCAGCATGAAATTGGAAAGGACGTCCTCATTATTATAAAAGATCCACTTGCATCTCTGTTTTCTAGAGAATAATTGTGTGTGTGTGTGTGTGTGTTTTGCACTGGATCACATAATTAAAGCAGAACAGGAGAGTGGTTATTCATTTATCCCCCCACATTTTTTTTTAATGAGTGCATCTGTAGGCCAAGCTCTGGGGAAGTGTGAGGCAGGAACCAGATGGGCATGATGTACACTCATCAAATAGCAACTGCAGTGGTGCATGGGTAGAGCGAGGAGAGAAGAAAATCAACCACGGGGGGCATTTATTCGAGTCAAGGACATCTTGCCAGGAAAGGGGGTTGAAGCCTGAAGGGTGAGCTGGAATGAACTGCTTACAGTGGGAAGGAAATCAAAGTGTGGCGAACAGACAGAACCTCTAGAACAAAGGCCAGAGGCAAGAGCATGTGGGGAACTGCTGGGGCCCAGACATCAGCCTGGCAGGAGTGAGGAGTGGAGAGGCCTGGGCTGATCACGAAGGGGATGCTGCAGATATGTACCACTGTGGAAGGCTTTATTCTAGAAAAGTCTCTGTGCCTCCCCTTCATTCAGTTAATGAGGTTGGGGAGAAATTTGTGACAGGTCGGAGGTTCGCTCCGTAAATGAGCGCGAGACCGTGCGCCTGCCCCAGGGGAGTGGCAGTGGACTGGACAGAAGCTGACAGCTCTGAGTGGTGATTAGGACCAGAACGGAGAGATTTTTTAGGAAGATGTAATGATGGACTGGATGCTTCAAAGTATTGCTCCTTTTTTCTTCAATTGCTGTGGTCTTTTTCTATAACCATTTTGAAAACAGTATGGACATTGTTAGGGCCATAAAGAAGATTTTTTAATTTTTTTACTTATTTCCTATTCTCTTAAATTAGATTGCCTGGTTAAAAACTTAGTTGGAGTTCACACTGTAATAAATCTTCATTAACAGCCAGTTAACAAAAGTGTGTTTGAAGAAAGAATTAAATTATGAAAAGCAGTTTTCATTGCACCGTGAAAAAGACCACAGCGGTCTCTTGCCTGATGGAGGATTTTTAAGTCTCCAAAGGAATTCTGTACCCGTTGGCTGGGTTGGTCTTCAGGATTTCCCTAGGCACGGCAGGTATCATATTCCCACCTCTGCCTTCCTTTCCCCACACCCCTTTTGTTATTTGTTTGTTTTCCCGTGTGAAGAGAAAACTTTGCTAACAAAGCTACGTGAGACCCAGTAAGCCAAGAACTGCTGGTGTTCAGTCCCAGACTGGCAGTCCAGGAGGTATTTCCTTACACCGTGGATCTCAGGATCTTTTTCATTAGGACACCAGAGCCTTCAATAGAAGCCTCATCAAGTGTATCTAATTTTGGAAAACATTATCCGCTACTGCTTTTTATTTCAAAAATTTTCAGGAAAATAAAAATGCAGCCTTTCAGCTTATTTTACCTCCTTTGATTCAGGTTTGGAAGTGTGTTTCGTGTTTACAAAGCGGAGGGGCATCTAACCTCTTGCCATTGGACACTCACACGTTCGCTCAAGACCCCGTGGGCGTGCATGTGAGCTGGGTGGGCGTGACCACATAGCTCCTCCTAAGGGGACAGCAGTGTGCTAAATGGGAGGGTTCTCTAAATTCAACAGGGGGGTCTGGGAAACGGCTGTTTGAACAGGGGCCAGGGGAATTATATGAACACAGATGATGGTTTTGGACGTTGGTATCTAAGTAGCAACCCATGTTTTTATCTACTTTTAAGACTGGGCTCTCGTTATGGAGTCAGCATACATTTTTGGCAACTGAAGTGTTTTACTGGATTTAAAGCACCGTGGAACCTGCATCAGTAGAATTTCCATAGCGTCTAAAGGGCATGTAGCTGTGTTAGTTCAATTTCTTTCATTCAGCAAATGTCTAGAAGAGCGCTGGAACTGACTGTCTTTCATTAGTCATAGTGGAGAAGTTGGAACAGTAAACAGGCCAATAATTAACAATATAATATAAGGGCTACAACATATCTTTGTAAGCAGGACATAGGTTGACCTGGCGGCGCTGGTGGGACAGCATCCTTACATTCATTTCTGTGGTAGTTCCAGTAGTGTTGGGCTTTACACAGAGGAGGTTAAGCAGCTTCTTAAAATTAACAGCTGAAAATACAGTGTTCTACCTCAAAGTTAATACATGTATTAGTATTATACAGCCCGTACATCAGTTTAAAACCATGCACAATATAAAATTAAAGACTATTATTTTTGGCAAAATGTTTGGAGCGCTTTTTGCTTACCCCTACAGATCTTTCCATTTTTCCCATTTCCACTGATCACTTTAATCAATGGTCTCAGTCCCTGAAAATCAAGAGGAAGGAAGGAAACGAGCATTCATTGAACCCCAAAGTGTGCCAGACTCTGGGGTGTACAGTTTTATGGATAGGAGATTATTTAACCCCCATAACCTCTCCTGAGGGTAGGAAGTGGAATTGTAGATGAGGAAACAGAGGTTCTGCAAAATCAAGCAACTCTGCTAAGTAAGAGGCAAAACCAGATCCTTTTTTAGGCGATCCAAGTGGTAACTGATGTCCTCGGAAACTTAAAGAAATGTTTTGAAATGTAAAAGAAAAAACCTGTTCAAAATAACAATCTGATGCATGTGACTTTCTGGTTTTTCTCATTTTTCTTTAGGTAGTCAAACTGTCCTCTTTATTTTAGTAACTAGGGGGTGACATCTTTTATAACATGGACTTTGAGAAGTTTTTTCATAGTTAAAAACAAAGAGAGAAAGGGAAACGTTTTGCTTCTGTCCTTCCCTTCTTTGGCTCCCGTAGTCTGTGAATAGTCTCTGAAAAGTCGGTGGTAGTCCCTGCTTCACACCAAGCTCAGACCCCCGATTCGGAAGCTGTCCCGGGGGGTCAGCATGTGTGTGTTGGAATAACTAATCCACAGTTGCTTTCCTGCTTCAAGAGAGATGATCTCACTGTCCAGGGGGTAACCTGGTTCATGCCTTAACCAAAAGGTGGGAAAAGTCTGCGGCTTCACCTACAGTGGGAGCCTCATCCCTTCCGTGTCTTACTTTAGGCATGACCTGAGTGTTTTTTCTAGAGTCCCTGGGTGGAATGACATGTTACTCAAGTTGACGAGGTGATGATGTATCTGTTATTATATTTAACTATAAATTTTACACTATTCATAAACATGCCCACCTTCAGCAACCACTGGTATATCAAGGGAGAGTGATTTCCATCCCCTTCGATTTCATTTGGATAGATTTGGCCTAGAACACCGCAGTGTTTCCATGACGACATCTGACCAGGAGGCTGCTGTGTTCATTTGCAGGACTCAGGGAGTTTCACCATGGGCCAGGAAACCACGTTCTTAAAAGAAACTTAAACACTAAATTCAGACAAGATAGGAAACTCTTAAAAAGCTTCAAATTAAAACTGTATCTTTTTTCCCCCCTGCTTTCTCATGAATTTATATATCTCATTGTGTTATTAAACACACACACAGATTAAATATGTAATTTTAATTTCATGTGCTAAATAAGTAAATCAAGTTCAGAAGGGGAAATAATGTTTTAAGGGGTTGGTTTAATAAATCACATATATATGTAAAAAAGATGAATTAAACATTTCTCCCAGGGACACGGTGTTATATGAGTTTTAGAGTAGAACTTCATGGTATTTCACAAGGAAGCAAAAAAGGAAGGGAAATTATTATTCAGGCAGAGGGACAATAGTAACCTTTCATTAATTGAGACAGAGTTCAACCCCAGGCTCCCCAAACCCTGGGATTTATGGTAGCTGAACTGAACACACCACCAGCTATTTCCTCTCTCTTTTATGGACCAGACTGCTTTAAAAATGTTGGTCTACTATAATCTAAAATGTTTAATTTATAAGCTATAACCCAACTGTATAATATTTAAAAGGCTGCTTTATGTATTTTCACAAGTCCTTAAACTCCTAATGACTTGAGATAATTAGGATATTGTTTTTTAATGGCTTTATATGTGACCTTTTTGGATTCTGCACACAGGTTCCCAGGTTTCCAGCGTGAAAAGGAGAAAGCTCGGTCCTTTCTTAGCCTCAGTTCTCCCCGTGACTGCCCATAATGTCCACGTAGAAATGAAGAGGGCCCCCTTGTCTCCAGGATTATAATTTGTGAATAAAAGGCCTTTATGACCACAGAGCCCATTAACACCTTCAGAGATCTCTGTTTAGCAATTGTGATGATCCTAAACACACCTAAGAACTAGAAAGGAATGTCAATCACCGCGGAGCAGAAGGATGTCATAAGGTCCATAGACTAAGAGTCACACACCCATTACTCCATTACTCATAAGAGCTTGGCCATCATTCTTAAAAGGTTTGCTCTATGTCTGTGTGTGTGTGTGCATGTGCATGTATAGTGGTAAAATATACATAACCTAAAGTTTACCATTTTGATCATTTTTAAGTGTACATTTCAGCGGCGTTAGGTACATTCACAGTGTTCAGCCGTCCCCACCATTCAGCTCCAGAACTTTTTCATCTTCCCAAATGGAAACTCTGCACCTATGAAACACTAACCCTTCCTTCCCTGCTCCCCGCCCCACCCTCTGTCCCTGGTAACCACTACTTTATGTCTCTGTGAATCTCACTCTTCTAGGGCCCTCATGCAAGTAGAATAAAAAACTATGTGTCTTTTTGTATCCAGCTTATTTCACTCAACATAATGTTATCAAGGTTCATCCATGTTATAGCAGATGTCAGATTTTCAGTCCTTTTTAAGGCTGAATAATTTTCCACCCAAGTTAAAAAATACACTTTCTTACAAGATGGGTTATCATTTTTTTCCCAGACAATAGAAACAACAAATACAGCAAATTAGGATTAAGTTGGCAGCAGAGCCTGCCAATTATTAGAAAAACTATTTTAAGTGTCTGACTGTAAGAAAGAAGATAAAAATGCTAGGAAAAACAGCCCAGGAACTACACAGTACAGCCATCTGAGACTGCCCTGGGTGGGGCAGACTGTCGTGAAGATCTGTGCAGCCCTCAAGGTTACCCCTGGGCCCCAGCACTGGTCAGTCCTCTGCGCTCCTGACTCTGCAGCTGAGTCATTACGACGGGCTTACTTTCCATAGGAAGAGTTGAAGAGTTCAGGGAAAGTGGGTCATAAGTTTCAAAAATATCTCCATTCCAAGTGGTTAAAATTTTTTAAAAGTTTAGGCTTCAGTCATCTGAAAAATCCACTTATGTGAAATGATTCATTCCAGAATGCAGTGAGAGAGGCAGCAAACGAGAGCAATGTGAAACAAACCAAATAGGCCAAGATCAGACGGCATGTGCTTACCTGCTCGGTTCCTTTTCTTCTTCTACCTCACTTTTTAGAGCAGAGAATTCAGAGGAACTTGATGCAAGTGCATATGTATATTGTTATGTCTGGGGGAGTTTTTGCTGTATCTCTCTATCTAAATCGCCCTCTCTGCATAAGTTACATTGTTTGCATATTTAGAATAGCTGGCCTACCCTGCAGCCTGACACAGTGGCTCCTGTGAGCCCTGCCTCATAGTACTTTCACTCTGAGCATCTGCCTCATGACTTCAGTTTGGAACTGCTGTATAGGAAAAGGTTGTTGTTTGTTCATTCCACATTCCCTGTGCCCACTAGGTCCCTGGACGTGATCTCTGGCCTCATGGAGGGCACTCTTCTGGGGCAAGATACACAAACAGAAATACTACAATGCAGTGAGGTTTTTCTGAGAAAGTGAAGGAGGACTTCCCAGAGGAGGTGCCATTTGGCCTGGGTTTTGAAGGATACGTAGGAACTTGTCCTGTGGAGCATGGGAAAGGGTACTATGTGCAAATAAAGAGTCAGGGAGGGTCTGACATGCTTGGGGAAGGTACGTAAGTCAGTATGACCAGAACTAGGGGTTGTGGGGGGAATGCAAGGAGATGGAGCTGTGGGGGGGGCAGAGTCAAGGCTGACTCACCAAGGCCCCGAATGTCTCTGCAAGGAGTTTAGATTTGCTATTTCTTGCAGTGGAGAGCCAGTGAAGGTTTCTAGTGGGTAGTGGTTTTTTGGTGGCATTGGCAGCAGGGAAGCTTGATGGGAAGATGGGCTGAGTGTACACCTGGACATCTGCCCCATCTTCTCACTGGGTTGAGACAGCCTTGAAAGATATTTCAGAGACAGAATCAGCAAGGCTGTGCATAGGAGTTGAGGGATATGGATGTGATTGACCATTGCTGAATATTTAGCACAGGGCAAGCACACAGTGGGTGCCCCATAAATAGCAAGTGGCTGACAGACTGACTCATGGACAGCGAGCTGTGCATGTGGCACGAGCCTATGAGCAGCGCTCCAGGCCTGCCAGCTATACCCACTGTAAAGTAGACGTTCACGGGGCATGCACTGTGTGCCAGACAATTTATAAATGTTCTGTCTACAGTAGCGTGTTTATTTCTTACGACAGTGCGGGCAGGTTGGTTCACTTTTATCCTGGCCTCGTAGATGGGGACACGGAGGCTTGGAGAGGTGACTGATGACAGCTGCTTCAGGGGTGGGGCTGGGATTTGAACCCAGGCATCCATAGAGCACTTGCTGCTTTTCATCACAACCCTCTGCCTTCTGGAGTTTCTGGAAGCTGTTTCTATCAAGGCCCCAGAAGTGATGATTCGGGGCAAACGTAACCAGAGGCAGGATGCGGAGAAGCCTGTTGAGGAAACCATTTATCTCACGTAGACACACCATCTGAGATGACCTTAGTAGAATAACAATGGCAATAGTAACAGCACCACTGTCTTTTCCCTGGCGTAAGAAACCAGTTTTGTAATGAAAATGGAATTTCTCTGGGAAATAGTCCTAGAAAGAGATAGGCAGTTGAGACAAAAATAACAAAATGTAAACTCGCATCAGATTGTTTTCTGTGTGTTTTCCTTCCACACTTGCCTTCTCTATTGTGTCATTTACTTCGCTCACTTGGTATCTGCCGGTTGGGCCGCCGAGTTTGAAAAGAAGAGAGCAGAGCGTGTGCACTGTGTCTGGAGTTGGCCCCCAACATGCCCAGCTAAAAGGAGAAGGGGCCCTTTAGGGCAAACATTGCTTTGGGATGGGAAGCTGGGGCTTTCTGGAATGAAGGGTGGTGAGTCTGGTTTCCCAGGTGGCCCTTGGGCTGGAATCTGAGCTCCGCAGTGTTCAGGTGTGTGTGCTGTCATGGATCATTACAACCCCAACTGAAGCTGTATTTTCATGTCATAGGTCACAGTCATATAAAATAAACTCTTGTCATAACAAAGGGTGCCGTGGCCCGATGACATGAAGTCCCTTTGCTCGTTTACCCCAGAGGGCGCTGATTTCCATGTCAGTGTGGAGAAGGGATTCCATTTTTCTGCTAATTCTGAGGGTCTGTCTTGCTCCACCACCCTCATAAATGATGAAAAATAGCGATGGCATAGCAGCGTGAAGAAGGAGTGTGGCCTGGAAACCCAGCCAAGCTCTCTTGGCTCCAATTTTATGCAAATTGCTGAGCAGAATATAAATGACTTCTCGGTAATGTGGCACCCAGGGACACATACTCATCTGCTTCTAGCCGTCTCCCTGGGCTGTTAGCCGTGGCCAGGATGAGTCGGCCGCAGGGCAGGCTGAAGATCCTTTGAGAAGGAATGGCTCACACCATCAACAGAGACCTTTCCTAGAGCTTCATCATGTGTAACAGCTTCCCCAGGGCAGCCTGCAAGTGAAAACAACAGGAAAATATCAGCATAGACTAATGCTGTGTAATGTCCTTTATTCCTCTCCTTCTCCCAAAGATGTTCTGTGATCACAGTACATATTCCAACACACATGCCTCCCACACATGTTGATTGGGCATTTACTCACTGCAAGGCACTGTGCTAGGCACCGGAAAAAGGCTTCTCTGCACCATCCAAGTGAAGCCATAACTCTGTCTGAAATCTACTCGGGCAGGGTCCTGTATGCAGCCGCACGACATGTATGGCTACTGGGCATGTGAAATGTGGCCAGTCAGAATGGAGATGTGACTGGAGTGTAAAATATATACCAGACTTCAAAAACTTAGTATGAAAAAAATGAATGCAAAATATTTTATTGCAAATTTTTAAAAATTGTATATTGAAATGATATTTGGGTATGTTGGCTTAAGTAAAATATCTTAAATGTGGCCACTAGAAAATTTTAAATCACATACGTGGCTCACATTATATTTCTATCAGACAGTACCTGTCTAAGTTGCTAACCATTTTGTTGCCAACAAAATGTGGTCACCTTTTGTTGCCGTGTTTGGACATGGTTACATAGGAGGGTAGAAAGACCTTTTCTTCACAGATGGGGTGCAGTTTAGACAGTTTTGTGGTACGTTGCTTCACTGTTTTCGAAGTGCATTCACATCCGTGTTCTGGTTGATCCTGTGCACTGAGGGTAGGCCTGGCCATACTTCTACAGCTTGTGTTGAACTTTAAGAGGGAGGCTGGCCCACCTGCTCCAAGAGTTAGAACTAGGAATAGAACTTCAGACTTTTGAGTTCTGTGCCAGTGCCTATTAGACATAAACTGAAAATTACTCATGGAAATGCTCTTTGTTTTTCTATGCCAATGATAACAGAAAAGGGTCTATTTAGAAGTTAAAGTGTATGTGTGTGTGTGTGTATATGTGTGCACAGACATGTCCTGCAGCTGGCTAATATGACACATCAATCAAAGATGGTAGCCAGTAGTCAATGGAAAGGTTAGACTCACATTGAGTTTTTGGACCCGTCAGGTCTAGGCCAGAAGAGGGTTAGAGCATGTTATATCATGACAAGGGGATGTTTTCTTCTTTTGGAAGTCAGTTATTATCACATCAAATTCCTGGCTGCGTGAATCTCAAGTGTCAGAAAGGCCCAAGGTTGAGTTTTATCCTCCAAGGGATAGAGAGACACTCATCCATGGGGTGGAGGGACAAAGCAGCTACCTGGAATGAAAGACGCAAGGGATCGGATCCAGGAAATCACTCCTGAGTTCTGTGACTCCAAACACGTCTGACACCAAATGTGTAGGGGCTTTCCTCAGACCAGCAACCAATTCTCCAAATCCCTGGACATCAGTTAGGTGTCCTACAATTTAATTTAATTTAATTTTGACACTACCTGGAGCTATCATCAGATCTCACAAGTTAAGGGTTCAGTCCCACAAGAATCCCCCAACCTGGACACCAGTTGCAAGTCTGGACCACCCATACTTCAGACCCACCCACTATAAATCAAAGGTGCCTACAACCCCTTCCTAACATTCACAGGACTCAGGAATATACTTTACTTACTGTGACAGTTTTGTTATAAAGACTACAACCCAGGAAAACAGCCAAATAGAAGAGATAAACAGGGCAAGGTGTGTGGGAGGGGGCCCGAAGCTTGCATCCCTCTCTGGCTGTGCCGTCTTTCCAGCACCTCAATCTGTTCACCAAACAAGGCTCTTGGAACCCCATAATTTGGGGCTTTTAATGGAGGTTTCATTAGGAAGGCATGACTGATTAAACCACAGGTCATTGGTGATTAGCCCAGTCTCCAACCCCTCTCCCCTCTCCGGCAGGTTGGGGTGGGCCCACAAGTTCCATCCTGCCTATCCTACCTTGATCTTCCTAGGGTCCAGCCCCATCCCAAAGCTATCTCGGGGTCCCCAGCCACCAGTCATCTGATGAGCATACAAAAGATGTAATCACTCTGGAGTTTCCAAGGGTCTTAGAAGCTCTTGAGTCAGGAACTGGAGACAGAGGCCGAATATTATAATAAAAGATGCTCCTTTCAGCCCTGTCACTCAAGAAATTATGGGGGTTTTAGGAGCTCTGTGCCAGGAATCAGAGACAAAGACCAAATATATATTTCTTCTTACTATATCACAATATCACACAGCCAGTACAGACAAAGGGTGGGGAGGCTCACCTGTAGGGAAGAAGGAAAAAGCCATCAAGGCCTGGTGTCAGAGGTGGTGTGGCGGTGCGGTCGGCACGGTCGTGAGGGCACTTAGGGCTTTGGCTGTGCCCTGCTGGCTTCCCCAGGACCTTGTTGTTCGGGCACATCGCACACACACTTTTCTGAGCCTCAGTTTCTTCATCTGAAAAGGAGAGAGTTGGGTTGGACGGCCTCTCACTAAAACTCTATGAGTTTTAAAGGCCAGAGAATCAGAAAGAAAAGTATTAATAAGTATCAGTGGAAGCAAGAGGGTTGGTTCATGCTGCTTTTCTTTCTTTTGTCTGATACAGTCAGGGTGCAGACATCTATAGTGAGCACGAGCATTGGCTTGGATCATTCTAATGACGCTGAATGAGAAAGGGGTTGAGTGTAGGATACCCTTACAGCCGTAGCCAGTACACACGCACTGTTGTGTAATATCTGAAAACATTTATATCTACCTCTCTTTCTCAGCTTTCTCTGTTCTCCTTATTCTTATATTTTCTGTGAGTCATACTTTCTTACCTTATATCTTGAGATTCTAGTGTTACGCATGTAGTAATTCTCCCACATTGATCATATTCTTTAGTAAATCACTGCTTGTCCTCCATCTGCAACTATTTTCTCTCTCTGCCTTGTCCTTCCTATGAATTAAAAAAGCTTCTGGGCCTTCCTTAGATGAGCCACATGAGAATTCAACTTTTTTCTTTTCAAAAACTATATTTTCATTGCATTTAGTAGGTGTAGGGAGACAGAAGCCCTCAGATCTTGAGAGAGCTTTGTATTCCGCAGGGGCACATTCCCCCACGGAGGGGTGCACCGCCTCTTCCGCCTCGTTGTCCTTTGCTGAACACTCAGTAGCCTGGCATCAGTTCTGCTGGAATGAAAAGATTGGCAGAGCTGCCCTAGACAGCCGCACCACGAAACACTGTGGCAGAAGGTTTGGTCTACATACCAAGGCAGCCAGTGTATTAATTGCATTCTCTGTGATCACAGCAAAAGTGCTGAATTATTCTCTTCATGTTTTAAGAATGACAGGCTTTTCCTCTGCCAGTTCCCAGCATAGTGATGTCACGTGGCGAGGAGACGCTAGGTTTGGGGAAAAAATTTAAAAATGTAGAAGATCTCTGGTAGGCAGCTAGTTCTTGAAAAAGATATCTACAGATGAATTGTTTCATAATTGGTACCCGTAGAGGATCAGGAGCAGGGGAAGGAATCTGCTTCTGTAACAGTGAGGAACTGTTGGCCTGAATTCACAAGATCTAGTCACGCCTTTCCCGTTTGACAATCTTGGTTAAAATTTTGAAATGGGACTTTGCAAGTTGGACCCCATTTTCCTTTGGGTTTGTGTGTGGACTGGAGAAAAGGTGGTCATGGTGATTTCTGTATGCACTTATTTTCCTCTGGCCCCATGCAAACACACTTGCAAATACTCCTAATACTAGAGTCCCCTTGGCACCGTGCTCCTGCGCCGCCCTTCCTTTCAGCCTGCGGCCCCCGGCCCAGGGATATGCCCGCCTCCCAGCCCACGCTCACTCGGCTCGGCCCAGCACACGCACATTTTCTTCCCGGTCACTCTGGTCAAACGACAAACCTGTGGAGGCCACCTTGTCAAGAACTGTTTGTGATTATTTTGCTTGGTGGGGAGGAGAAGAGAAAGCAGGTGTCTGCCTGTGCGCTGGGGATTTTCCTACGCTGCAATTGTTATTCTGTGCAGCACCCCACCCTCCCTTCAGAACTCCAAAAAAGAGAAGTACAAACACTTTGAGTGTTCAGGGTTTGAGTGTTTTGGTCTAAAATGTTCAGTGGATCAGAGAGCATTTCATTCTGGGTAGTGCGGTCTGGAGACATATTTTGATTTCACGTGATTAAACTGGGCTCACCCTCCTGCTGCTCGTGGATGCTCTGGCCGGGCGGGACTGAAGGAGGCGGCACGGAGCACGGTGGTGCCTGCGTCAGCCCTTCTGTGGGCGAGCCCCCCTCTTTATATGATCAGAACGCAGCTCCCCACCTAGCACACTGTACATGTAAGTGCAACATATGCAGTCTGGATAATTTGTTAAATATGTTGTGCCATTCAGAAGGAAAGCCTTTCTATAATTTAGTGTTTTGTTTCAGTGTTCACCTTAACCTATTAGACAGGCATTTCTTGCATATATAGGATGACCATAAAGTGTATTGTCCAAGCTGGGCTGCTTGTGAGAGTGAAGACAGGTGTTGTTCGTTGTTACGCTGAGACATCAAGGGGACCTGGGATGGTCCCAGGCAAACTGGCACCTGCAGTAATAACCTTGAACATGTCCATCTTTTTAAGGATTGGCTACAATGTTTTTGGTCTTGTGCTGAGTCGTTCCAGCATTTTTCTGAAAAACAAATCAACTGTTTTGTAGGTTTCTGTGTCATTATAAACTGCCCCCAGACCTATCTACTAGAGCCACTGCAGTTGACCTCTTCGTCTTCCATTAGGTCTTGTCCTGACGCTGCGTCTCTACCCTCCCAATGCAGCCACCTCGGATTTTTCCATGGCATTGCTCCCCTGTGAGCACGGCCCTGCTTTGAAGTGGCTTCTCCAATTGAACTTCCTTTCTGTGGGGTTCTCTTCTCTTACAAATTCATTTCTTTGTTTAGGAGTCTAAGAGTAAGAAAAAGAGACATAAGCTAGATTCTGTGTCTCTTTCAGTCTGGTAGTCTTCCACTTCCTACCTGAGAAAAAAATACATCTAAAAATTCTCTGAGCAGTTTTTTCCATTTTATGGAGGAAAAAAAAGGACCTTCACGAGCCCCCCACCACCAGGGCCCTGTTGGGTAGTGTGACCAAAAAAGGTCCAAATGAACTAAGTAGTTCAAAGGTTATTTGCTTGCCTTTGTGCAGTTGAATGTGCTCGTTTGTATGTTTCTACAGGTTGTGATAGGACTGCTTGGTTTAAATCGCACACTCCGAGAGGGTAAGAGCTCTGTTTGTTTCACTTTCTGTGAATCATGTCCACTGACATCTGATGCGTGCTGGTTTCCAGAGCTATTGGTGACCTGCTAGAGAGCGTCAGGCCATGTGTGACAGTACGTGTGGCGGTAGCTGTCCAGCTAGGTAACGTTCCCATCAACACTGTGGCCATGTGAGTCTTCGATAAGAAGAGTGCCGACTTTTTGAAACATGTACGGTTTTTCTTTTCTAACCCTGAACTTCTATCTCCCCAGTCAAAATAATAGCACATTTGGGGAACAACTTAGAGTCTTTGAACAAATAATTGAAGAATGAAAATGAAGCAGATGCAGCTCCAAAATTTGACACTAGCAGAAAATCAGCCTCATCTTACTAAGTAACTCTTTGTGAAAACCTCATCCACTTTTTTGCTTTTTTGCACTTTTCAGTCTGCAGCTAAATTAGGCCACAGGAAAAGGATATCATACCTTCAAAGCACCAGTAGGGCTGGCTGGGTTCTCTCCTCTTCGTGGAAAACAGCTGTGGGTGCCAGGGGTAGAAGGCAGGCTTTTGTTCCACGTAAAGGTGGGAAGGTTGGGTGGTGAGCCGCGTAGCTCTCCTGTGGAGGAGTTCACAGCTGTTGAGCTGCTTTATCATCTCCGAGGCGTTTGAAATGTGTTGATGACGACCTGGGAAAGAGAGACGGGCGGGATGAGGGTGGGAGTGGGAAAGAAACATTCAGCCCACACGATGCTTGCATCTCCTCTTGTTTTCATATCTGTGGTGAGTGCAGATTACATGAATTAGGTTATTCATTTCCCTTGCCTTCTGCCATATAGAAGTAAGCCTGTCGTTATTTTTTTCCTGCTGAGTGAAGCATGAATTAAGTCTGAAGGTAGAGCCGCCCAAAGCAATGGGTGGTATCGCCCTCCTGCCATCACGCGCTCTCTCTCAAGTGGAATTTCCAACGATGGAGGTTAGCTTGAGCTTTGTCGGATAGGATTATTGCCACTGCCCTTATTATGAATGAAGTGTTGAGGTGTTTTCTTTATTTCAGCTGGAAAACCAGTTTTAGCAATTCTCTTTTGCTTTGAAAAATGTGTTCTGAGGGAGTGTGTTGAGTAAAGGGCTTGCAAGGTGCTTTAATTGTTTACCTTAACTCCAGTCTCTCACCCTCTTCCTGATTCTCTTTCCAGTGAGCTTCTCCATCCTCACAGCTTCACGATCACCTCCGTGCAGCTGCTTCTCAAATGGGTATTTTTTGCAAACTCCTGTTCTGCTTGTGTACTACTTCCTGATGAACTTTTCCACCTGGATTTTCTGTTGGCAGCTGAAATTTAACATATCATCAAAATATTTAATTCAGGGCTAAACTCTCGATCATCCCTCCAAAACCTTTCTTGGACTCAGCAGTTTCTCTTCACGCCACCACTGTCATCCTGGTCACCCAGGCCCAGAAGTGAGGATACGTCTTTGGGGCCTCTGCCCAGCTCCCTATGCAGGGAGTCACCGGGCCCTGTCATTCCGCAGTTCCTCCCGGCCCTTGCTGCCCTTGCCCTTACTAACTCTTGTCTTTGTGCTTCTATTAACCTGCTCCACTTTCTCCTCACTCCCAGTTATCTTAGTCTTTGTAACAGATTTGATTGAAATCCTTCCCTGAGTTATGCCTGCTGCTAAGTTTCCTCTCTTACTGAGAATGTGCATCCCCCTTTCACAGTCCTGGCTACTCCTTGGCAAGATTTGCTATTCCTTAAACTTACTCTGTCTTCTCAGCTCTGGGATTTATTTCCTGCTATTTCTACATCCCAGAGCACTCAGCTTCCATCCAAGTTTTCCAGAATTCTCTATCCTCTAAGGCTTAGACTACCTGGATGAAGGTGTCCATTTTGGAAGTGACCCTGCTGACCTCTAGCACCCTTCCAACACTTTCTATGCCTCCCTTCCAAGCCTCATCACGTGCTATCTGACATGGCTTTGACATACAGATAGTTGCTATTCCTTTCTTTGCTCCTCTCCTGGGTTATAAATGTGCTGAGTCACGGAGCTGTGTCTTCCGTATGTGTACATAAGCTACCATGCCGAAAAATGGTCTCGCACTAGCAAGTGCTCAGTGATATTTGCTGAATGAATGAGTGAAGAAATGAGGCATAGTGGCTTTGCCTAGCTTCATTCATTCGTTCAACAATTATATGTTGAGTGTCTGCTATGCTAAGCATGTGAATATATCAGCGAGCAAAGATGCCTGCCAGAAGGCATTGACATTCTAGCTACTTCCTAAGACTCCCCATCTTTGCATCACTCTACTCAGCACTTGAAAAAACAGGAAGCAGTTATTTTAAATGTTACTCACTTAATATTTTGTTATTCTGTGATCAAGCTTGGCTATGAAGAACAGTATACCTCCTGGTAGTTTGCAACTTCAAGGTTCTGGTTCTTAAAATTGGTTACATATCCCCATGGCTGGGAGGGTGTTGCAAATGCTCCATCTTTCTGCCTGTCTATTAAGTCAAGTCATTCGGCAGTTGCTCTGATAGAGTGAGAAAGTCATCCTTGATTTCAGTCCTGTCTGCCCTGAAACTTTGACCGGACTGCTGCTGCTTGAGTAGTAGCAAGTCACTGCTCATCTTCCATTGGAATTTGCTACATATTATAAAACAAATACAAAAACAAAACAGCAGTGAATTACATCCTGGCATCCATAAGAAAAGAAAATAGCTGTTTTTCAAAGTTTGATCTGTATGTTACCAGTAAGGGAGAAAAAAAGCTGTTGTGTAGATACATGGAAATATGGTAGCATTAATGGCAAATGCCCTAATGGAGAATGTGCCTATAATCAATGTTGGATCAATATCACTCTCTGCATTTCGAGTAACTGTCAGTCACATACAAACTCAGAATAATCTAATGTGCTGTCTTCGCATAGGACTCTATAGCCACGAGTTCATTTTCTTGGTCACTGCAGTGAAGCAGTATTTGGGGAAGGATACTGCTGTCAATGCCAAAACCCAACAATTTTGTTTTCAAATTCCTGAAAACTAAAAAAAGAAATCTTGGTGACATAAATGTTCCAAATTCAAAATATCCAAAAGTGAACTCATCAACTTCCTCCTTGAGCCTGCTGTTCCGTGTCTGGGCTGTCTGGTTAATGATATCACCAGCCACCCAGACAAAGCCCGAAACCTTAAATCATTTTCAATGCAGTTTTCTCATCTGTGACGCAGAGCTTTCCTGAATGATCTCTTACAATATTTTCCTCTAAAAATCTATAGTCGACTGTTCTGTGATTCCTACTGGACATATATTCCCCACACATCCAATCCCCTACCTTTGAAATCTCTCTCTTTCCCCCTTTGTCATCAGCCCCTGCTGTAACTCCACCTCTCGTCTTTTCTTGACTCTTCTGTAATCTCTCGGCTGGTCTCCTTATATTTTAAAAGTTTATTTTTAAGTTGACACACAGTAAAATTCACTGTTTTTGTCTGTAGTTTTGGACAGATTAGTGTAGAGACATAACCACTCCTATAGCCAGGACACCGAGCAGCTCCTTCGGCACTAAGGAATTCCCTCCTGTTACCCCTTTGTAATCAAACCCTCCCCCACCCTCCCCCCTGGCAACTGACTCTTCTCCTCCCCTGGACTTCTGCCTTTTCCAAAATGTAGTAAAATGAGTGTTGCCCTCTTTGAGCACGTGTTTCCAGCCCATCCATTCTCCGTCAGTGCCGTAATGTCTTCCTAAAACACCTGTTCTAGACCTGGAGAAATCCTTAATTTCTCTGAGCTTCTGTTTCCCTGTTCGTATGTGACAGGGCAAGGGTATAAAATGATTAGCTCCCTGAAGAATTCCAGTACTTTCTAAGAAAGTTGGCTTCTGAAGAAGACTGTTTGCTTTGTGACTGACGAGAAGACCAGGAAAGCTGTAAGTTGCTCTGAGTAGGAAGTAGTGCACTGGAGCCGGAGTGCCGTGGAGAAGAAAGGGAGGGAGAGATGGGAAAAGCTGCTGCAGGAGCGGAGCACCGTGGGGAGGGACCTGCAGAGGAGGTAGCATGAGAGTCACCGTGGGATGTCCCCGCCTCGGTGCCCTACAGACCTATGTTCCCTCAAGTCCTCAGAGCCGCATGGGAGCCTTTTGAATGGGTCTTCACGTTAAGAAGAGAGTTGCGAGACCCAGGGACAATAACCTCCACTCCGCGGGCTTCTGATGAAGGGTCATGAAGTAGCAAGCTGGTGCTGAGCCTGGCAGGGTTTGGATACTAAGGGAATGTTAACTCTCTTCCCACTATTGTATGCCATCTCCAACCTCCTTCCATGGTCCACCTCTCATCCCCAAATCACCCCAAATCCTAACTCCTTAGCTATCCAGGGACCTTCTTGGCTGACTGTCTGGGCTGATACTGATCCGCATTCCAGCTTCCTTCTTACTAACCCTCCCTCTCCTCTGCTTCCTGCTCCCCCACCTTCCACATCTCCTGCTCTTGGTTGATCCTCTGCCTTCAGTTAACCTTCCCTTTAGTTACATTCTCTTTGTGTTTTTATAAAATGCAGTAGCCATGGATCATAATTATTCATATATGTCTCTGTCTCCTCCCCACCAAACTGTGTAAGCAGGTTCTCAATTCATATGTGGTGAAATTAAGTGAATTCCTAAAGAACTGCAGTAACTTTGAGAGTAGAAAAAGGAACAGTAAGGCACTTCTTTCTACTGTGCTCACATTTGCTGTGCAGGCTGTGCACCTGGTGTGGGGTAGGTTTTACTCTCACAGATTTCCTGTAGTTGTGAGTGTATCATGTGGGCTGTTGTCAAACAGCTGTGGTATGGTCAGCTCCATAGGTGACCCTTCTAGGGCACAGTCCAGATGCACCCCCAGACAAGTACAGCCCTCCCAGGCCTGACAGAGCCTGGCAGGCTGCTGCCGCAGAAAGTGGGGGCAGAATGCCACCACACCTTGCACCTCCCTGCATCCCCATCAGATAGTTGGTGTGTTTTCAAATTTAAGTTGCCAAGAGAAGGTGGAGAACATAGAGACATGCCTACTAAGTAAAGTTGAGTGACTGCCCTTTCAGTATCTCCCAAGCCCAGGCTGAGACGCAGAAGCTCCCCCACCCCTCCCACCTTCATTCTCCAGGTAAACTGGTACTGGCTTCCCCCAAAGTTTCTCCCCATGCACTGTGAGCCTGTTTGTGAAACCCAAGCTCAGGACTCAGTTCCTGTGTAAGAGCCGCAGCACATGGCTGACATATGTTCAGTGTGTGGCCCTTGCAAGCCTCTAGAACACTTCTCCCATCCAGCACCTCAGCAGCCATTACCCATCTTGTATTTGCATATGTTCCCATTTTGCAAGCAAGATTGCAGGGAGGGTTACAATCTGCAGCTGCCTGCCCGCCCAGAGACAGCTCCAATTAAGGCCGGGCATCCTTGGGTAGATGTCATGGGAGATGCAAGGGCCCCTTCTACTGCCAGGGGCTCAGTTCCAGAGGTCAGCCAGAGAGAGAACTCAGCAAGGACAGAGCCCCATGGACATTTTTCTTGCCCCCCTGCCCAACTCCAGGGCAAGGATCTTCAGCAAGGAATAACGACCCCTAATTCCTTGCCAGGGGAGTTGAGTGCACACAGCTCATGGCTCTTGGATGAATGAGAATTTCCCTCAGTGGTTTTAATTTTTCCATTCAGAAAGGATCTTGTCCTATCTTACCCCAGCCTCCTTCCCTCTAGCTGCTGCACGTGTACCCGCCTTGGTCCCTTGGGTGGTGTCTATGCTGGTGAGCAGGCTGTGGTCGGCCCTGGAAGACGGAGTGAGGTGGGAAGAACAGGCTGGGAGGCCTCCCTCCCTGGGGATGCACTGCAGCCTGTTGCCAGCAACTCCTTTTCCTTTTTTCCTGGCGTCTACACTCACTGGAGTGAAGCCTGATGGGAACCAGCCCCTGTGGCCTTCCAGGATTCTCATAGACTGGAGCCAGAGCTCTGTAAGCCTGCCTTGGGTCTGGGGGGAGGAAAGTTTTAGTAAAAACCCACATTACTCCCTGCCTCAACCCAGAGTACACTGCAACTGACCGTTCAGTTTAGATGTCCCATGCCACTGGCAAATGAGACGATCAGACATACTAGGGCAGCACAGTTCTCTGCTCAGGACTTTTATGCTCTGTAGTCATGGATTTGCATTTTTGGATTTAAAATTTCAAGATAATGAGCTGGTGTAAGTTTCCCTGTTGAGCATCGGGAGCTCTGCTGCATAAGTATTGCAGAGGCTGCCTATGTGCAGGTGCTGGGGTCTCACGCTGGAGCAGCTGGCCCAGGGTACACCCTACCAAAGGCAGGTTGTGAACGACCCTTGTGAAGAGTCTGAACACCTTTGGTACAACCACGATCCTGGGAATATCTACTCCTGGGACCCCCAAATAGGGGAGACTGTGATCAGCCTATTTGGTCCTTGAATGAGAACCCTATAGAATTGTGTGTAACCTTCCTCTCCACCCAGGCCCCAGTTTGGGGGACCTAGTGGGGAGAAAGTGTGGCTGATTGTGGGACTCCTTCTCTTTTAACAGCACTGGGACCCTCAACTCAGTGCTGACTTCATTCATTTACTTCACAGGATGGCAGGAAGCTCCACGCCCAGCAGGAGCCCTGCTGGCCCTTATTTTAAAATGGCATGGGGGGATCTTGGCCAAATTTTTGGTTGCTGTAGACTAAATGTTTGTGTCCTCCCAAAATTAATATGAAATCCTAACCTCCACTGTGATCGTACACGGAGGTGGGGCTTGTGGGAGATGATTAGGTCATGAAGGTGGGGCCCTCATAATGGGATTATTGGCATTATAAAAGAGACCCAGAGAGCATCCTCTCCCATTCTGGCATCTGAGGACACAGAGGACGGATGTCCAAGAAGCAGGAAACAGGTTCTCCCCAGACACCGAATCTGCTGGCTCCTTGATCTTGGACTTGCAGCCTCTAGAACTGTAAGAGATATATTTCTGTTGTTTGAAAGCCCCCAGTCTGTGGTGTTCTGTTATAGCAGCCGGCATGGACTAAGGCACAGGGGTCCTCAACCTTGGCTGCACATTGAAATAAAGCAGGGAGCATTTAAAAGTGCCAATGCCCAGGCTCCCTCCCAGACCAGTTTGATCAGGTTTGTGGCAGGTGGAGAGTGGGATCCAGGAACCAGGATTCTTGAAGCCTGTGGATCAAGCCTACCAGCATTCAGTGGCATAAATGCTGCAGTCAGGGGCGCCAAAGCTGGGTGCTGGCTGTGCAGAAAAGTAAGGCTCTTTTCTGTCACTGCAGAGTCTGAAGTCAGATTTTCCATTGGAATAGGAAACCAATGCAAGTTTATTTTAAAAGTGCTCTTGATATACCTAAAACTAGGAAATGTATAAAGAATCCTATGGGAGCCGTTTATTCTCACATTTGCATGTGTCTTTGCTTCCTCTGAACCACGCCTTACGGTTTTATCCATTACCAAGGGGGCCCTGTGACTTACTGGGAATTAATTGAATAGAAAATCCTGGGGTCACGCATTGGCTGACTGGGAAAGTGATTGAAACAGGTTTTCACAACACAGTGAAAAGTAATTTGAAGAGACTACGTGTCTGTACAAATCGTGTCCTTCTCTGTCATGTTTCCAGGTTGGGATACAAGCAGAGGATCATTCCTGGTTGATTATGTCTAGTGATTATTTATCTAAAACTTTAAAAGAAGAAGAGCAGATATGGTACATTTGCACTCAGTTAACCACACAAACATTTTAGGCTAAGAAAATAAACAACGAAATTGGTTTTTTTATGACCAAACTGGCTGAGTTATACAGACAGGAAAGGGTCTAGCTCCCAGACTGGAAAAGGTTAAGTGATCTTGTTAAGGCAGAGTAAAACCTTCAAAAGCTTACTTTTGGTTGAATTTCACAGAAATCCGAAAGTGATCCATTTGATAGCTAGCAACCAAAAGACCTTTCAGCGATGACACAGAGTATTTCTACTTCTGAGAAATGGGCTTTTCAGAACCCTGCAAATGGCATTTGTTCTGGCATTTGGCATTTTTGTTGCCATATTTATTGCCTTTAGTTCCTAGTGGGAGTAGTTTTCTGCTCCTAATTATCCAAAAGGCAAGAAAAAAATAACTAGAACTTGAAGAGAGGGGATGGGAAATATGTCTTCAAAGTTTCATTAATTGTAAAATGAAGTTAAATGGAGCATTCAATAAAAGTACTTCTCAGAACCGATGGAAGATTTCTCAGAAAGAGCCCATTAAAGCTGGATCCTCTAAAGCAGTGGAAATCCCAGGAACAAAAGCCAAATAAAAGCCTGGAAATTGAGTTTCAGAAGAATTTTTGAATTGGTGCAGCTTCGTAATTTGCAAACTGGATGGAATCAGTGACTGGTCTAGTATCTGTTTAGCTAAAATGGAATAACATGTTTAGCTTAGGAGGACCATGTACATTCAACTTTGGCTATTATATTTGTAACTGCCACTTATTAAGCATTTTTCTGTGAGCCAGGGCTTTGACATTCATGATCTTACTTTTGATAATTACAAAGATTTTGTGCTTTTCACGGAGTCATTAGTAGATTTTGGAAGGGTCATAAGGCTGACTCTGGTATTTTGAGTAAAATCTCTAATGATATCGGAAATACTGTTTAAATGTATGTTAAAGCTAACCTTGAAAATAACATTTCCATTCCACTGATATGCTTTACAAAGTAGACCTCCATTCAGGAGAAAAAAAGAAAAATAAATGAAGTCAACTTTATTTAGTACTTAAACCATGGGTTAACCTGGGGGTTGGGGCTGATCATATTCAAGGTCACTATAGGCTACTGCAGGCAAATCTGAGTTTTTGAAGTTTGGAAGCAAGTCTGATAAACTTCCAGAGTAAATTCAAATGCTCTGGCTTATGAGAAAATAGCCACTAGTTACATCTCATGGCTTGGAATTGCAGTTTAAAGATAACCAAAATTGCAGTTAGACATTACCAAAGGGTGACCTGTAGCTTAACTTTCTCAATTACAAATGTCAAGAACTTGGGATAACAGCCCTAACTGAAATGAGTTATTAAGTCAGTTAATATTAATGCTCTTTTAATCAAGTATAATCTTTAACTTACCTCATGAGCGTTAGGCTCACCTTAGTTAATGTAGGCTATGGGTTACAATCTACAAATAGAATACTTAGTAAATTTGGTACTATTAGTTACTGCTATGGATTAATTTTAGTTCACTCTACCATTAGAAGTTTCTGATGAGAAATGAAATAATTTATGGAAAGTGTTAATTGAGTATTAGATGGGGTAACAAAAAGACAAAAATCAACAACAGCTGAACAAACAGCCTGTGTGGATTTGCTGTCTTCTCTCTATTCTGAACATGTTAAAATTAACTCCTCTGGCTTCAGGATGTACCTTACAATAACTGTTGCTACTGTTCCCTTTTTAAAATTTTAATGTAGCTATTAAAATTGTGGTAAAACACATATACAGAAAATATAATATTTTAACTGTTTTATAATGTGTAGTTAAGTCACATTAAGTATATTCACAGTGTATGGGATTATAAAAGTCGTTAATTTTTCAGCGCTTTGCCTCCACAGTGTATTTCTGTACTGTGAGTAGAGAGGATGGGCAGGGCGTCCTGAAGATTAGGGGGAGTACCAGTGTTAGCAGCCATCCCATCCGTCTTGTCCTAGAAACATGGTCATTTAAAAAAATATGCCCTCCTCCTTTTCACTGGCTTCTTTCCCTTTTATTGCTCTTTTACTGCACAAGGAGAAACATGACCAGTGGCAGAAAGCACATTTTGCAAGAGTGGTTATGGGAGGATTTGCTAGTTCCAGAGAAGGGAGCCCTTTTGTAGGACCAGACCTCAGTTTGTTGTTTGTTGTTCCTCTATTTGTCAACAAATGGGCTGTGTATATGCCAGGCTCTGCTTGTGGTGCTAGGGAACAAGGTGGACAGGTCCTTGGTTTCACAGAGCTGAATTCTAGCAGCAGAGAAAGTCAGTAAGCAATTGGACATAAAATGTGATGTTGGGCAATGATGTATTCCATAGAAAGAAAAAGGAGGGTGAGAGAATGGAGGAGGCTAGCACTGTGGATGTCTGAGACACAGACACAGGCAGGAGCTGAGCGTGATCACAGACTAGCGAAGGGGCATCTCCGAGCGAGTCGGAGAGGTGGGGCAAGCAGCCCTGGCCAGACCCAAATCTTGCTTTCTGTAATAGATATTTAGTAGCACTGCTTTTACTTTGTTGCAGTGAAATTTGTAAAAGACATAACCTACCTACCCACATAATTACAAGCCGTCAGTCTAATGCCTTAACATACTATAATGGAAATACAGTGAAGAGGCCATTGTAACTGAGTGTTTCAACGCATCAGGTTGGCATGACTGTGCTGTGACCCCATGTGAGACTAAAGGCACATGGCCATTACGTTGGCGACTCAGTGACAGTCAGTGTCACCCTTAGTGATTTTGGAAGTAGTGGATACTGCCTAGTACACTTCTAAACAAAACAAAGTACATCACTCCCTAGATGTTTGTTGTTTGTGAAGATCGTGGACAAAACACTTTGTGTCACTATGTAAAATGGCCTCAGGTTTTTCACCTGAACGAATATCCAGCGGATGTTGCAAAGTCGTAGGGATGTGGGACATTTCTTGGTTGTGCAGGACCGTGCCGTGCATTTCAGGTTGTCCACCCTGTGAAAGCCACCAGTGACCCCCGATTACTGAGTGACCACCCAAGTGGCCCCCACAGACTTCCCAAATGCCCCCAAGATGGCTCTGCTGCCATCAGGAACCACTGTAGGGCCTGGGAGACCCGTGCAAGGATTTGGGACTTCGTTCTGCGTGCAATGGGGAGCCAGTGGACAGTTTTGAGCAGGGAAGCAAAATGATCTGACTTTGGTTTTCAAGGAATCTTCTGACCATGAATGGAGAGGAAGCCGCAGAGATGCTGAGCCGGCCTCAGTCTTCCTGCCCTGAGAGTCTGTGGGTCTGCCCAGAGCTACCCAAAGCGGGCACTGGAGGGTTCTGGAAACATCGCAGCAGAGCTCTGCTGTCCTTTGTGCCCCACATCTTTACAAGCACAGGTGTTGGCCGCCACCTCGAGCAGGGTTCAACAGTGTCACTCCCCCACCGATACACACCCCTAATCCGCAGTACCCCCCTTCCCACAGTAAATAACAGACCCATGCAAAGTGGTTAGAAGTAGCTTTGTCGCTGAACCTCTCACTTGGGCTGTTTTGCCTGGCGGCCTCTCCCTCCAAGGCGAACACCTCCAGTGCCTACACACCCTCTTGGATATGCTGCCATCTGCTCCAGCGTTTGCTTTGGGCCGGCGATCACAGAAGCATTTCCTGTAACTGGAATCCCCATGCCAGGCCTGCCAGACAATAGATAGATAATTGGATAAATCCTAAACTGGAAACTGCAAACACTAAAAGAGAAAACTACACGTAATATCGTACGCATGATACTCTGAGCTAGGCTGTTTACATATGAAACTACTTAAGCAAGTCCTTTATTTCTCAACAACAATGAAACTCATTTAGTCATGAAACTCAGGGGCCCTTTCAATGTGTTTGAGAAAGAGTCAGGGCTGTATTGTATTTAGCCCCAGAACGGAAAGGCGCATTCCACGTGCTGTTCCACCCTGTGGCCTCCACGGGGGTAGGGTTGTCAAGGACAGTGAGAGTAGAGCTGCTTGTAACTTGTCACGCTTGGGTGAAGGTGTATCAGGAGTGAAAGACATTATCATCACTGTTGTGTGCGTGTGTTTTTTAATGAAATCTAACATCATTTAACACGGCCTCAGTAACACAGTGGTGTTCAGATCATCCAAACTTTGGCCATCAAAAATTATTTCCAGATTTTTTGATATAAAAGGATGTTGGAGCAAAAGAATGAATGTGTGTGCCATGGAGCTGAGTAAATACCTCCTCGGGAAGCACACAGACTCATGAAGGCAGCATATCATTCTGTTCTTACGTGGGTTGGTGAACGAATATTTGGGTCCCAGGGTGTAATAGTCATAACAGCAGCACTATACTCTTTACACTGGACTTAGAGTTTTCTCTTGGAAAAAATTAAGCTTGTATTTAGATTTACCAATTAGGTTGACAAATACCTGGATTCAGCCAAGTGCCTTGCAAGTTTCTTCCTTTGGGGGAAGGTGGGGTTCCTGGTAGAAATCACCACAGGCTCCAATCTGCTCATGTGTGACAGATTGAAGAAAGCTATATTGCTTCAAAAATAAGGGTGGGAAGAATTCAAATATTGACCTTTGTGGATATCCAGTGTGGGAAAAGTGTTATTTAAAATACCATTACAAAAGGTCAACTCCCATGGTAGTTGGGCCTAATCAAAGTTTACCAGGAAGTTCAGAAGTCAGTGCATGGAAGAAGGATCTGAATTTGGCCAAACTAGAAGAGAGAGAGAGAGAGAGAGAGAGAGAGAGAGAGAGAGAGAGAGAGAGAGAGAGAGAGAAAGAGAAAATCTTTCCCCCCTTGTTCATCTTGAGGGAGATGGGAAACGAGAATCACAGCCTCAAGAATGGGGGCGGAGAGAGTAGAACATGAAAAGGGCTTCCAGAATCCCTTCTTGAGGGAAAAAAAAAGCCTAGAGAGTGTCCCAAAGTGACTTTTCCTTCTTCACAAATGTGTTTTTCTCTGTTTTGAGGATTCTCATCTCAATAATCAGCTCATCTTTTTATTCTCTCCTTACTCTTCATTCGATCTGAGATGCTTATAAAACCAAGAAACAGCACCTCAGTCAGGAAGGTCCGAGAAAGATCTGGCCTCCGTAGGCTCCCATTGCCTGCTGGGGCCAAAAAACAGAGTAGACAGAGCCATGGGGAGGTGAGGCAGGTGAAGGCTTTGGGGAGGCGGCTGGAGTTAGGGGGTGGCCACAGCCTTTGATCATCATCCATGGCTGGCTGGAGCTGGAAGGAACCTCAGGGTCACCTTGTTCATAGATAAGAAAAATAAGGTCTAGAAAGTTGAAGAGGCTGCCAGGGGTTGAGCAGCTAATTGGTGGCTGCCCTGGGAATGTCAGGAGCGATTTTTGATGAGAAACTTTCTGAAGTTCTTCGGATCGGCTCACATAACTGACACTGAGAAAGTGGGAAAGACTTGAAGGATTTGTTTTTAACCATAGGCTATTGGAGCGCTTTATCATTGTCAATTTACTTTGGTTTGCCTTTGACCTTCGCCACCCCCGCTGGTAAGCGTAAATTGTGGTTGTTAGTTTGCATTCCTTGACATGTTAGGGAAGGACTCCGTTTTTGAGGAATTAGTAGCGTTTAGCAGGGAGAGTGTTTGTTGTCTCTGCTCTGCCATCCAATCCGGAAGGGCCTTGAAAGGTCTTAGTAGGCTGACACAGGGCAAAACGGAGGCTGTGGTCTGCAAAGGTTTGTGGGATGCATCCTGCACGTGCACTGGTTGATTGGTTGTGCAGGAAAATCTGCAAACCCAGAGAGAGCATTCTGGCTTTGGCATCAGCTTCTCTCTTTATGTGCCAAATTTATATTCTCTACTTTACTCTTATAAAATTTACCACCTTAAAAGAAAAACCTATCCCATCATAGAAAATGGACTTGATTTTTTTTTTATATATATATAGAATTACGGAAATGTTGCTGTATTATCAAACCCTCCTAAAAGGTGGAGAAGCTTATTTTTACTTGATCCCTGTCTTTCCTATGTTTTGAGACCAGCGTGTAAACAAGTCATACTGCAGAGGGACTACCCAGAGATGTACAACAGAAGCAGAATCAGGAATAGAAATTGGATTTATAGGCAGTGAGATAGGATAATTAGTTTTTATATTTAAAAATAACCTCAAACCAGAGCAGTCTGCTGTCTCGGATAGAGAATGGAATTGAGTTTGAATACCTCAAATGGTATTTCAGTGGAAACTGTCAGCTTTGTATAAAATATATACATTAATCTGCTGTGCGTGTGTGTGTATATGTATGTAATATATATATTCCTCTCAAACACATGAATCATAGCATGAGTTTAAGTCCAAAAATTCAGTTTGCACAAAGTGTTTGTATTTACAATTCTTAGCCTTCAATATTGTGAATATTGCTAAAGATAATCTGATTAGCCCACTATCTGCCTTTTGGCTCTGAGTAGTTACTTGGAGTTCCGAAATCAAACAAACAAAACCCTTTTCTCCTTTTTGCATAGACAAGCAACAACTGTGTCTGGTGTTTACTCAAAATTTTATGTTTTTTTTACAACTGCTGTTCACTACAGAATGTACATTTAAAATGCTTTATATAGGTAAAACCAGAAAAGACATGAGAATATGGAGAGTCTGCTGATGTTAAATAGGTGTAAACTCAACGTACCTTCTGTAATGACCTTGTCTTAGCTACTGGTCTCTGTCCTTCTCAATTGGCAGAAACCAGATCCTGGTTTGGGTTCTCGAACAGCTTTTTTTCTTCAGGGTTCTGCTTGGGGAGGGCATCCTGTCTGAAATGTGCCATCTCCCCAGCCTGGGTCAATGGGGACAGAGAGAAATAGCATCTGTCAGCTGCGCTGAAGTCTCCCACATGTGGAGTCACTGGTTCTTTGCTGGGGTTTCAGCTAGTGAACCTGCTGCTGCCTGTGACATCCTTGTTTGCATAGAGAGAAGTCTAAGAAGGGGATGAACTTGTAAACAAGAGGGAACATGCCTTCCTGCTCATGTGGTTCTCTCTAGTCTGCCTCTGAGCAGAGAAGTTAGAAGTGTGAAACCCTTGGTACCTGCTCTGTAGATCATAGGAGGGTTTTGTCAACCCTGAGATCTTTGTCTCTTTCTTCTGCCTCCTGTCATAAATCTGTGTTTCACAGAAAAGAAAGGAGATGGTTGTTAAAGCATAAACCTCTGGGTCAGCTCTTGTTACATCAAACTCCAAGATGATGTCCTTTGTTGAACTGAAATCTTTTATTGAACTGAAATGCTAGATTAGGTAACTGAGCCATTCCCCTCCTGGGGATAGGAAAACTTCTGTTGTAAAAAGGTGGCTGTTGGTCGGTGTGGAGGTGTGTTGGCATCTGTAGAAAGTGGGATGGGCTTTGGAATAGCATCTGCCTTGCGTGAACTTAATACAGAAAGCAGCCAAACCTGATGCACCTAAAAACTAGAGAAAGTTGCGTAGGGCAGCCCATCTGTATTTTAGCACAATTCTCACTCAGGTGCAATTTCTTTCAGTTGCTTGAAGTTTCCAGTGTCAGATCAAGTTTTCTTTCTTGCACCCCAATACTTCATGCATTTGTCTGCCATCTGTTCATTTCCACTGCAAACTGTTCTCTACACAATGTTACTCAGTGTTAATTAGAACATGTGTCTCTTTGTCATTCATCTGGGGAAGGGTTAATGATGACTTATGTCCCTTTAAATGGTTTTCCTTCAAACTGGTATATGTCATTTATTATTTTCTAAGAACTTCAAGAGAATGGAAAGAGGAAGAGCACCTCATTTTTATTTCCACAGCTTTAATCATACGGCTTTTTTAAAAAAAAACAACCCAGTCTTGCTCTAAGTGTTCTGATATTTAAAAATAGAGTCCTTTAAGTTCTTATTAAGTAGTGATACATATGAGTGTGTATTCAGTGATTACCACTGAACAAATTATAGTCACATGTTTTTGTATGTTAATTTATTTTTTAATATGGAGCATGTTCACATGGTTCAAAATTCAAAAGGTCCCAGAAGGTGCTCGCTTTGGCAGCACATATACTAAAATTGGAACGATATAGAGAAGATTAGCATGGCTCCTGCGCAAGGATGACATGCAAAAAAAAAGAAAAAAGGTCCCAGAAGGCATACAGGGGGGAGTCTTCTTCCTAGACTCTCCCAGACACCAGGTTTCCTTTCCCAGAATCTGTGTCATCAGTCTTGTGTATGCATATATGGATATATGTATATGTATATGCACATGTATGCATATGTATGTGTATATGCTTAGTTCCCCCTTTTTATACAGAGGGTGGCAGACATACATGCTGTTCTGCTTTTGTGCTTTTCACTTAAAATAACGTTTTGGAATTCTGTGCATATCAGTAAGTTAAGAGCTGGTTTTCTCTTTGTTAAGGCTGGATTAATCCACTATGACTTAGTAACTCATCCCTTTCTGACATTTTCTGAGACAATGACGCTGTGAATAGCTTTGTATTACATTCTTTTATGTGTCTATAGGAAAGAAATCCTGGAAATGGAATTGCTGTAACCACAAGTGAGTGTGTTTGGCATTTTGATTGATTCTGTCAAACTGCCTTTTGTAGAAGTTAGTAGTTTATATAGCTCTACCAGCAGTGTGAATACTCACCAGCCTTTTTTACATTTCTGAAAGTAAAGGTGAAATAGCTATCTCAGTTTATGATTTAATTAGTCCCTTATCTTATTTTTAGTGATGTTGGGTATCAGGAACAATTTGGAGTGAAAAATAAATACTTGTACTTAGATTTTATACATACACATTTCACAGACGGAAACCTTTTCATGCATTATTCCTCTAATCCCCTCCAAACACCAGTAAATCATATCTGGTTTCTAGTAAATTAGACAGCTGATTTATATATTGCTGTGTTAGTAAGAGCAAATATGCTGTAAACGTTGGAAGATGCCTCATATTCTCCTTTATATGATTACCGGAAGCACATTGCTGAAATCAGATTTCAACTGAAATTATTTTTCAAAATAATGCATTTCAAACTAATCTAATCAGGCTTTGGTTTGTAAGGGTACATTACCTGATATCTTTTAAGATATAATATTTTAAGTTGATTAAACTTTGACATATGTTGCTTTTTACTTAAAGTACTATGCTAGAGACATCATATTTTGGTGGGTATGATTAAAAAATTGTTCTTTTAACTAAACAAATGGCCACCCTTCCTGTGATATTTCTCTTTGTATGGAGCTGTACGTGAAAATCCCTTCCATCTGATTTTTAATGCCCATTGCCTTGCTATAATAACCAAACGCATCTAGATGGTTCCGTGGCATATCAGAGCAAGAAGTCAGGGAGTCTGTTATTTAGGTTGGGTCTCCTGGCCTGTACTCCTCACTTGCTCTCACAAATTCATAAATCTCTACAAGTGGGAAAATACATTGTCCATTTCTTGGTAGATGGAACTTTCTACCTTCTATTTTGGAAAGGTAAGCCGATAATTTGCAAAAAGCCGACAGATGAATGAATAGTAACCCATGATGGGGATAACATTTTCTCTCCCTGTGGTTTTTCAGGCCATGAAATGAGATGGCTTCTCTGGGAGGCATAAGATTTGAAAACTGAGCACCTGCTTCATTATAATACTAGGGATTTCCCTTTGGGAATAATATACTTGCCATTGCAATAAACCTTGCAGGTAAGAAAGTGGGAATGTTTCTATTGTCTAGTCAGGAAATCAACCAAGCTCCAAAAATGAAGTTGCCTTGAATGTTCTTATGGCAGTGTTGAGTTGTTGAAATATTTCACACTGTCATGAAACTAATTTCAATCCTCCCTCAACTCTAGACTCACAAACTTTTTGATCCAGAAGGAGATCTGGTGATGATCTGACAGTTCATCTCAATTTTGTAGGTGAGGAAACTGAAGCTTAGAGAAGTTTAAGGATCATTTTAGTGAGTAAGTGAGACTCAAAGCCTCATCTGGCTAAATAGTTTCAGAAATCTTGCTAAAGCATTTTTTTTTTTAACTAGAAGAATGTATGCTTTTTTAGAAGTTGATTCTAAGGCCTCTTAGTAAAACCCTTTCTTTGGTTGGTGGACTTTAAGTGGGACTCGTTTTGCTAAAGACCCTCAGCTGGAGAAAACCATGGAATGTCCTTCTAAGAAATACCTAGACGGGTGCCCCTGTGGAGAAAGACACATGGAAGAATGAGGTCTTCAGGGATGCTCCTCATGGTGTGCAGTGCACCTGCGGGACCATGACCGCGTTCTAGTGGCTTCTGCTCTGTAGGAAGAGAGATGCGAAAGGAGGCAGGAATGTTGGGAAACTAGAGGCATTGCCACTGGTTAATGGAACTGGTCAGAAATAGGTTCTTTCATGGGAAGCTTTATGGAAACCCCTTGTGAAGACTTTTCTTCTATTTTTAGGAAGGAAGGAAGAGAGGAGAAAAAGAGAAAAGGAAACCAAGAAGAAAAGAAAGGAGTGAGGGAAAAGGAGACCAAGAGAGGGAAGGAGGGAGGGAGCGTGGGTTTCAGCTACATCACAGGTAACAGGCTTTCTCCAAAGTCTCTTACTTGGACCAAAGGGACCGTTGCCATTTGGTGGCAGGTGACTTAGTCGTACATAGTCCAGAGCTTTTGAGTGTTAAAATTCGTCCTGTACCTCTCAAAGCTGTGTTTGCAGCCCAAGCTGAGCTTTAGACAGTCTAGCTGCATACGGATTACCTACGGGGCATTTGAACCGCAGCGAATGCCACCTTCCCGCCTCTGCAACCAGTTCCCTTTTCTGAACTCCTCATTTCGAGGAGTTGCATCTTGGGCCTCCACTTAACCCAAGTCAGAACTCTGGGGTTACCCCTGGCTCCCTCTTCCCTCCCACACCACGGCCCTTCCTGGTCAGCAAGCCCAGTCGATTCTGCCTCCTTTGTGTCTTCTGATCCTTCTTCTCGGACCTCCCTTTTGCCACTGTCTTAGCGCACAGCCTCATCATTTCTTCTGAAGTCGTGGCAGCAAACCCCAAGTGGCCTCTGCCACCCGGTTTTTGCCTTTCTCCAACTTGTTTTCCAGACTGCTGCCAGAGAACTCTTTCTAGGAAAGCCTGTTCAGTCACGGAATTCCCCTGCCTGAAATGCCCCGTTTGCTGCCTGTGCTCCACAGAGGAACTGTCCTGACGGGTCCACGCTCGCTCCTTTCATCCTGTCTCCTGTGGTTCCTCCTCCTCGCAGGCTATACTCCAGCCGCTCCCCAGTGCATCTGTGCGTTTTCCTACCCCCTGACCTTTACACCTGTTATTCCTTCTGAGTGGTACATCTGCTTCCCCCTGCTCCCCTTTTCCTTGTCTTAATTCCTGCTGATCTTTCTGATCTCAGTTTAGATGGCACTTACTTTAACAAACACTTGCATACATTTACTGTGTAGTAGATGCTGGTCTAAAGGCTTTACATATATTCATTCATTTGCTCCTCAGACTTCAAGAGGAAGGAAGGATTGTTATCCTCATTTTATGGATGAAGAAACTGAGACCTTGCGTGGTGAAGTAGCTTCTCTCACTAGCCCACTAGCTACAAGACTGGGCCAGAAGCCAGCTTTTGCAACTGTTTGGCACTGGCTGTTTATTTATATGTAGTTATATCTATACATATGTGTGTGTGTATAATATATTTTTTTTTATGTTTTTTTTTTTAAATAATTAATATATTTTTTGAATAGGTAACATAACACATATTATTATATTTAAAAGATACAAAGTATACAATGATAAGGAAGTCAGCCTCGTAAAACTCATTTCTCCCTGAAAGCAACTACTGTTACCAGTCTTTGTGTATCTTTCCAGGGAGTACCTGCAAATATATATGTACAAACTATATAATTTTGTTTTTCCATTGGTGATAGCAGAGTTGGCTTGCCATTTCTAATTTGCTTTGTTTGCTTAGCAATATTCCTTGGGGCTTGTTCCATATCAATACGTTAATAGCTTCCTCTTCTCTTTTACGGCTAAATAATAGGCCATCATAGGAAGATGCCATAATTTATTTCATCAGTCTCCTTTTGTTGGATATTTAGATTGTTCTCAAACTTTTGCTAGTACAAACGTTGCTACAAAGACTGGCATTCTACAGGCATCATTTTGCATCCATATGAGTTTTATCTGCAGGATAAAAATCCTAGAATTGGAATTTTGGGTCAGAGGGTAAGTACATTTATAAGTTTGACAGATAATGCCGGGTTGTCTTCATTTATTCTCTCATTAGTAATTTATGAGAGTGCTTCTTTCCTAAGCCTTACCAGTGTGTGTATGGTAAAATGTTCTGATGTTCACCAACTCTAATACATTTAGTCTGCAAAATTTTCTATTATGAATAAAGTTTACTATCTTCTAATGTGTTTGTGAACTTCTTGATGTCTTTTATATTGGCTGACAGTTCATTTGGCTTTGTTGGTTCTTACAGATCTACAGGCATTCCTTATATATTAAGGAAACTAGCCTTTTGTCTATGATTTGTGTTCCAGATAGTTTCCTGGTTTGTCATTTGTCCTTTGTCTTTGTTTATGGTGTTTTTTCTTTTTCCCAGGCAGAAAGTTTTTATTTTCCTGTAATCAGATTTACCAGTTTTTTTCTTTGATAGTCTCTAGGGTTTGTGTCATAATGAGACTGACCTGCCGCACACCTAGATCATACAGTTCTCCTCCATGGGCATGCACACATATGTAAGGTTGTTTCACAGAGGCAATCAGTACAGTGCAATAGCTTAGAAAACAGATTCAAGAGTCAGACTGACCTAACTTTTAGCCTTGGCTTCATCTCTAGCTCGTTGTGATCTTGGATGAAATGTTTAAATGGGTTGTCAGTATCTACATCCCAGGGTTACTGGGAAGATCACTTGCAGCAACGAGGGAGAGTGTCCTGTGTTAAGTGCTGCAGCCGCCTCTGCTGTGTGCTCGCCTCTCCACGTTCCGCTGGTTGCACAAGGACAGAGGGAGGGCCTTACTTCTCTTTCTTCAGTGCTCCCCTTTGCCATGAGCCCCCAGCCCGGCCCCACTCCCCACCTCAGTGCGCTCTGCTGAAGTGCCGAGCACTCACTTTGATGGTTCCACTGTTTACACTGATCTGAGAGGGAAAGGCCTGGAGTTCTGGTGGGAGCCACCTGGCGTGCCCCCAGTGCTTCTCCCTGGAGTCCTCACTTGCTACGTCTCTGTCTCCCCCAGAGACCCTGGCGCCTTGCCGGCTCTAGAGGCTTTGCTTCTTCTCACGGGTCATCAGTGAGAGTCTGTGCTCTTCCCTTTGGGCCGCTGGCAGCCCCTGGTCTCCAGGTCCCCTGCCTCGGTGCCTCCTGCTGGCAGACGTTCTTTCTCTGGCCGTGTGAACAGGCTCTTCATCTCCCATTGCTGCATCTCTGCGGGCTTATTGTGTCCACATTCTGAGGGCACCTGAGCCGGTGTGCTCCACGCAGTGGCTGAAAGAGGTTTGGGGTGTAGCTGTTGATTGTAAATCACCCGGCTGGGTCTCCACTCCCAGGGACCATTTAGGAAGGAATAAGTTTCTGGTGGACAATGACCCTAAAAACTTCTATCACGTTAGCTTCTGTTAATATTAATAAAATTTTGGTTACCAATTGTGATAGATTCTAACTCCTTGAAAATGTTTAATAGTATGCCAACAGTCAAAGATGCCAGTAATTTGGAGGCAGAGCTGAAAACTGGGCCTTAATTTCCTGACGTTTATCTCTGTTGTTCCCTTTAATTCTCCTTTGCCTCTTTAAGAATTTCCTATGTGTACTTAATTTTGAGAGGGGCCCCTTGACATTCCCGTGGCAGGAAACGCAGTGGAGCAGTAAATAAAGTCATTTCATATTTACTTCTGCCACTATCCTTGCTGTTAATACAATTATGTTTGGAGCCCAAGTGTGGAGTTTTACAGTGGGCTGTATCAAGTGTTAATCGTGACTGATTGAAGCATGCTAATGCTGTCAGGGAGAGGGTCTAAAGATTAGGAAGAGAAAAGCAAGAGGCGGCAAGAGAGCTAGCTGTTTTATTAATAAGTTTCAGTGGAAGCCGGCACTGTGGGCAAAACTCTGTGCGGGATTCAAGGTGAAGTCATACTCTGAAACTCAAAGGCAGGACCTACCATTAGGGAGCACTTGCCTAATTTTTTTTACACTTAAGATTTGAAAAAAGTCCTAAAAATTGGGTATCTTTGTTCCAATGTTAAGGGTAAGGAAGTTGGGTTGAAGAGAAATTGAGTAACTTGACCCTGATCCCACAGTGACGGCAGAGCCAGGAGTAACATGGGTGGGCCTGGTGCAGCCCCTGGTCGTCTGCCGTACCGCCTTGCCTTCGAGCAAGTTACAGTCCAGCAAAGAGGGTGATCAGTAGCGATATGACTGTCTTCAGTGAAAAAGGAAAAATAATGACATGAAAATACTGGAAATGTACTGCTAGCCTTGAGTTTTCTTTCTGATCGGGGCTTTTGGCTCTGAGTCCTACAGCGCTGTTCAGTGCGGGGAACATTCTAGAGAGAAAAGTCAGTCAGCAGCCGTCCTGCTTCCCCAGCCCCCACCTTGATAAAAGAAGTCTCCTTATGACCAGACTCACCTGCAGGTAACAAAACAGGTTTTCAAAATATGTAATAAAGGAGCACCGCCTGTCCCAGCCTGGCCACAGTCCCAGTGGATGCAAAAACCACATGGGTCCTGCCTGGAACCCCAGGCCAAGGGGTTAATTTGTAAGAAATGCTTGAGGTTCCAGAATCCCACGTATGTTACCAGAATACTCTGTAGCTCTGAGCCCTTCCCACCCACATCTGCCCCCACCCACACCTGTCCCATGTATTTGGCTCACCAGCCACACTGGATGCCCCTAAATGTTGACGTTCAGGATGAGCGTAGAGTTTTCTTGGCAGGATTTCAGTCTCTCTGTGAAAGATTTCAGTTATCTCCTCTGTTGTTTCCAGAAGGAGCTTCTTTACCCCAACTTGCAGTCTTGCTGTATTCCTAAGTGTTTTGGAAACAAAATGTGCAGTTGGAGAATTCCTGCTTTGTGAATATTGGGATCATTTTGTTCCCTGGCACAACAATCTCTCCTTTGTATTAAACATCTGAGAACAGCAGTTCTAAATAAAATTTTTATATTCCCTGTTGATACAAGTTCTTTATTTTGGGGACAACAGTTTGGGGCTTATTTCCTCTGTCAAATTCTGATACACTTTCCCCTTCGTAAAAGCCAAGGATGCTCCTTACCCACAGCCGGGAATCGGACTTGTATAGTGATGAGTGGCAGTCTGCCCCTTGGGACTTTCTTGTTTGGTCCCTCCTGACTCCAGGGAGTGACCCTTGTCATAGTGGGGTGGCTGGGCACATAGTAGGACAGGTCAGAGCACAGCACCTAATCCGCTGGCCTGACTGTGAGTTGAGGGGCAGTGCTAGTCAGCTATAAAGAGACCAGATGGGAACAGACTAAAATAGCCACTTACCCACCTCCTTCCCGGACATGCGGAAAGGCTGCCCTGGGGGTCCAAGAAGGCCTAATTTGGTAATAAAAAACTGGCCTTTCCTCTGAACAGGAGGTTGAGTTGTGACCCTGGCGTGAGTTGCACCTCCAGTGCTCGGTTTGCACTAATCCCATTCGTACCTTGTCGGGTTGATCGGCCGGATCAGCAACAACTAACTGGTAACAAATCCCCTTCGTGTTAAAGCACTTCTGATCATTTCCTTTCCCTACTTGTACAGAATACTTAGTCCAAGGAAAATGAACATATATGCTTTCATCTTTAGACAGACCCAGTGGTATGAAAATTCAGGTTTTTTATACAGTAAGACTAAGTAGGACATTTGTATCTACTTTTCAGCAAACTTATTGCCATATTCCTTACATGGCACAGATCGCGTAAGAGGACTGTGATGTGCTCCCAGGAATGTTCATATTCCTGTGTCTGTTTAGGAGCTGTTTTTTCTTATTCATTCTGCAAATAAACGTTGCGCTGTCCTACTCGAGGCATGGCTGCCCTGCATGGCTCTCTTGTAGCACGTTAGCTTTTGTATTTTACCACTTCAGGTCAGAGATGTGTTTCTTGAGCCTCCTTCCCTCAGCGGATAGTTATCACGTGTCCTACGGGCCCGGCCCCAAGCTGGTTTTCTCCGTGTCTGCCATGTTCCTGGTGGGAGTGGCTGCAGTGGTGGTGCTGTGTGCTCGTGATGTTCGGCCTCTGCCCCCACCCAGCACCAGCTGGGTGTTCCTGGGGAGCTGGTGTCCCCAGGGCAGGCCCCACGAGCCTTAGACATGGGGATGGATTGGATTATTTTCTAAGTGGAAGAACATACTACTTCTCCTATTTAACCTTTCCTTGCAAACTAAAATGAGAAAATCACTCTCTGAACAGACAGGCCCAAGTGAAAATAAAAACCCCCTCTACTAGGCAGCCTGATGGTACCTGCATTAGTCAGTGTTTGGATAAGAACAAGGCCCTCGAGGGGAAATGGAGCCCTTCTCCGGGCCTTAATTGATTTTCGTGTTGGTTCTGTTCATTTTAATTCTTTGTGGAAAAGTGATTTGTAGTGCAAAGTGGGTTTACATATTATAGGCACTGTATTATGTAATACTGTTCTTATCTCAAAAGATCATTTTTGCTTGTTTTGCCTTTTTTCCCCTTGATCCAGCTCCTGTTTATTTTTCTTTCTCATTTTATTTCTTCTTGTTTATGCAGTTATTGTTCCTTTTATTTCTCCCACTTTATCAGCCCCCACATCCACAAGGATGGTGGGAGAGGATGGGCGTCACTTGGCCCATTCTTTTCTTTCTTTTCTCATTTGTAAAATCAGTTGGCTGGACATCTTCAGTAAAGTCACCTTTCCCCCAATAAGTTTGTTATGTGCTGTGGAGCCTCATTAGTTATAAATCTGAAGTTGTGTTATGTTCATTCCAAAGGATTGAACATAGCCTGCCTGTCTCTTTGGGGTCTGACCGTTGTCCACTCCTGCTGGCCAAGGGGAGCCTTGTCTGTGGACAGGCAGCACCTTACAGACATCCCCGGTTGGGTAAGAAAGTTCTGTAGCTACTGAAATCTCTTTTGGTAAAATGAGGCTGCAAAGCCCTTAATCATGTGCCTCTTAAATAACTTACATAAGAAATCAAGAGCCCAGAGATCCTAAGAGTGTTGGCATGTTTTCAGTTATGTTGCCTTCATTGATGCATTTCCTTGTGTGTGCACACCTGTGTGTGTTTGTGCATATGTGTGTGTGTGTGTGGAATAAGAAAATGAGATGGTCCCTTGTCATGTGCTATAAAACAACTTGGTAGGCTTATACTATAAGGAAAAATTGGTTTACAGCAGTGTTAATGTGACCGAGAAGAAAGCAGATGAGAAGTAGCCAGGCATGATCAAAGCACATCTAACATACCAGGTTTTTGGAACATCTGAGTCCAAGGGTTTTCAACACAATGTGTTGAGAGGTGATATTTTAAAAGCAAGAAGGGAGGATGGGTCAGCTACAGAGAATGGTAACTGAGGCAATTAGAAAGCAGATGTGGGCCCTTGGATGTAGTCAGCTCTAAACAGATCCACACTCTCTTCTGTCTGCAGAGCCGGAGGGAGAATTCTGTGAAAGGTCACCTAATACAAATTGAGCCATTCTATTCATTGCATTCAGGGTAGATGCACATTTCCAGTGGCTTTGTGAATGGTGACCTGCTTTCTCATGGGCACAGTTCACACCTGTCTTTGGGAGTCCACTCTGGGTGGCTTTGCCACCTGTAGCTGGGAAAGGAAAACCCTTGCTGAGTCTGGGTGTCTGATAGCACAGTGGGCAGGAAGGTAAGGTGGCCGTGAGGTGTTCCCCAAAGATCCTGAAGGCTGGAAGAAAAGAAAAGCAAACTGCTTGCCCTTGGACAATGCCTTGACTGCAGTCAGGATCCTGCCCCCGATAAAGTGCTGCCCCTCTGAACACACTTCCTGTGGGTGCATCCATATGATAGCTGTTAGACGGTTCGTTCAGTTTTCATCCACCTGTCGTGGCTGCAGTGCCAACAAATGCAAGGTTCTCCCCGGCTGCTGTGGGGAACCACATGCACATAGCCCTGAGCAAAGGCATTTTGCCATACACAGACTTTGTCTGTCTTCTGCTTTCTGTTTTGCTCCCAGGGCGTGCCGGGAACCCTGAGATGCTGTCTTGCTCTCTGTGACGGGGGCTGCTGCCCTTGCACTGGATTCCCCACAGTCATCAATAGGACTGTTCATGTGGGAGGTGACAGCACATTTTGCCACGACATTACAGGGTACTGAAATCAATGTGAGCATTCTTCTTAGAGTGAGCAAAGGGCATGGGACTTCTCATGGCCGGGAAAGTCACAGCCTGCCCACAGATCGAAGACACTTGAGCCAGGCCACGGGGGAGCATTTAGCCTTTCTTTTTGTGGGTTAAATACAATTTGATGAGCAAACATTTGTGATTAAGCTCTCTTGTGAGGTTTTCTGATAAGGTGTAATAACCCAATCACTGAAATCTTTGTTGGGCATTGTTTTGCATTTTAATCTACAAAGGAAGCCAGTGACAGACTGTCTGCCACTCTCTGTTTTCATTATAGTTGATTCTTTATCATCCAAGTCAATAGGGAAAATTACCATCACTGATGATACTAACCCACAAAAAGTCCAAAAATGCTTTGTTTGATTTTGAGAGGCGGCCAGGAGGCCTGTGTGCACACCCGCACCCAGAGAGGCAGCCACCGTGTGGCCCCAGCTCCCTGCCTCGCTGCGCGGCTCCAGCTGTCCCTGAAGATGGGGATGGGGCCAGGGAGAGTCCCCACAGGGGCTGCGTGAGGCCAGGGCCTTGGGCAGAGGAGGTGGTCATCAGCCTCAGAATATAGTGTCCACTGGAGAGAAAGCTGGCCAGGTTTTGCTCTGATGACGTCACATGATGTTTTATTTATACTTTTTTAAGATCAAAGTAACACATGTGTGTGGTTAAAAGCCAGAGAGTAGGGAAGGCATTTAATAAAAAAATAGCTCCTTGTCGCTCCTCTCTTCCCTGGGGTCCACTCCCCAGGGGCAACACCTTTTAACCTCCCGCTTTTAATGTGCTCTTGGTGATCACTGTCGTCTCTAAATAACATGCCGGCACCGTCTGGACCCTTCCAGGGTTACTGTGACCGAGTGCCACAGACTGGGTGGTGTGAAGCAATAGAAATGTATTCTTTCACAGTTCTGGAGGCTGGAAGTTCAAAATCAAGGAGTCAGCAGGACCGTGCTCCCTCTGAGGCTCCAGGGAGGAGCCTGCCTGGCCTCCTGCAGCTTCTGGCAGTGGCTGTCGTCCCTGGTTGCTCCTCGTCTGTCTGTTGTCACATGTCATCCTGTGCATCTCGGTCTTCACAATGCATTTCCCTCTTCTTGTCGGGGTACCAGTCATATTGGGTTAGAGCGCAGCCCAATGCCCTCATCTTAACTTGGCTATATCTACAAACACCCTATTTCCAAAAACGGTCATATTCACAGGTGCCAGGGTTAGGACCTAGACATGTCTTCTGTGTGGATAGAATTCAGCCTGTAGAACCATCACTTCTCAATGTAGAAACACTAGGATCTGTTGACTTTTTTTAGGGAAATGAGCTTTCTCTGTGTTTTCAGCTCCTTCTCTTCCCCCCAGCCTTTTTCCCCCCATGATTATGGCACTCTTCTCAGTCTCTCCCCTTCAAGTACATTGCTTAAATTTCAAACAAATTCTTGAAACCGCATTTCTTATTCTGTTAACCATAGAGAGCATCGCTTAATTGCCTATTGAAAAAATGAAAGCAGGGGCTCTTCTGACAGTCCTCCCTTCTTCCAGCCCCAGCCTCTGTCCACTAGAGCCAGGGCTAATAACCCCTGGGTGCTTGCATGCCCATGTCTGGCAGATTATTTTGCTTTTGTAAGCCCTCTGGGTTTCAATTAAAATGCTTTCTACCATTTAAAGAATGCCACTATAGTGTGTATTTGTATAGTAATTTAGAATCTACATTGCATTTGATTTTACATGGCAGTATACCCCAGCTCGGTTAGAAACTGTTTGTAAGCCCAGTTTGAAGTCCCTTTGCATTACATACTGAAAGGAAGCTTTGTGTCTTACTAGGAAATGTTTGATCACATGAAATAATATGCACGTGGGTCTCTACTTTTTATGAGTTTTTAACAGCAGGTAACTCATTCTAAAGCAGTGCTAGTCAAACTATTGGATTACAATTTTGTTTTTTTAATTTCCCTTTTTTGAAATTTAAGGAACATAGAGATGCTAATTTCTTACTTTGCCAAGTTGGGATGTAAGAAATTAGCTACTATTTACTCTGACTCGTAAAATAAAGAACACTGAACACCAAAAAAGTAGAAAGGATATAATCCCAGAACAAATTATACTATTTTAAAAGAGAAGAAATTTTACTTAAAAAAAAAACCCTTACTAATTCCCCAATTTTCCCCATTTCTGCTGAAAATGGTCTGGATGGAGGGTGTTCCTGGGCCAACCTTGTTTAGCGGACATGTGTTTGGTTTAAATGGATGTTGAGCATAACTGTTAATTACTCCATTTATTCCATGGCTGGTTGAGTTGATATGTCACTCAGAGCTTGGTACTGAAGACACTTGAGACCAGGGCGCAGGCTCTGTGTGGGGTGGGAAAGTTAGTCACTCTATTCTGTGACCCCCAACTATAAGCAGACCCCTATCCCCAGCTATATCCCTAAGTCTAGGCTAATTGAGCAAGCTCACAAATGTGGGGTGTTTGGGCATGAGGGGAACCAGGCCAGAAGAATTAAGATCGATCACCTTGGTATGTAGAGCCCAGAAGTAAGTCACCCCTTAACTGTCATAGTTTCTTAAAGTTTCATAATGTGGCCAAAAAGTGACTGCCCATATATGTTCTCCCAGGATCATTTGGGAACTGAGGTAGTCTAACCACCAAACTTAAGCATCAACAGATGCATGACAGTCCTTTTGTGGTATTCTCAAGCTGAACTAAATCTAAAACAGAAAGAGAGTACTGACTATGTTTGTCCCATGAAAATATGTTTCATTAATTAACCACTTAAGTTCATTCTCTCCTTGAAGAAAGAGATTGGGGTATCACTATTACTAAGTTTTAGTACGTTCCCTTGCCACAGTCAATTGAGTTGAATTTTCAGGATGTTAATGTTTTTAATATGCTATTTTGTGAGGTCTCACCCTCAAAACAAAAATAGAATTAATTCCTTGCTTTTTTCTGGTAAGAAATTTTAGTGTCTCTAACCAACCACAGATGATTTTAGCAATGGCAATATATAGCATATTGTGCTGTCCTAGGACAGTGCAATTTAAAACGTTAATTAGGTAATCTTCCCAACTCCCTGGGAGGGAGGGAGGTAGTCATTGTCTTCCCATGTTTTTTACACAGGGGAAATCCAAGGTTAAGAAGCGAGTAGCCTAAGTTTACTTAACAAGGCAGTTTGCAAAATTGGAAAAGGAAGTCCATGTATCTGAAAACCGTATTGCCTATCCTGGCTAGTAAATGGCATCTGAGTCCATGTTCTTGACGTTCAGGATTCACACAAGGCCATTTTGGTTTCTGAAGAACTGAACTGTTCAATCAATCAGACATGGCTTTTTAGTTAGAAGCACAGACAGTCATGTAGCTCCAGGTGTTGGTGCTCCAAGAAATGGAGGCCGATGAAGCAGAGATGTGCTCCAGGGGCACAGTCCAGGTTCCTGAATCTGCAGCACTGCCGAGCTTGGTCTGTTGTTCAGGAGTAATGGTCTTGTTGGAGCTGTCCACACTGCCTTCCCGTTTCCCCGGGGGCCGGGAGCACACCCTGTGGAAAAGAGCTGGCTGTCTTTTATGGAGCTGAAAAGGTGCCAGTGCTGGCTTTGCCCTGCTCTACCCTGTGTCACTTAGTTGTGCCATCAGTAAAGTGGGGAAAATATTATGTTATTTGCCTGAAAGGCAGGGATCACATGGATCTTCCCATTGTGTGTGATTTGATTCTCTAAATGCCCTTATGAGGAATCAGACTGTGACCCTATGCTCGCTAGGTCTACACATTCAAGTGCAGGGGTGCCTAGCCCAAGGACTAGATCCAGGTACAGGCTGGGCCCACTGTGTAGCTTGGCGTTCTGCCCCTGTGCGTGTCATCTCTGCCCATATTCCATGGGACTTTTGGAAACCCTCATGCCTCGCTGGCTTTTTGTTCCCCTCCAACGTGTTTTGCTGAGATGCAGGAAATGTGCCATGTGGGCTGTCAGGATGGTGCCTTGTGGTGATCCACTGCAGATACAATCTTCATCTGAGTTGAAATCTAATACACAGCGTGGAGAATGAGGACAGTGCAACTCAAAGGTTTGGACCACTATGTGTTGCAGCTTTTCCATAACCCATATTTGGAATATATGTAATAAACTTATAATACAAACATTTGGAAGTCTCAAATAACATTGAACTATAAAAAAACTGGCATCAGTAGTTGTACTCCTGACTATGAATACTCATCAAAGGACACTGGAATTCAGTTTGAGCACATTTTCGTTTTCGTCCGGTCATGCGGTACACGGTAATTGTTGTAAAGCAGAAAAACCACCAGACATCCCTTTATCTCCCTGGCAAACATTCTAAATAGTCAGGAGTTTGCTGTACATAAAAAGAAGGTCTCATGCTGAAGCTTGCCAAACAAATTGTGGCTCCTAAAACTAAAGCCCAAAGAAAGCATAACTTAAATACGCTTTTAGTGAGTAGAAAATAAACGCTAACTTTATATGTATTTCAAGAGCGTAAAAGACACAGGTGGGAAATGAATCCTTCTCTATAAGAAAGAAATGCCTGGTAGGGAGGGAAAAAAAAAGAAAACATTCAGCAGTTTTTGGAACTGTGCAAGTCCAGACAGTTGCTTTCTTTCCTTTTTTTTTTTTTTCTGGTTAGTTGCTCATAGCCACAAATATGTATATTATTTCCTTCTTGCCCACAATTATACTAAGAATCATTTTTCTAATATACTGGGGAATCCCAAATAAAAACCTCATTTTCCCAAAAACAAATATGTCTTTAACTCTAGCAGTTCGGTTATTCATTTATTTGTATCTAGAATGTAAAGAAATAGTTAAATTGTTAGAAGTGTCTGATGGCCCCCCCTCAAATAGTTTTCTCCCCAAATTTACACCGACGAGCTGGTCCTCAGGGAGGGGTTTGGCCTGGTCACTGGTGTTTTGAAATGGCACTTGGAAACCTCCTTCCGAGGTCTCTCCAGTGATGAGGGTGGTAGGATCACAGAGTATTTTAACCCTTTTCTGAATATTGAAGTATACACTTACATGGGAAATTATTATTAACTACTTTGAATAAGCTTCTTATCCAAGCCTGGCAGACCAATAAACAGTTAACTTCATAACTGGTCAGGATATTGTCAGGTCTCGGCAGCATGGACCCAACCCAGCCTGCCGAGATTCTGTCTTGATGCTTCCTTTTCATTATCTGCAAAGTGTCAGTTAGAACCTTCCTCATTAAGTGTTGTTGTGAGTTAATGAGTCAAGTACTTAGATGCACTAAAACTATTTGCATGCAGGTTTTTCTCCCCCACAATGTGGGAAACTAGGAACAAATCCACACTGTGTTCAGAAATAGTTCTAATTTACCGTTAAAATATGTTTTTTGTGGAGTTTGTATCTGTTGCCTGTGCATTCACTTAAAAAAAAAAAAACAACTTCAAATCTGAAATGGCAGATTCCAGGAAGCTATTTCTTTCGCCTACTCTGCTTCCTTCTTCATTTCCACCTGCTGCTTATTGTAATCCAGATCTAGGTCTGATGGTTGTCAGTTTACTCGAGGGTAAATCTGCAGGGTTCTGATAGAAGTGATCAACATTTAACAATTCTGCTTCCTTGGCAATTTTTATTTCTCCATTATATCTACTAATCTGAGTGGACCAAGATCTCATTGATATCTTTTTGAGGTGTTGGGAAAATTAGCATTACTCATATTTGAGGAGTGAAAGGTTGGTAGAGACATAAATTCACCCATGTAACTTGTTTTTTTGTTCTTAATTTCTAGGTGGTAAACCTAATGCTAAAGGTCACTAACACTGATGAAAAAATTTCTCTTGACATGCAAATATAAAATATTCTTCTTAGTCATTCTTTTTCTTAAGGTGAGTCATGGTTGACGTGAAATACTCAAATTAAAATTTTCCTCTTCTCCAATACTGAAACTCCATGTTATCCATAAGCACATCAATTATCATAAAGAAAACTAAAAATCCTCCCAGGCCAGTATTTTATTTATGGGTGATTTGCATGGATTTTTGACTATTATTATTTGTTGTTGTCATTTTAAATATTTTACTTGGACTTAGGGACCACATGGTGCTTCAGAAATCCTGCAAAAGGTAGTAAGCCCCTAGCAAATAGTGTTCAAAATACCTCAAAATGCAAATAAAGAAGTTTGAATTTTTAAATTTGTATTACTGAGAGATGAATATGAAAAAAGAACACTCTCATGGTTTATCAGTTGATTACACCAGGAGGAAGATTCCTCTCCCCCTTAGGACTTCAGCAGCTTTGAATAGAGTATATGTCTTCGTATATACATAAAATGAAAATATGCTACCGCTACCATCATCATCACATTGACTTGTGCCCGTTGTCGATTTTTATGAAAACGAAGTGAATCAACACTTGAGAGCAGAAGCCAATAAATTCTAACATTGAGTGCTCATGTAGAACTTTGCAAATATATTACTTGTGACATTCAGTAATGCCAGAATTTAATTCTCATTACCTGATTAACTTGATTCAACTTCTGTTCAATAGACATTTTCATTTCATTAATAGTGAATCAAAAAATCCACTACCTTCTTCACATTCACAAATGATAGATTATTTTGAAGGGAAGCAAAGGCTCACTTTGTGTTCTCGAAGCAGTGGCAGTCGTCTCCGCCTCTAATTTCAGATATGCAAATTCCTGGCTTAATATGTAATTCAGCATGCCTTTATTGAGGGCCTCTTTGTTGAGGGAGTATAATACACTAGCAGGAGTATGTGTTTTGGAGTCAAACTGTTCTTGGCTCAAATCCTGGCCCAGCTACTTGCTCACTGTGTGGCCTTGAGCTTCCTCCTCTTCCAAATACCTGATCCGGGGAGTTGGCCAGGGGTTCAGTGGGAGGGTGGGTACAAGGGTGTGACCTTCAGTGGGTGCTCTAGTGGCTTTGCTTTGTGTCGTTTCCCGCCTCACTCCCCTGGGGGGCCCACTGTTGTTAACTCCTATCTACACTGTGGATGGGAGGCAGAGAATAGATGCTTGAAACCACCTGTGCCTTACCGGAGCTAAGTGGGGTGTATTGTGACATCTTGGGCCAGTCCCTTCACCATGTGAGCCTGGGCTAACAACTCTTAAATCCAAGGGTTGACCTTTAATGTATGATTATTTCTAAGCGCACTTCCACAGCTGACCTTCTATGACTCTATGATATTATGACACAAGAGGTTAAAGAATAGGAAATTAACAATTCAGTGTTAAATGGGCAGTATCGACCACAATACTATGTCTCAAAGGAAGAATCAATTGGCCTTAACAACAGACTAGATATGTTTGATGTGAATCAGAAAGTACTCTAAGGTAGCATTCCCCAATAAGACTCCTACAAAACACTGGTTCCTCAGGATGGTAATAAGTATATGTGGAGAAAAGCTTTCTGAAAATCCTTTGAGAAACGCTGACTTAAACAGGTTTCTTTCCTGCAGGACTTATCAGGATCTTTAATATGTTCACATATGTCATGATTCTTAAATATGAGAATGCAGTAACTGTCTGAAGCATTTCCAAAATGTATTTCATCATGTAACCAGAATTACTTTGCAATCAGGTAATATCTTGATGGACTAGTTTTTCATAGGAGGTATTTTTCAAAACGCTGATCTATGGTCTTAAACCAAGCATGTGGGAGAATTTGGATTCTATTGGCCTAACTCCCTGAGAATGCTGAGCATCAACCACTTACAAGGTCTGGTGTGGAAGCCTGGGATGCATGAGACCCAATCTCTGCAACAGATCTGGCAGCAAGGCTTTGAGTGTGGCATGTCTGCAAGGCTAAGAGCAGGGTTGCCCTGGGAAGACAATATCCCAGCGGACCACTGATGCACAATCAGCTGAGGCAGTATCCTGGGGTCGAAGAGTCCTGTTTTTTGCTGTGGCTGTGACTCTCTCTTTCAGGTTCTTGTAATAGAATTTGCAGCCTGTTCACCTCAGATAAATTCTAAAGATAAAATGAACACGCGGCGTCCAACCTCAGGTGGTGAGAATCAAGCCAGTGAGAGCTTTCATTGAGGGGAGTGAACCAGACTGACTCTGAGCTCTGCCTTTAAGGGGAAGCATGGTCGTCTGACTACCACTTTGACAGTTGGCTTTAAAGGCAAAATATAACCTAAGGAGAGGAGCCTGGGAGAACAGACGCCACACACAGGCAACCTGGTTCTTGACAAGGGATGTGTATTTCAGTGTTGGTGGCACCTGGTGGTGTAACTTATATTTTTATTTCTTATTGATGAAATATGTGCTAGAGGCCTTCTGGCAGATTTTACTGGGGTGGACCTTTTCTTCTCGGCAGTCAGATCTGCGGACTGTTTCAGCCCTGGGGTTTTCTGCCTGCTAGGCCTTAGGAAACGTTTTGGCAGGTCGTGCCGTTATTTTGCTCATGTTGTGAGTAGCATTTCGTTGACCTTTTGTTATTTACTGAAACAGTCTGGCCTGTTTTCTTTTAAGAGCAGCATGAAATGAAGGGGAGTCATTCAGCGCAGCCTGACTTTGGTATCGGAAGACAAACTTCAGGCTGCTTGGCTCCAAGTATACTTTGGAAGTTAAGGGGTCACTGGCCTCCTTGTTTCTTATTCCCATGATTTTAAAGGGTCTTTTGGGGGAGTGTTTTCTCTCTCTCTCTCTAAAGCATATCCATGGAAGGTTAGTCGTTTACTTAGAACATTTCACCACATCTAAAAACACCACTGTCAGAGAGTTTTCATATGACATCTTGGACATGGAGGGTTGTTTGAAGCCTCTCCTATTTTGAACAGTGATGTGACCTGTTCTTGGGAAGACAGCACTGGACTGGTGACTTGGTGACAGGGCAGCCTCATGTCTTATCTCTCACGACCGTTGTGAGTCTGTACAGTGGAGGTGGTGGCATCATTCAGGGCACTCAGTGGCCCACGGGGGCCCCTTCTCCCCTCTCTGCTTACCTGTGCCCACCATACCTGTCTCCCTGGTGCTTTTCTACCTTGCCCCCTGGTAGAGGACTCCCCACTCACTGCAAGGATGACCTAACAAGGGTAAAAGAAAGAGTAAGATCCCATGATGTCTTTGGAGATAAGAACATGTAACTGTATTTAGACATACATTTGTTCCTGCCTCCCCATCCATCAACTTACCTACTACTGGTCTCTTGAACTCAGCTGCTGTCGTCGAAGACATCACTCACATTTATGTCATGTTTATTCTCTTAGCCAAACATAACATGACCTTGACATACATAAGCCAGCCTGCAGGATTGTTAAGGAAGGCTCTGCATCATTTCATAACAGTCTGCATGTTTGAGAATTGCCATCGCCTAACAGAAGGCCATTGCTTTGGAGGTGTTTCATTCATTTCTTCCATCATTCAGTTGACAAATACTGAACTGTCTTCAGGGTTGGAGAGAGATCCTGGAGTTCATATGTGAATGCAGAGATACGGACAATAAATAAGTAATTGAACAGTAAGGTGGTGGTAGACAGCAAAAAGGATAATGCTGGATAACTGGGGAGGGAAGACTAGTTTCCACTGGAGTGACCCGGAACCTGTAAGAGGAGGAGGAGACACAGGGGGTCCTGGGGGCAACACTTGGAGACAGAAGGAAGAACAGAGTCTCGATTTGAGTTAGACCTCTCTCTCCTCCCTGATCTTATCTAATGGCCTCATATATATGCTGGCTGCTTGGAACTACAACCTAGTGACTGTGTGACCTTCTTCATCACTGGGAACACCCGTGAAAGAGCACAGAGATGCTGTCTTGTTAGAATGCTGGTTGTAATGCGGGGCACTGGTGAGCCCAGTACGAACCTTTGAGAAACCGAGTTACCCCTCCCCACCAGCTCTCCAAAGCTCTCCTGTTCAGAGATGCTACATGGTACAGGCTTAGAGAAAGGTCATAGGAAATATTTTAAAATACTGTGAGTACAAAAAGAAGTGGCATAGAACTTCAAACACAGTTGGACTGAGTTGGACAAGCTGCTGCCCAAGGACACTGACTTTCTTGTGGTATTTAAAAATTTTTTATTTTGTAATAAATACAGACTCATAAGAAGTTGCAAAAATAGCACAGAGAAGTCCCATGGATCCGTCATCTAGCTTTCCCCATTGGCAACATCTTGCATAATATAATGTATGTAGCATGTATATTATCAACACCAGGAAGTGGATATTGGTATAATCTCCAGACCTTATTCAGATTTCCCCAGTTTTTCCACGTACTTACTTGTGTGTGTGCATGTGTATGTGTGCTTTACCCCATATCTAGATTCCTGTAACCACCACGGCCATCAGGATCCAGAGCTCTTCCATCACCACCAAGAAGCTTCCTGGTCTCATGACACTTTTGTGTACTAGAAATAGCTGCACATTATCCTGCTTCTCATCGGGATCAGATCCTAGGTGAATCCACAGTGACAAGAGGTTGGATAGCCTCTGAGATCTATTGCTTGGTTTGGCCACCATGGCATTGCTTAGGTGACTTACAAATGGAGCATCCACAGGCCCAGTTCAAAGAAATACAGGTTTGAATAAATAACCCTGGCTTCATCACAGAGCCCATCAGCTATACTCACTTGATTTAAGAGGCTGATGCCAGTCATGCAGCCTCAATGGTGGACTTCTAAGAACAAAACCCTTTCTGATGCCACATAACTAATGTAGATGGGCTTCTGGCTACGATATTTATTGAAGATGACTGGAGACACAAACACCAATGATGGGTCAACAGGTTACCTGATGAGGGGTGTGTTCCTTATAGAAAAGAGAACACATTATAGAAAAATGCCTTTTGTGTAGGGAAGGAAGAAACCTTCAGGACGTGCAGTTAGGGAGAACTTGAGGTGCAGGCTGAAAGGGAAACAGCTATAAACAGATTGAGAGACAGACAGTGGATTTAAGGGAAAACATCTGCCTGCTGCATCTGTGGCCTAGGAGCAATCTTGTAATGCTTAAAAAAGGAATGTGAAGGGGCCCAAGGCAGGCTCTGAACGTTTCTTTTTTTCCTCGAGATTTTCTGTTTGCTTTGCCCAGAATGCTGCCAGGGCCTGAAGAAGTAGACTCATATGGTCCTGCTTCTGGATGCTGAAGCACTTCAGAGTGACTGAGTAAAAGGACATTTCACCTGTATTGTTCTAGACACACTAATCAGAGGAGCCCATTTGTTTTGCTAAATGAAACCACTGGAAATCTCGACCCAGACTCTTCAAAGATTTTGTATTTCAAGTAGACGTTTTTGGTATTAATGAAGCTGGAAACCAGAAGAAAGGAGCAGATAATATTCTCATGAAGCTTCAGAAGAGATTAAGAGCATCTCTCAACGAACTTAAAATTGAACTTAAAATTTGTCAAGTAAGTCCCCTGACTTACGCATTATTTTTTTCTTTTGGGTCATTTGCATCCCCTGGGCACAGCCTGGGAGGTTGATTGAAGGGAAACAGAGGTGGAGTGTTCTCCCTAGATGTGTGGCTTCTTGATTTCTGAGTGTAAATAAGAGTGGATTATGAGAAAAGAGTTCTCCTCTTCACTCCTGGCCGTCGTCTATCGCCCCTCCTCTCAGAGTCTTCCCAGGGGGAGGCTGGAACACTGACACTGCATGTTCCGTGATGTTTCCCTTGAAGAACAGATACTACCCAACCCATGGTACCTGGAGCCCGACGTGCCCGAGGCGGGAGAAAGTCGTCCCGAATATTGTCAACAGCCCTTGGGATTTCCACAGCCCCTTGGGCTCTGCTTCCCTCCCACTGGGTGCTGCACATGATCCCTTTTGTAACTCCTGTCTTTATCTTCGTACCTCTTACCCCGAGCCAAGAGCGCCATAAGGTTCTTACGTGCCATTGCCACACATGTTTTCAGCAATTTGAAATTTCATCAGATATGAGTTAAGTGTGTGTAAACGTCATGTCATGCACATGATGCTGTTTGCTTGAGCTCTTTCTGAATAACGGTGAGAATGGCCTCTGTGTGTTGGAGCGGGGAGGAAGAGGGAACGTTGCAACGAGGAGTGGTGATCATGAGGGACTGTTACATCCCCAGGACCAGGAGGGCAGGGGATTCAACAGATAGAAGGGAGGAAGCGAGGATGGCTGGGCACGCAAGCATTGCAAAAAAGCAGTAAGTGATGGTCACCTGCTCTTTGCGCCCAGAATCTGTGCCATATTTATCTTCCACTCTCCAACACAGGCACATAATAGGTTGTGTCAACGTTTGTTGAAATAAATTGGGCCAGGTACAGTGTGCCTATGTTTTCTGGGTTTCTCCTCAATAATGCACATATCCTAGCCCTGTGTTGAAAATCAGGACAGGTTATATTAAAACCAGATAACTTCCCTCAAGTCACATAGGTTGAACGTGGTAGACTGGAACTTGCCTTTTGACACTTAACCGCCCCCTGCACTGCGCATGCACATATGCATGCGTGCACACGCACACAAGTGGTACCTTCCACTTACAAGCCCATGTTTTCTCATTTTCTTAAGGTATAGAATCCTAATTTTTTAAACCTGGTCTGGGTGTTGAGGAAGCTTGTAATGGAAAGGTGCCAACTTCCTTCATTTTTTCTTTCCTACAAGAAATCTCTAGAACCATTTCATGACACCCTGGGGATGACTGAAAGCAGCACAAGGGTCCCAGCCTTGAGTAGCCCATCTCAAAATTGACAGCTCGGCTGCTGGCTTGCATGTTGTTCACTGTGCATTTCCTCCACCTTGAAAAGTACTGGTTGAATTTTTCCAGACCAAGCAATTGACTTTGCATCCTCGAGTTTCCACCACAATTCCAAACCCAACTGCTTTTATTTTTTTTATGTATTTTACACAAAAGATTGCTTGATAATAAGGGGAAAAGTAATGATGGGTGGAGCACTCTCAAATCAGGCCAGGGTGACAAGCTGAGACATCTTGTTTTCATCAGATTCTCATAGCTGCCCTCCATTTCTCTGTGCATTTGCTTGGCTTTCAAATTCTGTTGTGCTCTTTGTAGCTGGATATTTTCCAGAGGATCATCAAGAGAAAGGAGCATCTTCTGCATTAATAATTTTTGGAAGGATTTTAGCAGTAAAATCAGAGACAAAATGATCTGGTGGAATTCAGGGTGAAGGGCATTTATTATCCCTTTCCCAGAGAATGTCAGGTTCACCGTGCCCCAGCACCAGATTCTTCATCCATTAACTCTGAGATTTTATATCAAGTTTACTCAATAATGATGATGTAAATGGCAAAAATACTACCCTGAATTTTGGAGGGTAAGAATTGTTCCTTTTAAAGGCATATGGTACACAAAACAAGTGCCCATGAAATGTGCTTTGAGAAACAGCTAATTTCTGTGTGTGCTTTGCTGATGTTGTTGTAAGTGGATTCATTAATGTGAAGCTCCAAAACAACTCTTGAATGTTTACATTTTCTGCACTTTATCTAACTATTGAAAATCACAGGTGTCACATAAAAATTTAAAGAATATACTGAGATTTATGAAAGATAAATGCCATAGATCAGGGGTTAGAAAACTATTCTCCATGGGCCAAATTGGTCTTGACACTTGATTTTTAAGTAAAATTTGATTGGAACACAGCTATGCCCATTTGTTTATAGATTACCTATGGCTGTTTTCTTATTACAACAGCAAAATTGAGTAGTTACGATGGAGACTATATGCCTTAAAATATTTACTATCTGGTCTTTACTGACAAAGCTTTCCAATGCCTGCCATAGATGTCTCCATGATATTTTTTTACTCAGTCATTTGTTCATACATCCAGTGAATACCGGCTCTGTTATAGACACTGGGGGCTAGAGAGGTGAAGGAAGCAGACCCTTGGCGTCCAAGAACTTACAGTGTAACAGATGCAAGTCAGACATAGCCCCCTGATGAGGTGCAACACGGACTCTGGATGAGAAATAACTAAATCGCTGTGCAGTTCAGACATGGTGAAGGTCCCTTGCAAAGGGAAGCAACTGATCTCAGCTAAAGGATATCAGTTTCGTGACTGTGGCTCACAGTGATTTTCCAGTAGGAACTTCATGAGAAATAAGAGTCATTTCCTTCATGGAATTTTATAAATTGTAGAATCGAAAAGGTGGAAATGATTGAGGATATTACTTAGCGTCCAGATTTCTTTATCTGGAAGTGCATTTCCCCTGTAAGTATAGGGATAATCATAGTTCTAGAAAAGTTCTAAGATGTGAAGGAAGGCTTCCTTCATCAATGTGGGAAGACTGATTTCCCACCAAGAAAAGAGGGGATTTCTTTTCTTTTTTGCTGACTGTTCACTGAACAAAGTAATATGAAATGACATGGGTCTTAAAGAAGAGATCTTGACAGAAAACCCCTCACAGAGTAGATGAATTAAAAACAAGGTAAGGTGACGGAAGTGCAGGCATGAAGAACCGTGACTCAGGGACGGTTACATATCTTTCCTCTCCAAATTGCCACAGTGTGTGAGTGTGAACAGAGCTTGGGTAAAAGTTCAGGTCAGATGCCACCTCACCCTGGGAAGATTCCATGCAGGAAGCCTCCCTGAACCCTCCCACTCAGCATTAATTCATCTGTGACCTGCTTGAGGGCAGGGTTCATGCTTTTCTTATTTTTTGTATCACCAACAGTGCCTACTCCATGATTTGCATTTTCTGAATATCTATTGAGTTAGCACGAATGGAACACAGACCGACACCGTGCATGCAAAATCTAGGTGGCTGATTTTGGTAAAGGACCCAAGAATTATAGGTTAGCCTAAAAATGAGACAAGTGAGGTTTTTTGCATTCTGCTTCCATCAGAGGATCAAAACTGTTGTCTAAATTCTGGCCACCCATTCTCTATATTCATAACGGTAAAGCGACCATACATGTGGGAGTGCCATGTTCTATCAAAACTGAATAAACATAGGCTCTGCTCTCCCCTTCAAGCCCCACCATGTATTTATGAATGGGATTGCTGCCTTATTTTCTTTTAATGTCGGTAGCAGGGAAGTCAGAAAGCATTACCTCTAAAATGGGGAAAGAGTACTGTGGGTACATACATTTCCAGCCGGCTGCCACAGGAACCAGCAAACAATTACTTCACCGGGTCGTTGTGGGCCCCAGCCCTGTGGGATTTTTCCTGAGTTTCTGATTTAGAATGATGACTTTTGAAGGCCTAGAAATGCTTAGGTGAGATTACATTACTGATTATCCCAAAGTTCTGTTCTCACTGGAGTCTTTCTGGACGGCTGCGGATTCTGTCCCATGTAAAGCATTCAGTGGCACGAATCCACTCGGTTTCTGCCCACATCGCTGCATTCCTGGGATGCCTTGCACAGGCCTTCGCAAGATCATCTGACAGCCGCCTGTGAGGTCAATGAACTTTATACATAATTAAACGTTCGCAGTGAGAGGATTCGGTTTTTTTCTTTTTTCCTCCCTGTGAACCGGAGAAAGGGAACATGCTATGTGGCCCTCCATTACAGAGTAGAAGTTGTGTGGAGTAATCAGGCTGGTTTCACATGATTTAATGCTGAACCGAATAAGAAAGTGATTGCATCCTCTACTGGGCCTCACAGAACGGTCACCACCCACACTGTTTATTCAGACTCGGATCTTGGCCATTTGGGGTTTAAGCCAGAAGAGAGGGAATAAAAAAAGTCCAGCCCTGGAATGAACACTTTTAAAACTGTACTCTTGGTGAAATGCAGCCAAGGAGTCTTTTAAAAATCTGAAAAAATCAATTACTAGGATCATAGTTTCGTTTATAGCGGATTGTTAGCAACAGCAAATTTTCTCAGCTTCTACGCAGTTTTGGAGTTGAGGCTGGAATTGGAATCATCGTTCTGTGTTGCCTGGGTATCTGATGCTACCACCAAACTATGTGCGGGTAATTGGGCAACTCTGACCTTTGACCAACTTTCCATAAAATAACAAGGAAAGGTGTGAGGAGGCAAGGAATCAAATGAAAACAAGCCTAAGGGCTTGCAGAGAGTGTGCTGCTGTGGTGGAGGAACATACACAGTACTGAGAGGAGTGAGGGACGGCAGGAGGCGGGGCTGTATGCCCGGGAGGGGGGCCAGCGAGGCCCCAGGTCCATCTGTCCCTGCTCAGGATTGCAAAAGATCGTCTCAGATATGGGAGATTGCCTTGGGTTTTTAAAGAGCTCCAGAGGAGATTCCAGACCCTTTCTTGGTTACCCACTTTTCTATTTGGCAGTTTCTACAGCCAGGGAGTTTGTCCTCATTTCCAGGCTAAAGTGTACATGTAGTGCTGCTTTGGGGAATAAGTCACCGGCCAGGACCACCCCACCTCCCTACAGACTGTATTTCTGAGAGGGTAGATTGGAGCACATGACTGCGGCTTCGTTAAAGCTCTGTGCACTTGGACCTCTGCAGTTCACAGTCCACAGGCCCCAGAGTGGGAACAGTGCTGGGGAGTGGGACAGAGGGGTAACATGTACTGAGACTTACAGATATCACTGTTACTAGGCATTTTGTGAACCAGGGGTAAAAGAATGTAACTGTGACAGCTCCAGGACTGAGCCTCAAAATCATGCGCAAATATTAAATGTGGAAGCCCCTCTTTCGTATTTTCCAAGAAATTTAAAAATCCTGAGAAACGAGAGAGATTCTAGAATTTTGCTGGCCTTGAGTTGGTAGGACACCTCCTCAGCTAGAGAAGGAGAGCTCAAAGTCAGCGCGTGTAAGGGACCAGGTCCAGACTGGATCTCAGTCCCAGTCCCCACGCAGCATCCAGTCCTCACTGGGCGCTGCGGTCGGAAGACCCAGTGATGCCGGGACCGAGGTCACTTTTCTCACTTCCTCCTGCCCCTTCCTCCTCCTCAGCAGGTGCACAGTGAACAGTCAGCCCGTCCACGAGAGAATTACGGATTCATTGAAAAACTGTCAGATGACCCGGGCAGCCTGGTGTCTTCCCTTTTTATCAAGTTATGTCATTGCCCTCCCTCAGGCCGCGGTTTGTTCCAGGAGGGAAGAGGGAAGAGGTTGTCTTCTCACCCGCCCACCCTCAGCTGCAACAAGTTCCAGTTCCCTGTGTTACATGAATGACTAAATGAGTGGTGTGAGCGTCCCAGTGTGATGATGGAGGTTTAGAGCCCTTGGACGGTGAACGCTGTGCCCACGCCTCCCTCACCATCATCACCCGTTAAGTGATGATAACGCCTTCCCTACCTGCCTTCCGGGGCTCCTAGAAACAAGTGCTAGTTTTATTGATACCTTAAAAATGTGCAAAACACGGTGTATTTTTTATTATGAAATATTTGAAGGAAATACAAGGAATAAGAGCAAATATGTATTTAACTACCCTCATTTTGTCATAGCTTCTTGCCATTTTTGCTTCAGATCTTACCACCTACCTTGTTTTTTTTATAAGAGAGCTAAAGCACTCCCCTGGTCCTTTTCTCCTTTTGTCTTTTCCAAGCTTCACAGCATCAATTTAAATTTGATGCTTATTATTACCGTGAGTGATTGCATCTTTTACACATGTGTGTATCCATAGAAACGTGTATATTTTTAGATGTTTTTAAACTCTACCTAATGATATCACTGGGTTTGTGGTTTGCACTACATTTGTAGGAGTTCTCTGTTGTAAAACTCATATCTCTCCTTTATCATGTTCCAAGCTCTGAAGTATTCTCAGAGGAAGACATTAAAGTTGTTGCTAACTTTTGACATTATAGGCAGTGTTACAACATGCACACATTTTTGCGTACACTAGCAAAGTCACAAAGTTATTTTTTTAGCACATCTTCAACTTTCCTGGAGGTCACCAAACTGCTCTCCAAAGTGAGTGTATCAATTCACCTTCCCATGAGCAGTTTGAGAATTCCTATTGCTCCACATTCTCTCCCATACACGTCATCATATTTAAAATCTATCTTTTGCTGATCTGATAGCTGCTTAAGATTAAATTGTGATTTCCTGATTACTAGTGAGGTTGAGCATCTTTTTATTTGCTTACCAAAGTCAGTTTCCTCCTTTATGAATTACCTCTTTTCATCCTTTGCCCATTTTTCTGTTGGTGTGTGTGTGACCTTACAGATTTGAGTATGTAATATATTCTTGATATCAATCCCTCGTCTCTTACATGCATGGCAAATATCTTCTCTTGGTTTTTTACTTTTATTTTGTCGATTGTGTTTTGCTAAGAGTTTCTCGTGTTGGTTTGTTCACAACAAGTTTATGAGAAATCCTGTTGACATTACCATTTTATAGGCAAGCATAACGCCTCTTAGAGAATTTAAGTAAATCGATGGAGGTCTGATAGCTGGTAAGTAGTGCAGCTGGGGGTCAAGTTCAGATCTAATTCCAGGGTGTTTGTGAAGCCATAACACTGTGATTGTCCCTGTAGATGAGCACGCTGAGACCCAAGGAGGTTCAGTGACTTGCTCAGTCACACGTGTACTAGCATTAGAACCAGGCTTATTCTTCAGGTCTCCAGACGGGTAACCCCATGGTATACCTAGACAGAAGATGGAGTAAACAGGCAAATAAATATCACATACACACATCCTTATAAAAGGTCAGTTAAAAAATTATAAACTATTTAAAATATTAAAAAGTCATAGAATAATATAGCAAACAATAGGTACCTACACCTCAGATTTAATAAATGTTGGTGCTTCATCACATTTTTAAAAGATTTTTCACAGAAAATGTTGCCAATGAGGCCTCTTTTCTACCCCACCATGATCCCATTTGCCTACAGCTTTCCTAGAAGTAGCCACTCTTCTAAAGGTGAACTGTTACATACATGTCAGGGCATTTGGCTCTGTGGTTATGTGTCCTACACAATAGCTAGTGTTATTTTGTGAGTTTAAGACATTTCCTGTAATGTTCTCATTCGGTAATTGATCTTTCTGCAACTCGCTTTATCACTGAAAATTACGATTCTGAGATGTATTCTAATGAATTTATGTAGAGCTGGTTTCTTTAACTGCTTTGCCAATTCCTTCCTATGATTAAATCAATGTATGCATTCCCTAATTTCTGGGAGTTTAGATCATCTCTGCTTTTTCATTTCATAAAACTCCTCTGGGCATGTTTGCACGTGGACAGGTTGAGCTTCTCAGGGGCATAGATGCAGATGTGGAATTCCTGGGGCTTAGGGTGCAAATATTATCAGCTTTGATAGCTGTTGCCAAATTGCTCTCAATGAACACTTCCAGGAGCAATGCTTGAGGGTCCTGTTGCTTGCATCTTCTCCAGCTCTTGGCATGATCAAGTTTGTACCTTTGGCTAATCTCATAGATGGAAAAGTATCTCCTTGTGGTATTGATTTGTATTTCTCTCATTTCTGGTGAGGCTCTGCTTTTCTTTTTCTTGATTGTTGGTCATTTAGGTTTCTTTTTCTGTGTCCTGGCAGTTTATAGACTTCACTCACACTTCGTAGTGGGCGATTTGTTTTCTAACTTACAGATTACTAAGTGTTCACTGTATATCCTGGATGCATTTTTTTTTTTATCTTCTCTTGGTCTATTTCTTGCCTTTAAACTTTGTTTTTTGGTGTCTTTGGTCAGAAAGAAGTTTTAAAATAAAATTTATCAATATTTTCTTCTTTTTTGCCTCATGTGCAATTATGTCATTCCCTCACCCAAGATTATAAAAATAACATCTATACTCTTTTCAAAATATTTAACTTTCCTAAGCTGTAATTCTCTTGGAATTCATTTTTGGATATAAGCTGAGTTAGAGATCTATATCTGTTTCCCATATGGATAACTGATTGTCCCAGAACTATCTAATAAATAGTACCATCATTTCCCACAGTTTTATAAGGCTACCTTTATCACATCCCAAGTTCCTCTACACGGAGGGACTCTCCCTGTTTGCACTTGTCTAGTTTTCTGTATTTGCACCAAATCTTATTATGCCTTAATTATAAGGCTTTAATAAATGTCTTGATATCTGGTAGGACAAGTCCCCATCTTACACTTTTTCAATATGATCTCAGCTCTTTTTTTGACTTCAGTTCTTTCATATGAATTTTAAAATGAGCTAAAATCATTTGTGAAAAAACTTTCTGAGATTTTAATATGAATTACATTAAATTTATATATTAACTTGGGAGGAATTGATGTTGATGTATCTTCTCATTTCTGAGCATGATGTATATCTCTGTTTATTTAGGTCTTATGATTTTCAGTGAAGTTTTATAATTTACCTTCACATAACTCTTGCACCTCTTTCTTTAGATTTATTCCTAGGTTTGTCATAGTTTATTGCTATTGCTAATGGGGTCTTTTCGAAGTTATATTTTCTAATTGGTTATTTCTGATAAGAATGCCATGGATGCTTGTATATTGATCTTGTCTCTAGTGTTCTTGCCAAGCTCTGTTATTACTTTTAATTGTGGTTTCTCATGGATTCTCTGTATAGACAATCTCATCATATGCAAATAATGCTTCTTTTGTTTCTCCATTTCTAATCTTTATTTCTCTTACTCCTTTTTCTTGTTTTATTGCATCAGCTAGATATCTCACACAATGATGAATAGTGTGGTGATGGAAAACATACTAGTCTAGTTCCTGACTTTAAAGAAAATGTGTCCCTCATTTATTGTAGATTCTTAGTAGAAACTAGTTCTTAGTAAAAACTTCTTTCTACTCTTGATTGGCTAGGTATTTTATTGTATTTTTAAATTGTGAATAGGTATTAAATTTTATTAAATGTTTTTTCCATTTCTTGAGATGATTATATAGTTTTTCCTTCTTAATCTATTGATGTAGTGACTTACATTAACTGATGTTAAATCTCCTTTGAGCTTCTTGGATAAACCCCACTGGATTGTCACAAATACACACACATACACACACACACACACACACACACACACACACACACACACAGGCAAACATATATTTATGTGATGATAACAATAAGTAATACATGTTACATATGACACAAGATATATATCATATCAAACATATTTTAAGGAAATTATGTACTTACAGACACACTACACTGCTAGATATGTCTGTTAATATTTAGTTTAGGATGTTTGCATTGGTATTTTTAACTGAGGTTGACTTATTGCTTTCTTCTTTTCTACTGTCAGTCTATTTCTAAAATCTAGCTTTGCACTGAACTTATAAAAAATACATTCAGGAGCTTTTGTTCCTTTTCTATTTTTTGTGTCAGTTTTGGTAACATTTTTCTAGGAGATTTTTCCATTTCATTTGTTTTTAGATTTATTGTTTTAAAGTACAGAAGTCTCATACTTAAAAAAATCTTTACTGTGTTTATAGTTACGGCCCCTTTTCATGCCTAATAGCATTTGTTTGTGTCTTTTCCTCATTCATGTTGAATATCTACCTATTTTATTAGACTTTTAAAAGAACCTTTGTTTTTTTCCTACTCTGTATTGTTTGTTTTTATTTTATCGATTTGTTTTTATTTTGCCTCCCTATTACTTTATCCATTTGTGGAAAAAGAATTTCCTTCTATTGTCTTTTGAGTTTCCTTTATTGCTTTCTTTACCTCCTTAATTTAAAATTTTTCTTGTTGTCTGATATTGTACTTAAAGCTAAACATTCCTTCTGCTGAAACCTAGGGTTCCACCTACTGTTAAATTCTAAATGTTTCGTTACTTTCATTTTGATTCCATGTTAATAATTTAGCAGTGTGTTTTGAAATTTCAATATGTACTGGGGCTTGGGGACTATGGGTTTTTTTATTGATTTCAACTTTTATTGTATTTTGGTTGATGAATGTGGTCTGAATGTTAGCAGTTCTTTGAAATTTGTTGAGACTTACTCTGTAGCCTGGAACCTGGTCAGTATTTATAAACATTTCACATGCATTCTTTATTTATTGGGTGGAGGGTTATCCATTAGATGAAGTTTATAATATGCATTATTTAAATCTTTTATATATTTTTCTATTTTTAGCTTGGTCTATTGATTTCATAGAGATGTGTGTTGAAATCTCTCACTAAAATGTTGAATTTGTTACTTTCATATAATTATTTATATGATACATATATTTTTGATACATACATACATATATTTGATACTGTATTGTTAGGTATGCAGAAGGATTCCTGGTAAATGTATCTTTTTATCATCAAGCGATGATCCTCTTTATCCCCCCAAATGCTCTCAGCTGTAAAGTCTATTTTATCAGATGTATTCACTCATTCAATTAAAACAAATATTTTCTGAACATTTATTATTTGTAGGGTCACTTATTATTTGAACATATTATTTTATGTTTATCATTGTTGTGACATGTTTTGGGTTTCTCTCTGTAAACAGCAGGAGTTTTACAAAATTCAATCTGAGGATTTCTGCCATTTAGCAGATTAGTTTAAGCCATTTACATTTATTATGATTAGTCACATATGTGAAATTCACTAGGAATCCAAATGTTTTGTATATGTCATGCTTCTTCTTTACTTATTTTTTCTTCCTATTCTGTCTCCCATTAGATTACTTGAATTTTCCTGTCGATTTTGCTTTCCCTTCCCTGTGCCCACTTCTTGTTCTTTGTGTAGTGCTGGACACCTCTAGTATTGTCACACTCAGGGTCCAGCCTGAAGCCCAAGAGCAGGTGGATGTGTCCGTGAAGTCCTGCATAAAGGACAGAGAAGCTGCCCGGGAGCTATTTCCCCAAGAAGATATCTGAATTGGATACGTGTGTAAAGGAGCCAGATCTCAATGAAGCTAACCTGAGCAACCTAAAAGCTCCAGTGGATGTCTTAGTGCCTGGTCCAGGCAAGGGGAAAGAGAAGGAGGAGTGGAGGAAGCAGCAGGAAGAGTAAGATAAGGATAAAAAGTCAAGAGAGGAAGATGAAGGCGGAAGTCCTCCCTGTGGCCCAGTGACTGGCAAGAAGCACTTGGTCCTCCTGAAGCACCTCAAACCTGGGAGCAAGGACCAAACCTGGCATTGAGCAGTCAACCTGGCTGCCGTCTGGCTGCAGCTATGGATACCTCGGATTGAGTACAATCTTGCAGTGGCTGTGCAGGAGAAGGCGTCTGAGCTGATGACCACCTTCACACCATCTGGACGTCTTCCCTAATCTCCAAGGATTCCTCAGAGCAGGGCAATGTAAGCAAGCAACCCCATGTGCACAAGTATCAACAGCTGGGTGAGGCAGAGTACTGGGGCCTTGGCTGGTGGTCATGGAGATCTGCAGTGCTTGTACCGTGTTACATGGAATCCTGAAGACTTTGAGAAGCTCAGGGGAGAAACAAAGGGCATGAGGTATTGAGAGCCTCCCCTCTCGTTCTATGATGGATTCGGCAGACCTTCCTGCCCCTTTCTGGGGACTTCAGACTTTCCCCAACCGTCCTCCCTCAGCTTGACTCCCAAGCACAATAAACATAGTCATACCATTTCTGAAAAGTTACTGTTTTCCTCTTGATTTGTAGTGTATATGTTTTGTTCTGTTATTTTGGCTGTTACCCTTAAACATTAGAAATTATACTTCGGTTAACGAAGTCTAAAATTAAAGTTTATCTGTATCTCTATTTGCTTTCCTAAACAATATAATAGAAACTACTTAGAACATTTTAACCCATCTTTTCCCTCATTTTCTGATAATACACCATTGAATATTTTATCAACTATCATTTTATGTCTGTCTTGTCTCCATTCAATTTTTTTTACAAATCTACTTTTAAAACTTTATCAAAATATCTGCTATTTTACTTAAATTGTATTTAAGGGCATGAAATCCAGGACCAAATAAGTTGAATCCCAAATTAATAGTAAATAATTTACAGTGATGCCTGGCATGCAGTAAAATGCAGAGTAAGCCCTCAAGAAATGTTACTGATGTTACTTCTTGGATTCTGTTCCTCCTTTCTCAGTTCAAATTCCTTCTTATTCCTACTCAGGAATATTAAATACTCTCTCTGTCTACCTGAAAATATCTTTAATTCACCCTCAATTATTATTCAATTATATTCAAATATTATTCAATTATTATTCAATCAATTATTATCATTGAATAATAATATTTTAAGTATAGAATTCTATAGATATTTTCTCTCACTATTTGAGAATATTACTTGGTTGCCTTCCGATAACTATTATTGATGTGGTGTAGTCAGCATCCATCTGTCATTTGTTTAGAGGTATATACTTTTTCTCTTTAATCACCTAAAATTTTTTTTTTGGTTTTCTTTTTGTATTTGTATTTAGTGATTGGCAGTTTCACCACAGTCTTCTTTGGGATTCAATGTGCCTCTTTGATTCTAAGGATTCCTAATATTCATTGATTCTGAAAATTCTCAGTCACAATCTCTCTCCAGAGAGAATGTTGTCTCTCCCCAGTTCTCTTAATGGCATCTTTTTCAGTCCTCTATTATATGTATGTTAGACCTTGTTATTCTCTTTTTCATGTCTCTTACCCTGTTTTGTCATATTTCTCATGTCTATTTTTCTGTGGTTGATTATTTTCTTAGTCTTCCCTTACCCTTTCCATTCTGTCCTCCTAAGGTGTACAACATTAACATCTGTTAGGCATCCTTCTTCATGTTTTTTCAAGCTCATGTAAACACATATTTTTATATATATATTCATATAAATCACAGCATTTTGTAGTTGTTTGCAAATAAATTCCATCATACCATATGCATTACTTTATAACCTGTCTTTCCTAGAACATTAAGGATATCCTTCCAGATAAATATAAATTTAACTCAGCTTGTAAAAAAGAGCTGAGTAAACTCCATGGTCTCACTGTACTACAGTTTATTCAGCTCGTCTATTATTGGGGAACAGTTAGGTTATTTTCAGTTTTATGTCTCCACAAACATTGTAGACAAAAACATCCTTGTACAGATTAATTTATGTGCTCATTCCTTAGTTTCTATGGGAAGAAATTCTACCTCAGCTCACTTTCCCCAAACCCCCTTCTTAAAGAACACTACTTTTATGTATTTTAGCTTTTTCTTCTGGCATGTACACATCTCCACATTTCTAAATAATATATATACTGTTGTCTTTTGTTTTATCAATTCTATTCTGATGTCTTAACTTCCTATTATGGTAAATAAAGATTGAGCTTTCTTAAATAATCATATCCCACTGCTTTCTCTCCCCCTTTCTCCCAATATAATTAGTGTTTTCACTCTTTTGCCTGTGTAAATAGCATTAACAGTGGAACTTTTATTTTTATGAAGTTAATATGTCTTGCATTTTTCCTTTCCTTAGAGTTCTTCATACTTACTGCAGATTTCACCTCTTTCATAGTCTCATAGAACACCTTTTCCACAAGGCTGATCACAGCAGTAATCTGCTAGTTCTACTTATTTTCTTGGTAACATCCCTCCTGGACACTTCCATTTCCCTTTAATCTAGACTTTCTCCAGACTTCTTGTACAGTTGAGATTTCTCTTGTTATCCTAGAACTTTCCTTTGTCTTTCTTCTGGATCTTTGGATACCCTTTCTTAATTACTCTATTCTTTGAAAAATCACACCCTCTAGCAATCTATGAGAATTAAAACCTGGTGCAGTGGTGGTGCCTTTCTCTTGACCACTGGTCCAGTCTAGATGGAACTGATATCCACCTCATCATTCCCTGTTTAAGTTCTGTGTTGGATTGCATAGAATTCCCTCCTTTTTCATTCACTCATGTTTTTGGCTGCCAGCCACATAGCCTATCAAAAAATGGATCCATGAGAGTTATATTCACACTTTACATATCTGAAAAGTTCTTTATTCTCTCTTCTCACTTGATGGCATGTCTGTCTTGCACAAGGAAATCTAAGTCAAAGAAAATTTTCTTCAGAAGTTTGAAGACATTGCTCTATTGTATGCTAACTCCCAGTGTTGGTGTTACAAGGCTAACACCATCCTGATTCTTATTGATTTATACCTGACCTTTTTTTTCCTTCTCCCTAGAACTTGTAGAATTGCTTTTCCACAGCATTCTGAATTTCACAATAATTTTTCTATGCACAGGTCTGTTTTCATCTGTTGTGCTGAGCAATTGATGTGTTCTTTCAACCTGTTGATAATTTGGTTCTCTCTGTTAACACCAGTCTGTCTTTCCTAAACTCCTATTATTTGGGTGTTGTACATTCTAGACCAGTTTTTCTAATTTTCTCATATTTTCCCTCCTGTTTTCCATCTCTATCTTTTTTGCTCTCTTTTGGTCAATTTATTCACCTCCAATTTCCAACCTGCCTTTTGGGTTTTCATTTCTGTTATTGTTTTAAATTTCCTCTTTTCACCTATAAATAGTTGGGTTTTTTTTTTTTCAAAGTGTTCTGTTTTCATGTGTGTGACATTCTCTTAGCTTTCTGAAAAAAAATTTATTCTCTTTTGAAATTTTCTTCTCCCTTTATAGTCTTTATTTCCTCCATGTTACCTTTTTTTCTTTGCCTGTTTTGAACTCTGTCTTTCATGTATAGGCTTTTATTGCACGTCTAGTAATCTTTGGCTATCTGCTCATATTTAAGAATTAAGTACTGATAAGCTTACTGGAAGCTCTGAGGATGTGTGAGAGGCTTGTTGACTTTGAGTATCACTGTAGAATAAATAACATGTTTAGACCACTTGTTGGGGAACTCCTAATGTCAACCCCTAAAGTTTTCTACCGAGAACCTAGGGGATGGTCAGGTTGTCGAGAGAACTCTCTTCCAAACCCTCACCTACTGGGTGAAGAGCGAGCAGCTGCCCAGTGCTGGAGCTGAGGTGAGGGGTGAAACTATGCATTTTTCTATTTTGTTTGGTGTATGGCATCTCCCAATCCAGGAACCCTCTCTTGAGTCCAAACCTCCAGTTTTGCCAGTCAGGATAGAGGGCTGCTGCCCAGTGGGATGGAGCTGAGGAGGGGACCTGGGGTCTGGGGAGATAACTGGTTCTTCAACAACTTTCATGCTGTTCTCCTTATTTTAGTACCTCTTCCTCACTCCTTCCTCCCCAGTTCCAGAGGTAACTAGTGCTGACTGTTCCTGGGCCGTTTGGGCATCTGCTTCTTGGTTACTAGCTTTCTTTACTCCTAGTTTAGGATTCAGTTTCCTTTGGTCTTCTAGTTCTATTAGCACTTGTACATCTGTTTTCCATCTTCCAAAATCTTATTACTATTTTTCCTTCACCTGTTCTCTTGTCCTTGTGGATTTATATCTTTTAAACAGTCACTTTCCCTAGTTTTAGTGGGATTTCAGGTGAGATCAGTATTAGATATGGTGTGTTTAATTCTTTGTTTCTACTTAGAAGTTCTATGTTGCACTTTGGTTTATTTCCTCAAATCTATGTTTCCAGTTCACTAATTCTACATTTGTGTTACTCTACTGTCTAACTTTTATACTGAGTTATTTTTCAGAGTTCTAATTATTCCTTTTTCAAATCTGCTTTTCTTTTTATTTTTTATTTACTCCTGTTATTTCATTATGGCCTTTAGTCTTTCTTTTACCACTTTAGTAATTTCAAGCCATCTTATTTTGTAGTCTATTTCAGATGTTTTTTCCTAATTCATAGGTTTTAGTTTTAAAAAATTTTCCTTTATGACCTGTCTTTCATGGTAGTTTATTCCTGTGTGTGTGTGTGTGTGTGTGTATGTGTGTGTGTGTGTGTGTGTGTGTGTGTGTGTGTGTGCTTTGGCAAGCCTGTCTTCACAGAGATTATTTTTCTATGAGAATCTTGTGAGTGGTGAGTTGTGAAATTGTCCTTACATAATGGCCACATATTTGTTTTTTCTGAAGATCCAAGGAGTTTCAGTGGTCCTGGAATTGTGTTTATGTTCATTTCTTGTCATGAGATTCCCACACTCAGATATATTTTGTAAATTTTGATCTTACAACTGAATGTGGTTCACATTTAAGGTTTTGATTTCTCAAAAGGTGTCGTGAACTTGGATACAGGGCAATTTTCTATTCTTCATTTTTGGGCCAGTGGGCAGAATTTTTAGTCCACTTTTCATGGATAGGGTGAATTTTTAAGGCTTTAAGATTTATGAAAGGGGCTCAATCCTGCCCCACTCCCACCCCTCATGCAAGACTCCCTCCCTGGGCATTAGAATCTGATCACTCTCCCCAGATGCCCAGGGGGAACTTCTGTAGGTCTGAAACTCCCTTAGGCACTATAAAGTCAACTTTTTGTTAAAGCTATAGCTTCAATTTTTATCTTCATTCCTGGAACTTACGCTTCTCTCCCTTCCTTCCATCTTATATGAGCTCTGTGATGTTTTCTTGAGAATTCACATCTTTGTAGTGGGAAGGGACCTATAAGATCAGCCCAATTTTGACCACTTTGCTGAAAATGAACATTCACATCTGCTATCGAGCTAAACCTAGAAAATACTAAACAAAAGCTGGAGTCAGCTGTAAAAGGGTATGGATTTCCAGAGATCAAAATGTTCTTAGAGATCACTTCATCTGACCTAGTAATTTATTTAAGGAAACTGACGCTCAAAACTGATTAAACCACTTGCTCACAGCCACATGGCCAGTCAGTGAAAAAGCTGGAGATAGAACTCAAAAGGTGAACACTTTTTTTCTCACCACGTCACAGGGAGGAGGGCTGTCATCTGGAAGCTAGCACTTGTCTGGTTGCACAACACCTTGATCTGATGATTCTTGTGCCTTAAGTCACTGCAAGATTTTAGGAAAGCCACATAGACCATTTGTGTTTGTTTCGTTTTGTTTTGATCCTCTGGGATATAAAGTAATAATGCTGATAGAACCACTCAAGAGGTTTATTCCTGTCCAGATTTTGTTTGTTTTCTACTTTTATTTTTCCAAAGAAAAATACATTTTCCTCTCCTTTCTTCCTTGTCCTTCCTTTAAGGCCCAGTTCAGGTTCCAACATCTCCCAGAAACCTTCCCTGAAGTCTGACGACTGTAGAAGGGTTTTTTCCTTCTCTAGCCCCTTTTGAAATTTGTCATTTGAACCACATAATTGGAACCATATTATAAATATATCTGAACCTGTTTAATGATTGAATGTGTATGTGCTTTATCTCCTCAACTGAATTTTAAGTGCTAGTTTGCAGAAACCATGCTTACGCATCTTTACCATTTCCCAAAGTATTTTACTTGATTAATTGATGAGGAAACAACTTAGAGGAAATATGTTCTCTGAGATAGAGCCTGATCTTGGTGTCAGGAAGCCTGGATTTTGCCCTATTTTCTTGGCATTTGTTCCCTGGTGTATTTGAACAAATCGTCTTACCTTGTATAGACAGAACACTGAAGTCCAGCAATACACTCACAGATAGAGGGGTCACATAATTTATCATTCAAACTGAGACAATTATGAGAGTCAACGGAGGGGCACTGTCAATAATTTTGCAGGGACAACAGGTGTAAACCGGGACTCTCTCTGACAAGCTGGGACATATGGTCACCTTATTGTCATAGATCACCTTGAGCTCTTCAGAAAAATTTTCACAGCTGCTATCAAAATACCAGTCTTCAAACCAAAATTATCATCCCTTACAGAAGTTTTCATCCACCAGCACAACTTTACAGGTAATAAAATTTTTAGTTTTCCCAGACATCATGTGTTTTTAGCTACTTTCATAGCTTTAAATGCTCATTCCAACTGAAGTTAAAGTAAATTACAGGCTTGAGAATTAGTACTGCTAAGAGATGAAGGCCTTTATGTTCCATATCAACCCACTCTCTGTCCTGGAAGGAAAGAACAGTCCTGATTTCCAGAGTTCTGAGCCTTCTTTTTTTGGATGTGTTTTGAAACATAGAGCTCTTACTCCTCGTACACACAGTGATAGAGGAAGGCCTGTAATGATTGCTGAGCCACAAGACTGGATATGTCTTCACATAATGCTGTATTTGGTGGCTTAGCATTGTAAAGTGAGTTAGGTCTTTAAAAAGACATTGTAAGCACCACAGCTCACTGGCTGGCTTGCTTCTGCAACTCCTGCCAGGGGTTTCTGTACATGCTAGATACTTAATAGATGTTTGTTAGGTTAAAATTCCAATGAACACTTGAAAGACAGTGGAGGCTAGCAAATTCACTTACCAGTGCTAGTAACTTCATTTCTGCTGTGCTGAGGGAATACTACAATGGTTGTGGCCTGGTGTTGGAATGCAAAGGAAAACAGATACTATCTCTACCCTCCAGGATTTTATGATCTAGAGGCAGCTTCAGAGCTGTAAACAATTACGCCTAAGAAAGTTCAGAAGAAAGAACAATCAATTTGGACCTAGGGAAGTTAGGTAGCAATGGAGTTGGTTTAAAAAGTAGGATTTCCCTTCCAGACAGAGGTGGAAGAAGGCCATTTCACACAGTGGGAGGAGCATGAACAGAAGAAACCTGTAAGAGTGTAATTGCTGGCATGTTTGGGGAACCAGAAGAAAGTCCTGTGTGTTTGGGAGATAAGCCTTACTAGGTGGTGGAGTGGGGAAGACAGAAGCCCTTTATCATCAAGCTAGGAACTTGGGTCATATTCTGTAGAGAGTGGGACTCCTATGAAGTTTTGGACATGTGCAGTTATTTCAACCACCTCATGCATTGGAATGGTACCTGGTAGCAGGGGGAACAGTTATGAAGAGGCTTTGGTGTTTAGGAGAGATGTAAAGGCAGAGGAATAAAAAGGAGGAGCCACATGTGAGATACAGAATTGCAGTTGGTGGATGTGAGCTGAGGAGGAGAGAAGAGCCAGTCACAGCACCGAGGGACCGTGTATATGCAGTGGGCACTGTGAGAAGACCTTGGAAGACTAGACAGGAGCAGAATTAACTGGTAGAGAACTTTAAGGTCTTAGGGAGGTCTGTGAGGAGCTTAAGTGAAATAATACATGAATAAAACTTGAGTAGTGCTTTGCATAAAGTAGGTGTTCAACAAACACTAAATTGAAGGAAGGAAAGGAAGGGGGAAAGGAGTTTTCCTCTCTCCACACTGTGCCCCATGGAAGGTTTTAGGAGATTCTAAATTGATCCTAGGTTGATTTGGGGAATCAATCACTGGGTCTATTTCTGTCAACAGGCTTGCTAATTATTTCATGTTGAATGAGTGTACAATCCCGGAGAGGACTCAGAAAGAATGAAAGACCAGAATTTGCTGGTGTCAGACAGAGGAGAGGAGAGCTTTGAGCCAGACTTGGAGGAAGAGAGAGAATTGGAGTGATGGAGAGGCCATACTGAGACAGAGGGAGGAGCCATGGAGAAGATAGGAGTCAAACAGACCATCCGTATAGACAATAAGAAGGACGCTGTTTCCATGTAGAGAAATGGCCATTGTGAGCAAGCCATGGCAGGGGTGGGGGTCATCTAGAAGTTGCTTACTTTCTGACAAACCTATCCTGAAACTCTTATCAGGAGAGCCCTATTTCTCTGTAGAGATAAACCCAATTTTTCCTAATTATTTTCTGGCCATTTGGAATAACAGCAGGGAAGTCCTTTGTGTGGTTAGAAACCAAGTCATATTGACTTTTTTCTGACAAGCCCTTTCAGGATAACTCTCAATAAATCCTTTTGTTGGAAGTACTGGTCAGTACTTAGTCTTACAAAATATCTTTGGTTTCTTTGCCTCCATCTTTGATTATTGGGTAAACATTTTCGTTTCATGATTACATGGTGTTTTAAGTGGCAGTGCCTGAATTGCATTACTAGCATTGTTTGCCTTCTGTTATGTTACATCAGTTTCAGGAATGCCAGAAAACATAAACAGAGTTGATTTAGGGAACTACTTCAATTGGGGCATCTGAGAGAGGGAGGGTGTAAAATCTGGAAGTTGGCATAACCTCTTGTCTCCAGAGCATCTGGAGGCTGGGAATTTCCTTGGAAGCCTTCTCCTGCCACCTTCCACAGTATGGTGCCGCCCATCCTCTTCCTGAACACTTGTAAGGAAGGGGAGTTCTTAGAATGTGCCAACTTTGAGAAAAAAGGAAAACCACAATTGAGTAAAAACTTCTAAATTAATTTCTCCTAACCCTGATCATAGCACTATTATAAACAGTGGAAAATGAATGCCAGCCAGAAATTATATGGGAATATTTTTCTTTGATCCACAAAATCCCAGTGTTTATTTGATGCCATGCTTATCAACATGGAGTGTCTTTCCGTGTGGAGGCGAGCAGGCACGTCATCATACCACGTAGTTTCTGTGCATCCTGCGGGGTTTCCGCCACTTGCTTTGCTTTTTCCTTGGGGATTGCCCCTTCTCTTGCTTGGTCCAAGAAGGTGCTGCATGTAAATACTTGATACTAAAATCGGACCAGTCTCTCAAACAATTACAGCTCTCTGTAATTTTTGGATCAAGTCAACTGACTTTGACATTCGGCTACACTTTAGCAGGCTCCGTACGAACTTGACAAAGTGCTACTGGGACTTGACGGGTCTTCAGCAATGTGCTTCACTCAAACATCCCTTTACTTAGAAAATATCTGGGATCCACAATGTTCCTTTCCATTTGCACCATTTCCTCTTTATTTGTGGGGCTATGATCAACCCTCACCGACACTACTGCTTCCTTAAATGGGGTTTTAATGGGTTTTAATCTCTGTCTCTGGGACCACTGCATAATATCCTAAAATGTCACTTTGATGATGACTTTCTCCCACTTAAAACACCTTCATGGCACAATTTTTAAAATAATAGTTTTGTTATGATTACAAAAGCAAAACACGGTTTTTGCAGAAAATCTGGAAAATGGAGAAAAGCAACAAAGAAGGAAGAAAAAATCACTTAAAATCCATGACCAAAAAATAAACCCAGCCTTTTATTAATACGTCTGTACACATCCCACAAGTTGTTCTCCTCTCTTTGCTCAGCACTGAGAACCTTCCCAGTCTGGTCCCAGCCTGACTTTACAACCTTCTCTTTCCACTTACTTATGTTCAAGGGACCTGTTTTGCTTTACATAGGACTTTTCATATTTTCCCCTCCATGAGTTTTTTCTGATCATATCAATAATACATGTGGTTGTAAATGTTAAAAACAATACATATAAGGAATAAAGTAAAAATTATCTTTAAAAACATCTCAACACCCTGAAATAAAAACCATTGATGTTTGGTAGACCACTCCTGCCTCACCTGTTTGTTTATGTGACATGCGCCCTAAGCACACGCATGATTTCCTATAAATGCGATCACCGCATCCATGTGGTGTTTATGGTTGACATCTTCTTTCATTTTCACTTATTTCTTTGCTCGTACTCTCTTCCCTGCCTCCACCCTAATCCCTTTTCCCCATGTTGCCAGTGTTGTCGACCTTGTGTATATCCTTCCATGTGTTCCTCCATGCTCCTATAGCAAACATTTAGATAGATAGATATTCACACATGCATGTGATTTTGGTCATCGTTTTATAAAAACCCTCTCATATTGTATGTCCCTCTCTGCATCTTGCTTTTTTTCCACTTACCAAATGATACATTGTCCAAAGCGCTTCATTCTTTTTCATGACTGCATAGTACTCCTAGGTTGGCAGTAGCATGACTTGCTGAACAATTCTACTATAAACAATGCTATAGTGGCCTCCCTGTGCTCATATGGGCATGAAATGGCCTGATCAAAGATGGTGTTTTCCAATTTGGATAGATATTTCCAGATTGCTTTCTAAATGGTACAGCAATTTCTATTTCCCCCAACAGTGTATGACAGTACCTTTTCCTGCATCCTGCCATGTAGCTGTGACATTGTCAGCACCAAGGAGCAGTGCCTCTAAATTGCAGGGAAGGCTGAGGGCATAGTTCCAAATTTCAAGACAAATGTGGGGCCATAATAAGACCATCGGGAATAATATATAAAATAATTCATTAAGAGGAGATAATGGTTACTAGCATTGGGTTCTGGGGAAGTAATAATTATAGAAATGAACCTTATGGCCTGAAGTGTTATTTTGAGGATGATTTTTTTTTTTTTTTGCCTGACATTATTTGGTTAGTGCGGCAGCTAGAAATTTCCCCCTTGGCTTTCATTTGCTTCTACGTTTTTTGTCAGAACTCAAAAGGTAGAACACACCACACACACTTTTGAACATTTGACTCGACCTTGTAAATCCGCAGGTAGATGTCAGGTTGAGTTGCATTAAGAGTTCTCATGAACATGGTTTACATCTTACATGCTTTTACCTTTAAACTGTGTGTGTGATGTTTGTCTGGAAGCGGGTGGAACGGCCAGAGCTCTCAGGCCATCTCCCGAGCTGTGCAAGGAAGGATGTTTGTCTCACCTCCTCTGCTCCAAGATGGCAGCATGATTGCATTCCCTCCCCGTCCTTGCCTCCTGTCTGCCGCCAGGTAATGGACTGTCCGGGGCTTTCTATCCTCTTCCCAGCTGCTATTATCTGCCGGCACCTCTGTTGTCCTTCCTGCCTCCCTTCTTTGTCCCTTCTGCCCCTCCCGCTGCTGTTTCCCCCGTATTTCTCAGCTTTCCCACAAAGGGGCTTGGCTTCTGCAGCCACTGAGATTGCCTATTCAGGCCAGCAGGCCCGCCCACCCACGTCATTTTGGGTGCAACCTCAAGATCATTGGCCTGTCGTAGCTGTTTTTACCCCTCAGTTTTGTGTTGATAAGTCCTCCACCTGACAGAAGTGCTTCTTCCAGCTCCCCTTTCATTTCTGTATCTGACATCATTTGGGGGCCGTGCGTCCCTGAGGGCCCGAGGCTTCCCTGTACTTTGAGGTGGGAACAGATGCTATCTCTGAGAGAACTCTGACCAGCCTGTTCTGTGGGAGAATGTTGGCCATCGGTGTCCCACTAAGTAAAGAATCCCTGGATTATTGTGGGTTATTATGGAGAACAAATGAGGTAATCAGAATATAATTTCATCATTCATCAATATATTCTCAGTGTCAGGGAAACTCATAAATAGGATTCTGATCTGGACTTCTTAATTCTGAATTGAGTCACATTTATGGATGAGACAAAGCATGACCCTTATTTTGATATAGTCTGTGTGTGTGTGTGTGTGTGTGTGTGTGTGTGTGTGTGTGGTTTTGTATGTACGTGTCTGAACACAGTAGCTCTGTGGTTTATCTTTTACTAAGAACTGCTATTTTTCTCTCCCTCTTCTAAGAAAATGCTAGTTTCCTAAACTAAAGTGTTTCTTGTGAGTTCCCCAGCAGTGAGGGGTGTTGTGTGTGTTGGTGAGAATGAGATCAAACAATCACTCAATTCAGGTAACTTTAACACAAATCATGTTTACTAAAATAGTGTTAAGCATGTGATGCTGGCGTGTGACATTTGGATACTCGCCAAGAAAAGCACCCACATCGCTACGACTGCAAGAGTAAGAGGTGCGCCTGTTTTACTGTTTTTACGTACATTTTTATTTGAGAATCTGAAACCAAGTTTTATAGTTTGGTGGTGTGGGGAGGGGAGTAGCACACACAGTCAGCATGAATCCGTTTACCGGCTTTTCCCTCTCACTGCTTTAAGAATTCAGGTCATTTAGTCCTAATCAAGACCATGGTATAAATTAGGGAACAAGTATCTGAACAAATTGGAAGTTGCTATGTGTTCTTTCTCTCACACCCTTTTGCTGCAATTCATTTCCTCACTTTCATCCTTCACGTAGAAGTAGTGACCGATATACGTGATAAAGCTTGGAATTCAGACCTAGGATGGCTGGGTTCCCGTTGTGGCTCGTGGTCACTTACGTCCATGAGAGCCATTCTGTAGCCTTGGTTTCCCAGTCTCTCAGGTGGGACACCCTCCTTCGTGTGACTGTCAAAAGCACATTGATTTCCTTTCCTCCTGTCTTTTGGAGAAACTCAGAATTTCCAAAATATTCAGTGCAGTATTTTTGGGGTCACTTAGAAGTTGCCTCCAACGAGAGAGTCAACTAGAAATGCCATATTTTATTCTCATGCTCATTAAAATCCCCTCCACCCCCAGAGCAAGCTGATCATTTCTGATAAAACCTGATTGCATTCTGATAAAACCTGCACAGGGATGAAGACAGCCAGAGATGATGTGTCCCCTGATTTTCACAATTTCAGAGCTTCAGTCTGCTGCCTCTGTAGAGGGGCCTCGGCAGAGTGTGGCCCTGCTGTGTTGGCAAATTCATCATTAGCTGTGTAGGCACAGAGGTTGAAGCCAAGTCTTTAGAATGATGCCAAATGCCATGATACTTGACATTCAGGAGAAAAAGCACCACGAATCAGCCACTTCTGTTATTGTCAGGTAGCTCTTTGACTGAACGTGTCTGAGGGTCTACAACGAGGCCGCATCCCCTAAAATAAAATGTAGAAAGTCAGGGGTTTACCAGAACTGCAGTGCTTTGCCAGAGGGAATTTTAACTAAGGATTCCATGCAACCACTTAAAAAATATAGATGGCTTAAAACTAGAAATAAAGCATGCTACACAGAGACCCCTGTGGGCTCAGAAAATCAAGAGAAGAGGATTCGAGTCAGGAGAAAATAAGAGCAGCCACTCTCAAGAGGCAGTTTTCTGAAGGCTTTGGGAAGTTGTGAAGAAATACAGGCCATGAAATGATGAAAGGACACAGTGAGAACAGAGCGCCATTTGAGCATAAGGCCTGATGCCTGGGATGAAGTGGGATGCGGTGCAGAGAAGGCAGGGGATTCTGAACTGGGTCAGGGAATAATCAGCTCACGTGAGGACCCAGCGTGCGGGCTACCAGGACAGACAGGAGGCTCTGAATCTTCAAAGTCGGGCTAAACGTGAAGCAACTGGATTCATTTAGCAGAATCCTGCAGAAGTGAATGGCAAGAAAATGAGAGCCCTCCATTGCCATCTGAATGGCAGGGGGAAAAAGTGAACTGAGAGGAACAGACTTCTGGGAAAGATGAGCTCAATCTGAGACATATGACTGACCTGAAACCAGATAAAATATTATCTTTTAATCCAGTGTCTTTCATTAGTTGCAAGTTCGGTTTATCTGTATTTCATTCACAAAAGAGCAATATGCACTTTATTATATTTGCTCACGGAATTGTGGCTAGAAACGCATTGCTGACGAGAATGTTACAAATTAAACAAGTTTTAACAAAACATATTTGGCCAGTATAACGTGGGAATGAAATTTTAAGCCAATGATACGATAATGAAGACTAAAGGCTAATCTTACATTCCCTATTTTGTAAAGAATAGATTATTCTTCCTTGGGCCCAAATCCATACTGCCCCTCCTCCCACCAGATTATAACCACAGGGTGAGCCCCGAGGCCCCCCACTAAGGCCTCTGTGATTTGCCTCCCGTACATTTACTTTCTGTCCTCTCGACCTCTTGTCCTCCGTTCTAGATCCTTCTATGGGTCCCCGGCCCCTCTCACCTTCCAGAACCTTCACCTTCTCCCCTTCACCACCCACAAGTGTATGTAGGGCCCCCAAGTCCTGGAAGGCTTGATTCTGCTGCTCCTGTGGACTGTGGTCCCCTCTCCTCCTCACGTTTTTAAGCTTCTTAAAAGCTGGACCGTCTCTGACTCTCCTTCCACTTCTGGACCGTCTCACCCCCCACCTCCCGCCCCTGAAGTGGGTCTTCGGTTCCTGTCACCCTAATGAAACAGCTGGCTCGTAAGTGGATATGGCCCAGTGTCCCACCATCCAGAGCCATCCATGCTGCTGTAGTTTTCTGTAACACTTGGAACCCGGGGAAATGTCCTCTTGAAACACCAGCACTTCTTGTTTCTACTGGGCAACCTGATCTCTGTCTGATCTTGCTGACCAGCCCTCCCTGTCCAACACCGGCTCTTCTCTCTCCGCCCCTTGGGTCACCCAGGCCTCTTCCCCACACAGGCCTCATGCTCTTCCCCATTTCTCCCTCTCAGGGACCTCATCTCCTGCCTCTACACCTTCCACTTGTGTGCGGGTTGTTCCAAAGCCCCCCTCCCCGGAACCTGACAGTTCTCCCATTTCCATCCCAGGTTTCCAGCTCTGAGGTCCTATCAGCTTGGACAACCCACCACCATTTCCAACCCAGCACTGCCCCTGCCTCCTCAAAAGCAGGCCCTCCCGACGTGGCCAGTGTCCGGTGATGGGGCACCTTGCCCTGCTCCCCACCTCTCAGCCGTCTCTGGTTCCATCTCCTCACTCTCTTCTGTGTCCAAACCCTCACTAGCCCCTCATTTCCTCCATTTCACCTGTCCTCATGGTGCCCCTAGAAGTGAGGTGGACGGGCAGCCTACCAAATTCCTGCTGGGTGGGTGTAAGCGGAAGAGTTCCAGCTCAGGGGAATGTAAGTCTATCCTGAATCATGAAAACAGATATGGCCCGCCAGTCAGTTCCCAGACTTGAGCCCGTTTTCAGACCCAGGACCCCCTGAGTGAAGGGGAGGCTGGTTCTCCTGGGCAAGGAGCCTGTGCCCTGCCCCAGCCTTGTTTGTCTTTTTCCAGCCTTCCCAAAGGGACCTGCAACCTTTTCCCAGGGTAACTGCCTTGGGGAAGAGGAAATGATTCGGCCTGTCGAGGATCACAGGACCTGGGCTCCGACCTGCCCTGAGTTCCAGGAGGCCTGAAGCCACACTAGGGGCCTGCAGTCTGGGCAGGGCTCATTGAGGTTGGGGTCTCCGGGAGCTCTTGCTCCATGGCGTCCGTCCCCATGGCACTCTGTGCAGGCTGAGGGCTGGTGGGCTGGTGGCTCACTGCTGGAGTTTCCTGTGGGCTTGCTCTCCTTGGCTTTGCCAAAGTACCTCGACGACGTTCATTTTCATTCCCTGGCTCAAAACTTCCACGGTGCTGGGCTCTCAGAAGACCAGCCTCACTTAGCCTGATCGGTAAAGCCACCTACAAAGATCCTTGCCCTCTCTCCCAGCTGCCTCGGCTGCAAGTCCACCACCCAGTACTGCGCCCTGTACCCTCCCCACCCTGAATCACAGCCCCCCAAACACAGCACACTTCCCTTCCTCGAAATTCTGCCTTGGCTCACGCTGTTCCCTGCGCCTGCTGTTTCTTTCTAGCTCCCTTCTCTGGATTTGTGGGTGCCTGTTTTTAGCACAAGTATACCATGTTCCCTTGTAAAACCTCTTTCTCCACTTTAGCCCAGCACAGCCAGGGAAATGAGCAAAAAATGTGGATGATTAATTCACCAGTCTTGGGGGAAGAGGGGCCTTCTAGGTGTGGGTCGTTAGCAATCTGCATACACAAAAGATTGCCTTGTTTATACCTATTCTTCAGAGTCAGCATTTCTTAAATCTGCTGAAGGTGAAAGTGAGTGCTTTGTGTTTGAAAAATCAGAAATGTTCATTTTGTTTAATGCTTGAGTATATTTCACGACAGGTGGCCTCTCAACCTGCACAAGTAAAACAGAATCAGTTGGCTGAAACCTATCAGTGGAGCAGAAGGAATAATGGCCAGGTGGTGGGACAAGGGGCAGATGGGGAATATTTACTTAGATCTTCAGTTCTTGTTAAGAGTCCTTCCAGTCAAGTACCTTCCCTTATATGTGAAAAAACTTCCAGTGTCTTTGAATTGTCTTTTTTTAAAAAAAGTAATTCCCATGCCAGCTTCTCCTTGTTCCAAAGTCAAGATTAGGATAACCAGACAGTGTCAATTAAGTCTGTGTAAGCTTGAATAGTCCAAGTTTTATTTGAAGTTTCCAGAGCTCACAGTCAAAATTAAAACAGCAGAGAGATTAAATTAAAAATGTGATAAATCCCAGGGGATTTTTTAAAAAATACCAAATAAGGTACCATCCCCTTGGGGGCTATAGGGTCCATCTACTGTGAACACAGAACTTCTAGGTGGCTGGCCCCCCTGCCCTAGGGCTCTGCAGGACCCAGGTGGTGTGAAACCCTCAGGGTTACCTTTGGTCTTCGGGAAATCTCGTAATTCTCCACGCACTTTTAGCCCTTGAACACCTCTGAATTATTCTTCTCCTTTGACGTAGACAAGATGGCTCTGTGGATGGTAACCATCGCACATTTCTGGCTACTGCATTTCCATTTCCTCCTACAAACACTTATGAAGCATTTATGCACCGACTCGGACCAGAGCGCCTGGGCTGCATGGGTCTGTATGGAGCTGGATGGAATGAGCGCTCGCCTGCCAGGGCCCCGACCTGCCCTGCCCGCTCCGCACCTCTCCCTCCTCCCCCACCTGGGACTCTGAGCACTGTGGCTGGTCCCCAGGACTTGGACTGCTTCTCTTCTCCCCTGGAAACTTGATCTTTCAGAAAGGCTTTTTACTCACGGCTTCAATCATAAAACTCTGTTCCCAGTCCTATTTTCTCATCTGCAGTTTAGTAGTGAACTGCCTCTTGAGAATTCAGCGTGTCCCCAGGCCAGACAGCTCCCCCGTGAGCACTCTCATCCTCTGTCAGGAATGGTGCAAGTTTTCTTTCTTCCCAGGCCCCCAAGTCTGGAAAGCATCGTAGGCCACCCTTCCCCTTTCCCTCTGTGTCCAGGGATCAGCATGCAAACCTCCACTGACTGCTCATTGATTCTTTCCTTTTCACCACTCCCTCTGCTTCCGTCCCACCTGGTCCTGAAGGCCTCCACCTGCCTTAGCCCTCCCAGCAAGCTCTGCATATCCAAGTCAACATTCTCCTCTTCAAGTGCCATCTTATCGATGTCCCTCTCCTTAGATGGCAGAGATGATTCTCTTTTAATTTTTTATCTCTGAGAGCATCTAACCCAGCTCCTTGCACACAGTAGGCACATAACAAATGCTTGTTGATCTACTGTGGCAAAAGCATACCTGGATTTTAGATCGTCAGTTCCAGCTTTCCTACCCTCGTTACCTCGCACAGCCTCCAAGTGGTGATCCTGGCAGGACAGTCCCCACTGTGGAGCTGTGGGGCAGTCGTGGCATTGCAGAGAACAGTGAATGGATAAAAACAAAAGTCGGGACATGATATTCAGGAGGGAAATTTAGGAGTTATTTCTATGGGAGAGACAAAGATGGGGAGAGCTTATGGGGGTGAGGGGGGTGACTGTTTAGGTGCCCTGCCTCTTTGGAGACAACTGTATGAACCCCCTGTATGCCTCGTTATTGCCAGTGGCTCTCATCTCATGTTCACGGAGCACGGACACGCTGCCAAGCCACGTGATGTGCTGGCGGTGTGGTCCAGGACACACACTGACTGGCCGAGCACATTCTGGAGGGAGAGACGTAGACACAGCCACGGAGGTGACCCAGACTTTCTTCTCGAAGAGGCCGCTGTCACTGGGGTCAGACATGGAAATGGTGAACTATGACAGAAGAGCAACAGGGTGAGGTACAATAGTAAAGGGACAGGTTCAAAGTAAGTGAGGATTTCCAGCGAGAATTGTCAGACCCTGAAATGGGTTACGGAGAAAGCTTGTGGCCTCCTCTTTCCTAGAAACGCAAAGTCATAACAGGCAGACTCTCCGCATGGCCTGAGCACTGACTCCTCTGGGGGCTGGAGGCTGGGAAAGAGAGGCTCTGGTCTGAGGGCCCCCAGCCCCCTTGTCCGGATTGCTTCGTTTGCTCTGCAGAGTTCATTGGCTGCAGGCTGCTGCTTACTCAACCACAGAAGTGAAATTTGTTACTTATGAGAAATAATAAAAGATCTTTCTTTTTCGAGACTTCCTCTAGTCAAATGCATCTGTTTTCTTTCTACATGGGGGAGTTTGTTTTGCTTTTTTTCCTTTTGTGGCATTCAAATTTAGCTTTTATGTATACGTTGCCCAGGAGTTCAGAGTACATTTAGGAGCAAAGCGAGCCCCAAATCATAGTGAATGCTCACCATTTCCTTCAAAGGTGGTGTGTGGAAAATGTGTACCAATGGGAGATGTTTGGCTGTTGAAGATTTGATAGAACTCACCAGCATTAACGGTGGACATTCTTAGTGACATCAGAATGCTGTTATGTATTTCTTTGACTCCATAACCATTTTCTGATTGTTCTGGCCCTGCACTCTGCTTGCCAGTTGCAGAAGAAACGAAAATGTGTAAGACACAGTCCCCGCTCTTAAATCACTTACATTCTAGCAAGGCAGATAAAATGTGTGTGCAAAGAACCCTATGTATTACCAATAAAGGATGATCCTGGTTCAAAGGAAGCCATTGTGAAGGATGGCATCGTGCTAGAATTACAATAATCAGTTTGAAATTCTACTTTTCAAACCTGGTCATTTCTATCTTACATTATCCTGAGTTTTCACCTTTTAAAAAGCATTACTTCCAAATAACATAATAATTCATATGGTTCAGGTACTGAAACAACTTAGTAAGGTGTTTATTGATAAGTCTCACTTCTGATCCATCCCCAGCTACACAATTCACTACCCTTTACTCCACTAAACCAGATAACTATTTATGTTAATTCCTCCAGTATCTGGGCAGCATCCCTTCATGTAAAATATATACTTTTAAATTTTCCCTTCTTTCTTACACAAAAGGCAACATACTCTTTGCCTTTTTCTTCACTTGGCCTGTTAATTTAACAGTGTATCTTAGAGACCCTAGCATGTCAATACAGAGAGTGTATCCCTTGTCTTTCTTCATAGGTAGACCACCGCTTTCACAGTATGTCATTGTTTTGGAGATACATGATGTATTGGGTTATCTGCTGCTGCATAATGAACTGCTCCACAACTTCAGGGCTTAAAGCACCAACAGTTTTCCTTAATTGCATTCTATGGATGAGCTCTTTGGAATAAGGTCAGCTGTACGGCTTTTTGTCTGGTTTTGCATGGATTTGCTCATATGGATGAAGTCATCTGGCTGCTTGGCTGGGCTAGATTGTCCAAGACAGCTTCACTCATGTGTTGGTGGTAGATTCTGACCACCGGCTGGAACGTGTGTCTCTAGGAGACTAGCCCAAGATTCTTCACATGGTGACTGTATTCCAAAAGCAGAGAGACGTTGTGCACTAACGCAAGAGGGCTGGTTAAGCCTCGGCTTGTGTCATGTTTGCTAGTCTTCTGTTACCAAAACAGGTCACAGGGCCACACCCACATCGGTGAGGGAAGGACCTACACAAGGGAGTGCACATCAGGAGGAACAGCTCACTAGAGGTCATTATGTCACTATCTGCTGCCCGAGTTTAATTAACCACCCCTGTGGATGGACACCTGGTTATTTCTAATCTTTCAGTATTACAAATAATGCTCCAAAAGATGACCTTGTCCATTCTTCAATCTATACGTGAGCAGGACAAATTACCCGAAGTGTATTTCTGGGGCAAAGAGTAACTATTTTTTAAATTATCTATCCATTCTATTTCTGTGGTGCTATTTCTCTGGTTATTTTAAGTTTGCATTCTGTCACTTGTTCAGGAACTTTGAAAATGCGAAGAGTTTGTATAGGAAATGCATAGACTGCACTAATTAGAAACTCATTCCTAAAATAACAAAAAAAGACGAACGCTATACTAGAAATCAAATAATTTGGAATAAAGTAACGTATTTGGATAAATGTGTATATTATGATAACAATGCTTTACATTTCTATTGTGTTTACAGTATAGAAAGAGTTTGCTTATGGTATCATGCTTAATTCTCACAACAATTCTATGAGTTGAAGGTATAATTGGCCCCATTATATATAGATAGATATAAAGAGTGTGTGTATGTGTGTATTTAAGATTTAGAGGCTTTACATGACTTGCCCCAGCTAGTAGGTTATAGCCAGGAATATATACTCAGCCCTGTGACAACAGACTTGACCTCTTCCCATCGGCTGCAACCCATTAGCAGCGACTTGTGTCTTAGCTTAGCTTCAAAGATGCTAATTTGCTCTACTTTCAAATCATCACACTGATATATCACAACCATCAGTGATACCTTCTCAGGAGGCTTGTTTTTAAAAATTAGAAATAGCTCACTTCTACTTTCTGAGTACTTGGGGAACATCCCTAAAGTTTTCTCTTGTTTTGCACATTGTTGTCAGAGTTGAGAGCTCTGCCCTTGATCTTAGTCAGTAGTGAATCTTGAAAGAGGAATTCTTTTTAAGCCCATATGCTAGCTTTCAGCCTTCAGGAAAGAGGAGTTATTTTTAAATAAAACCTTGTCTTGGCCCTCCTGCAGCAGACATGGAAAGTGAACTGTTTCCTTTTTCTTTCATTCACACTCAGACATTTTCATAGGGGCTCAGTCATGGCAAAGTGGGCCCCACGTACAAACCACCCACTTCCCTGAAGCATGATTGATGAGCAAAGCTGTTCTGCCCAAGGGCAGCCTGTCCCCTTGAGCCTGGATGTTGACAGGTCCGACATGCACAGATTTTAAAACACATCTCTTGTCCCTGGGCTGCCGGCTGCTGGCCAGGATGCTCAGTCTTGAAGGAGGAGAGAGGATTCGCTTCAGAGTGCTGGGCAGGCTGCACGGACCAGGAATCAACCCCACCTTCTGGGATTCCCCAAACATGGCAGCTCAGGCCAATGATTGATGCTCCTGATGGTGCGGGTGCCATGATAAACGGGCTGCAGAAGAAATGCGAAGTGCTGGTAAACACGGGTGCTTTGGCCAAGCCTGAGTGAATGGGGTGGGCCACATCGAAGAATCTCTAAACATCAAAGGGATGCATACATTTAAAGAAAGAAATTTGATGCCTAGTCAGCATAACCTCTGTTTGAAGTTTGGAAATAGAGGCAAACAATGGTCCTGTAAATAGTGAGGTTGGGACCATGGCTTTGCCTGTTGTCTCCTCCATGGCATCCAGCAGAGCATCTTCTGCAGAACAGAACCCATGTGTATGTGTCACCCCGAAATGCTGAGGCTGAAAGTACCCTTGGAAACCACCTCGTCCAGGCCTCACCATTCTAGAGATGAGTAAACTGAGTTATAGGATGGTTGGAGAAATGGCCCCAGGTTCTCCTGGGAAGCAGCAGAGCCAGGTGTTCTAAATCTTAGGAAGTTTGCTGTTCGAGAATCATGCTATCGCTGTTCTAACAAATGCTAAGTGAGTGAATGAATTTCCTTTTTAAAGAAACTTACTGAAAAACCATGCATTCAGTAGAGTCACACATATCATCATCCTCTTAATTTACTTACATAGTAGTCTTAAGAGATCACCCCAGGTACCTGCTGTTGGGCTTGGTGGGAAAAGGAGGCTTTATAAGGATGAATTTGTTAGTATCTTTGGAAAGACTTTCAGGAATTGGGGTTTCAAGACACTTTGGCCATTTTTGAGAAAGTCTTAAATGTCAACGTTGAATGAAAAAACTGGACTTTTCTGATGGTGATTTGTTCTTTACTCAAGGTGTAGAGAGCCTGGTAGGGAAGTTCAGCCCTAGGCTAGGAGTGATCTTTTCACTTAGTGAACCAGGGGTCAGCGGAACAGTAGATCTCCCAGCACGTATCCTGCGGGGCCCTTTGCTCACTGCCCACATCACGCAAAGGTGTCAGGCTTTTTCTGAACCCTCACTTGGTGGGGCCCAGGGCTCAGCAGATTTGACAGGGCCACCCTTTCATTCCCATTTGATTTTCATGCCATTTCTTCAAGAAAAAAACTTTTTTGGGTCCTTTCTAGTTGCGTCTAACAGGATCTGTTGTCCTTAACTAAATTGACACCTGACAAAAAATGTCTAGATTTTTACTTCCCTTGCCAAGATGTAAGAAGCCCGTCAGTGTCTCCCTTTTGGGTTATAAATCAGTTACTGTTCTGCCAACTGCCGAGAACAATTTAGAAGGCCATTTATCAGTACCTACACCCATGACTCACATTTGGCTTTCTGTGTCATTAAAAAAAAACCCATAAATAACCCAAAGTAGGGATTCCAGTGAAATGTAGCTTCTACTTCACCATGTCTGGTGTGGGAGGCAGCGTAACCCTAACTCTAAGAATACCGGTAGTGGTATCTGTCTACATTCTAAGAATTTAGGGAGGCGAGGTTTGTACAGACTTAAATCACCCCGTCATATCTGTAAGGCTTCCTGCAGAATGACAGCAAAAATAAACCCAAACAAACAAAACAGGCACATGTCTGAGGAGACTGAGGTGTGTGCTTCCCGAACAGGCAGGATTTTGAATTGGTCCTTGAGGATCCTGGGAGATCCACGTGCCTGGGAAGGTGCTTTCTCTTTTGGTGGTGGTGTTCGGGTTTGGCAGCTTGGGTTTTGGTTCTTCTTACTACCGGATTTACCCCCCAAGTGTGGTTGGAAATGTCAGAGTGTTCTTAATAAAAAGCGGGGGGAGATAAGATTCTGCACCCACACAGCGGAAAGGCAGGCTGGGCCTTGCGTGGGTGTGTGCATGTTGTCTGTGTGTGCCTCTGGGTGTATGCATGTGTGTGTCTGTGCGTGCCTGTGTGTGTGTCTGCGTCCAGTCGTGTGTGTCTGTGCGTGCCAGTGTGTGTGCTGCTGTGTATGCCAGGCACAGCATTGTCAGGTCAAACCCTCTTCCTTCAGCATCACAGATCTCCTTTTCCTCAACCTGAAACCCCTTGGCTTTATTGTTAAAGCAAACGGCTACTTCCTTACAAAATAAAGACCAAATAACCTGAAGAGCTCAAACAAAGTCCACCTTATGACCCAATATTAAAAACACAGAAATTTTCCCTAGAAAACCCCACAGCAGACGGAGGCAGACAGACCGTTTAGCCTGAGTCTCACTGGCCTGCACTTCTTTTCCTCCTCCCGCCACCCCATTTGCCAGCAAAAGGGTGCTGACCCCCGTCTGCACCATTCACTCCCCACACCTGCCTGGTAATGTTTCCATCTCAGTTTAAAATGCCTGCTGATGGCTGCAGAAGGGTGAGATGAGAGGGGGGACGTCCCGTTCTCTGAGGAAAGCTCTCCCTCACAGCCTCCTTTCTCTCCATCACCATTCCTGCTCCCTGTTTACCGGGAGGGTGGGGGGAACCTGCAGAAGGCCATCTCTAGGATGAGGGCCACCTCCCAGGCCCCATTCCTCTGAGGCAGCTGCCCCCCAAGGAACTTCACAGAAAATGCAGGATGGTTCGGCATTCAGGGCCTATTGCAGCAGGCAGGCACAGGAGCCACCAGGTCATGCATTCTCCCCACGGGACGGACTCCACGCCAAGTGCCCGCCTTGCCCTGAGTCCTGAAAACCAGAGTTTTTCCCTCATTTGCGGACAAGGAAACCGAAGCTCAGAGAATGTGAGTGATCTGTCAACGGCGGCACAGCTCTGAAGGGACCCGGTGGGGCTTGAGTCCAGGCAGGTCGGACACTTGAGAGTCATGCTTCAGTCACTGAAACAGCCTGAGAAGAAGCCAGGCCCTTAGGTACACGCTGAGATCCATTTCCGCCTGTATGAGTTTGGCAGCCTCATGTCACCAAGCCGTAATTTCTTACCTATTTTGGAAAAATGTTACTTTTTCTCACCTGTACTTATATCATCATCCTGTTTTCTATTCCAATAAATCACCACCAGTGAAAAAGAGGGACTTAGGGAAGATTGTCTTTTGGCCACCCCTGGTTGTGAAGTACAGTCTGGGAGGCGGAGTTCAGGTGCTAAAATATTGGGATTTACGTTAACACTTACATATATTAATGATGATGAGCGAAAGCAGGTTGCAATGTGGAGGTAAGAAATCTGAGAAATATAGGAAATCCAAGCCGAGAGGAGCCCGTGGTTACACTGCTTCCAGGTGTAGGAAACATGAGGTCCATCTCTGACCCAGCCCTCAAGAAAGGCGTTTGTAATTTATCCTTTGTGATAAAGACCTGCCTAGTTCTTTGCTGCATGAGTTAACTTAAGCATAGTAACTGCGTGCAATACTCAGCTCTCATTAATTTTCCATAGGCTCATTTGATCTTTTCATTTCAAGGTCCAGAAAAGACCCTATAGAGGGAGAGATGATCACAGTACATCTGCTCCTCCAGCATGTGCTGGCCAATCCCTAATGACGCCTTTCAACGAGAGGAGAGGTTTTAGTAACCAAGTGAACGAGTGATACACTAAACTTTCCCCCTTCTCCTTTATCAACACTTAATTAGAATTGACTTTTTCTTTGGCTGAGTCCTGTTTCAAAACCTGGCCAAATGAACTTTTTCCACACCTAAACCTTTTAAGGTGTATATTTGAAATACCTTTCAGCTTAAGAGAATAATTTTTAAACAAGGTACACATTGATTTCCTCTTACCCTGAATTATTTCTCACCTGGTTTTCCTGAGGTTGTTCCTGAAACATTCTTTGTGGTTCATTGAACACAAAAAAACAAACCATGTGCCAGGTTTGGTGGAGGCTTTAGGGATATGGGAAACAGCATTTGTTCCCAAGAAATGTTAAGTCTGATGGAGGAAACAAGACACTTAAACAAAAAGCCATAAGGTAAAATAGAAAATTGTCAAGTGCTGTAATTTTAATGCTGATGACTACATACCTAAAAGCTGGTTAAATTACAGTTTTATTAAATGCTAATGAATTATGACTCTCCTCCTACACTGAATTTTTAAAACTCTTTACTTTCTCTGGCTTATAATTACGGTGACCACATTTTCCATACCCAAAGTTAAGGCACATGGTCTGACAAAGGATTCTTGTGCCACTTCAAGGTGTGAGACCACCTAGTTAGATCTTTTTTTTAAAGCAGGCTTTTTTAGGCAGGCTCTATAAAAATGGAGGTTTGTTAAATAGGTGTGTCTTTAGGCTTTTCATTAAAAACCTACCATACAAACAGTATTTTATTTTGTATCTGAATCAACATGTTATATCCTAAAGCACTATTTTACAGCCTAAGGGTATGTGTTAGCCTATTCATAAAAACATGCTGCTGGATGGAGTAGTAATACCTGCCATTATCCAGGTGTGATAAAAAGGTCCCAAGTGGTCTGCTCCAGGTCTTTAATTTTCCTTTTGAAGATAAAGCCCCTCATTTCACTTTCAAGGTTCAGTGTGTTTGAACCTTGCAAATGATTGCCATTGAGTCATGCCAGATGCGAGCAATTGTGAGCAGTACTTCTTGAAAAGAGGGTGAACGAGTGACTTTTTCTTCCTTATTTTCTCCCCCTATTATCATCTGTGGTTTCTATACGTGTAATTTTTTTACAACAGCAAGCCCCTGTGGATGGAGTCTGATCAGGGCTGCCACAGTATACTTTTGAATGTTTAGAGATAAATTAGGCCAGTGTTGATAGTTTAAACATGGTGAGACCCAGGCCAGCTTGACCAACTATTGAATAACTTACTCCAAGCCACACAGCTTGCTGGTGGTAAAGCCAGCTCCTGGTCCTCACCTTTCTGACCCAGGTAAATTTCTGCTCCTTAGCATGGTGTTTTATTCTATTCCGGTGTCACTCTGATTAATTCCCAACCACTCCGGTGTTGGGGCAGCCCCAGCCCTGGAGAGGTGATGACAGGTGAAGTGGTCTTGCAGGCGCCGGACCTCCCCAGGCTGACCTTCCATGAGCTGGAGTGGTGTTCAAGGCGAGTCTTACATACGGAGGTTCCCACCTCTGGCTGACCCCAGAGCCCCGGAGACCAAGCTTTTCCCATTACTGCCTTAGTTGAGGTTGAAGTTTCACAGTGTAGAGTTGAACAACCGCTCTCTTTAACGAATGATTTTGATCACTTATTTTGTAAGATGGCTGCATTTATAAGTTGATTATATGAACACACTTTCAGAATACATCTCTTCCATTAAAAACACACCAGCCAGTTCATCTATGAAGATAACTTGACCTTCATGTTCAACCCCAGGTCGCTATAGCCTCCCATTCCTTTATGCAATGACTTTTACTGAACGCCTACACTAGGGCAGGCACTTCTCTAGGTTCCGAAGGTATGGCTGTGAACAGACAAAACTTCTAGCCATTTTGGGGCATATATGCCATTGGATGGTGTTGATAAATGTATCAAAAAAATTAAATCTCTTAGCTTGCTAAAAATCTGGATTACATGGGAGCAGAAAGCTAAAGGAAAAGTGAACTGACATTTCTTGGACATCTGCAACTTTATCATGTGTTGTGTTGGGGGCTTTATGTCATATAATCATCACAAGAACCCTGTGAAAGATGAATATGAGTATCTTATTTTTGACAGTTTAGGAATGTAATCTGTCTCACTCAAGTCCATGCTAGATGTGATCATATCCTTCTAGAACCATGTATTTGATGTATGGCCACCATACTATCATGGAAAAATCTGCAACAAACCTTAACATTTTTGCCAGTGTTAAAAATAATTATCAAGAAATGTCATTTCATTGGACTTATTTGAAATTTAGTTATTAAGTCCAAGTTCCATGTTTGTTAGTTTATTTATATTCTGAATAGCAATAATCACTGTGTACACTCTGCTTTCATAACAAGCATCTTCTATAGACTACCTCACCCCAAATTAGCTATTTGATGACCACAGTAACATGTGCTTCTCAGATAACACATGACCTTTCATTTGGCTGAGAACTTAGTGGTTGACTTTGCTAAAAATAGTTCTTTAATGGTTGAGTTTGACATTCGTCACGGGGTGCTGATATTTGCGAGTTTTTCTCTTCATATCATGAAACGTGCTCATGTATGGCTGCAGAATTGATTTACCTCATTTTTTTTTTTTGGTGAAATGCATTAAGAATTTCAGAGATAGTTCCTGTGTTTTTGTCCCTATGTTAACAGGACAAGTAGGGCACCTGCCAGTGCTTGGGAGCCCAAACCCCCTGTTGTGTCTAAACACAAAGAGCCGACTGGGCAGTATTTCTGGGGAGGAGCAAGAGGCTGGATTAAGTCTGGAAGCTGGGGCAGGGTTGACAGAGAAGGTCTTTTGCTGGCTTTGGTCCTGACTGATGGAATGGAATGGTGTGTGCTGTGGCCATGGAGTCACATGCTGATGTCATTTCAAGAACCCAGCTGCCATCAGTGCTTCCTGAGCCTCACTGATGGGGTGAGGGGTGTCAGGAGACGGGTGTACTTTCAGCTGCCTCTTCTCCCAGTCCTTGGTCATCTTTCTAGTTGGGGGTCTTCCCAGAAGAGCTGTGCTTCAGCTTGTCTTACCACCTCATATACTTCCCATCACACTTAGGATACTATCCAAATGCCTCCGTCAGGTTTACAGTCTTCCACCTTCTGACCCCTTCTCAGCTCTCAGGCCTCATCTCCCACCACTCGCCGCTGCTCGTGGGTCATGTGGGCTGGATTCAGATGCTCCAGCCCAGCAAACTTGCCCCTTCTTGGCGCCTCCGCTGCTTGTGACCTCCACCTGGACCACACTCCTCCTAATTGTCCCAGGGCTGTTCCTTCCTGCCTTTCAAATCTCTGCCTTTATCAGTTCCTCAGAGAAGCTCCAGGACCCCCAAGTCCCTCCCTCTAGCACCCTACTTTAGCTTGCTGGGTATTGTCATATTATACAGTCAGTGCTTTGCATGTGGTTCTCTTGGTTCCCTGAAAGCTGAGACCATGCCTGTCTTATTTGCTGCACCATTCCAGCCTCTCCAGCACCGAGCACAGAGTAGCTCAATGGGCATCTGCCAAGTGCACGAAGGATGCACTCAAATTGTAGGTGATTTAAATGTCATTAACTATATTATAGGTTATTTTTTAATAGCACAAGAGAAAAAAAAAAAACAGGTCTTTTAAAAAATTTCACATTTTACCTCCATATTTAACAACTCCCAATTGATCAGTGATGAATTAACCACATACAACAGTCTGTCCATAGGGGATCTAAATGACTGCTCTCTTAAGCTTTGCAAACAAACTGTCTTCAAACCTTACTCTCTGGCATTAATTTCAGAATCTCCGCTTAATGCACCAGAAACCTTTAGGGATGATCCTGACCTTCCAGGCTGGCTTCATTTCTTCAGTAATGCAGCTGTTCTGCACGGACACCCACAGCAAGTGGTTTTGTAGAAGCCTGCCTCAGACTTGACGTAGAGTTTGATGTATTTCACACCGACACACACAGAGTACTTCTTCATTTGAGTAGGTTAGTGATGCTATTGAATACAAATGACTTGTCCCTGAATATACTGGAAACGCAACTAAAATATTTCTGGTTAGGAAGTGGAATTCAGTGGAAGACAGGGCTGTCAGAGACTAACCAAGGGGATTTATAGTTACTAAAATAAAGATTCTCAAAGCAGTTTCACTTGCTGGGGCAGGCCTGTGCTTTCTAGGGTTTGGAAACCATCTCCAGGGACTTGACTTTCAGAAAGGGAGATGGAAGAATCCCTCTTGCCTTGCTGGACTGAGGCTGGGGGTGGGATATAGTCCTGCTATCTGAAAGTGAGACTTAAACCCCACAATTCTGTTGGTGTCTGGCTTCTGATACTTTATGGAACTTGTCTTCATACTTGGGGTCGTGACCTTCTTAATTTTGGGAGAAAATGTAGATTGAGTTTCAAAAACCTGACTTTTGGAACACTTTAGGAAAACTAATTTGAAATAAATTCAGGACACATTTGTCTTAGCAAATCACAGAGAATATACTATGGCACAAAATCATTGAGTCAAACTTTGCATTCCAACCGATGACCTACTTGCTTTAATGTCAGTGATGTAGCTGTTAACTGGGAGATCATTAAGGGTGAATTTAATAGAGCCACGTTGGATTCTGGCTAGGAAAAAAGGCTCTTTCTCAAATTTTTTATCCCGGGAGGAGGGCATCTATTCTTTCCCTAGTTTGACAGTAGGTGTGAAGTACAGAACAAGAACTTTTGATGTGAGATCAGGGGTGAGTAGCATGATAAATCCCAGTTTATCTCAGTACAGCAAATTCTCCAGTTGACTTGGAGAGTGAGGTGTTTGGTTAATTCAACATTCTGTTTGACCTGGAGATATCCAAAAGACCACTTAGAATGACCAATTTTTACATAATTCAAATATAACAAAGTATACTTAAGAACAAAACTATATTGAGCACATGATTCAGAAGATACTTGAGCATCTCCCCAAGCCTGATGGTCATCAAGAAAAGTGTAAGTTATCTCGGAAATGTCTGTTGTTAGGGATTTGGGACTGATAGAGGTCTGGCCTGTTCCTGCTGGTTGAAAACAGCACTTGTATTTCCTTGGAGGGAGGCAGGGGCTTGAATATCATCACCACTGTTCGCCAGAGGTGAAGGACAGTTTTTATTTCCCCAGGTCCCACCAGGCAATCTGTGAGGCTTTTGTTGATCTTATAAATACTCACAAATACACAGACCCTAAGAGGGGATCATGTATGTAAGTACCCAGTGCGGAGCCTAAACCGCACCAGGAAGCCTTGAGCAGTACACGCGAGGTAACTTGGATTCGTTTGTCTGTGATCGGTTTGGTTTATTGTTGCCTTTTCCCTTTGGGGCTGGGGTGCTCTTCCTATACTTCTTGCTCAGCCAGAGGAACTTGAGATAGCTAAGCTGGGGCAAGCAGAAACTTTCTGACCTCCAGCATTGTTTACATTTTTAAAGGAATTACATTTAAAATTTTACATCTCATCTCCAGATGAGAACTGCAAGGACCTATCATGAATTAAGGGTAAATATTGAAGGGTAAATATTTATATCAGTTTATATGACTTCAGATTGTACCTTCTTCTCTGGGAAGAGTCCAGAAGGGAGAAAATTCAAAGCTAGTGTAAAAAAAAGTCTAGGGTTCTTTTTTTTATATACACTGTTAAATATAGGTTTATACTCCTACAAATGTTTTGGAGGGTAATTTGACCTTAATTTTGAAAACACTCTAAGTTTATGTACCTTTGACTGAGGAATTTTTTTTACTCCCAGGGTTTTTTTTCTGCATATATGTAAGGACATCCATGATAGCATTATTTATTTTGTTCTTGCAGTAAAAGTAAAAAAAAAATGGACAAAAAAGTATATCTGTGTAGAGGACTGGGTACATTATGGTAAACTAATATGAAATAAGATGCAGCTGTTGAAAAACACAATGGATATAGATGAACTCACATAGAAAGATGACTGAGATTATTGTAGAATGAAAACACTGACGTCTCTAAGGAGATTATGGTCTCATGGATGAGAATATATATGCATGTATATGCATAGCATTTCTAGAAGGATACAGCATATCCTATTCCATTAATATAATTTAATAATTATGAGTTTTAAAAATTAAAATGAATAATTGTGAAAAATGAATACAAATTAATTGATATTAACATATTTATAGTAAAATGGTATTATTAAATTACTCAAAATTTGCTCTCTTATGTTTGTTAACTACTTTCTAGTTTGTACTCTAATTTGCTTATTCTGACCTCTCTGCATATCACACACACAATTAAACTTCAGTCCACAGTCATTCATAATTTCCAAATCGATGCTTTGACTGTTTCTCCAACAGTACTGAAGATAGTGGTGGGCACACTAGTCATTGCTTATTAAAGCCCTACTATGTACTAAACACTTATACTTGTATTTTCTCTAAACTTCAAAAATCCCGAAAGATGAGGAGGAAATGGAGCCTCTCCACTACTTAAGTGACTTACTAAAGCCATACTGCCAGAAAGTTTGGGAGCCAGCTCTTAAAGTCAGTATAACTCCAGAGACCATGCTATTTCCATAATTTCCATATGTTATTCTTCCTGAGCTATGGCACTGCTGGATTAGTTTCTCAGAGAGTCTGTTTTGCTGTTAAAACAGATAATTTGGGGAAAAAAAAAAAAGATACAAGAAAAATCGTGCTTCCATTGCTTGCTACTATTCTTGCTTTCCAGCACATTCTACCAACCAGTTATTATTTATTCTGTGCTTCCCATTTTTCTGAACTTTGAATCTATAGTTATGAAGTTAATGGAAACTTCCCAAGCCTACTTCGTTCTGCTGGTATTTCCATAGCGTGCATGCCAACCCTGTGTCGGCGGGGCCGAGCGGAGCATGCCATCTGAAAACTGCTCCCGCCTCCAGGGCTGGACCTGATTCAGATGAGAATGCCATACCATTGTTTATTTTCTTGAGATAAAGAACAAAGAAAAATAAAAGAGCAAAATCTGCTTTTGAAAACATTCAAGTAATGTAATTTTTATTATTTGGACTAATTTTAGGCTTGGCCTGGTTTTGCTTTAAGAGATTTCCACAGTTCCATAGGGTACACCCCGGGTGGCCATGTAGAAGTAGTAACTACAGCCGTCGGAAGGCCATTCCAAACTCCCGTCTCCCTTTTGGCTCTTCTGCCGTCCTCTGTCCATTCCTTCCTTCAACTCTTTTCTGAGACCTGGTCTTTTTCTGAAAGTGATCCTGTCGTATTTTCAACCCAGTTAGATAAGTGAGGCGGGCAAAGGGAGCTCTGCTCCCCAAAAAGGTATCCAACCCAGTTTTAGGAAAGGTTTTTTAGGGAAAATGGTTACTGAATTGAATCCTGAAAGAGAAATAACAGAGGTGCCCAGTTATCTTGGCAGAGAGAACAGAATGTGCAGAAAACTCAAAGTAAGAGAGAACTCGGTCCATCGGCACAGCTGTGAGTCTCCAAGTGCCTGACCTTGTCTCCTGAATAAGGATATTGACTACAGATTCATTCCTTGACCTTGTTAAAGGCTCAGCTATCAGTACAACTAGGGTACAAAAACATTCCTAGAATAAAGAGCTCTGTGTCTGACCCCTCCACTAACACCACTCTTGATACCAGGGGTATTTATGACTCCCTCTCCCGAACCTCTCCTCCTGGCCCAGCTTCCCCGACTCACACTAGCAGATGACTCGCCCGGGCAAGGTGAAAACTTCAGGGACGCATGTAGGATGAAATGATAGCTGCTAATTCTTGAAAAGGGACTGTCGGTATAATAGCCATTTTGCAAAAACAGGGAAATGCTTAAGGCTGGAGTTCCTGTTTTCAGTAATGAAAATGGATATTCACCTGACGGCGTGCCATAGGAAACAGAGCAGTCCAGCCTTAGGCTGTGCATCTGGGCTATATTCATTTGTCACTGACAGAAACATCAAATGACAGCCCACGTGTCATTTCTCTTTATGCATCCAGCACCAACGCATGCATCGGAATCTTATGTTCTCCTAACTCTGGACAGCGCATAAGCCCCGTTTCCCAGTCTATGTATGCCACAGTTTTAGGCTCTCGTCTGTCCTCCAGCTAGTCGAGGAACCCTTTCTTTGGATTCTTTTCCTTTCTGTGTTTCATCATCTAAATTAATTTTTTCACCATGAATATGAAAACTGAAAAGGCAAGGGCCAAATCTGGAAATGCTTGTGGGCCCTAGTCAACCTGCAAAAATACAAAGGATAAACATACTAGACTTCAGATTGTCACCTGAATAAAAAAGGGCAGTTGTACTTATAGTTTTAAAATAACAGATCTATGTTGGTTCAAGGTCAGCCATGAGTAGAATTGTAAAGAAAGGACAAGAAATAATATACGGTTAAAATTCAGGGACAAGAATGCTCATATCATATACAAGATTAATTCAGCTGAAAGATAAACTGTAAAACGTGATTCTTTCAATTAGCAAAGTTCCACTACTTAGAAATTAAAGGCAGTCAGTAAATTCCTTAGATAAAAAAGCTCGTTGAAAACTGAGAATCCCGTAGTAAATATTAGCATTGTAGGGTACATTAGTCACATGTGTATAATAAAGACAACAAATCGACATAAGCATAGCTATGACAAAATGTGTATAAAGCACTTAGAACTCCACAAAAGTAAGCAGAGTATAAATAGATAGCATGCTCAGGCAGGGAGAAAATCAAGTGCTATTTTAGCACTTGGGCTAGTGACAATTTATCGTTTGGACTCTCCAGTTGAGTCAGTGTTTATATGGTGCTGTATATTAACTGAGACAAAAATAGTCTGTGCGCATTACTGTCTTGGATGATTACTGAGTGAGTGATCAGCAGAAACTGTACCAAGAGACCACTCCCCTACAATCAAGGGATTTCTAATATTTTAAATATTCATCCTAAAAGTCCAAGCTGTTCCGAAAATTTTTTTTGGTGATAAATATGGCTCTAAGAGAGGTGGTGTGATGTATTTAATATAAATAGATGGTAAAGGGGTCAACATTCCAAATTCAAGGCCTAGATTGCCTGGACTCAAATCCCACCTCTGTCACTTACTAGCTGTGTTGACTTGGGCAATTTACTTAACCTTTCTGTGCCTTGATTTCCTCATCAATAAATGGGGCAAATAATAGTACCTACTTCTCAAGGCCGTTGTGACAGTGAAATGAGTTAATACAATGAAGCACTCAGTGCCTGACTCAGTGTAAACTGTCTTCGGGTCTTTCCTTATCCTTTCTCTGTCTGCGTGGATAGTTTTTAATGACCATTTCTGGAGCACCTCCCACACATGAGATATTTTGTCCCCACCCCGCTGAGGCTTGCCTGTACCTTTTGAAATCACAAACAGCCAAGCACTTAACCCAAGTCTATATGACTTCCAGACCCATCCTTTTTATCACAACACTAAGCCATCTTTCTTTAGAAATACTTCTTTCAGAAAGGCTTTTGAGGTTGATGCCATGCAGTTCTGGCTCACTCCTATATCAGTTTGGGTATATTTTTATCTGTGACATTGAATATGTTCAATCATTTCATGTGTCTGTTCCCTCTGCCTCCCCAACTAAATCCTGTGTTCTTTGAGAGCAAGCATCTCTCAGAGCTCCTTTTGGGCAACCTTTGTGATTGGCTGTCAGTCTGATTATTTCAGAAGCAGGCGTGGCTGAAGGATGAAACAGATCAGAATTTTATCAGCTGTGAAGTTTCCTACCCAGCCATGGAGTGGAACAGATGCTCTCTGCTCCTGCCACCATGAAAATCATGCACAGCATCCAGGCCTTGTAAGATGCAGGTCATTTCTGAATCTCAGTCTTCACTCAAGAGAAAGTGTAGAAATTGACAAAACAGCCAGTTTGTTTTTGGGCTGTTACCACGGAAAGACTAGAGTGTGACCTGCCAGGAGACCTCCAAGGGTGGTATTCTTGCTGAATTCACCATAGTCCAGGGTCTGAACCTCCTTCTGGTGGCTCGGAGACTTGATCTGTTCATTCCCAAGGACAGAGCCATCTCTTAGGGCTGACTCCTATTAACAGCCCTCTGAACGGGGATTCAAGCAAGCCAGATGCCAGCATGCTTGTTTGTAAGGATACATATGTGCTTACCTGACCTGCATGCTTTCTCCGTGGGCAAATTTCCTTGGGAAGCCAGATGGTAACTTGTTGAGCACAGAATCTGCACACAGGAAGTTAGGACACAGGGCTGGTGGTCAGGATAATGGCACCAAGGTGATGTTGCACACTTCCTCCTAAGTCTGCCTGGGTTATTTGGCCAAGGTTGGCCTGGACATTGCCAAAACTGGCCTCTCCGGTTTATTCATCAAACAGCTAACAAGTCTCCGATCTGACTGGCAGAACCATCCCCTAATATAGCCATCGGCTTGGAGTCTAACATTTCAGAAGGGGTTGCATTCTGTTTCTTTAAGGTGCCTCTTTCTTTTCTGCTCTCGCCTTCATGTATCTGGGCCTGTGTGTCCCGGAGACAGAGCACGTTGGAGGGCAGGGCCGTGCTGCAGGCTCTCCACACCGCGGACTGGAGTGGTCCATGGCACAGCGCCTCCCAGAGAAGCTCAGAGGCAGGCAGTAAGAGAGGAGTACAGTTATTCTTGCTAAAATAAATAACACCTCTTAATGTACACAAGAGATAGGAAAGGAGAGAGCAAAGGAATTCTCTCCAGGCAAGTGTTTACTACTATAACACGTGATTACGGATGCCATATAGAGCTCTCAGATATACTTTTTCAAGCCCCCGCACCCATCCAGAGGGTGATGCCATGATTTCACCCTCCTCTGAACTGCTGCTCATTCACATGCCACCCCGCGTCTTCAGTCACCTTTTGGAGAGTAGGTTTAATTCTTGATGACTTTGAAACCCCTCTCACTTAGTAGCCGCTGCAGCTCTCCGAGGTGCCCAGGGGCACAGCTGAGCTGAAGGCCGCGTGTGGGGCCCCATCTGCCACTGTCTCTCATGAGAAGCAGCTGTCCCGAGCCGAGCAAGGGCCGCGTCTGTCCCTGACCCTCTCTGTGCACTCCCCACCCTCTGCCTGTGGCCCTGGCTCCTGTGGAGCCTGGGGGATGCCTGGGGCCTGTGGCACGCACCAGCTCCTTCAGGAGGCGCATTTCCTCACCTGGGATGTGCAGAACACACACCATTTTTGCTCTTCCCTCCCTGGTTCCTGGCCCTGGTTCACTGTCAGGGACAGGAGTGTCCGGAGGGGTCTTTCCTGCCCTCCCTGGTGGCTTTCTCTCAGGGGTACCCTTGTCGCTTCTTCACTGCCTACCAGCTGGTCATTCTCTGTGTGGAAAGCTTCGTGTTTGTTAACCTTCCCCAGCATTTCCTTGTCTGAGGCTAGAAGTGGGTTTAAACTCCACATTCAGGATGACATGCATTCTTTCATTCTCCGGTGCCCTCTGTGCACCAGGGTTTGCACCCAGTGCTGGAGGTACACCTTGTGCTTTCCACAGCAGTCCCGGGGCGTTCACAGGTTGCAGAAGTCTTCAAATGTTTCAGTAATGCTCAGAGTCCGGCCTGCTTGGCCCTGATGGGCTGCAGTCTGTGTTATACGCAGAACCCTGTGCTGTGAGTCGTTCTTGTCCTCAGGCAAATGCTCAAGGTCGGAGCACGAGGTTTTGTTACCTTCTGGAAGACTTCCTTAAGGAGACCGGTGCAAGGCAGGGCTCTAGGTAGAATTTTCTGTCCTCCTGGGGGTATGTGTGCTTGTGTGCGTAATTACACGGGGAGCTGGTTTGCAGAGTGGGCCAATGAATACAGTTTTATGGTCTACTTTATGGGCTGCATCTCAGTGGGAGAGCCGGTTTGCACAGTTACTCCTTGTTTTAGGCTGTTTAAGATGCAGGGAGGCTGCATAGCTGCTCTCCTTCCTACCACACACCCCGTGGACATGCCCTGGTCCCAGGGGAGCGGCCTGTGTTTTCCCATAGTCCCTCTGCACAGACCTGCCATGGCACACTTTGCCCATCCGGGTGTTGGTCAGCAAGGGTACCCAGGTGTCTTCTCAGCGGGTGTGGCTAGAGTGTCACTGGAGGCCACCTCGTGCTTCTTCAGGGTGTCTGTTCAAACAGGTGAGGACAGGGAAGAGTCAAATGCAGACACTGGGAATGCGGTTACAGCTCCACCGCCTTCCACTGCTTGCTCTTCCCCTCCTAGTTTCCTGAACTTTCTAATGATTTCAGCGAACTTCTGCCCCACCCCAACATAGCAAAGTAGGGTCTGCGAGGCAGGTTGGGGCCAGCAGCCACACTGCGGGGTAATTTTGGCTAGGTTCCACCTTTCATTTACAAGTCAAACTGAGAAAAACTCTAAAACTGGCATCCCCCGAATTAGTAACCCCTAGCCAAACAAGGCAAAACCCTTTTCATTGCTGACTGCAAAGGTAGACATGAGTGTCTCTCTGCCCGTTTGTGCTTGGTTGCCCTGAAAGCATCTCGTTTGGAGCCTTCAATCATCAGCTGCAGAGGCAGAGTGAAACAAAGCACCCTCTCAGTGTTAATATTTATTTTTAAGGGCATGAGACGCTCTTGGACCACAATGAATCAAAAAGCCTGTGCATTGACAAGTTTCCATGGGTATTGTGGGAATGTTGATCTGCGGGAGCCCACAAGGACCCTCGGTGGATTTACTGCGTATTGTTTTTGTTGTAACTATAATAGGAAAAAGGATGTGTCTGCACATAGGAGCAACTCCGGAGGGGCCCTGCATGGAGCCCTGGTGATGGGGCTCTGCTGCTGGAGGGAGGCCTGCGGAGCACTGGTGGGAGACCCGCCCACACCACCGGGTAGTGTCTGTCCCCATGGCTTCCCAGAGGCAGAGCTTCACCAAGAGCAGCCGAGCTGGCTGGTCCAAATCATTTGCATTGCCCCGGTCAGCCTGGGAAAGTGGAAACCACCCTGGACGCCAAGTCCAGCGGGGTGGGCAGACATCCCACCTCTGCCTTCTCTCCCCGGGGCACTAAATGTTGCAGGTGAGCCCCTACAAGGGCCGCCAACTGGTTCATTTTCCAACTCGCCAAGGGAAAGGGGATCCCGGCTACAGTTATTGCTTAAAGACAAAATTCCTAGCAACACCACTGGCTTCTGCTAAATGCTTTAATCTCTCTTTCCTGCTCTTCACAATTTAACAAGGATCCAGGTGTTAGATTCAAAAAAGCAAGCTTATTAATGACATTTATCTTCATCCTAGTAAAACTCACTTTCCATAACCTGTCAGGGCTTCATAACATACCTGCTAGGAATCTTTAGGGGATTTGGAAGGGAGAAGAGCAGAAGGAAGGAAGGAATGGTACAGAAATGTAAAGTTTCTAAAAATCATGTCGACACTTGTGCTTAATTGATAGAGAGCGTAGTTTGCCATGTGCCTATTTAACTAGGGGCCCTGGAGTTCTTTTATGAATGAAGGGGGATATTAAACATTCATCATGATACTTTTTTGATTTGTGTCAAAATACAAACATCTCATTGTGCGAGGGAACAGAAGGCAAAAGGAATGAACAGTCAGCAAATAACGGCCCTAACGACAGTAAGGAAACTATCTGTTGAGCACCTACCATGTGTCAGGTTCTGTTCAAAGCCCTGCACGTCTCCCTCATCTTCTCCTCTCAAGAGCTCTCATCTATGAGTCACGTACTATTATTATTATCCCCCTTAGAAAGCAGGGATGAGCCGGCAGACTCTCTTGACCTGAGTCATCAAGGGATCTTTCTTCAATGTCAATGTCCATCCAGAGACAACAGTGATGCTCAGTCCTGAACAGTCAGGCCCACTGCTGATATGTGCTCCCTCCATATGGTGGAGTTGGGGACCCTCCCTCCCACACCCCAGCATTTGCTCTCTGGGACCCAAACTAACGGGATTAGAACTGCTTCAGTTCCACCCACCTTTCCTCATCTTTGCAAATGGCTCCAGGAGAAAGCATGTGCAGGGGCTGCTATGCAGAGCCAGCAGGGCACTTCCAAAGGTTTAGAGCTGGATGAGAGACTCAAGGGCTCTGGAGGGATCCCGGCTGCCTTCTGGAAAGCTGGGGAGTCCTGTGTGTTTGAGAATCTGTCAAGGCTGCCACACAACGCAGCTTTCTTATTCCCTGTTTCAAACTCTCTAGGCTGTTCTGTCTGTGCCTTAGGAGTTCGTATACTTTTTCTTCACCTCCACCCCCCTGCCCCAGCAACGGTGCTGAGCATCTCTCTACCTCTCAGAAAGTGTTCCACAGTGGGTGGGCTATTCAGCCTCGCTCTCCATTGCACCGTTGTGTGTGTCAAGGCCAGGAAAGGAGGTGCCAACAGCCGCTCGCTTGGCATGCGTGCTGTGCCTCAGGAAACCTGCTCCCAGATGCCCAAGCAGGCTCAAGAACAGAAGCAGAGAACAAACCAGAATACGCTTGCTGCCTTGTTTTACTATTACTTTAAAATTGTGAGCTCATGCTTTTCCATTACTTTTAACTGAGTTACATCCCGTGACTTTGTGATCCCTGAATCCTCCATAAATTCACTGCCACTGGCTCACCCCCCACCCCCGCGCCCCTCCTTGAACCTCCCTCCCTTCCCCGCCTGGGAACCTGCCCTTTAAATTTGACATGGTTAGGATTTTAATCTCTCCTCAAAGGCACAGTGACAATTTCACAACAAAGCAGAGAAGTTGGGTGGGGGAGAGAGTTTTGTTCTTTGCTCCCATTAAGAGAGTAACTATTCCTTGTCCTGTGGGGCCAGCTCTTGGCACCAGACTGGGAAGATCTCAAACTTGGCATTGCAACATCCACCAGACCCCAAGTAAGTCTGGGCTCCTTGAAGGTGAACTGCAGCTGTTTGGATAAAATTCTAAAATCTTGTTTGTGAGAGTTTCAGCCCTCGTTTTACAATCACTCTTCCTGGCAGAGAAACCAGGAAGTTATACTTTCCCAGGATCCCAGGCAGGTAATTGTTTTCCCAAAATTCATTTTAATTTCTAATCAAAATAGACATTCTTAACTCTGAGAACCTTCGCCCACATACATCTACAAACCGTTTGTATTTGCCTTGCCGTTGGAGACGCCAAAAAGCCCCGAGATCGATTACAGAACGTCCCTTCCTCCCCTTAGATGCACGTCCACCGCTGGCCATAATTTAGGGCCATTTACATTTCTAAACAATAGTTATGAGCCTTTTAGTTTCTTGGAGCCTTACGGTGCTTTCCCATCGAGCGGTGGGCCACGTCCAAGTGGCAGATCATCTCCTGAGGATGAGAATTGGCGAAATCCGTTACTCGGTGCATTTGTAAGTAAAGCAGCATGAACCACGACCAGCTGACAGTTTATGCCGCAGCCAAGTGCTTTCATGACCCCCACCCCGTCTCCTATCGATTTATCTTGAGCGCGCTTGTGCGGGGGACGTGCCTCAGAACTAGGACCCCAGGGGCCCTGATCCTGTTCCCACCCTGGTGGCAGGCTGGGTTGTGAGCTGAGGGAGGTGGAAGTGGCTGACCACCAAATACAGAAATGTCTGCTTATCCCTGGTTTTGGTTTCCCTGGCCAGCTGCAGTCCCAAAGCAGCGTCCTCCGGACGTATTGTCAAAAGGTCGATAGCAGCCTAACGGCTACGTCACAGCGCCTGTGTCATTCACCTCACTTCACACCCTCACGTAGGTATTTTATCACCTCATGTCACCATAAAAAAAGGGGAGTATGGCAGTGAGATGTTTTGAGAGAGAGAGAGACCGCATTCACATACCTTTAATCACAGTTGTTATATTACTAGAACAATTTTATTAAATTGTTATAATTGTTCTATTTGATTATTGGTTATTGTTGCTAATCCCTTACTGTGCCTGCTTTAGAAATTAAACTTCATTACAAGTATGTGAAATAGGAGAAACACGATTCAGTACCACCTGAGGTTTCAGATATCCCCTGGGGGTCTTGGAACGTGCCCCTGACAGAGGATGGAGGGGACGGCAGCACTGTTGAGAGGTGTGTGCATCCTACACACCCGTGCAGGCCGGCTTGGTGGTGCTGTGCTTTGAGGAGGGGTGAGTTCACATGCCTCCGTGTCGCTTACTGGAGGTGGGGAAACGTGGCGCAGGAAGAGCATATCCAGCCCTTCCCTGGCCAGTCATCCGCCCACAGACTGGCTAGCCCAGACCCTCAACTCCTCCGACGTCCTGTCGCCCTGCTCCTCCAGCCCCTCTGAGAGCCCGGCACTGTTTCTTGCCCCAGAGTTCGAGACTCTGTTTCCAGAGGGTCCCTAAAAATATAAAAGCCAAAGCACTTGAAGGAACAGGCCCCCGTTGCCGTGATGTCTTTGTTATTCAACAACAAACATCCATCTCTCAAGCCTGGTACAAGGTTCTCTCGTCCTGGAGAAGCTGTGATCCAAATTAAAACACAAGCAGATTCCAGTCCAAGGCCATCCTCAACCAGCACCAGGGGAAATGATGACAAGTGTGGTGAGGAGGGCCTGTCGCAGTGACGTGGAACTTGCCCCTGGTCTCCTAAGGTGAGTTGTTCAGGAAGCAGTGAGGGAGAAGAAAGGGCTTTCTAAGCTGAGTGGCCAGCACGACCATAGGAGGCCCAGCATGGCCACTGAGAACTGCAGGGGGACCATCCGGCATGTTGGCACGGAGGGGCCTGCACCTGGATTCAGAGGCCCCAGGTTAGGCTTTGTTTTTTTAAGTGTTCTTTGTGCTTTTCTTCGTTTTATGGAGAGGCATGGTGGTAGAGGCAATAAGATGAGGTTTGCAAGGATTTCGCTGAATAGTTAATCCTTCACCTGCCCTCAGGAAAGGCCTGTTTGGAACATTCTACCTGGCCAGGGGGAGTCCCAGAAATCCACTGAAGTCTGAGTATTTCTGCCCTTGGTAGTATACAGCTACCACTCACTCATTCAATCACTCATTATTTTGTTCACTCATTCCTTCACTCGCTCATTCAATCAAAAAATATTTGCTCTGCAAATACTTACTACGCACTGGACACTGTGAGGCCGACAAATGTCCAGTCATGAGCCAACAGCAGGAAGGTCTTAGAGCCCTGGCCCCCAGGTGCCTGAGCACCCACACTGGCCCCCTAGGCCTCCCTCCACACACAGTGGGGCTCGTGTCAGAAAGGCACGGAGAGAGGATGAGAGAGATCCGTTTCTCAGACTGAGTCTCATCATTATGGAAAATACTGATTAGTCTGCAAGTGATTTTATCACAAGGGTTCTCAAAACACTCATTTGCATTCCTGCCACTGCTCCCCGTCCTCCTAAAGTCATATCCTGCCAGTGGACCATGCAGAATGCTGAGCGGAGCAAGCTGAACGGCTCGCCTGGGAAAGTACACGACCAAACGACAGTGGCAGGAGTTGAAGCTGAGATCATTTTCTAGATTTACCTTACTTGAAACTGCCGTCCACGATGTCCACCTCCCTTCCCAGCATCCCACGTCGACTTCATTCCCTTTATCCCAAGTCAGATCTCTGGTGTGTTGCCTCCCTTGTCTCAGGCTTTAAGGATTCCAGAAGCTGGTGGTAATTGTCCAGCCTGCCATCACTCGGTTTTGAGGGGTGCAAGCCCCACAGAAAGCTGGAGAGTGGAGGTCACTGTCCTGTCAGCCCCAAGAACATATCTAAATAGATCGCCTCCTGAGTGGTCCCAATCAATAGCTATGCTGTGCCATGTGGCATGGGGCTCCAAGCAGTCTAGTCTCCCCAAGAACATGTCTGGGCACCAGTGTAGTCAGGGGAGGACAGAAAATTTGGTGTCAGAAAACTTGGATTTGACTCTCATCTCTACCATTTAGTAGCCTGTTGGTCTGGACCATTTCTCAACTCACCTGAGCTCCGGTTTCCTCACTTTAGAGTTTCACAAACCCATTGGTAAAACAGGTTTAGCACCGATAGGGACCTGGCCTGAGGTCCTAGGGTTGGAACTAACTAGGGTTGGAATTCACCAAGGACGTCTCAGCACAGCTTTCCCAGTTGTTTACAGCCAGCTGAAATCTATTCTGCTTGGTCTGGGCACACACTAGGCTGGTTTTAAACATTTTGAGTATGACTCCTGGAAATAATTTATGTGAAAGAGTTTGTAGATAGAATAGCACACTGTTAGCTAGTGTAATGATGGCATTTGGGTGGCTGCCTCTTCCAAGTCTAAGTTAAAATGTATTCCCTATCTACTTCTTTTTCATCAGCCAACAAATTCATAATCTTCAAATTAGTTTGCATCTTCTGAGGCTCCATACAGGAGAATTACTGCAACATTTAGGTTCAAACATTCTTATCTGGTAGTTTTCATGAGGGCTAATACTTTGGCTCACTGAGGATTTAGGGAATGAGCCGTATGTGATCTTGGAAAGCGACTGACCACTCATGTCAGCCTCTTGAATGAAGGTTGTATTTGAGGAAGGTGACTTTTGACAAAATATGGTAGATTTCCACAGAATATCAAGACCTCCTTAACTTTGACTTGTCACTCAGCATGGCATCTTAGGTGAAATGGCAGGTAATAAATCTTTCAAAAAGAGGGTATGCTTTGTGGTACTTAATAGAATTCCACAAAATTAAATGAGTGTGTGTGCATAAACATTTGTGTCTATATCTCCTTGGAGAATTAAATTAAAACTGTGTACCTCCTCCCCAGAAAAATTTTCAAACACAGGAAACTTAACCTAATATTTTCAGGGAATTTATGGATTTCACAGAGTCATAGTATCTATAATCCATGTGAGGACACCCTAATGTCCCATTCTAAGCTAAGATTCTTTATATTTTTCTCACTTAAAAGAAACTGCAGGTCAAATTGATCATAGTCAATATTCTACAATATTTCTTGGTGATCACCACTCCCTAAGATTTCTAAGCTTGGTTATGTCAAGAATATACCCAATGATAAAAAGTCTGATACCAAAAGAGGTTTTGTACAATTATTAGACTTCATTGTAACAGGGTTTGATATGTAATAACAGGAAAAATTATTATATAACATATGTTCATTGATTTCTAAGCTTAACTCAATATGAGGAATCGTTTTTCATTTGTTACTTGTACAGGGTGGGGATGTACTTTCTTCTCTCAATTTGTTTTTCCATGTCTATTTAGAGCAGCCAAAATAGGAAAACTACTACACAGGTCCTAAAATTCACTTCCTCTATCTGTTTTCTGTACTTTGCTCCAGGTCTGGTGAATATAACTTTTTAAACATGTCATTTATTTTTATTTTAGTCTAAATATCCCTTCAGAAACACCAGGGGAACATATTTTTAGCTTAACTAAGAAAACAAACATGTTTAAACAAATAACACCCAGAATGTTCAGGTAGAATTGGTGTTGTTGGCATTTGAGTATTTTAACAGTGAGCCCATGTGATGTATACTGAAACACAGTTTTTCTTCATCTTAGATGTGCCTATTTCTTTCAGGAATAAAACAAAGAGAACAGTTGATCACAACTTTTATACTGGAACTGAACTTTTTGTTGTTTTGAAAGATAATTTCAAGCTCGACAATATGCTGCCTCCCCTCCTACACACCAGTTTTTAATCGCTGTTTTATAGACACCCAGTGCAGAGCCAGGGGAAACGCAGATAGTGGTGCAAATGAAGAGAAAGATGAGCTAGGAGAGGAGTGAATGCTGAGTTGAGCCCCATCTGCACACCATAAAGATGACTTTTCTATCTTCATGACCTCATAGGAGGCTTTTTGAATTTTCAGGAGAACTGGTGGTTTAAAATGCACCCCTTCTCATTTTGATCCCTGCTCTAAGGGCATGATCCTTGACTCCTTGAAGATCCAAGCTGGGAAAATAATTATATTTAGATTAAAAAGCAAGTCCCATCTCCCCAGTTTTCAGGGTCAACCAGGCCCAGAATCATTAATATCTGCGTTGTTCTTGCTCAATAAACGGGTGACTATGGGATAATACTTGTGAATCAATAAATGATATTCACTGAGTGAGTAAATGAATGGAAGTATGAATAAAGTAATTACCCAGTGAGGTCTCCATCCTCTTTAGAAATTGTTCATTGAGATTGCATTCATTCACTGGGTTTGTAACTCCAGAGACTGTGAATCAGCCCAGCGCTGGACATTATGACGGTCAGTGAGAATAATCTGTGCCTTGCATGTGTTAGCCCAGCTGTGGGTCAGAGTTGAAGTCTCTTGTTATATTAGTTGTATTTATTATCTCTATCTCCCCAAACTTGAGGCATTCTTCCCAATATATTTGACTCCCTCTCTTCTGGAAGGCCTTCCACTTCCCTTTTATCCAGTGCATTGCATAGCACTTTTGTGAACATACTGAACTAGACTTGCACAAGAATAAATGATGTCATCAATCTGTTCGTTGTTGTCAGGGACATCCCTTCTCAGTTCATGATTGTGCTTTTCTCTTGCAAGCCTTCTCAACCCTGCTGGGCCTCCAGTTGCTAAGCATTTTCTCTGCACTTTTATCTGTATTTATCAGGGTCTCCTAACCTCCCTAACCCCAGCAGTGAATCAGGATCATTCACACTGTGCAAGTAGAATTGCAGGATTGCCACTAAGAACTGTATCAGCAGGTCATTTAAATGCTTTCATTTCCTAAAAGGTTAAAAGGCCAGATCTTTGAAATTAAGATGCTTTTTTTTTTCTTAGACCCATTAGTCTGGCATGAAGACTGAAACTCAAAAATTATACAGTAAACTCTAGTCATCTGCAGGGCGGTAGATCCACATCACACATGGCTATGAATAGACTGGCAAAACATGGTCTTTGAACTTATACAGAAAAGTTCTTTTTGAACCCAGAATAGAAGAAGACATCAATTCTAACAGTGAGAAAATCCCACAGAAACTGTTCATGGTATTTTATTAATACTCTCAAAAGAAGTCTATCAGGAACCTAATGAAAGTGCTGTCTTGTATCTGATTCTAAGTTTTGGAATAAGGCATCCAATAGTTATTATTCTTGTACTGATGTCCAGTCAGCTGCCAGCAGCAATGCGGTGACCTTCTGTGACCAGCCTGACTGATTTCATGTCCCCTTTCCATGCTGTCAATTGTACTTGTGTTTCCTTATGTGCAAAACAGAAATATGAGAGAATGAAGGTTCCAAGGGTGGAGGTGGCCCCAAATATTGAAGACTTAAGTATAAAGAGAGGATGCAGGGGAAAGCGTGCAGTAGGACAATGAAGCAGGGAAAAAGAACTCCACAGTGGGACCCAACTAACTGGTCCTTTATCAGAATATGACTCTGCATCTCACCGTGTTAGCAGAGGATTCCCTCTGACCTGGGGCTGGAGTCTGGGCCTTTTCTCCCTGAACATCAAAGGTGGCAGAGAAGAAGCAAAATGTAATGTAGTTTCACAGAAATCTGCAAGGATAAGTCAAGGTCATAAGTAACAGTTCAAATAAAAGTAGAGTCCAGGTGCCAGAGGCATTAATGGCTAACATTGACCACTGACCCCTATGTACCAGGCCCTGTTCCAAGTTCTTGGCAATATTGTTACATCCCACTTAAAACCCATGTTCCTAGATGCTGCCTTGTCTGCTTGGTATGGTTAGCTCCATGATTTATTCATTCTTAATAAAAATACTAATAGCTAGTATAGAGCACTTACCATGTGCCAGGCACTGCTTTAAACATATTACATATTGTAATTTATTTAATCCTGGCAAGAACCTAATGAAGTTGGTACTATCATTAACCTCACTGTACAGATGAAGAAACTGAAGCACGGAATATTTGTTTAGTGCCCTGCCCAAGATCATGCAGTCCTAAGTGGCTCAGCTGGGGAGAAACCTGTGTGTGTGCTCTTGGCCGCCATGCCAGGCTTCATCTCTGGGGCTGATCACTGATTTTAATCATAGTATGGCATCAATTTTATGAGCTTGGATATTATATTACAAAGAATATATCAAAAAATGTAAAAGAATATAAACAGATCACCTCTGTTCTCCCCCCAAAATAAAATTTAAAATAGGATTAAAATCACCTTGATGATGGCCCTTGGTATCTATCCCTAAAAGAAAATGCAAACTCTTTTGTCTGCATTTAATTTAGAAAACAAGGCCTGGTTGCTTCTGGTAACTCTGAAGGAGCCCTCCTTGGAATCAATTAGGGAATAAATGTCACTAGACATCTATTACAGGGTTCCTGCCTGTGCCTGTAGACCAGTGAGGCCCTTTCAGAATCCGTGACTAGAGCTTCTCCAAGAGAATAAACCAGAGCCTCAGGAGTAGGCCTATTGGTTCAGTGCTGTTAGGTCAATAAACAGCTCTTACCGAAGGCAGTTAAGACTCCAAGATAAAGACTTATGACCACTGAGCCTGCTTAGTGTGTGGGACAGGGTGCTGTTTGTGTTCAGCTCTTTAGGGTGGCTAGCCCTTTGGCTTGGATTAAGTAGAGAACGTGCCTTAGCCAGCAACGTTCCTAGATAGCACCCTCAGATTTCCCTTTCCCTGCCCATGGATATGTGGAGCATCTAAAAAGCCCTGACATTCCAGGAGAACTTTATACATAACAGAAGATGAGGGAACCTTTGAAATCTATGGCATAGAGGCCAAATTTACCAGTGAATGGAGCATTCTACATTTCCCTCCCACTGGAAACAGATCAGAAGCTTTAGGGCATCTGAAAATGCAAGCTACGTAGCAAAATTCTGAGTTCAAGCATCTCATGGATTTTTGCCTCTTGTCGTCGGTTGTGGGTGATTATAGGTCTGATATGACTCCATGCAGAGTTGGCAGTCTCTAATAGAAGGGCAGCTAGCTGCAATAGGGACCTCAGAGACTACAGAAATGTACCCTCTGGGCTGCCATTCCTCACCTCAGCTTTTGGCCTGGGCAGCAGTGACTCCCAGTACCCAAAGGGTGGCAGCTGCTCAGGGTCCCGGGTCCCTAACCTGTTCTTGGCAAAGCTGTTAGGAAACAAGGATATACAGGGGCCCTCAAAAAGTCCTCTAATTGGCCCTGCTGCCTTTAGGCAGAACCCAACCATTCCTGCCAGATAAGAACAATCCTGTCTTAAAGACCTCCCAAGAAGGAACCCCAATCTCCCTTGGTCAACTTTCACTTTGGCAAGATTATCTTTGGTAGGCAGTCTGTCTCTGCAGCAAGAAGAGGAACCTACCTTAGAAAGTTATGTGATTTTAAAGTGTTCTAGAAAGATACTGATAAATTATTGATTGATTGATTGTTTGATAGATGGTAGATGGAGAGAGAGAGGTAGATGAATGGGTGATGGAGGAAAGAAGAGATGAAGGTAGGGGGAGAGAGACAGAAGAGGAGACTGTGAAAGAGGAAAGCCTGCAGCAATGAGACCTACGAGACCCATTTATTATAGAATTATACGCCAGAGGAGTCCACCAAACCCGTTAGAAAGAGATCCACCTTCCATCCTGCTCCCCTGGCGCTTCCTGCATACCTCCACACAGCCCCTGGTCACGTTGCAGCAGAAGAGTTTGTCAGTTGCTGGTCTCGCTGGTTGGAGTGTGAACTCTGTAGGCAGGGACGACACCTGTACCTCTGCAGCAGCAGTGCCGGCATCCAGCACAGCGCCCTGCTCCATGGAAGGAAGGAAGAAGAGCGAAGTTCCTAGTCAACCAATATGATCAATAAATTCACATCCTTTAAGGAGTGCATCCTTCCTAATGCTGCCATCTTTAATGTTTTCCTACCCAAACTCAACCTATCTGATGTCCCACTTGCCCTCGGTTAGCTACCACACTCAAAGCCAATATGGTGATATACTCTGCACGGTGTTGGAAGGATTTGTTAATATTTAATGCCCACTTAACACCCTTCTAAGGAGCACCCATTCATTATAACACTATTTGTTTCTGAAATAATTTCTCCCAAAATGTATTTCTTTAGAGTTCATTCTTTGAATACATACATTTTCCATGATCTGAGTACTGTTGGTCTTCACCAGTGACAGCTGACCTGGTGACCCGTAGGGTGTCCTCTGGGCTGGTTACTGTTTGTGGCCTTATACAAATGTTCTCAGTCAGTGGGTTCTCTCCGCATTTCCCATCGTTGGGTGTTCTGTCTCCTCTGCTCTCTTTCTGCCTTTGGCATACAGTGGCTGACAAGGTGTGGGAGTAAAGGGACTGCATCACATGCCATCCTGGGAAGTTGAGGGCAGTGGGCATAGTTCAGCTGTCAGCTCAGGCTCACCAGGTCCTGTGACCTGCCTGAAGAAGGGTGTCATCAGTGTTGTCATAGCCTGGAAGGGGCGACTGCAAAGTGGACAGGAAGGAATTGGAGCTGGAGGCATGGCATGACTTTGCGGGCATCTTAGGAGAACGAGAAGTAACAGAGCTGGTGATGGGGACATCACCCCACAGGGACACCACCTCGGAGCCAGCTGGAACACGCATGTGCTGTCGCTTCCCCTCCAGAGCGCTTGGCAGCTAGTCTGCCTGAGGTGCCTCCCCACCCCGCCCCCTGAATCCCATTCCTTTTGTCTTTCAAGGCCAATCCAAGGCTTGCCCCAGTCTCCCCTCTTCCACAGACTTCCCTTCATCCCTGGACTGTCTCTCCTGGTGTCCCTCTGCTCCCAGGAGCTGTCTCTCTCTGGGGCACTGCGTTGGGAGCCCATAAGGCCCTGAGTGCCCGCTGTGCCCTCCTGCGGAGAGCAGCCAGCTGTGCGTTCTCCTACCGAGGGGCATTGTGCCTTGTGTGCCCACAGTGCTGACCACAGTGGATATTGGACTAAGGCCCATGGTCTAAGGAAAAGGCAATGGACTCGCTCATGGGTAGACAGAATGGCTCGTGAGGCGATCTGACCCAAGAACTCTGTGCATCTGGAACATGGGTTTTCCATGATCACGGATTCAATCTGACCTTCCCTGGGAGTTGCCTCTGTTTTAACACGGCCAGATCGTTGTTTGTGACTTGCACGTTCCCTCGGGCTGAGGCCTTTTTGTTCCTTCCCTAGATCATGAGGTCCTTGAGGACAGTCTTACCTCATCTTTCTTTTCTCCCCCTCTGTGTCTGGGCTCTTAGATTCAGTGAATGTTTGTTGAGCAGGTGAACCTTGAACACCAGGCCTGATGCCTTCCCCCAAGGAGTACAATCCTCCCGGGGCTTCCTGAAAGGTTGTGTAGCCAACTGGCGCTCAAGAGACTTGGGCTCAGAAAGGTCCCCCAGCATCACTGACCAGTATAAATTGCATTGCTGAGCAGAGGCCTAAGGCTTGTGGCCTGGGGGATAGGGACAAAACTATCTGAAGACAGTGAAGACAGAGCCAGAGACATGGAAAATGACAGCAGCAAGTCCAGGGAGATGGACACACACACACACACACACACACACACACACACACACACACACAGCAATACCAAACGATGTTCATCCAAACCAGAGCCCTTCTCTCAGTGTTAGTCAGCCCCGAGCTCTGGTTCCCTCCCCTGGGCTGTAAATACCTCTTGAGCACAGGTTGCACGCTGTGTTCACCTATGCGCAGGGCGGCGCAGGGCCTGCATGGCACCTGGCACCTCGTAGACTCCTAGGGATGGTTTATCACCTGAATTAAATTGACAAAAGAGAATTCCACAGCCTGTCTTGACAGTACATCCAGAGGGCTACCAAGGTTTTGATCACCTGAACATTATGAAGTTCTCTGCCTTAAATCTAACTGTGCTTTCTTGACACAGCTTAGTCCATTTCCTCTCCAAGGGCTTAAAATGCATAGGGTGATTTTTCAGCCATTCAGGAAGAAGGAATGCTGTGCATAAAGCCTGGATTCAATAAAGGCAGATTTTTAAAAAACAGCTCTTAGCATCTTCTACTACAGACACTGGGCTGGGCAAGGCTTTTTATTTTATTGAATCCAGCTGAATAGCTTGACAACATTAATAATGGGGCTTCATTTCCAACCACTGCCTCCCTATCTTTTCCCCTAAAAGCCTTATGGTATTTAAGCAACTGCTAATACATAAATAATTGCCGGTGGCATCATTTCCTGCCACGATTTGACCACCAGGATGAGGTTTTTCTTCTTGCACCCAATCTGGAGTGCTCAAGCACGTCACGTGTGGGCCTGCAAGATCAGATTTTAAATAGAGTAAACAAATCTAACTGCAGCTATGATTTGGGTTTTATTGAGTTTGTTTGTGTTGAAAAACTGAGGATTTGGGATGATTCTGTTGGGTGTATCAGAAGATGGGTCTGAAGAGGACCCCACCTCAAGGCTGCCCAGAGGTTTGAACCTGGTGTTTCTGCATTAGCATAGGTGATACCATTTTGTAGGTTCACCAGGATGGACTAGCAGATTTTACTCCCTTCACTTAAAAGAAGATACTATTTATTTAGCTCCCATACTGCCATACTATTTTTTGATGTTTCCCTGGAAGATGATGGCTAACCACCAGTTCTCTTTACGCTGGACCTGAGGGATGATGGGTTTCAGTATACATAACTGCAACAAGGTATCCGTGCAGAAGACAGGCTCTTAAAAACACACACCTGTCAACAGGAATATAGCAGAGCTCCTGAGAGCACAGAAAAGAGCCACACAGCCTGTGTGTGAGTCCAGCTCGGCCACTTTCTAGCTGTGTGGTTTCAGATGTGTCATCTACTCTGCCTCAGGCTCCTCATATGTCAAGTGGGGTGTAACAAGAGGACCCACATGGCTGGGTCAGTATGAAGCTCAGATGAATTGGTGTTTGCTAAATGCATAGGTCAATGCCTGCGCATAGCGCTCTGTCCATTTCCCGTCATTGCCTGTGTGTGTCATATTGTTGCATACTCGGTGCATTTATTCCTTCCCACACAGCCTCTGGCAAGGATGAATAGGAGTTTTTCTCTCAGCTGAGGCACAAATTTAACTGAGGGCTGAAATTTAGATAAGACCTTGCATATTACAGGTTTTTGGCAAAAATAAAATACTGTCTCTTTCAATCTGGAAGCTCGATTCACTCACTGCCGTGGGGCTAGGCACTGTGGATATGTATGGGGGTGAAATATGTGAATCCATTCCTCGAAGAACTTGTAGCCAAACTGCAGACATACGACTATCACATATCAAGTAGCAGAACAAAACCGGAGAGCGGACATAATGAAGCAGTGGAGAAGTCCTGGAGAAAAGATGTTAAGATAGCTCGAACGGTCCCGTTAGGCTTCACGAAGGTGTTCAGTGGGGAGGAGCTGAGGTGGGGCACTGGGTTAAGACTTGGGGGGTGCAGGTAAGAAGACACCATGAGGTTGAAGAGATGGAGAGTGGTGAGGTGGGCTTTGGAGGGAATGGGTGAAGCTTTGGGGTGGGGACAGTTCGGCTCATTGGAGGGGCGGTGATGCTGGCCAAGCACCAACCACATGGTGCACAAAGGCAGTGCTGGAAAACAAAGTGAGAGAGGCCAGGTTATGGAGGGCTTCATAAAGCAGGCAAATGAGTTTTTAGGTTTGGTTTAATAGAAAAAAGGAAGTGAGAAGGAGGTAGGAAACACTATCTAGAGTGCGTGGCAGCTGTGTCACCCGACGTCCTTCCTGCAGCAGCCGTGTCCCCAAGCCAGGCCTTGCACCATCCTCCAGTGATGGAGGAATAAAGACAAACTGGGGAAATAAAAGCATTTTAATGTGTGGAGTTATCAGTCAAACCACAGCAGATCCCAGAGATGTTTTTTTTGTTTTAGAAATGAAGAAACGGTGGTGTGTGTGTGTGTGTGTGTGTGTGTGTGTGTGTGTGTGTGTGACCTCTACTTCTTTAGGTCTCAGTTTCCACTGGGACAGAAAAACACAGAACTTAGAGTCGTTTCATTTATATGGATCCTCATCGTATTAGATTTTTGTGGATTTTCCTCAGAGCTTCCTGATCATCTACTAACATAAAATAAGTTTATTAGGTTGCTCTCCAGTCTCTTTCCTCCCCGGGTCCCTTTGATTTTCTCCTGTTGGATGATGTGCTTTGCTGCCTCTAATGGTTCGAGAACGGAGCAGGCCGCGCCAGAAGCTCATCTGTGTTACGCTTGCTCCGTCCCCGAGAGGTGAAGGGAAATAAACAGCACGTGGGCGGGGGGAAATCTGTGTTCTAAGAACTGCTTTGGTTTACACATCTATAGATACACTCAACCAGCACGGCGGGTCACATGTACCGGCTGGTGAAGCTGAGCATGAGTCACTTTTAAATTACTCATAGAGAAGGAAATATGTTTCTAAAAGCCAGCCCCGTTGGCCTGCACATGGAGCCGGGGGAGAGAGCAGGCGGCCTCATAAAGCACGCCCGTCTCCCGTGACAGCTGGCGAGCGCGGCGCATCTGGCGGGGAGCAGGGGTCCCGGGCCTGAGGGCTCTTTGCCATGCACTATATTTGGAGGTGAGAATCTCCATTAGTGGGAAGCCCCTCACTGGGGAGTGGCGCTTGGGGATCCACTTTCAACGTAGGCTAGCTTTCTTTAAAACTGCCCTTTGGGACTGGCACTAGAACTCTCCCAGGAAGGCCTTCAGTGGCACGTCCAAGCGGCGCAGACTGAACCACCTGAGCCGGACATGGAGAAGCATGTCGGTTCCACAGAAGGTTGGGCAGCGAGGGGCTGAGGAGAGAGCTGAGCTTGGTGGAGTAAACATCAGCCCTGACGGGCTTACTTTGTTGGGAAGCAGAAAGAATTCCATCCCAACCAAGATGGAAAAACCATCTGAGCAAAAAGAAAGCATACAGCACAACGGCTGCATCTTCGTTTTATCTGTTGGGAGTCCAACTATTTTGGACAGAAAAAAATAGAGAAGACAAGAGAACTATTACCAAGAGACCCCAAGGCACACTGCTTACTAAATTGGTCCAAAGGAGGGATTTCACCAAATGCAAATGAACGAGAACAATACATGTGACTCAAAGTATCCGTTACACTCTTAATGCGAGAGGGTGTGAGGCTGGGAGGTGACCTTTGAAAGGCTTTAAAGTTGTAAACTTTTGCAACCACATTGTTTTGATTGCTGGAAGGTTTAAGAAGGGATTACCTCAGGGTACCATTTTGGGAAAAGCGATTAAAAAAAAACACAACACAAACGACCTCCTGCGTAATATTTTGGGACGTTTTTGCATTCTGTTTTTACTTTAAAGATGTACAATTCAAATGCCCGTGGAGTAGCTCAGTCTTTCATGAGAAACTGAAGCCCAGAGGTCTAGAGGTGCATGGCCCCTGCTCCGTGGTCCCTCAGCCAGAATTCTGGTTCAGGAGGAAGGGTTCCCCGCCCCCAGCCCCACGCCGCAGGAAGTGTGGTTGGCTCTGGCTTGGTGCTCCCCCTAGCCCCCCACCCCGGCCCCCGTGACAGGCCAGCAGGGCAACGTTCTGCCAAAGTGGAGACATGGTCCCTCACCCTGCGTGCGCGGCTCTCGGCCAGGCATTCCCTGAAGGTCTCCTCTGAAATTTGGGAAACAGGAACTGTTAAGAAAATTTCTAATTTGCCTGGTCATGTGAACTCCTCTTTCGATGTTGCAACATAAATTTGGAAAGGAGTGCTGAGCTGTGGTTGGACCCTTCTAATGGGAGAGCAGTTGCTCCTTTGAGAATATGGTAGATTTGACTACTACTGGCCTCAACTTCCCTCTTTCTAAACATGTAAACCCCGATGCCTAAAGAACACCCCAGAAAAGAAACCCATGCAGCTTAGTTACATGGTCAAGTGCCAACAGGGCCGTTGCGAGGGGCCTACATGCCCGTCCCTGAAAAGCCCCCTGGCGTTTACTAAAAGCACCCCTCCCTGCAGACGTGTTTGTGCAGGCTCACGCTCCATCTTCAGAACCTCCACTTCACTACCTGTGTTTGCAGTAGATGATTGATGATTAGCCTTTCTTCCCACACATTTGGCTTTGATAATCTCCACGCAAAAACATTCAGATGTAAACAATTTAAAAACAAAGTGGCTTTACAGGATCTTTCTGGGATGATGGAAATGCTGCATATCTTGATAGGGGAGCAGGTTCCAGGGGTGTAGGCTTTTGTCAAAAGTCATCATACTGTACACAGAAAACGTGTTCTTTCTGCTGAACGTAAGTTATACCTGGATGAGAATTTTTAAAACAAAAAAGTGGCTTGAGTTTGGCAAAAAAGAAAAAGCAGGCGTGATGGAAACGACCCCCTTTGAAGGGATTTTTCCTTAAGGTTGGCCAGCAGGAACTGAGAAACGCCTGTGTGTGAGCAGTCCTACTGCATGGGAAATCTTTGCAAGGCGAGCAAATCAGCCCCGCTTATAGAAACCACAGCTGGTTAGATGCATGAGTCTGTGTTTTCATGTGTTTTTTTATCTTTATGTCCATTTTTGTTTGGCTCATTTCCATATTCAATTGGATTTTGTCTTCTGTTTCCTGACTACGACTCCCCCAAAGTACCTAATATCCCAGGCCCGTAGAAAACAAATGCCGAGTACACGTCCACTGGCCCCCTGAGACAGAGAGCTTCTCCTCCCTCTGGGTCCTTCTACTGAAATCAGCCAGCGCCTGTTGGCTTTCAATGCATATGTAAAAATGGAAAGTGAAAGGGGAAACATCCATACTTGCACTGGTTTTGAGAAAATTCCCAGCTATCCCTGCTTCTACAAAATCCTTTCCAGAACTTACTTTGGGAAAACTACTTTTGCCCAACAAGGAAAAGAAAATGTGTAGTCGCTAAGCAGTGATACTTTCAAATAAAACAGTCAAATGATGTGTCTGAATGTGGGCGAGTGGGGGCAATGAGGGCTTGCTCTTCTTTCCCGCCTCTTCCTGGCAGAGCAGAACAGGTGTGGAAATTCCCACACGTTACACTGTACCAGCTTACATGTTTGTCTACTTTTAGGAGTTTCATGGTTTTTTTTTTTTTTCCTGACAAGTCTGTCTTTTTGTCATCATCTCATCTTGAAACTAGAGAGGAAGGGAATGGAAGGTCGAATTGCTAATATCAGAGGCTTCTGGAAATTCCCCTTTTATGCTACATGAGTCTTTCTTAAGAACAGTTCTCTTTCAGTTGTGTTTTTGTGATTTTGGTGACAACCACTCTGCCCAGTCCTCTGCTGTACTTCAGCGTGCTGGCAGCCCTCTGTAGAGCATGAGTGGACGCGGGGAGGGAAGATGGTGATACGCATTGTTTGGGAGAAGAGAGCCCAGTGCGGATACTTTCTTTTTTTTTTTTTAAGCTGAATCCCTGAACATAAATCTATGTTCACATGATTTAAAATAATTAAGTTATCCAGTATCTTTTATAAACTGATGGATCTCACACAAATTAATGACTCACCACTGCCTGAGTGGCGGGCAGATATTTAAGTAAGCTGGACATTCCTGTTGGCGTTCTGAGTGTTAACGCTTACCATCAGCTCCAGGTACAACCTGGCTTAGTTGAAGCTGACCGACCTGTTTGCAAGTCAGTACAATGCCAGGTGAGTTTAAAGCAAAAAGCATTTTTTCCCATGCAGCTTCAAGAGATGCCTTTTGAAGATGGATGTAGGACTTGGATTCTGGTGCTGGGACTGGCTTGTGTCCCACGTGCCCCCAGGTGGATAGGGCCTGAGTGGGGCCAGCAGGTAGATCAGGCCCCTCGAGCGAGGCAGATCTTGCTGCTCTTGGGATTGGCTGACAGGCTGCCTGGGGGGCTCAGTGGGCCCAGTGCGGGCTGACACCTGGAATGGAGGAGAGTGTGTGACAGCCAGTCCCAAGGCTGGGCTTTGAGGACTATGCTAATTAGCAAAGTCTCTGCTAGGGTCAGGTCACTGGGCTGCCAGGTAAACAGTATCAGGTTATTTCTGCCTTGGCAGAAGGAGCCAGTGAGCTAAATGCCTTCACTGGGAGTTGCTCTCAGCAGTTATTTATTAATTGCATCTCAAAGCACCAGTAGGTTAGACAAGAAAAATCCACCCCCAGCAACTCTCTCTCTGACTTCCTTACTCCCCCACCATCCTTACCAGCCACTCCTCCAGCCCGGGGAAACAGAGGACCCTCCCACCTGGGAGCTTCTCTGGGGCAGCCAGCTTCCCAGGTCTTTGGGGTGACCAACCCGTTCCCTCCTCAGCCAAACCGCCTCTTAGATTCTAGGCCAGGTGAGTTGAGACCCTGTCGGAGCTTTTCTTATGAAATGGCTTGTCTTTTGAGTTTCTTTTTCCTGCTACATTGAACCCTGTATATGTTTGTTTTCTTTCTAATTATGGCTTTAAAAAAAAAAGAAAAAGAATGTTTGGGTAGTGTAAAAGTTTTCTCATATCCACACTGGAAACTCCCTGGTCACCGTGAAACCCGGACAGGTGCCTCTTTGTTTCTCTGTCAATGAACCATGTGTGCACGGCCTGGAAGTCAGCTGCTGGTAGCCACAGCAGGCACGGGCCAGCCTCCGTGTTCGAGAGGGACTGAACAGCCCCAAGTTAGGGGGGAAGCCTGCCGCTCCCCTTCTTTTTTGATCTTCTGATAGAGACCACATAGTGTTCTCTTCACGGTATTTTGATGGCATATGGCATATAAACACAGGTGTGACCTTTACACCGTGCACAGCATTGCAGTTACAATAAGTGAGAGAAGATAAAGTCAGCTGGAGTTTAAGGTTAAAGCCGAAAACAGCTAATACTAATATTAACTGAAAACAATGTCACAGAGCCAGGCAGGCATAGGTGCCCCTCTGTGGGCCTCTGTTCAGTTGCCTCTTGCATGGTTTTAGGGACCAGCCCTGGGCAAAGGGTTTCCATGAAATAAGAAATGTCTGGAGGTGTGCACACACTTAGTGATGCATGCTCTGAGGGGACCCTCCAGGACCGCCCTCCTGGTCCTGATTTCCTGATGCCTGACTGGCTGTTGGGGAGCGTTAGGAACTTACATAAATCTATATTCCTCATGGTATGTCCGGTCCTGGCTTCCATGATGGCTGGCTTTTAACTTCTCTGGGACTCAATTTCCTCACTTAAAAATTAAGGGGGCTTGGACCCTATTTCTTCAGCTTTGCGCATTCTGGTTTTTCCTGGTAGAGGCTCAGCTTGGAAGCCTAACACCATTCGAATCCTTAATTCCTCAGGAAAAAAGTCATTGTCAGACCCACAATTAGCTTAATTGTTTATTTGTACAAAAGGCTTTCCTTTGCAGCTCCAGCACTAAATTTGGAGGAGGGTGGCCCCAGATTCCTATTCACATGAGTAGCCACTGGGGCTTTTTCTTACTGAGCAAACAGCTCAGAGGAGGGAAAACGGAGAAGATGGAGAGCAGAGTTTCCACCATTTGCACCTCCATCCTAGCGCTGCCTCTGGGCCAACGCTCACCTGAATCTCCTGTTGCCCAGGAAACTGGACAGTCAGGACTCCAGGCCAAGTCCCCCGGGGTCATGTGGTCACTGAGCAGAGCAAGAGAGGACCACCCAAATCAGGACTTGGAGAGCAGTTCCCTGGCCCCAGAGGGAAGTCTCTGTTTCTGTTTCTATGAATGTCAAGGGCACGGGCAGGTGGATACGTGGCACTTAGTGCTCAGGTACCGGTGAGATGGGGGAAGAACAGGCCATTGGGTCTGGCCTGCCAGTACTCTAAGGCAGGGCTTCTCAGCGGGGTGGCTTGGCCTCCCAGGGGACAGTTGGTAAGGTCTGGAGAATTTTTGGCTGTCCCAGCTTGGCAGGGGTTTCTATGGGAATTCAGTGGGTAGAGGCCGGGAATGCGCCCAACATCCCTCCGTGTCCTCCCCCAACAAAGAATTACCCAGCCCCTAATGTCAGCTGACCTAAGACCTATACTTTGTAAGTCCAAAGCACTGGGCCCGGGGGAGCAGAACAGTCATTTGTGCTTTCCCCTCAGGGCAGTGCCCTGCCCCGGGGCTCCTGGGTAAGGCTCTGTGCCTACTGCTCCCCTCCCCTCCCTGTCTTCTGTCCTCTCAGTCTTTTCTGTTTTTTCCTTCTCAGCAAACCTCATGAATATGAACTGGGGGCATTCAGGGCTCAGTGCAGAAGCGATTTCTGGCTTTTCTTGGGAAATGCTGTCAGGCAAGCCAAGCCAAGCAGGTGTCCCCAAAAGACTAGTGCACCTCACCGTGGTCACACCAGTAGCCCTCACCTGGGAGATGCAGGATGAGCCTCTGACTTGCAGAGAATAAAGCCAGGGTTGGGGTGCCAGAGAGGGTGTGACAGAGGGGAGAGGGCTCGTGGTGGCCCCGGGCAGGCCCTGCTCTTCCCACACCCACTACCGCCCCACTGCTGCTCTCCTGACCCCCACCTGCCTGCCCAGCCCTCTTTCCATTCCGTCCCAGCCACCATCCTACTCTTCCCTTGCCACACCAACAGGGGGCAGCAGAGAGCAGCAGACGCAGACTAAAAGCAGCAGACCCAGTTGGAACCATCCCCTGGACTCCGGAGCTTCCTGCAGCTTCCGTCCCAGAAGGTGGACTAGGACCCTCCTCGTACACCATCTCCGTCCCAACCCTCAGCCCCAGAGAGCTCCCCAGCCCCAGCTCACACCGTGTATCCCGCGCCAACCTGTGGAGAGCCTTCAGCCTTGGGACTCACCTGGTTTTACTGCCTTGCTGCAGAGTTTCTCAACCTTCCAAAACGAGGCTATTCTGCCTTGTCAAGTTGACTGTCCATCTCTTGAGGCTCTGCTCAGCCCCGGCTGTCTCCCCACGCCCCAGTGCAGCACCTTCACACAGTCTGTGTTCAGCGCAGGCCTGCCGACCAAGGGCACCTCTGCTGCCTGCCCACTGTGCCCCCTCCGGGGCACACTCACGCCAGCCCTTGCGGCCGATGCGACCATCCCCTCTTCTTTACAGATGAATAACAGGCTCAGCGGCTTTAGACATCTTGGCCAAGTTCTTAAAGCTATGAAGTAGTAGATTTGGAAATCTGACTCACATTCTAGACTCTGCCACATGCCATATTTCTGTCCCAGCCCCAGACAGTTCCTACGCTCTTTTACAATGTGTAACGCGTCTGTCTTTCTTGAGCATAGTTTTAACTTTGCTTCATTTTGCAAACACTTCCACGGGTTTTACCAGGTGCCAGGCACTGTTTGAACCTGGAAGACAGAGATGAGTAATAGGCAGGCACTGCCCTCGAGGCAGAGACAGACCTGTAGCAGTGAGCTCAGTGTGAGCAGAGATGGGACAGGATGAGAAGTGGGTGTGATGGGGAGGTGTTGGGGCTTGGTCAAGAAAGTTGCATGCACAAGGATGTGGTGTGAGCCAGGGTCAGCTGGAGGCATGAGGTTGCAGGCTGATGCTGCTGGTAGTTACATGGAGGTGAAGGCGTGAGGTGGGCATGGGGAGAGGCGAGGCTGGAGGCAGGGATCAGGGCCAGTTCACCCTGTGGATTATGGGGAGCCACTCAGGGCATTTGGATGAGTGAGAAGGAGACACTTGCTTTGGTGGTTTAAGAGGACCCACTAGCGGCAGTGCCAAGTGCAGGTGGATGCAAGATGATGTCACAGAGGGTGAGCAGGACTGACATGGTGGGGTTAAGGGACCTGGCATCAGTGGGATTAGAAAGAGGAGACATCCACACGGTAGTGATGTCAGTGATGGTGTGGCGGTAGGGAGGGAAGGGACAAGCTGAGGGTCACTGGGGTTTCCGGCTGGGATGTAGGCTGTCTAAGTGCTACTGCCTCTCCATCAGGCTGCCTCCTGGAAGGCTGAGGTGCCGAATCAGAGGCCAATCAGTGAGGCAGCTTCTCAGATGGGAGAGAGCAGGTGGGCAGCGCATCTTGGTGCGTGTGAATTCGATGTTATCTGAGACCAAGTCGAAGTTGTATCAGTATGCTAGCCTCTGGTATTCTCCGCTGAAGAAGCCGTTGTCAAACAGGTAGGAAATATTAAAACTGAGGACATGGCGGGGCCTTATCACCTGACTGATGTGGAGGCATCCTGTTATATGACGGATAGTCTGTAATTTCATCAAACCCAAGTAATCCTGTCTTCCCATGGGACGGGAGCCTGTCTGAGAACAGGCATGTGAGGTGTTTGTTTATTTGTTTGTTTTGCCTCTTGGGAATACTTTGCACCTTATGATTTAGCAGTAAGAAAGTAAGAACATTTAGGAGTAACATTCTGTGGATGGGGAGGCCAGTTAGTTTGACAAAAAGCCCTGAGCACAGATGCTAGAAGATTAAAGAACAGATTCGGTCATTGCAATCCCTTCTGCCCTTGCTTGACTTGGCACTCAAATCTCAGGCCTTTGGACTAACTCTGGGCAAGGCTTATACAAATTAATGGGGGGAAAAATACCTTGATTTTTAGAATTTCTTGAAAGAGGTATGTTTTTAAAATTTCAAGTACCTAGAATTGGGCACACAAGGTGTGGCCAAGTGGCAGTTCTGCTTAGTGACTAATGACCACATCAAAACTCCAAGCACAGTGTGGTATGCTCCGTTCCTGTGCCTGGAACAGCTACATCGGTTTGGTGTCAAAGACATGTTTCTGAAGAACTTGAGTGCTGTTTTCTCTTAGTTAGATAAACAAACTCCTTGATATCTATTAATAGCTCTTTGTGAGTGAGCCTCCCATAGGCTGCCCAAAGGAGAGGTCTGGCAGGTTGGCTGGTGAGTAAAGGCTGTCTGTTTTGATCAGGATCTCAGCATTTCCTTTCCAAGCCCCACCTCGGTGTTCTGAATTAGTGTTTTTCAGACTGTCATCCAAAGCTGTCCTGCCAGCTGCTCTAGATTATATACATAGAGAGCAGCTACCGAGTCTGCTCCCTCCTGTGAAGGGGCCGGGCCTTGAGAACTAGCCAGTGGCCCCATTTCACTCTGTTTGCTAGCTCGTTTATCCAAGAGCTCAATGCACCACTGAAAACTTGCATTTAACAGAAAGCCAATGTTTGGGGGGCATTTTGTTTCAACTTGGTTGTGTTTGAACATTTATATTTATAATAGTGCTAATCTCTAAGGGATTCAGATCACATTAAGAACTTTATATAAGGCTGCCAAAGAAATTAGCATGTATCCACATGACTGGGAAGGACGAGAAATTGGGTTGGGCCTACTGAAATTTAATAAGCTCCAACTTTCATTTCAATGATTTTTTCCTTGAGATTTTGTTCTGAAACCATTCAGTCACATGTTCTGTGCATACACATTTCCCCCTGCACCTCTAGCTTGTCCTGTCACCCTTGCGCCCTGACCCTCGCCCACTATGGCTGCCTTGCCTGGATGGACGGGCCTGCTTCATCTCGTCCCTCCCCACACTCTCATGGCCCATGTGCTGTGCCACACATTCTGTCACTGAGGTCATTCTCTTTCGTATTGCTCGCTCCTGCTTCCTAAGTATTTGTCTCCAACTAGAGGGGGAGGAGTGGTTATAATTTTCTCAAGTCCACCCCAGAGTTTGGGTCATATTCATCATATAACTGGTACCAAATAAATAATACAGGATGGATGTCTAGTCAGGGGGTGGACTGGTGTGGTGGGAGGTAGATGGGCCATAGAAGAAAGTAGTTCAGTATCAAGACAGACATCGTCAGTATGGGGAAGGGAAATTTGAGGGGAAATCTGAACAGATCAGTTTGACCCATCTGTAAGGCTAATTTATGGGAAAACACGAAAAGGGGAAAATTCCCTTTGAGTAGCTGAGAGACAAATGAGGAGTAGGGAATGCCCCTAATTGCACTGCAGAGGAGGAAACCATGAGGACTCACCAAGTAATTTGTTGAAGCTTAATGTGACGGCTCTGTAAGTCAGGATGAAAAGAGGCCATTGGCCTTCTCGGTGGAGATACAGCTGATTGGTCTTTGAAGAGTGTTGTCTGTCCAACTGGACTGTGACAGGAGCCGCCCAGTAGTGTTTGGAGAGTCGGTCGCACTCTCCCAACCCGGAGAACCCCTTCCTGAGCATCACCTTTTACGTTGCAGTGCAGCATCCCTGGAACTTGCACTGCCAGAAGTTCTCTACAATGTGTGTAAGTTTCAGGATTTTTAGGACTCCCTCTCTTCAGTCTACTTCTTTATCCCTACATGGACAGTGCTGGTGTATCAAACTAAAACAGCTCTCCAAAAGGCTGAGCAGAATCCAGTTCTAGAATGTCTGCCAGGCTGTGGGATACAGAGAAGGCTTAGGGATAACATTTCCACAGCATTAGGGGGACATAGTTTGAGAGGAGACTGATAGGATCAAAGACAAACGCTAAGAGAAAGTGAGGGGATGGCAAATTCAGAGGGATATGGGAAGAAAAAAAAAGAGTAAACATAGCGATAGAAGAAGAAAAATTATTGTAATGTCTGATGGACAAAAGTGATTTTCCTGCTTTTCTCTGGGCCCCTCTGGGCCCACCACTTTTGCTAGAAGGTGAGAGCAGGTGCTTTCTGTGGCATTCCCTCTGGAAGTGATGCTGCTGAAGGAAGAGGAGAGAAATCTTTCTACCAGATATCCATTTCTTTCATTTTGAGGCTGACTCAAGCAAAGTGGGGACAAAATCACATCTGGACAAAGGAAACTTCTCTCCCCAAATCTAAAAGCCTTATGAAATGAGAACCCTTTCTGTAGAGAGCCATATAGTTCAGCATTGTGCTTGATTCCAAACAAAAACTAGAGAATTGGCTAGAAATCAATATTATTAGTGGCATCTCCTCCCTTCCTCACTCCTAACCCTCTGCCAGGCCACTGTGAGAACAGTGCTATTTTTCATGCCTGAAAGGAAAATTGGAGATTCCATCAAGAAGAGGGTTTTAAAGGAAGGCTGTGTTATTGCATTATTATTTGGACTCTCGCTCTAAATATATGAATGGTTCCAGTTTCTTTTAATATGGGTTGAAGGTGGCAGAGTTAAATCTCACTGAGCTAGAAGAGCAACTTAGGCAGAGACAAGTCCAAAGCCCTCTGTTGACAGCCAAGATTTATGATATAAATAAGCTTGATTTTTTTTCCCTCAGAGTTTATAAACTTTTCCAAAGAGACAGAGATGTTACAAGGGGGTAAGTCACTGCTGTATTCAAGGTTACGACATCCTGGCTCCGTACAAGCTAAATAGATGGGAGTCATCCCAGTGTTTAGGGAGGCCTTGTGAAAGGTTGAAAGGCAAGATACATTATGTCAGAATTCTGGGCTTGACTCCTGATTCCACTGTCAAGTAACCACGTGTCCTTGAAAAAGTTAAACATATCCCTGATCATCTGTAAAATGGTCATAACTTAACTGAGGGTTTTCATGAAGGTCAAACCAGTTGATAGATATTGAGGCATTTTATCAACTACAGTATGCCATGTGAATATTCTTTTTTTCATTTACAATAGATACCTTTGTAATCATGAGAAAGAGAAGGCTATTGTTTCATTCTCGATAGACATTCACTCTTGATTTAACAACTTTTTTTGTGTCCTGTTATGTCCCAGCCAACAGGCAGAGACCAGGAGGATCTGTTGTCACTTGTTAGTATTACATTATATTAGTGTGAGGTTTACTCTTCATCCAGCACCAAATGATAATTTTTGGCCTTTAAAAATAAGGGTTAAAGTCCAACAGCCAGAAAGATTAAGTTAATTTTTAATATAACACATCTTTTTGTATATTCTCTTTCATTTACATGGTGCTGGTGATTTTTTTAAATTAGATTTTCATCCAGGCATTTCATAGTCAAAATGATAAAGTTCCCTGTTCCTTGTAATTTCATTTCTTTTGATTTTCTTTTATTATGACGTGCATATCACTGACACTTTTTTTCCTGGAATGTTAAAAGTATACATCATCCAGCTAAAAGCAAAAAATACTGTCTCCATAAAAATGGAAAAAAGAGGAAAAATGGATATTCCTCTCTTTCGGTTCCAAACAAGGCAAAAATCCTTGTTCCTCATTCTTCAGACATGCCGAGGTTGATGTCATGGGTCCAAATGAGTTTTGAGTGATCCGAAATGAGAGAAGAAGAAGAAAAAAAAAAGTAGCTCAACAATCTTCTGAAACTTGAAAAACAAAATTTCCACAGTCTTATAACCCAAAAATGACTGAATGGATTTTCTCTGTAATTTTCAGGGTTTGGGAGACAAGGAAACATTCTGGGAAAAGACTAAGGACGGAAAGCTTCAGCTCAGGGGTTGCTCTAGGGAACCAAGAAATGCCGGAGGGCTGGAAAGGATCATGTGGGTGACACAGGGTGCTGTTGTCCAACGAACAGGGATGAAAACGATAAAAACTTTGGTTGGTATAGTAACTTATCATCAAAAGTTACCACTAATGAGTATTATTTCTGAGTGATACGTAGGACACTTCCAGGGAAGCCGTCTCTGAATTTTTCATAAAATCATCTCCACATTACTGAAATACGGCTTTCATTCCATTTGAACTGTAGTCCCAAATAGCTGGTTCCTAAGCAGGAATAGATGGTTGGGAGTTTAGGAACCCCGCCTGAGATTCTTGACTCCGGTGTGTTGAAGGTCTGGGGACCTCTTTGGATGTCTAGAATATCAAGCACATCTGTAGCTTCACTATTAGGGCAATTACTTCCAGATTTCCCCTCAGGAAACCAGCTCTGTGATTAGGGCTCTGTGTGCACCGGGACAGATAGAACGGCAGCTCTGGGACTTCTGGTGAGGGTCAGAAAGGCTCTGGTGACCTGTTTCTCTCAATGTCCCAATTACATAACCCTTTTCATTCTCCCTGTTCTTGATACACAAACACAAAACCGAGTCTCAGAATCTACAAGTTATGCAAACTTAGAACCAGAGAATGGCCTTCAAAAGACACAGGGCCTTCTCTTCCTATCACAAAGGAGGCTCTTGAAACTTGGAGAGGTGACTCCCTTGTCGGGGAAGAGAGGGCCTGGGCCAGGGGTAGCTGACGCCGAGACCCACAGCTTGCCCACTGTGTGCACTGTGATGTGATCACCATTTAATGTGATCAGCTCCTGAGCCGGGGCACAGCCCCACGCCGACTTTTGCCTTCGAAACAATGTGTTCTGCTGTCAGACATTAAAATTTGGAATTCTTTCTTGCTTAACAAAAGGTCTTACAGACTTGATGTCATAAATTTTTTAAAATTGAGATATGATTGATGGACAGCATAACGATTTGATATATAGCCAAACAATCACCACAGTATGTCTGTTAACATCCATCATCACACATAGTTACAGTTTTTTATTCTTGTGATGAGAACTTTTAAGATCTACTTTCCTGGCCACTTTCGAACATACAATACGGTATCATAAACCACGGTCACCATGCTGGACATTACGGCCCCAGGACTTATTTATTTTATATCTGAAGGTTTTACAAAAGGTCTTGTAGACATGATGGCAGTGAAATTATAACTTTTTAACACTTACAGTTGCCTTAATAAAATGACCTTTTCCAAGTGACATTCTGGGTTAGTAAAACTTATCTATTTGAACCTGTAATCCATCAACCTTGAACTTATGCCTGGGGTCAAACATCTCACAAAAACCCACCAGGTGTATGTGGAGTCACTCTAATATTTCTCTCACAGTTTTCTAGGTTGATTTAGTTGGTTACGATTACCTCGGAAGACACTGAAATGATGTTTCAGGTTTAAATGGAAATGAAAAGCACATACAGTTGTAAGACTTAAGAATTTCCAGGATTTGGCAGAGGTGAAAGCTCACAACGAAAACATGACATTTAGATGTTTTCGCTCTGCTCATTTGTCTGACATACATCCCTCTGCAGTTGTCCTATGGCCACATAACCAGTATTTAACCTGCCTGGGTTAATGGAGGCCGTAGAGCGAGCATCTTGCTCAGACTCCGGCCAGGCTCACAGGCCTGGCCTCCTGTTAGACTCTCACGGTCAGAGGGCACCAAGGAAGACTTCCGGGCCCGCACGCCCTCTCCTGCAGGCTTCAGGCCCAGCCCAGATTCTCCCATCAGGGCCACGACCGGGGTCCTGTCACGGGGACGAGGGCTGGCCAGTCCCCACACAGCTGTGGCCGAGCCCTTGCCCTGGCTGCTGGGGCCTCACATGTTCAATTGGCCGACGCGCAGCCTTCTACACATCTGAGAGGGTGGGGAATCACCATCTTCCAGGAAACTCAGAGCGAGCCTGTCCTGGAAGACAAAAATCAGAGCCAGGGAATGAACTTAAGCTGAGAAAATGCGAGACGGTGGGGTGAGGGGTATTGGGGGGCGGGAAAGCAAAGCAGAAGACAGAGGCAATGGGGAAAAACTGAATTTCAGGGGGAAAGGGATTTGGGAGGTAAGAGAAGCGTCCTGTCTGCGTTAACAGTGGGGTTGGGCGCCACGTTGTCAGCAGTCTGAGGCCGGCTGCGGCCCAGCCTTCTGTGCACCCCAGCGTTCAGCCTGGCAGGAGGGAAGGCGCCCCCCACTAAAGCGGGAGCTGAGCTCAGAGCCACCGTGCACGCGCAAGTGCCTGAGAGACCCGGGGACTCGCCTTCACTTGTCCGTCTTTAACTTGGTGTATTAGAGATTGTGCCAAGCAGATCCTCTCTGTTTCAACTCCTGAGAAACCCAAAGCGTTTCTGACCTTTTGGGCCTGACTGCGGCAATCACAAACTTGCCAGCCGTCCAGGAACAGACCGAAGATTAAAGGATTAAATACCCAGCCAGCAGACAGGTTCTCCGTAAAATGCTCTGTGGGCAGGTTTCCTAGGAATTCAAAGGTCTCAGGCTTCATTAAATTATGAAATATTTCCAAATTTAAGTCAGCAGAAGAAAACTTACTGGTCCTGAGCTGGCAGGGGGAGGCCTGGAGGAGGGGGCCCAGAGGTTGCTGGCTGGCCCGCAGGCTGCCGAACAGGGGCAGGTCCCTGTGGCCGGGGCCATGTGCCTCCCTCAGCCCTGGCTCTGCTCTGGTGGGGAGCTGCAGGGGTTCAGGTGCTTGGGGTTCAGCAGGAACTGTGAGCAGAGCGCCTGGAAGGGTGGAAAGCCAGTCATCACTGGGCAGGCTCTTGGGCCACCTATTTGAATGTCCTAAGCAGGCCTCGAGTTGTATTTGCTTTTGTGATTCAGGAAAATTTTGCTCCCCTTTTACATTCCAGAATTCCCTATGAAACAACCCCGCTAATAGGAGGGCTTTTCCTGAACACGACGGGAGGAATTTCTCCTGCGGGATTCATGTCTCTATCTACATGGCATTTTTAAATACTCTTGAAGAGGCGCGTGCAGTATCAGCCACCAGGGCCAAACCACAGACTGAGGGATTCCGGAATGCTGCACACGTTCCCATGAGATCGAGTTCTGCAGAGAGCCCGGGGGCAGGCCCTTCTGACTCGTGCTTTCTCTGTGGTCATGGGCTTCTCTCTGTGAATGCTCACTCTGACTAGCCCTGGCTGTGTCCACAAGCCCCCTGAGGACCTGCCAACACCATGGCCCAAACTCCCACTTGATTCTATGCCCCTCCTCAGGACTTCCTGTTTAACCTCTCATATTGAACTGTTGTCTCCCCAAGGCCTGGATCTCCCTTCTGTCTCCAACAGGAGAAGCAAAGTGCAGTTGAAAAAGCTGCACACCTACGGGTTGCACAGTCCTTGATTCAAATTGCAGCTTTGCCACACATGAGCCGTGTGACTTTGGGCAAGTTGTGTGACCTCTCTGCCCCGCCGTATCTTCTGTATAATGTCCTTTGTAAGAGCTGCCTCGTGGGGTCTGGTACAACAGGTAGTATTCAGATAAGTGGTTTGACTGTGGTTGGATTGCCTGACTCAGTTATGTCCACAGGAGGGATGGAAGCGAGGGCACCAGGGTCACACTTGTGGAAGTGCCACACAGAGCTAGCAAGGGCCGTCCAGTTGGCACCAGCTTTAGTATGAAAAGCATGTTGCACATGGATCCAAGATCCATGCACTTGGACAAAGGGTCCCCTCAGTGGAAATAACAATTTGCTAGAGCCAAAGACTCGTCTGAAGGCTCTGCCAGCCCAAATAAATGAGCTACTTCTTATGACCTTAGCAAACAATATTTATGGTGAGACACATGCCATCTCTCCGTGGGCCCACTGGAGGAGCCTTTACGGAGTCCTTGATTGGGGTAAGACACTGTACTGGGTCCAAGGAGTGGTTTTCGTACAGATGCCATGGCCACCCACATTTCCCTGCAGCACTGAGGGGGGCATTTTGCCCAGAGCAGGTGCTCAGTGCATATTTGCACCATGGAATCAACTTGAGCTGACCCACCCGAACGTGCCAGTGATGGCAGGAGCTGCAAGGCCACGCATGTAGCTGGGGACATCACCTGCTCACCTGCCAGGAAGTCCTGTGAAGTTCCAGCCCAGCCCCTTGCCTGAAGAGTAAGTCAGTGTAGTGAGACCCAGGGGTGTGGCTCGGATCCCATTCTGGCTCCAGCCAGCAAATACTTGAGCACCTTCTGCAGGCAGGTCTGCAGGTCCGGCAGGCTGTGCACTGCCGGATGCAAATGTGTTGAGTGTAGAATGGGAAGTGACAGTTACTTGGAAGTTGAGCTCCCAGGGCACAGCTTCTCTCCTCCTAAGTGCCCACTGCTGACGCCACTGACAGGCCTTGTTGATGTCCACAGCAGGCTCACCTCACTGCTAGCGGGAGTCCTTGTACGGGGCCAGCCAGCTGTCAGCTGCCCCGGGGAGGCTGTGCTGAAGGGATGTTTGCAGCCCCTCCACTCGCTGGAAGCTCACCCATGGTTGCTTTCAGGATCTGTCTGTCTGTCTGTCTATCTCTGTCTTCTTCTCCCTGTCCTTCTGTGTGTGTAGGTACCCCCACCACCATCTCTCTCTCCCTGTTTGCATATATGGCTCTTTATTGTTCTGGTAACAGAAAGCACGCACAGTCAGAAGTTCTTCACGGTAAACATGTATTTAGACGCGAGGTCACGCCAGCATCTGTGCCTCCCTGCAATGAGCCTAGGTCTGGAGCCACGGCGCTGGCCTTGCCCGCGTCAGTCCCAGTGCTAGCAGCTGTCGCAGGGACAGAGACCTTGCGTCTGCCTGTGATGGGGCTCTCTTCCCAGACACAGGAAGACTGCCTGATGCGGAAGGAAGAGGATTGTCAGAGAGCCAGGCCGTGCGCCTTGAAGTGCATCTGTTTTTATTCATGTTGAGTCTTTCCAGGTGAACTGAACTAAATCACAAATTACAAAGCGAAAGCAGATTTTTCTTAGCACGCCCACATGGAGCCCAGTGAGTACTTCCCAGGCCCAGAGGGGCCACTCGCTCTTCGTACTGCAGGTGGCTCTGTGGTGTGCGGGAGAGGCTTCTCCCACGGGTGCCCTGCTCTGAGGATCACCTGGGTCGTTTTGACTATCAGGCTGTGACTTGCAGGGCCGCTGAATTGGGTAGCTGGGAACAGAGTAAGGTTTATTGTATCTTGGGGTGCTTTTGAGCTGATATTAGCATCCTGGGAGGTTTAAGCAGAATTTGCTATGTTCTTGCTGCGAACTGAGAACCACAGGGCCAGCACAATCGGGGGCAGATCTGGCCCTGACCCGTGTCTGAGTCTGTGACAGAAGCAAGGGCCCCAGAGCCCATGCAGTGGGGGGCTTCCAGAAAGGACACCCATGCTGATTTCTTACCCTGTCCTGAAATCAAGCGTCAGACCAGACGTGACTAGAGGCTGGCAGCACCGCACTAAGGACGATGTCCACAGAAAGTCGGTCTGCTTCGCTCTTTCCACTCTGACATGCCCCCCTCCAGACCTGAGGCCACTTTCAGCAAGTTCCTATTAGGAAATGCGGGTTCTTTGTACTCCCCACCACCACCACCCTCAGTCAACACTTGCTGATTTAAACAAGTGCGAATCAGACATTTGGCCCCCAACTCCGGCGCTCCACGGTTAATAAATGAAGGATCCCTTTCCCCCTGGCCCCCAGCAGTGGCATCCTGATGACAGTGATTAGGCCTAGCAGTAGAACTCAACAAGCATCTGCTTTCAGTCCCCATTTTCTGGCATATTTTCATGAATTAACTGGCGGCAGGGAGAGCAGCAGGCCCCTCGCCGTGTGTTCACAGGCCACGTGGCCACACTGCACACGTGGTCCAGAGAGTGTGGTCCAGGGAGCATACGCGCACCTGCTGCCGAGCTTACGGTGATGAAATGCGTGCTCACGAACACCAAGGCTGGTCTGGACACCGGCGAGGGGGCCGGGAGAGGAGCCACACCTGAGACTCCAGAACTCAAGGAAGAACAGTTGGGGGACACATGGCAAACGCTAGTCCACCGAGGGCCGCCGGCCTGCATCAGGCAGTGTCGGGTCCCATCTGATGCTGAGGAGAAGCAAATCTTCCCCCCTACTCCCAGCTCTGAAGGACACTGACATTGCCAGTTCTGATTAAAATTGGCGTGAGAGGCAGAGGGCTCTGTGCAACAAATGCCAGGATTATGGTCATAAAAACAAAGAAATGGGAAGCACACAGGCATGTCAGAGGCCAAGACAGCTTGGCTATCACGTTGGAGAGATGAGGGATTCCAGGAGCCCCAGAGAATGACACTCACAGCAGGAGGTACTGAGGCCACGTGGGCTTGGGGGCAAGCAGAGGGGAAGGCCAGTGGGTGGCAGAAAAAGTCCACAGAGAGGAACAGGCCAGTCATTTACAGCAGGTTCAGTAGCACAGTTTCTGGTGTGCATCAGGATACCCCAAATCACATCCTGGGAGATGCGTGAGAAAAGATAGAAAATGAGATCATTAACTGTGGAAGCCCAGGGTGGTAGATTGGAGAGATGATCCTTGGAGATTAGCTACCGATCAGGTTTTCAGATGAGGAAAGCCGGAAGTGGTGAATTGTTCACCCAAATTGCCCCTCAGCCATCCTACCTCTTCATCCAGAACAGTTTTCAGCCACCATGCCACCTCCTGTGTTTTAAAAAAATCATTAAAAGGAGGGTGAAGGTTGTGCAGTTTCTAATCAAAGGAGCCCCATTTTCCCACACACCTGTGAACACAGGTTGCAGAACAAGGCAGTCCTTCAGGCAGATTCTGTGTGGTTTAAAAATAGTTCAGTCCCTTTCTTTAGGTAGTGTGAGAAATGTAATCAAGTTTTTTTTTTTATAATGGAGAAAGCATTGAATTCAATTTAAAGTGATTGACTGGTTTTTAGTATATTCACAGGTTGTACATCTCTCCCTATTACCTAATTCCAGGACTATTTTGTCACTCCAAAGAAAAAAAGCCCTGTGCCCATTAGCCATCACTCACCATTCTTCTCTATCCCCAGCCCCTGGCAACCGCTATCTACTTCTATCCCTGTGGATTTGCCTATCTTGAACTTTTTATATAAATGGCACCATACGATGTGTGACCATGTATGCCTGGCTTCTTTCACTGAGTGTAATGTTTTCATGGTTCATCTGTGTTGTATCTTGTATCAATGCTTTGTTCCTTTTTATGTCTGGATAATATTTTGTTGTGTGGATCTACCCCCTTTTGTTTATCTATTCATTAGTTGACGGACATTCGGGTCATTTCCTCTTTTGGCTCTTCTAAGTAATGCTAATGTGAATATTTGTGTACAAATATTTATGTGAACATAGATTTCCAGTTACGTTGGGTATGTATCTAGGAGTGGAAGTCGGATCACGTGGCAACTGTCCAGCTTTCTGAGGAACCACTACTGTTTTCCACAGCCCCTGTACCATTTTCCATTCCCACCAGCAATGTGTGAGGCCTCCATTTGTTCGCTCTTCCCACCAAACTTGTTATTGTCCATTTTTTACATCATAGCCATGCTAGTGCATATGAAGTGGTCTCTCCTTGTGGCTTTGATTTGCATTTCCCTAACGGTGAGCATTTCTTCATGTGTTTACTGGCCATTTGTATAGCTTCCTTAGTGAAATGTCAGTTCCAGTCTATCTGTTTTGTAACTGGGCTATTTGTCTTTCTATTAATGAGTTGTAATTATCACACTTCTTGTATTCAACATATCTTCATGCCCAACACAATATCATTTGGTGGTGTTGCCCCCCAAATGGTGAAAGTAGCCTAAGCCCTCAGCAAGGAAGAGCCAAGCACCAGAAAAATGCAGGCACTTAGAGGCTTCTAGCCAAAAGGAGGCCTTGGAATGAGGAAGGTAAGGAAAAAAAATGAAGAGACTTTGTTTTAAAGCCAGGACACTGCCAGGCAGGTTCCTGCCAGCACAGTGCCTGTGGGATCCTGTGGAAGGGGCCCTACTCAGGCCTCAGTGGGCGTGGCTGTAAGATGAACACGACACACATGCAAAGCGCTTTGGAAACTCTTGAGCCATTAAAGCCGCTGAGAATTATATTACCAGGCAGTTCTTACAGGGCAGAGCCTGTGGGTCGTTAAGCTGTAAGATTCCTCAGCACCTTATAAAGATGTTTGGTTCATGAAACAACCAGAAGATGAGATTTTAAGACGGAGGATAAATATGGCCTTTAGTTTCTCCTGTTTGGGTTTATTATATGAATATGATGAACCCAACAGGACAATTATTAACATATTTTAACACATTCTGCTATTGCTGCATGGCTTTGCCCATCTCCCACCTATGGTCCTTTGAAGCACAGGGCAGTTGGCATCTCCTGGCAGGAGTGCCCTCGCCTCTCAGCAGGATTGGCATAGTGGGTGCCTGGGGAATTTGTCTGTGTGCTTCCTTCCAGATAGCACCTCCTACCCCACCCACATGGCAGTGAGACTAGCACCCTCTTAGATCCCGCCCTGGAACTGGCCGGCTCTGGCTCGAGGCTCCTCCAGCAGGTGTACACAGCACATGCCTTTGACCTGGTGCCTGGCTGCAGGGGTTCCGGAGCATCAGACCCCTTTGCAAATCATCTTCATGCTGTGCCCCTGCTCAGGAAAGGGAGGAACTCTGGGGCTTCTCATTTTCTGCCCTCCCTAGCTCCTGAGGGCCTCCTGCCTGATTTGCCTCCCTAGCTCGATTTGCATAACAAAATACACCCAAACTTCCCTACCAAGTGGGGTAGGCGGGCAAGTTTTGTTTTTTGTTTTGTTTGGGTTTTTCATCTCCTGCCATGTGTCTAGCAAGTTTCCAGTTACATCCAGATGACACTTAGATTAGGTTTCATTTTATGTCCCTGCCCTGTGATTCAACTAGCACCTCCCCCTGGGCCCGGAGTCCCTCCAAGATGGAGCTTCTTTCAGGGAGCTGGCCTCGGGGGTGGCCCTGCAATCCTGACGGGGGGTCATTGTACTTCTTGTGCTTGGCTTTCTCTTCACATCTGCAGGCTGGGCAGCTGTGTGTCCTTCCGTGACATGCTTGAGAGTTGGGTCATTTTTTTTTTTTTTTTTTTGTCCTTTCCTTTTCCCCCAAACCCGGAATCAATATTTTGGGAGAGAAGGGAGGGTGAAGGAGGAAGAGCCACAGGGGATAGAAGCTTGCAGCTGCCAAAGCCCCCCCAATCTGCAGATGGAACCTCAAGACTCATTCAGCACAAAGTGGCTGCAGAGGAAATCCTGCTCAGCCAATGATAAGGGGGGAAATGGAGTCACTTCCTCACCAGCTGCTTTATTCAGGTAGAAAAAAGTCCTCACTTCCTCGAGGGTGCTGTGCTGGCCACAACGTGCAGCAGCGCGGGCCGCCTGCTTCCCCTTTTGATCTCAGCCCTGGTTGGAAGGTTGGTGTCCGGAGAATCACTGCTGCCTCGGCTTCAGGAAGGTCACTGATCTCTCTGTGCGTGTCCCCCTTTTTCCCTCCTTCGCGTCCTTCCTTCTCTCTCTCCCGACATGCTCTGTCGCCTGGCAATTGCCTATTCGTGGGTGCTGTGTCTTGGAGCCCTCGTAGGTGGCTTTCCAACTGATGCTCACACCCCTTAGTGGAATGCAGGCCTGGTTGCCATGGGGGAGGGGGTCTTCTTGTTCCTGTGGATGGCCAGAAACAGCTTGGCCCCCTGTCCTGCACGGTGGGCAGTATTGGTGGTGTTTTTCCACCTCCAGGCAGCATTTTCAAAGTATGTCTTCAGAACACAGCAGGACTCTCCCTGACAGTGGAGTACATGGTCAGATGTGTGTTTGGAAAACGCTGCTCAGCTTATCCGTCTCTTGGAGACTCACAAGGTGCACAGGTCGGGTTGTTACTCAAAATATTTACCAACCAGCATGGCACAGAGCCTGACCCATCAGATCCAACGCTGACCGTTAGAGTCTGGCTGAGCATCAATGCCTCATAGGAAGACACTAGAGGCTGCGCCATGAAAAGCACTGGATTTTGTTTAAGCCCATCATTTATTTGTCCTTTCAACACCCCCCCCTTTAAAAAATCATCTATTAAGATATGTTTGGAAAACCTACTCTATAGTAAAAGAAATAAGCTTATTTCAGTTCCACACACATTTGCTGAGTGCCTAACGTGTGACCGACACAGGCTCCCAGGATCCAAAGATAAATAAAATGTGGTCCCTGTTCCTCCAGGTGCTAGTAGTTGGATGGGGGAAGGCAGACATGTGAACAGGTGATCTTCAGACAGTACAGTGAACTGAGAATATCCAGGGATTATTTAGCTTAGCCCAGGGGCTTGGAGAAAGTTGCCTGCAGAAAATGATTACACTGAATCCCTGAATGAACCAAAGTTAACTTACAAGTGACAGAAGCTGAGCAGGAGAGCTAGGTTTCAGCCTGAATACTGGGAGCTGTGGATGCCACGTTAAGGAATTTGACAGCTTTGGTGCTGAGTGGATCCCTCCGGCTGCAACATGGTAAGTAGACTGAAGCTGGGCACAAGACAGGAGGCAGACCTCAGATGGGCAGTCATAGCAGTAATCCTGGGGAGAGAAGGGAATGGGGATAGAGACCTATTTATCGGTCAGATGGGTGGTGCATACAGTGCCTTATATTATCCCCTTGCCCTTTACCACTGCAGTGCTCACTGGCTTGACCTCCAGCTAGGAGGGATTCAGCATTGGCATGTCTTTCCCTGAGGGCTTTCTTTGGCCTCTCGAGTCCACTTTGTCTGGGTGCAAGGCCTGTGGGAAGTGCCAGGTATTGACACCTCTATAGGAGCTGCCCTCAGCCAATGAATGGAAGGAGCGGGCTGTATAAATACCCCAGCTCCCTAGCCTGTTAGGGGGATAGCAAAAGGTGCCTGCGCTGCCCTGGCCCCCAGGTTTCCCAGCAGGATTATGCCCAGCTGCCAGCAACAGTTACTTGGTAAGGCGATTTCATGGCTGCCTGCCCTTTTCTGTCTCACTTCCCCACTTCCCCACTCCCTGGGAGCATCTGTCAAGTGAACTGTTCACACGCAAGTCATTGTCTTAGGGTCTGCTTCTGGGGAAACCCAACCCGAGACTGTGGGATCTGCCAGTGAATGGGTGAAAGGTAAGGACGAGGACAACATTCAGGGGACAATCAGGGTGTGGAGTCACCTGACGGCAAGGGCACAGGGAGGGCAGGAGGAGGGGCCAGCTGGCCGGAGCTGTGACGGCTCCAGTTTGGGGCTTCTGGTGGGACATCATACAAAGCGACTGGAGTAGGAATCCGGCAGAGGGGCAGGTGGGGCTGGATGTAAGGATCGCAGAGACGTGATCGTAAGAATGACATTTAAGACCAGGAGAAGACGGTGCAGACCAGAAGCCCAGGGAGCCCTGAGGGCCTGTCAGGGCGGTGGAGTGGCCGGTGTCTGGGAAGGCGGCAGGGAAGAAATGCTGCAGGAGTGAAGACCCTCAGCGGCCCCGGTGTTCAGCGCCTCGGAGCCCTCCGGAAGCTGCAGCCTGGAAAGTGCAGTGGATGCAGCCACATGGAGGGTATCTGTGGTCTCCGGGGGTGATTTCAGAGGCACCATAGGGGAGCAGCCATGCTGGGTGGGCTAAAAAATGGGTGGGAACACAGCCGATTGGGATGCATGGGAGGGCGGGGGGAGAGAGAGGATGATCGTTAGGGTGAACACAGCATCAGC